>NW_028317867.1:1389000-2083500 GCF_062004578.1 Staurois parvus | reverse complement strand
TACTTTCTCATGTATTGTCTCCCATTGTAATGTACTGCGCTGAGCGAACTGTTGGCGCTATATAAATACTGTATAATATTAATAATAATTGTGTTTATCAGATTGTCTAGTTATTACTAGTGACTCATTCAACATTCATGCACAAAAAAACAATTCATTTTATTTAACCGCTTGCCCTCCTGAGGATTTACCCCCCTTCCTGGCCATTTTATGCATTACAGCGTTGCGTTACTTTAACTGATGATTGCGCGGTCATGCAACGCTGCACCCAAATGAAATTTACTTTCTTTTTTTCCTGTGAATTGAGCTTTCTTTTGGTGGTAGTTGATTGCCTGTACATTTTTAATTTTTTTCACTATAAAAAAAAAGATTTTGAGGAAAGAAAACTATATTTTTGACTTTTCGATATTAAATATGTCCAGTGAAAACATTTAAAAAATCAAATTTCATCATAAATTTAGGCCAAAATGTATTCTGCGACATGTCTTTGCTAAAAAAAATACCGCAATACGTGTAAATTAATTGGTTTACGTGAAAGTTATAGCATTTACAAATGGCGGTATAGATAGTGGGATTTTTTTTTTACTACTAATGGCGGCGATCAGCAACTTATAGCGGGACTGTGGAGAAAATTTTGACACTGCGGGGAAGTGACTTGGTGTCACTGACATCCCCAGTGACACCAATACAGTGATCAGTGCTAAAAAAATCACTAACACTACTACACAGTGTACTGTATTGACAGTGTACAGGGAGTATTTTACTAAGGGGCCCTGTCATTGTGCTTCACTGTAAGCACACTGCTTTGGACGGCTGTGCTATGCACAGCCATCCAAAGCAGTGTGCCCGAGCTGACAGGGAGGAGAACAGTTAGTAAACAAAACAGTCCTCCTCCCCATTGGAGATGCTCGGTAATCACCGGGTGCCGGCGGGTATTCACTGGCCGGACCTGGTGATTGACAGCCATGACCACAAACCCGAAACTGCAAAATCATGTATATATGTATATATATATATATATATATATATATATATATATATATATATATATATACAGTGGGGATCGAAAGTTTGGGCACCCCAGCTAAAACTTTGTATTAATGTGCATAAAGAAGCCAAGGAAAGATGGAAAGATCTCCAAAAGGCATCAAATTACAGATTAGACATTCTTATAATATGTCAACAAAAGTTAGATTTTATTTCCATCATTTACACTTTCAAAATAACAGAAAACAAAAAAATGGCGTCTGCAAAAGTTTGGGCACCCTGCAGAGTTAATATCTTGTACTGCCCCCCTTTGGCAAGTATCACAGCTTGTAAACGCTTTTTGTAGCCAGCCAAGAGTCTTTCAATTCTTGTTTGAGGTATCTTTCCCCATTCTTCCTTACAAAAGTCTTCCAGTTCTTTGAGATTTCTGGGCTGTCTGTCACGCACTGCTCTTTTAAGGTCTATCCATAGATTTTCAATTATGTTGAGGTCAGGAGATTGTGAAGGCCATGGCAAAACCTTCAGTTTACGCCTCTTGATGTAATCCCCCGTGGATTTCGAGGTGTGTTTAGGATCATTATCAATTTGTAGAAGCCATCCTCTCTTTAACTTCAGCTTTTTCACAGATGGCATCAAGTTACCATCCAAAATTTGCTGAAATTTTATTGAATCCATTTTTCCTTCTACTCATGAAATGTTCCCTGTGCCACTGGCTGCAACACAACCCCAAAGCATGATTGATCCAACCCCATGCTTAACAGTTGGACAGAGGTTCTTTTCATTAAATTCTGTGCCCCTTCTTCTCCAAACGTACCCTTGCTCATTCCGGCCAAAAAGTTAAATTTTAACCTCATCGGTCCACAGAACTTGTTTCCAAAATGCATCAGGCTTGTCTATATGTTCATTTGCAAAGTTCAAACGATGATTTTTGTGGTGAGGACGTAGAAGAGGTTTTCTTCTGATGACTCTTCCATGAAGACCATATTTGTACAAGTATCTCTTTATAGTGGAATAGTGTACCACAACTCCAGTGTCTGCCAGATCTTTCTGGAGGGATCGTGCAGTCAAAGGTGGGTTTTGAATTGTTTTTCTCACAATCCTGCGAGCTGTTCTGTCTGATATTTTTCTTGGTCTTCCAGATCTTGCTTTAACTTCCACTGTTCCTGTTGACTGCCATTTCTTAATTACATTCCGAACAGAGGATATTGACATCTGAAAACCCTTGCTATCTTCTTATAGCCTTCTCCAGCTTTGTGAGCGTCAACTATTTTCAGTTTCAGTTTTCTAGACAACTGCTTAGAAGAACCCATGGTGCTGATTGTTGGGGCAAGGTCAGATGAGTCTGGGCATTTAAAACCTTTGAGATTGACATCACCTGGTCTTCCCAGACGATGATTGAGAACAATCCATGACACTGGCAGGTCTCAGCTTGGCAAAGGGGGCAGTGCATGCTATAAATTCTGCAGGGTGCCCAAACTTTTGCAGATGCCATTTTTTTGTTTTCTGTTATTTTGAAAGTGTAAATGATGGAAATAAAATCTAACTTTTGTTGACATATTATAAGAATGTCTAATCTGTAATTTGATGCCTTTTGGAGATCTTTCCATCTTTCCTTGGCTTCTTTATGCACATTAATACAAATTTTTAGCTGGGGTGCCCAAACTTTCGATCCCCACTGTATATATATACATGATATTGTGCACCCCTGACGCCCTGTAGCAGTATATCTGCTATAGAGCGGCGGGAAAGTGGTTAAAAAAACTATCAAAATCATGCATGTCTGGACACAGTAGTACTCAGAAGTGAGATACAGTGAGTAACATGACATTTAATTGTATCATCCACTGTGAATGAGACAAGGACATTTATATCAGAAGATTACACCCTATTCTATCACAAATACTCTGGTCACCTTCTTTTTCTATTCTACGCTCACGCTCTCTTACTCTCACATCTTCAATCTCTCCCTCTCTACTGGCATCTTCCTCTCCCCTCTACATGCACTGTTCACTACCATACTTAAAAAGCCCACACTGGACCCTACCAGTCTTTCTAACCAAAGATGCTATCTCACTGATAACCTTCTGAACCCCTTACAGTCTGGCTTTTACCTGCAACACTCCACAGAAAATGCATTCTAAAGCCGGCCATAGACGGAGCGAATTTCTTTCCTGTAACCATAGGAAACATAGCTCATAACAGAGGCGGACTGACCATTTGAGCACTCGGGCACTGCCCGAGGGCCCGGGGTCAGTAGGGGGCCCCATGAGATACCCCTGGTACCTTTCATTGGCTTTCTCATAGGCTTTTTTGGGTGTGGGTGAGGACACAGGGGCCCCATGATTCCCTATTGCCCGGGGGCCCCATGAGTTGTCAGTCCGCCCCTGGCTCATAATATACCCCCTTGTCCCCTCCCTAGATTTTCCCATGAAGATAAAAACACAACTATCCTTCCTTCCTATCATGTCAGGGTGCTAGGTATAATCTTGAACTCTGACCTCACGTTTCAGTTCCACATTCAATCACTGTCCAAATCTTGCCACCTCAACCTCCATAACCTCCAAAAGGTGAGGTTATCTCTCGCCATAACTACTGCAATTCCCTTCTCATTAGCCTACCACTTTGATGGCAACCTCTTTCAGTCTATCACTGAATTCTGCTATCAGACTCATCCACCACACAAACTGCTTATTGTATGCCGCCCCTCTCTGCACATCCCTCCACTGCCTTCTGATTGTCCAATGATTAAAATTCAACATATTACAAAAACCCTACAAATTAATCAACAGTTCTGCCTACAGCCACATCTCCAACCTCCTGTCAAAATATTAACCAAATCTTCCACTTTGCTTCTCCTAAAACCTCCTGCTCTATAGCTCCCTGGTTTCATCTTCTCATGCTTGTGTCCAGGACTTCTCCAGAGCCTTCTCCATCCTCGAACTCCCTACCCCAATCTGTTCAGCTATTTCCTACTCTGTCCACCTTTTAATAATCCCTGAAAACTCCTCTTTTAAGGAAACATATCCTGCCTCCAGTTTACAACTGAAATTTACTTTCTTGAGCAACTCATCCCCACACAGTTACTACGTTTTGTATCACTTGCCCTTCCCTTTAGGTTGTAAGCTCTCACAAGCCGGGCCCTCTTAGTCTCCATTTATGGAAGACTAATTATGGGTGGAATTGCCACAATTTTGCCCGTGATCTGAAAGCGTGCTGTGAAAACGTGCATTCGTGTGTTCAGGTTCCATTCATTTCGATGGCACCTGAAAACACAGGGCGTTTTTACCACAATCGTGGTGTGTTCATGTTGAGGTTGTGCAAACAAAACTGTGGGATACGCAACGCCCAAAAAAGATTCCAGAACCAATTATGGACGTCGCGCCTCCCGCAGTTTTGTTTGTGTGATCGCAGCTTAATTGTTGAATGGAAAAACGCACTGCAATTGAGACAAAAATGCCCCGTGTTTTCAGGTGCCCGCTGCCCGCTATTTGAAGCACCTAAGGGCTCGTTCACACTTGACTTTATTTCTAACTCTTGCCAAACGCCCTTATAGCGTTAGACAGGTGCTTGGGAAGCATTTTTAACGCTCCTCAAACGCCCTATGCGTGGTTTTGAGGCAGTTGATAAGTGTTTGCCAAGCGTTAAAACCGCACCACTAATGCCTATAAAGCAGTTAAATGATATTAATGCTCCACAAATGCCTGCCAGGCATTTGAGGAGTGGCACCATAGACTTGAATGAGAGGCTTCAACTACTCCTGACTCAACAAGAGGCGTCAGTTTTGCTGCGACGATACGCTAATGCTTCAGTGTGAACAGCACTGTGTGCTGCCATGTGCAGAATTTTCATAGGCATTTGAGAAGCATTAAAAACGCTTCCAAAACGCTTGTCTGACGCCTGCTGACAAACCTAGTGTGAACTGAGCCTAAGTCTGAATGGAGCCTGAAATATTTTGTCTTGAATAGTATTGTAGTTTTACTGTCCATCTGCTGTCAGGTACAGCTCTCAGTCAAAGCTTCAGATAAGGAGCCTGCAGATTGGGCTCCAGGTAACTGCTAATAATCGGTAATCACAGTGGCTATATGATACAGAAGCCATACTGCCTCCCGGACATTAAAGCCTGTGCAGCCAGAAGAGTGACGTTAAGGAGTTAAAATAAAAATATGTTTATTATACATGTGCATCCTGATATGTATTACTATGGCATACAATTATATTTCGTGAAATTATTATCTCAGCATTAGAGTACTACTTAGAGTCTCATCCGCAGTGAATTCTTTAATAAACCTAAAGGTGTATGTTAGAGATGAGATTATCAGTTGTCCCCTCTCTGTAGGCTGGTGTGCAGTAAAATGCAACACCTTATAGATAACAGCCTGTTTGACAGTTCTGGGCATCAGGGGAATTTCACATGCACCTCAAAGCAAGATTATATAAACAAACTGGCTGCAAAGAGTCTGGTGTGTGCAGGGAGATCCCTTCCCAATGGCTAGATGTGCTGACTGTGTACACACTCTGAGCTCTCAGGCCAGTCACATTAACAGTAGGATGCAGCATCTGACAAAACAGCTTTCCTGTGGTCTTAGCTGAATATTATAAAAACACTAGTGTGTGTGGGAAAACTGAAAGCGATGAGTGTTACCTCCTGTGTTCTGGAATATATGCTATGTTCTGCACAGCTAAACTCTGCTATGAAGTTTGCTTTCTATAGACAGGTCATTTTTTTGGTAAAATCTTCTTGCAAACCTTTTACCAGTGAGTGTGTACAAATAAAACTTCAGCGCAACAAATAACTCCTCAAATTCCTGTGTATACCAGTGCTGCTGACACTTACATGCGTTTCCTCACACAAAAGACATGTCATAAAATAGGGCCGAGCATATATCTCTATAAACTCATATATTTATTTATTTCAGGTACTAATATAGCACTGCCAATTTATGCAGTGCTTTACACATATATATATATATATATATATTGTACATACACATCAGTCCCTAACCCTCAAGGGGTGTACAATATAAGGTCCCTAACTCACATTCATACATACACATACTAGGGACAATTTAGATAGGATCCAATTAACCTACCAGCATGTCTTTGGAGTGTGAGAGGAAACCAGAGCACCCAGAGAAAACCCACACAAGCACAGGGAGAACATGCAAACTCCATGGAGGAGGCGCCATGGTTGGGAATCGAACCCATGACCCATTTACTGCAAGGCAGACGTGCTAACCACTAAGCCACTGCGCCACCTGTATAAATGAAAGCATCCAAACCATGTGATTATGCAACAACGGTGAATATTATTATTATACAGGATTTATATAGCGCCAACAGTTTGCTCAGTGCTTTATAATATAAAGGGGAGACAATACAGTTCAATACAAGAGGGTTAAGAGTGCCCTGCTCCTTGGAGCTTACAATCTAAGAGGGAGGGGCTAGTGGTACAAAAGGTAGTAACTGTGGGGGATGAACTGGTAGGAGGAGTAGAAGATTCCATTATTAGCTGAAGGCAGGATAGGCTTCCCTGAAGAGATAGGTTTTCAGAGATCGCCTAAATATGGGCAGAGTAGGTGATAGTCTGATAGATTGGGGTAGAGAGTTCCAGAGAATGTGGGAAGCGCTGGAGAAGTCCTGGAGACAAGCATGGGAGGAGGAATTAAGGGAGCTAGAGAGCAGGAGGTTGTGCGAGGAGCGGAGAGTACGGTTTGGGTGATATTTGGAGACAAGATTGGAGATGTAATTTGGGGCAGAGTTATAAATTGCTTTATATGTTATTGTTAATGTTTTGAAATTTATCCGTTGGGCAATGGGAAGCCAGTGGAGGGATTGGCAGAGAGGGGTGGCAGATACGGAAAGGTTAGTATGGTGGATGAGTCTGGCAGCAGCATTCATGATAGACTGAAGAGGGGATAGCCTGCGATGAGGTAGGCCAATGAGGAGGAAGTTACAATAGTCAAGGCGAGAGATAACCAGGGAGTGAATAAGTTGCTTAGTAGTTTCCGAGGTTAAAAACGGTCGTATCTTGGAGATGTTGTGGAGGTGAAGTCTGCATGATTTGGACAGTGATTGGATTTGGGACTGAAAGGACAGATGGGAGTCTAGGATTACACCTAGTACCCTGGCATGAGGGGAGGGACTGATGATTGTATTATTGGTATTGATGGAGAAGTCAGGGGAGGGGGCACGGACTGGGGGGAATACCAAGAGCTCAGTTTTGGAAAGATTGAGTTTGAGGAAGTGGAGTGACATCCATGCCGATATGTCGCTTAGTAGGTTAGTAATGCGAGAGGAGACTGAAGGAGTGAGGTGAGGAGTAGAAAGATAGATTTGTGTGTCATCCGCATAGAGATGGCACAATGAATACATTGAATACAAATTAAAAGTCCATAATGTGTGCTTGATCCATGCGTTTATAATTTGTTCACAAAACAGGTGCTCTTTATTGCTTATATCCACATGTATTCCTATAGGTGCTCCTCCATCAGAGATATACATATATACTCACACCTCCTTTTATGACCCAAATTGCATAGGTCACATACCGCCTTTCCCTTTTAACCTGGGTAGGTATACTGCATAGATGACTCCACTTTCCTCCTCACTCTGCTGCAAATGGTACTGTCTCCTCTTTATCCCACAAATCCTCCGCATATGTAAACTCTTGCCATAGTGTAGTATATAAATATAGCGTGATTTATTAACAAAACAAAGTGCACTCACGTTTAAAAGTGTCCTGCTGGGACACCACAGTAAAAAACCTTGTTATAATGTATTTTCAATGTATTGAGGAATTTCCAAGATGGCGACTCATAAACTTCCTGTTTAGCAGCTTGACGTCATTGGCCCACCCTACACATTATCTCACATCATGTGACTTCCTCAGGAGTTCTTTTACCAGTGAGTGCCTTTAAAGATAAAAAAATATGCTTCCAAAATACGGTTTCTGAGTTTATGACCTAAAACGTATATGAAGCAGCCTCATAGGTCAGGTGCTAGGAGTGAGGCAAATCTAGTTTTTGGCTCCACTGCTAGAAGTGGAGACTAATAGTGTTTGCCTACTGTGGTTCTGCAGACTTGCCTGTCTCTTCCTGTCATTCCAGGATTTGCTGGAAACATAGTAAGCAGGAGAGGGTGAAGTTTGGGCTGGCCTTAGATACTGTATCAGCCAGTCCCTGGTAGGAGGCTGTGAGGGGTACAGTTGTGCTCAAAAGTTTGCATACCCTGGCAGAAATCATGAAATTTTGGCATTTATTTTGAAAATATGACTGATCATGCAAAAAAACCTTTTATTTAAGAATAGTGATCATATGAAGCCATTTATTATCACATAGTTGTTTGGCTCCTTTTAAATCATAATGATAAGGGAAATCATCCAAATGGCCATGATCAAAAGTTTCCATACCCTGGAATGTTTGGTCTTGTACAGACCCACAAGGTGACACACACGGGTTGAAATAGCAAATGAAGATTAATTTCCCACATCTGTGACTTTTTACATAAATAGTCAATGAGTTTGTTAGCTCTCAAGTTGATGCACTGAGCAGGCTAGATACTGAGCCACTGGGAGAAGAAAAGAACTGCCAAAAGACTGGTGTAACAAGGTCATGGAAGTTGGTAAAGGTAAAGTTGGAGAGGGATAGCCAAAGCCTTGAATATGCCAGTTAGTACTGTTCAATCACTTACTAAGAAATGGAAAGTTTGGGTATCTCTTGATACCATGCCAAGGCTAGACAAAGAAAGATTGCAGCCAAAACTGCCAGAAGAATTGTTCAGGATACAAATAAAAACCCACGAATAACCTCAGGGGAAATACAGGCTGCTCTGTAAAAATATATATTTTTTTAAAAGGAGCACAATACAACAATACTTGACAAAATTGAGCTATATGGTCGAGGTGCCAGAAAGAATCCTTTACTGCGCCAGTGACACAAAAAAAGCCCGGTTACAATATGCCTGACAACACCTCAACATGCATTTCTTGTGGAATTTGGCACAGTAAAGGCTTCTTTGTGGCAACTCAACCATACAACTCATTTTTGTTCAAGTGTTGTATTATACTCCTTAAAAAAAAAAACACACCGTCTTTTTCCAGAGCAGCCTGTAATTCTCCTGAGGTTGCCTGTGGGTTTTTCTTTGTATCCCAAACAATTCTTCTGGCAGTTGTGGCTGCAATCTTTCTTGGTCTACCTGACCTTGGCTTGGTATCAAGAGATCCCCGAACTTTCCACTTCTTAATAAGTGATTGCGCACTACTGACTGGTATATTCAAGGCCTTGAATATCTTTTTATTTCTCTTTTCATCTTTATAAAGTTCCATTGCCTTGTTCTGCAGGTCTTTTGACAGTTCTTTTTTGCTCCCCATGGCTTAGTATCTAGCCTGCTCAGTGCATCCACGTGAGAGCTAACAAACCCCTTGACTATTTATACATAGGCATTAATTTCAATTTAAAGAGCCACAGATGTGGGAAATTAACCTTTAATTACTACTTTAACCTGTGTGTGTCACCTTGTGTGTCTGTACCCAAGCCAAACATTCCAGGGGATGGAAACTTTTGATCAAGGCCATTTGGGTGATTTCTGTTATCATTATGATTTAAAAAGGAACAAATGTGATAATGAATGGCTTCATATGATCACTATACTTATATAAAAGACAGTTTTTTGGCATGATCCGTCATATTTTCAATATAAATAAAATTACAGAATATCTGCCAGGGTATGCAAACATTTGAGTACACCTGTATATAAGACTGAGAGCACAAGGTCCTATGCTAGCAGGAGATTGACCCAGCCTGGAAATGCTGTCAAACCTTCCTAGGCTTAGGAGAGGCCTAAAAGAAACCCCAGATGGCTCTAGCTCACCATGGAGTCGAAGAATCATCCTTTTGAAGTCGCAGGAACATCAAAGCAACATTCAGAATGGATCTTTATAGGATACCTTGTGACATGGATCACAGTGAGTAGGCTGCAGAGAATCCTGAGAAAGTCACTGTTGCTTGTGCACCCCTTCTAAATAGAGGGACTATTCTAGACCTAGCTGCCAGGACCTCGCTGTAGAGGATGCTCCCCCCCCCCCGCCCCGTGCTGAAAGCTGCTGCTACCCTTTTGTGGAGGAAAACTCTGCTTTGTGTTGTTGCTTTGTTTCAAGATAGTGTCCTCAGCATCCCAAAGCTTTTCCCAATCCCTATCCCAGTTCTACCAAGTGAATAAAACAACAAAAAAAGAACAACCCCTGTCTGGTTACTGTCTGAAGATTGAATGAGATTTGATACCCCTAGATGGAAATACCTTGTACCTGCACACTTAAGGGATCAGAACCTGGGATCAAATCGGCAGACCAAAAGCGATGTGTTCACTACATGTATGTTATCAGTAAATGTGGAGAAAGGATTGAAGGTTTGAGGAAGTGACACCATTTACTGGTCAGCAGGCTGAAAATATAAGCTTTTGAAAAACATTTGGTTTCTTCGTCGGATGGTCCCTATACTATACTGAGTTGGCCGTAAATTGAATCATGTTGTGGAAGAAACAGGAAAGCTGTGGGTTTGAAAAGGCGTAAGCTTCTAACTTTCCCTTTACTACATCGAATTCACTTACCTGGAACAAGAAGCCACTTAAAGTGGAACTACACTGTATCTAAGCACCACAAACTGGAGACACTATTTATTCATTTTTATTGTTAACAGCAAACTCAACCATTCATCAATGTCTCCATGCAGAGGCGTAACTAGAACCTTCAGGGCCCTGCTGCAAGAAACCATGAAGGGCCCCCCTGCCCCCCGCTTCCTTCTGAGCCTGGGTTCCTTTACTCCAATCAAGGTCCCTTTATTAAGGTCCCGCATTGGGAACGTTTCACATGTTCTGAAGCGGGCCTCATTCCTGCCACTTGGGTAGGGCTGGCACCTTTACTGCAAGCCAAACCCGAACACTTTAGTGGCGCATGCTAAAGTTTTTGTAGTATACACTAAACATATGTTTTGTGAATACATAACATTTCTAATCAAATAGATTTAATCACAAGAGTTCCCCCTTCACATCTGAATCCACAGAGTTCTTCATTACATCTGAATCCACAGAGTTCCCCTTTACATCTGAATCCGCAGAGTTTCCCCCTTCACATATGAATCTGCAAAGTTTCCCTTTTACATCTGAAACTGCAGAGTTTTTCATTTACATTTGAAACCTGCAGAGCTCCCCTTTACATCTGAATCTGCAGAGTTTCCCCTTTACATCTGAATCAACAGCATTCCCCTTATATTTGAACTCGCAAAGTTCCCTTACATTGTAAGGAGTGACTATGCAGACTCTGATGTATAAGGAGAACTCTGGCAACTCTAATTTAAGGAGGAACAATGAGAACTCTGATGTAAGGAGGGAACTCTGATGTAAGAAGGCACGCTGCAGACTCTGGTCTAAGGGGAATTCTGATATAAGTGGGTCTCTGGTAACCTGATCCACCACTTACATCAAAGTTCCCAGCAATCCCCTTTAATCAGTGTTCCTAGAGCCACTTACCATCAGAGCCCGCAGAGCCCCTCACCATCAGAGTCCGCACCGCTCCCCACCATCAGTGTCTGCAAAGTCCCCCACTATCAGAGTCCACAGAGCCCCCCACCATCAGAGTCTGCAGAATTACTACTTACACTGTAAGGAAGATCTCTGTAGACTCCTGAATGTAAAGGGGAACTCTGATTTAAGTGGGGCTCTGATGTAAGGGGGAATGCTGTGCAGGAGAGGGAGGAGAACTGTCAGCGCTGGCTCTGGGTTGCCTGTGAGAGAAACACTCACCTCAGAGCCCTGAAACAAGCAATACCGCTGGAGAGACACAGTCTGGGCTCTTGAGCCCCCCCCACAGTAGTGGAACTCCAGGACTCGGTCAAGGCAAGTGCGACCTTTGCAACCCTGGTAGGTCTGCCACTGTCTCCATGCTTTATTTTGAGAAATCAGTTTGAAAAACACCCCTGACATTTCTAACTACAGCCATCTTGCATAAGGGCACATAAATCATGTAGCATTTACCTCCTGGAATTCATTTGCCTTTAGCTCAGACACTCAGGCGGGAGGGTGTGCTTTGCTGAAAAAGCCTCTCCTCCCCATCACCAGATGAAAGAAAGAAATGCCCGTGAAGTCTGCTGACATCATTTTGACCTAAGCCAGAAACTGGGAAGCAACTGACAAATGAAAAAAAGAAAAAACTTTTGAAATGAGCATATATTATATCTATTTATTAAAGCAGCATTAAAAAGAATAAAAATAGTTAATGTTGATTGAGAGAGTTTAGTTACACTTTAAAGGAAGCATAATCTTGACAAAATGTGGAGGTTGCAATTTTTAAAACACCTGAAGTATGATGTTTAGAAAAATGTACTACAAAAAATTCCTAGCACTCATATGAGCTACCAATAAATAATAATACTACACTGTTTTAACAATTTGCAATAAAAAGAGAGGTTTTTGTGGCATACATTTGTATTTATACATGATGTCTGGTTTGAGTACTGATACGTTTTTGTATTTTTCAGTGAAATGTACTGTCCATGGAACATTACCTTTCTAGCATTCCCCTGACCCCCCAGGCATAGTGGCACTTCCAGAGGCAGGGGTGGGCCAGTGCCCGATTAAACTCTGTGGAGGCCTCTAGGCAGTCAAAACCTTGGGGCATCCCTTGCAGGTTTCTGGAGGTTTCTTGTGCGCATTCTCTAGTGGGATAACATTGAACTAGCAGTGTGCAAGTTGGTTGATAGATGGAGAGGACCATCATATGGTTCATGTACTTTAAGTTGGTTTTTCATACATTACATTAATACTGTATTATTTCTCTATAGTCTTTAATGTAAAGTTTTACATTTCAAATTAGTGCTGCTTTAGTGGAAAAAAAGCATTTTTGTTGCCTTCTACAATCCACTGTAAAGTCCATCTCAGGCCCCATACACATCGGGCAATTAGCTCTGTGCTCCGTGCAGAGCTGTCTTTTACCAGCACAGGGATGCACAGGTGTTGTGTGCATTCCCATGCCAGCATCCTATTGTTGTCCATTGGGACAAGCGGCTGCGCGGACATAACCACTGTGTCCCAGTATGACATGCAGGTCCCCGAACTCACCATGTGTGTATTCAGGGACCTGCATATCATAATAGGACACAGTACCTGTGTCTGTGCAGCCGAGTGTTCCAATAGACAACAAAAGGATAACACGTGGATGCATGGAGCACCTGTGTATCCCCATGCTGGGGCATGAAGCTATTCACCCCAAGTAAATGTAAATCTAAACACGCTACATCAGGGGGCATGAGGTTTGAAATCTTGATACTGCTACATTTCTGGACATTACAGATAAGGGGGGGGGGGGGGTTATTGCTAGTGATTATAGTGTAAAGTCCAACAGACTGGTTGTACTCAAGTTGATTGATCGATCAGCTTAGGCACATTCAGTCTGCCCATACATGGTTCGAATCTCAGTTATTTTTCTTGCATTTTGTTTTTATAGTTAA
This sequence comes from Staurois parvus, assembly GCF_062004578.1. Lineage (NCBI taxonomy): Eukaryota > Metazoa > Chordata > Amphibia > Anura > Ranidae > Staurois > Staurois parvus. The sequence goes on along the minus strand of NW_028317867.1, from coordinate 2,070,016 downwards.
AGAAAAAAACTAAATTTCCATCCTGAAAAAAGTCATTGTTACAAAACCTAACTCAAAAGGACAAGGTCCTTCAGGGGCTGTAATGCTAAGTGATCAGGCAGGGTGCAGGAGGCTATTAGACTTCTGGCAGGATCAACAGGTATTTTTAATGCACTTTTTAATAGTATATTTAAATCTTTTCAACATTATATTTAATTGAGCGGGGCCAAAGAAGAGATGTTCATTATTTGGGTTTAGATGTCCTTATCTGAACATACAATAAAAATAAATAGATCTACAAGTTAAAAAAAAATACTGACCAAAAATGGGATCTATATTACTCCAGGGTTCTAATCACTGAAAGAGGCTAATTGAAATAAAAGGAAGACCTACAATGAACAAGGAAAGTGATATGTGTTCAGAAAGCTTTTATAGACTTTTTTCTTAACCTCATTAACAAAAGACTCCCAGCAGTTAATGACCATCCTTATAAGGGATCAGAGTATCTCCTGCTAGTCCCTCCAGCTATGAGAATCCTTTTTATCTGCCACACTGAGCAAACTTAAAAAGGAACCGTTTTTCCATTTTGGTCACATCTGAAGCCTGGAGTGTTTTTTCCCATTAATATTGTGTAACACCACTGAGATCTAAGGAAACTGTTACTTGTGGCTAAAGTATATTTTGACTCTTGGAGTTCTGTTGTGCAAAAAAGATTCTGTGTTTGTACATCATGGGGTACATTTTCTAATTAATGGCTCAGGCAGTAAGGAGAGTATGTTTATCCAAGAGATAAGGAATTGTAGCTTTGGCTTCGCTTTAATAAGAAAAAGAAAAATTAAAATAAGAGAGAATGGTATTTACAATTGATTATCAGCAGCAACTACCAGCTAGGTGGCACCACACTATGGCCCATACTCCCAGGATAGAATAACTGGAGATGGAGTCAAATATGGATGGAGTGAAATTATGACTGTTACATAGATGATGCAATTTTTTTTTCCTGCAACCTTGGAGTTGATGGGGGAAGCCTCCCACGGAGCTATCATGTTCTCCTGGCGGGGAGGGGGGGTTGGGGGCTCTGGGAGCTGTCCCTGTTAGCAGAACACAATGATTATTGCTAGCGGCTATAGCCAATGGCAATAATTGCATGCTGAAAGTATGACATGCTGGTTGTATCGAAGTCAATCGATGGATTAACTTGGGTACAATCAGCCTATCCATAGATGGATCAAATTTTGGCTGGTCCCTGCTGAACTGGCCAAGATTCAGTCCATCTATGGCTGGCTTAAGTCTTCTGTCAACAGATCTTTCAAGCTCTCAAAAGGTTGGTGCCATAACTAGTCACATGTGCAGCACCATGGCAACTGTAGATCAGAAGCTATAATGGCATTATCCTCTGCAGTAAGAAAGGTAGGAGGAATTAGTTCCACTTCAAGGGCTCGCTCAGACCAGAATGCAGTGTTGTAACCTGCTTTCCTTGCATGTTTCCCGCACTACGTTCAAAATGCATTGGGTGCCGCAGGTGTCATTGTATTCCTAACGACACCCCAAACGCAGCTCGCAAACACAGTGCATTTGTCTGGTTCAGATCGCATGGTACAGCATTGTATGCACTACTTTTTATGTGATCCATTGTGATGTATCAGCCCATTTAAATGAATAACCTGCAAATCACACCACACTGAATCGCATGGGAATTGCAGAAGAGCATGAACCGTGTTCCTGTGCCTTTCATATGTGAACTGGCCCTAAAGGTTTAGGTTTTGGGGTCCCGAGTTAACTACTGAGGTCTGTAAACAAAAGGCTTCATTCAGTAAAGCAGGTAAGAATAGCCAGGTAAATGTGAAACAAGAAGTCTATACTATAGCTTGACCTACTGTACAGGTAGGTACTCAAAACATTGAAATGCAAAATATCATATGTAAATGAGTAAAACATAATAATTAATTTTAATAATAACAACAATAATAATACATGTATCTAATTTTCTGAATATAATAAAGAAAATATATGCACAAACACTATACATTCCCTTTAAACATTGGTAAATACAGTATATACATAGGTGCCATTACATTTAGTATTATCGGTTACTATATACTGTGATCATTTCACCTGATTCAAGTAAAGAAACATTTCATATGTGCCAAATTTTTCCTGTCCATTCTTAGCAGTTATAATTTTTTTTGTTAGCACCCAATTTACAACTGACTTTCACCGACTGAAACAAGAAACAGTTAGGTCTGGCACTATTGCTGTCATGTCACTGGAGCAGTGCTGGACATCAAAAGCATAATGTTTTCTGTTAAATTATGCAATTAAGAATGACATTGTTGGAACTGTTATGTGCATTTCAATTTAGCTCAACTAACTATAATGAATATTTATGACATCCAGGCTTCATGCACTCTGGCTTAAAAAACGATGCTCCTAGAGGAGATTAGCATTTTGGCTGTAGAAGCAACTAATGTTATCCTACGTGTCTACGCACATTAGGTAGTCTAGAGCTCAGCTTTTAAAGGCAGAAACAAACCCTTCTGTTTTGCGTTTTTGAGAGCATTTTCTGGCAGAAAAAAATCAATAAACGCTCCTAAACGCTGCTAAATGCTCCTAAACACTAGTTCAAAAAATCGCTCAAAATTAACTTTTTTTCCCGCCAAAAGCACTAGAATTTTTTTTAAGCCCGTGTGCATGGAGCCTCGAGATTAGGATTGCAACATGTTAAAGTGATATTAAAGGCTTACTTTTTTTAAAAATAACAAACACATCATATCTCCTAGATTGTAAGCTCGAAAGAGCAGGGCCCTTGATCCCCTCATGTTTTGCATTGTATTGGTATTGTTCTGTCACATGTTCTGTCTCCCTTTGTAATGTACAGCGCTGAGCGAACTATTGGCGCTTTATAAATACTGTATAATAATAATAATAATAATAATACTTGCCTGCTCTCTGCAGTGGTTTTGCACAGAGCAGCCCAGGTCATCCTCTTCTAGGGTCCCCCACTGGAGCTCCTGGCCCGTCTCTCCTGTTGGGTGCCCCCACAGTAAGCAGCTTGCTATGGGGGCACCAGCTGCTATGTGTGTCCATTCACACACAGAGCCGCGGCTTGGCGCCACTCCGTCTTTATTCTCATTGGCTCACTGGCTGTGATTGACAGCAGCTGGAGCCAATGGCTTCCACTGCTGTCTCAGCCAATGAGGAGAAAGAGTCCTGGGATTGCCGAGACTCCACTGTACATCGCTGGATCAAAAGGGGGCTTAGGTGAGTATTAGTGGGGCCTGGGGGAGCTGCTGCACAAAGAAGGTTTTTTACCTTCATAGAATGCATGAAAGTAAAAAAAAACCTTGAGCCTTTACAACCACTTTAATATCCTGCCATGAAGCATAAGCCTTCATACGGAGAACTGGGAAAGACCAGGTACACTTCAGAGTCTATATTGAGGGGTTCCAGCACCTACTACTGGTGACACAGAATTTACACCATTCTTTGAAAATTCTTCAGACTATAGAAAACCCAATTTACCTGTCATCAATATGCTGATTTCTAATATTTAATTTAATTTTTACCATTTCTTGTATTAAATGCTAATTGGCAAGTGAAGTTGATCAAAAGGGGAAATACTGGTCACTTTAGCAGTTTTTGATGAGTCTATACCTGATTCTCTCTAAGCTTGGAACATTGGTCACCTGAAGAATCAACAAAACTGACCAGTAAGTACACTTTACGGTTGTCTGAGGACACATGTTGGTTGTCAGGCTCCTGGATGGACAATGGACAGTAAATTGAATGCAGTCATGTAGCAATGTAAATAGCTGGTATATGTGGTAACTTTTAACACTATATAAGCACATCAGTTTGTGATGATAGTACACATCTGGCTAATGTTTAGGACAGAATGGTAGCACCAGTGTCATGAACCTCTTGCATTTTCTAAGCTAGAGACAACCACCTTTCTGTGCCCTCCTAATTTATCACATTGACTTCCTTTTCCACTTTTTCACATTTATAATATAATCACGAGTTGCCCAGGCAAGCAGAGCAGTAAAGCCAGAGCGTGGGAAAGCAAATAAGTGTGGTTTATGGTCATCATCTCATCTAGTTTTTAAAAGTTTTAAAAATCTAAACACTAAAACCAGTGCAAACAGAATACCACAAGGTAGAATTATGTTTTTATTAAATGTAAACATTTCCCAAGCAAATGACAGAAATAGGTCTTGTTGCTGGGGACTATTTTACACTTTCATACTCAGCAGGTTATCCTGTTATGAACAATATTTATAACAGAAAAGAACATTTTTTATTCTTTACTTTTGTTTTCTTTTTATGACTACAGCAAAATTTAAAGCAAATCAAACAGAGCAGAAGCCCTCTGCAAAGATTTGGTCATGTTCTCAGTCCTTCTGGATGACTTTGCAATAAATGTAATGTGTCATCTTTTCTTTATAAATTAGTTCAGGACAGGGGTGGACTGACAACTCATGGGGCCCCCGGCAATAGGGGATCATGGGGCCCCTGTGTCCTTGCCCAAACTCAAAAAGCCTATGAAAAATGTACCAGGGGCATCTCATGGGGCCCCCTACTGACCACGGGCCCTCGGGCAGTGCCCGAGTTTCCAAATGGTCAGTCCGCCCCTGGTTCAGGACAAAAAAAAAACAATCATTTATGTTTACTTTTATGTTATATAAAACAAGTGTTATGTTACTTTTCAGGTATTTCATATCTATTCTTTACTATACTTTTGTTTGCAGAATTCAGTAGCTCAAGCTCAACTCAAAAGACACAACTGAATATATTTGTTAGCTCTTCCCTTCCTTCTTTCTTGCCTGCTCTGTTTTGACAGGAGTCAAGTGGCAAATAGCTTTTATTATTGTTATTATTATTATACAGGATTTATATAGTGCCAACAGTTTGCTCAGCTCTTTACAATATAACGGGAGACAATACAGCAACAATACAGTTCAATACAAGAGGGATAGGAGCTCCCTGGAGCTTACAATCTAAGATTGTGATCTCTCTTTAGAAAACCAACAATGCTCTGTGACACCAATGTAATAAATGATTATTGTAAAATAAATGTTAAATAAATAGTAAAAATAATAGATATAAAGCATTGGAATAAAAAATATAAATTGAAAAAACCCAAAACCATATTTTCTCTTTAGGATGCTACAATGGCCATAATAAATAATTGAACAATGCCCCATTTGTTTGCAGTAATAGTACCTACTGTAAAGGAAATTGTACATTTGGTATTGTAACTGTTTTCTATTTTGTATGCTTTGCCTGTGTATGGCACACGGTACTAATAATGTTTTGATTATGTGTTTGCATTATTTTAAGTTCTCATTAGATATTGGCCTGCCTATGTAACGTCCCTTGTTACCATAAAAGTACAACTGTAATATTAAAGTGTTACTAAACCCACAACAGTAAAATCCGTCTGTATATACAGTAAAGCATGCTTGTGATACTGTGGAACATAAGTGGTTAATCCTCTTCGTTGTGTAAAAAGGAGTTTTATCCTGCCTTCTCTGATCCTCCCCTTCTTCCACGTTCCCCATTTCACCTACTGATAGAACTCAGCCTCAGGGACACTGCACATGCTCAGTTTGGTGTGTATTGCCAGAGAGTTTTTTCTTTTTCTTGGAAGAGTGCATGCGATCAGCACAGGCCAATCAGCACTGTCCAGACAGAGGGTCAGGGGAAATACAATCTCATAGGGCAATCAGAGGAAAATGAAAACTCTTCCTACAAGCTTTAACCTGTGCTCTGCTGGACACTGATAGAAGTCGCAAGACTGCTCTAAGTGCTGATGAGAAAATGTATTTAGCAGTTTATATTTAGTAAAATAAGTGCATTTCCATGTTCTGTGTACTGTGGGAGATCAGATATAGTGAATGCAGGGTCATGGGTTTAGTAACACTAAACACTGTATCGTTTTGTGTCTGTTCCTTACTGCAGTAGTTATTATTAATTTGGAAACACTAATCAATATGAAGGGAGGGGTGCCTGACTGTGCCTATCTATAAAATTTCCAGAACACTACTGCTGCCTCACTTCTTGTTAGTAAGTTTAGCTGAACATTGGCCTATTCTCTACCCATATTGTGTTTTTGTTCTTGCTTTGTTTGGAGTTTGTCAGTCACACCTTTTACTATGTAACGTGCACAGCTGCTTAACACATCCATAGTTTACAATCACAATGTAGTAAAGCCCTCAGTTTACAAGTTTTTAATAAATTCTTGGGCTAGTGTTCATGGCACAATGGTATATTGGACTCATGACACGTCTACCCTTTTCATTAATGTGCATATATGTCTGTGATTTATGCATTTGAAAAATCTGCTCTAAATTCATTTATATTAGGTTCTCTTTAAAAATGTCAGTAAATATAAAAGTACCAATGTGGCCATTTCCAAAAGCTAATTCCATGTCAGTTGGGGCAGGTGCCTGCCAACTGGTCGCTTTAGAACAATCTATTAGGAAGGTCAGGAAACCTGGTCTGGTCACCTTTGCTTCCCCTCCAATTAGACAATACCACCTCCTGCTGACAGCTATACACTTCTTTTCTCCATGAAAAATACTTGTTCAGCTGATCCAGGTTTACAAGTTAACAGAGACCCTGAAGTGGCTTGCCCTGAGTTCAGTTGCATAAACACCCTCTAAGATATGTAGCACCCTCTTGTGTATATAGTTATTAGTATAGTGAGAGGACTGTTAGAAGCCTGTGTGTAAGTCAGAGGGTTTACTTCAGGTCCGGCTGGGGGGGCTCTATAGGCCATTCCTCTGGTACCTTCCACTGGCTCTAGAAGCTTGGAGACATTTCTATAAACCAGTGGGTGGAGGTCAAGAGGATCTAATCTGCATATCCATGGGGGTATTACCAATCCCATGCAGAAGGCGTGGCAGACTGGCCCATAAATATGAGGGAGCCTGGCCAGCAGGGGAGTTGGGTGGAAGACGGAGGAGTGGGGCTCTGCCTCTAGGCTGGAGGTCAGAAGGAAGCTAACAGAAAGAGCTCCACTACCTTATAGTCCACCAAGGAAGGAGAGCCTGTTAGCCTGGAAGGGAACCAGCCCAACAGTTCATCCAAAGTTGCAGGACACAAGGACAGTGTGAGTACCTCTATACCCCCCGAGGCCTACAGAGAAGGCTGCTAGGTGCTATACTTCACCAGTTCTCCATGGGACAGTGCTGCAAGCCTGTTTCAGAATCTCTTGCTTTGGGATACTGTTCAAAAGACAGCCAGGTGGATGGGTAGTTCTAGCTGGAGTCTGAAGAGGTTCATTTAGAGGCGACCAAGAGCTCCTCACAGAGACTGTGTTACTAATTCCTGAAAAGACTGTTGCCACTCCAGAGGGAGTAGAGAGTCTAGGATCCTACATTTTGTGAAGTTTGTCCTCGGAGTTGCTGTTCTAGTCAAATTGGGCATCCCATATACCCCTAGAACTTACCCAAATTGTTTACCCCCTAATAAAACAACAAAAACAAGCCCATGGACTGGATACTGACTCTGGATGGAAGTTGGAAAATGTGTGTTACCTGGCTGTGCAGGACATAAGGGGGAACCAAAACCAGTGGCTATCGAGGGGGTAGTGATACAGATGTTTGGCCAGCTTAAACTGTACATTTAAACACAGTTCACATATAAAGCTTTAAAAGCTTTTCAAAAGTGGTAATATTTGGGAAAATAATTATGACTTCCTGTTTGGTAATTCAATAGAAGAATGTACTGTTACTTCTTAGCCTTGTTGAACTATACTTGTTGCTAAGTATATGGAATTTACAGGTCTACTCCCCCCACCCCCCACCCCCATACCCCCTAGCTGATCACGTGCATTAAAAAATATCTAAATGCCCTTTTACTTATCTAAAGTCATGATAATGTATCCCTCCAGTCCATAGTCTTTTCCCATTTTCTGAAACAGGGTTCTTCTGGTGTCCACGGCACTGCCTTCATGATGTGAACACTTCCTATTAGCTTTTCAGCAGCAGGGTCTTCTCAGGATCCAGAATAAGTTTGACATCAGTGGAAGGAGACTGTCATGACCAACTGGCACAGGACAATAGACTTAGGTGGGTATATATTTCTTCACAAGTTAAAAAAAAAAATAAGCAGGTTGAGTTAGCGAGGGTGGGAGGAGGTTCATGTTTTGCTTAGAGATGGGGCTTTATGATCCTCTATTTACACTTTCTACACCTGTGTAAAGTGCAATAAAAGTGCAAGTCAAAATTTTTAAAAACTGTCACTAAAAATGTCCCTTGATTAATTTTAATTCAAATCAGTGCAAAGTTTAGTGAACCCCAATGTGCACAATGTTCAAATCATATCCAAGGATGGTGAACATCAGTCTTCCATGTGAACTGAAAATCCTTACCCCTTTACTCCCTCTACCAAGTCCTGGATCACCACTTCTGTTATAGTCCACAGAAATATAGACTCACTAAAGCAAGTATGACCTCTTATTGATTAACCACTTCAATACGGGCACTTTCACCCCTTTCCTGCACAGGCCAATTTTCAGCTTTCAGCACTGTCACCCTTTGAATGAAAATTGCACGGTCATGCAACACTACAGTATACATATTCAATTTTTGTCATTTTTTTCCCCACACAAATAGAGCTTTCTTTTGGTGGTATTTAGTCACAGCTGGGTTTTTTTATTTTTTACACTATAAACAAAAAAAGAGCAAAACATTTGATAAAAAAGTTTTTCTTTGTTTCTATTATAAAAATCTGCAAACAGATAATTTTTCCCCTTCACTGATGTGCGTTGATGAGACTGCACTGATAGGCAGCACTGATGGGCACTGATAGGCAGCACTGATGGGCACTGATGAGGTGGCATGGATTGGCAGCACTGATAGGCACTGATAGGCTACACTGATGAGGTGGCACTGGTGGGCATTGAGGAGGAGGCACTGATGATGCTGCACTGATGTGCAGCAATGATGGGCACTGATGGGTGGTGCTGACTGGTGGCACTGATAGGCGCAACTTCTGGGAAGCACTGATGGGTGGCACTGCTGGGCACTGGTGGGTGGCACTGCTGGACGGCAACTGTATTTACATAGTAAATCTGCTGTGTCATTGGACGCAGCTGATCACGTGGTAAAAGGCCACTGTGATTGGCCTTTTACCTCATCATGTGATTAGCTGTGTCCTTGAGACACAGAGATCACTGAGAGCACCGGGTGCGCACCGCTGGGGGCACGCAGGAGGGTGCGTTCTGGGAGGGCGCCATATGACACCCTCCCAGTAATGGACAGAACTGGACAACTGCGCTGTAGCCATCATTTGGCTATAGCGTGGTTGGCAAGCGGTTAACAGGTGTGGCGGTGATCATGGACACTGACTGCAAAGCTGAAAAAGGTAATAGTTGTTTCACTTGCCTAACTATGCAGTGCAAATCACCAGACTGGATGAAAAAAGTATTTGGTAGGTAAAACAACTGTTTGCTTAGAATTGTTCTGTAAGGGTACAGCAAAGAAAAATCACATTTTCTGTCCTTGCATATTTATTTTTCTAATGTTTCTAACAGATCTGAGGATCACCTTCTGAAAAAGCTTTATGCAGTTCTTCATTGGCAAATGTGTATCCATCTGATTTATCCTCTTTATATTTGATTATATCACTCCGTATTTGAGCTGTTCATTCATTTCTTCCTCAGATCCAGTCTGTATGCTTCTTGTAGTGTTTGCAAATCCCATTTTTCACCTTAGTGCTTGGATCCCTATAGGTATCATGTGTTGGTATGAACTGATAACAAAGATGAGCCAGATCTCCATCTAGTGGTCCAAAAGGAACACCACAGCAATCTACAGTCTAGAACTATACACTGTACATAAGCCAAAGATATAGGATAAGTGCTACAAATAAAACAGAAAATCAAAAGACTAATGAGTCATTTGACTTTTACTGTAAATCTTATTGCATTCAGTTGAAAAGTATTTAATTAAATATACACCAACTGCTGTTTACGTTATCATTCAGTTTAAACTGTTTCAAAAGCAAATTTAAAAAAATGCCCACCCCTGGGAGACAGCAAGTGAAGTTGACTAATTACTTTGAACTTTCTGTTAGCGTACAATAGCTATTTGGATTATATTAGTTCCAAAACCTGCTAGCAGCACAATGCTTTTTATCACAAAAACAATAAAGCAAATGCACAACATTAATCCTGCATGATAACATGACATGCACAAGAGATATGTCTGTGACCCTGAAAACCCAGGAAGCAAAGATTATTCTAATAATGATAACAGAGCCAGACCATTTATCTCGGACACAGAAATTATGTTTTACATCCATCTGCTAAATAAAAATATGTATTACCTAATGACTGTTTCGATGGTAACTGAATGTAATTTGAAAGATTTGGTCAAAGTTTATTAAAAAATGCCAATTTCTAATAAAAATAATAAAGTTTGGTACAGTGATATATTTCTATTACTGTATGGCTATAGCTTCCATATACAGTGCTCCTAGTGTGGGACAATGTAGACGATATATGTCCATGAACATAAACAGAGGAGTTGGACTCCTCTAGAGCACTTTTAATTGCAGAAAGCCATAGTACAGGAGGATTGGGCAGAAAGCGCAGCCATAGTGGGCATTTTTGATCAGTGCCTGTGACAGGTCCAGTGGCTTGCATTAACCCCTGCCGCGCCAAGGGGTTAATGGGGGTATCGGGTGGTAGCTGCAGGGAACCTTGCAGTTTATAAAAACACACCCTGCTTAGTGCTGGGCTGATGTTATGCCCTGCAGTTGTGAATTAGTGGAAGTTTCAGGGGGAACAGTGCAGTGACTGCTGGTTGCATAGAAAGCTGCTGTGAAACCCCCGAGGACCTCTCATAAGTGCTAGTTGAGAAACCCTTGTGTATGCAGATACATACTCAAAGTTCAGGAACTTTTAATAAACTTAAAGTTGGCATCAAGAGCACTATTAAGGATGACCATGTAGATTCATAGCAGTTTAACCTGCATAATGTTTTGGGATGGGGAAAATAACCTACAGGGATTGTGAAATAATAAAATTACATACTTTTAGTACTGTATCTAATAATAGTTTCTAGAAAAAGTACAAAGTAGGCTATATGTAACTTTGAACAACATCTGTTTTTTTGGGATCCATATGGATTCTCTTGAGGGTTATCTTGAGAATTACTGGGAAACTCACTAAACCATCTGCTCGTAACTCCTACTCAATAGATTTTGTGATTGCAGCATGACGTTAAGAACTCTCTCATAGGTTACAGTCTTACAGATGTTCAAAAAATAGGGAACTGTAAAGTTCCATATAATTTCATTTTCTATTTGCAAGCCATGGAAAATAACTTCTGTGGAGTGGGCTTTGAGGGTTTGAAATTCATAACCATAACCCAAGTTGTAAACTTGGCTCATTGCTTCTTGGGGACTACTCAATAAAAAAAATGGTTTGGGTAACTTGCACCAGCCATATCAACCAGAAGTTGATATAGTTAGCTTTGTCTTTGCTGCAAATCAGAAGTTCTGGATGCATCGCCGGCCACAGGTGCACAAAGAATTTACTTGCATGGCTCCATCTCCTCTCTTTAAATTAAGTTACCATGTTTTTGGAATGGAAGCAGTGACACATAAAAATTGTTGGCATAACAGTGTAATACTTAAAGTAGAACTAAAGGGAAAACCTTTTTTTAATTTGGATAGAATAAGGGAGGGTTATAACCCATTAGTTTTATTTTTGCCATATGTGTCCTATTGGGGAGATTTCAAGTTATTTCCTATCTCATTGCCAAAACAGTCAGTCACTGGGTCATCAGAACTAGCATCCCCATTGGAAGATTTTCCCTCTCACTTTTCTGGGGGCAACCCAAGCTTTGGGGTTTCTTTTACTCTCATTTTTGGTGTTAATGGTAAACTGGAGAAGTAGAGAAGGTGAATGTCCCTAACAGGGGCACAGACAGCAATAAAACAAGACAGGTGTTTTAATACATCTCCACTCTGTCCAAAGCTTAAAAAAATGTTTTGCCTTTAGTTATACTTTAAAAGACATCTTGCAGAAGAGAATTTGCTTTCTTTTGGCCACCTTGGCATACAATGATTTTCTTTTCATGTATGTATTTTGATCAACAAGATCACTTAATTATGCATCTGTTCTAAAAAAGTAATCCCTTGGACTCAACAGTCATGCTTGAAAGTTTAAAAGCCTTTTATTATATGGGTTAGAGTATTCAAAGAGGACCTGAACTGTGGAAACTGTTCCCAGAAAAAAGCAACCAATAAAAACACACTAAAATAAAGGTACTTATAAGCAATTTTCATAAAGAAGTAATGGATCATTGAATAGGGCTATTGACGAAGAAGTCAATATGTCAAATAATGTGCCTGGATTTCTGCTTTAAAGCACAACAATGCCTGGGCAGTCTTACATAACGCTAATGTTAAGTGAGCAAATTTGCTGCAGTCTGACTTCCTCTTCAGTTTGGCACCCATCAGATATAATAGAAACCATCTAATTTTCTAGGCAACTCTAAAACAGCAGTCTATATAGACTACAAGGTGAAATAAGTTTATGGAGGAACTAAAATCAGAACCCCAAAAGGTCACAGACCATTGGATTGCTACAATGACAGTTTTTCAACTACTGGTTAGTGTTACCACACATCATTGTTTCTGTTACGATGCTTGTGCATGTCCAACCAAAAAATTGTCTTTATTTTTGGATAAAGAAGGGAAGCATTAGAACCCCGGTTGGGTTTTTCTACTATCCAAGGATCCATTAGGAAGCTTTCTCCTCCTTGTCCCAGTAACCACAATTTTACCAGACAGGAATTGCTGAAAAATCTCCAACAGCAACACAGAAAGAGTGAACATTGGATTCTTGTCATCTTTTTTTCTGTCTATGTCTCAGTTGCAGATTTTCCTTCACTTTCTATCTTTTGAAACTGTTGTCACTGTAACAGAAGGAAATCTATCTAGTGGATCCCCTAATAGCTAACCAATACTATATCCCAATGGAATACACCAACAACAGAAGGTGTGGTAGTAGGGTACCCATATTCTGGAGACTGTAGATGATGGCTACATGATATTATTAAAACAAATAATGTTTCGAGAGAACACTGCTCTAACCTTGTTCAATTATTCTGCACCTTCTTGTATAAAGCAGTCCTGCGGTTGCTGTGCACACCCCATCAGATTAGAGAGGATGTGTTTCATATTAGTGACTTTCAGAAGGGTCATACCCTCTGGGAAAGCCTCATTCTATAAACAGGCAGCATGATTAATGGTTTATTTACAACACTGACATCCAGACTGTCAGAAGCCTTCAGTGCTCTTTGATGTAAAACACACTCAGTGGCACAGGGTCATCCTTATCAGAGAGCTGGCCTGAAATCAGACATGAGCAATGACATGTTAGTATGAACTTTCTGATGCTGTGATTCTGCCTGGACATCAACACAACAATGCACTCTCTATGAGTCTATCACATTCATAATATACACAATGTCATCCACAGTCACTGCATCCTGCATGCTTTATTGTCAATCAGTCAACATGCAGCCCTTGTAATGACTAATGGGATCTCAGAATGCTATCACTACATTTATCTAATAAGGTGGCTCTATGTATGCTTTCCATGCTGTAAGGGAAATACTAACGAAACGTCGACTAACATTTTTTATACTATATTTTGCAGTACTCTAGTTTAGATATAATAGTATTAATGTTGGAACCTATTATTATCATTATACAGGATTTATATATCGCCAACAGTTTGCGCAGAGCTTTACAAAATGAATGTAGTCATTACAGTTACAATACAATTTGGTACAAGAGGAAACAGAGGGCCCTGCTCGTTAGAGCTTACAATCTAGGAATAGCAGAGGTGTCAAAAAGTACAGTTTATAGGGTGATAAAGAAGTAGTATGTTCTGTATCCAACTGTAAAAAGAGACCTAAAGTTGGCCATACACTGACAGGTTGTGGCCAGTTCCTGAGGAAATGGCCAAAATTCGTTACATTTGAGGCGCTCTCAGCTGACATTCTTCCACTGAAAAGAAGAAGAATTTTCAGCCAAACAGTGCTACATCCAATCAGATGCAACCGCTGTTCAGGTTCAGTGACAGTGACCACAGGAACAGACATTAGGCACAGCAGGAGATTTATCCGTCTGTGGGCTGAAGGAAAAAAAATCTAACAGTGTATGGCCAGCCTAAAAAAAGAGCATAGTGAAAAAGGAGATGTTGAGCAAACATATAAAGCTGTGCCTTTAATAAATAAGAACACCTGTCAAGAATCACTTCCAGGATGTAAGAGAGGTAGTACCATGTAGGGTTCATGCAGACAACATATACTGGTAATTATGCTCAGCAGAGTCTGTATATACATAATAAGTGCAAAGACTGAGAATTACAGGACAAGGGTGTGCAGTGTCCAAACACAGAATAAGATCAGATAATGAAAATTAGCCTCAGCATACAGAACAGGACTAACAGGACTGTCGTCCAAATTACTGGTTACCTAACAGAAGAATCAAGAGAGATACTTACTGTACATCGTCAAGGGTGACAGGGTAAGAGGGGTAAAAACAAGGCAACTCCCTTGATTTTAGGGTGAGTTGAGAAGGCTGAAATAGAGATGTGCGATTTTATTCAGGAGTGCAAAAATTAAACTGCATGTCTCTTAATATTCATCATACAGATATTCATGAATATTTGATGATCTGCCACAATAAATTCATATTATAGTATCTCCTGTTGACATAAGGGAGGTTGTTTCCTGCTGCTTTGCATACCCTGCCATCTTTCATTGTGTCTTTCAATACTGCCACTCAGAAGGGTTGTGCTATCAGACATAATGCCAGTATCACACAGCTGAAAGATAGTGTATCTCCACTAGTCCACTATTCTAAGCATTGTTGGGTGCTCTGGCAACACCACTCCTTGTGCAGTCTCACAATTTTCAAATGGCAGCATTCAACATTGTTGTTCAAAATAAAAAATATATCTAATAACTATCCATACATATATGGTACAAAATTAAGAACCTGGTTGACGTGTTTCAGCTGTACCCAGCCTTAGTGATAACCAAAACCTAGGTACAGATGAAATGCGTCGACTAGGTTTTAAAATTTTTTTCATATTGTATGTTCCTGAATATTTAACAAAGACATTTTTCTATTGTTTGACAACAATGGTGAGTGATTGCACTTGGAGCTTATACTGCAGATATAACAGAACATTGGTCACACCTTTCTGGGTGTACACAAAGCTGAACATATTACTTATTACCATCATGTTACACAGACCATGGTTTACATTCATTCACATTGTACCTTAGCAGCTCATGATTTTCATATCACAGCCACACTGCCTTTACTAAATTGCAGTGATCACTGTATGTATCAATAACCATTTTCACTGCCATAAAATATGTCATCATTCTTTGCAGTTACAGTGCATCTTTTTATTAATTTTGTGTGACTTCTACCACTTTCAGTTATTCTCACTTTTCACACTTATAATCATCATCACGTATGACAATAACAGTGTATTTGCTAATTGGAAGTGTTCACTACTCACTGCCCTAATTTTTCTAGTTATAGCAGAAACGTACCTAGTACACAGAGATTTCGTTCTGCTTTGAATTTCAGTATCACTTAAGTAAGATAAAGTTGGTAGTTTTCTTGGAACCTAAATGTAATACCCATTGTTTATATGATATAATTTATTACAGTAGAGTACATTCAATGTACTATCTCTATTACTCTCCATTGTCTTCCAAATCCTCCAGACCTTCCTGTTGTGATAAAAAAAAATCGACGTTCTATCCTTTGGCAATATAGTGTGGTCCTCCAGTTATTTTTAGTGACAGAGATTACAGGTGAGAAGAGCCAAGTCATGAGTTTATGATTGTTCTACACTTACACATGTCAAGTTTTAATCTTGTGCCTTGTGTAGGTGCCCGTCATTTGCAAACATCTGGGATATTGTTGCTGCTCTCAAACACATTTTTTGGGGGGTAAACTGCTGTTACTACATAACTTGAATATGCATAAAACATTTGTAAAAATATCTACCAGGGTTAAGTAGAATGACTGGTAAAGGTGAATTTTTTCTACATAATAATCAAAACATGAAATAAGTATTGGCTATCATTATAGCGTTCACCTGGTATAAATCTGCCTTCCTAACTTACACTTCCTCCCTTCATGCTGCCAAGCAAGCCTACTTTATTACCCCCATTAATATCTTCTCCTCCAGTCCTCGCCGGCTCTTTTAACTCTCTACTTTCTCCACCCCCACCCAGTACCTCACTCACTGCCCACGAGATCGCTAACCACTTCAAAAATAAGATCGACGCAATTCGTACGGACATCGCCACTACTCAGACTTCCTCCCCACCTAGCATCCCTCACACTATACCCACCCACCACTCCACCCCTCCTACCTCGCCACTGCCCAGACTCCCACCCCACCTAGCAGTCCTCACACTAAAACCCCCTCAACACTCCACTCCTTCGACCTCGCCACCACTGAAGAGGTCACTAAGGTCTTCTCGGAAGCCCGCCTCACCACCTGCCCCCTTGACCCTGTCCCCTCACAACTCCTACGATTACCCTCTTCCACCATCCTACGCTTCCTCACTCACATCTATAATCTTTCCCTCTCTTCTGGCACATTCCCCTCCCCCCTGAAGCACGGACACATCACTCCCACACTTAAAAAACCATCCCTAGATCACACCGACCTGAACAACCTTAGACCCATCTCCCTGCTGCCATTTACATCCAAACTCCTTGAGAACTAGGTCTATAATCGCCTGAGTTCCCACCTCACTGACAACAACCTCCTTGATCCCCTACAGTCTGGCTTCCGCCCCCTACACTCTACCAAAACTGCCCTACTCAAACTCACCAACAACCTGCTAACCACCAAAGCTAATGGCCACTATTCAGTGCTCCTACTCCTCGACTTCTCTGCGGCTTTCGACACGGTTGACCACCTCCTCCTCCTCAAAAAACTACACTCTCTTGGCCTCAGAGACTCCGCCCTCTCCTGGCTCTCTTCCTATCCATCACAGCGCTCCTTCAGCGTTACCTATAATGATACCACCTCCTCTTCACTCCCCCTCTCTGACGGCTTCAACTACCATCTCTACGCTGACGACACGCAAATATATCTCTCTATACCCCTCACCCCCTCAGTCTCCACCCGTATCACAAGCCTACTGAGCGACATATCGGATTGGATGTCACCCCACTTCCTCAAACGAAATCTCTCCAAAACTGAGCTCCTAGTTCTCCCCCCAGCCCGCACCCCCCCCCCGACTTCTCCATCAAGACCAACAACTCCAACATCAGTCCCTCCCCTCAAGCCAGAGTATTAGGTGTCATCCTAGACTCCAATCTGTCCTTCCTGCCCCAAGTCCAATCGCTGACTAACTCATGTAGACTTCACCTCCGCAACATCTCCAAAATACGTCTGTTCCTAACCCCGGAAACCACTAAGCAACTCATTCACTCCCTTATTATTTCACGACTTGACTACTGTAACTCCCTCCTCATCGGCTTACCTCACCGCAGGCTATCCCCACTTCAGTCCATCTTGAATGCTGCGGCCAGACTCATCCACCTCACAAACCACTCCGTATCCGCCACCCCCCTCTGCCAATCCCTCCACTGGCTTCCGATTGCCCAACGGATAAAATTCAAAATGCTAACATTGACGTACAAAGCTGTTCATAATATTGCCCCAAACTACATCACCGATCTGGTATCCAAATACCACCCAAAATGTACTCTCTGCCCCTCACAAGACCTCCTACTCTCTAGTTCCCTGGTCTCCTCCTCCCATGCCCGCCTCCAGGACTTCTTCAGGGCTTCCCCCATCCTCTGGAACTCCCTACCCCAATCCATCAGACTATCACCTACTCTCCTCACCTTTAGGCGCACCCTGAAAACCTATCTCTTCAGGGAAGCCCACCCCGCCCTCAGCTAATTACTGAACTCCTCCACTCTTCCTACCACTTCATCCCCCACAGTTGTTTCCTCCTGTACCACTATCCCCTCCCTCCTAGATTGTAAGCTCCAAGGAGCAGGGCCCTCAAACCCTTTGTGTATTGAATCGTATTGTTACTGTACTGTCTCATGTATTGTCTCCCATTATAATGTAAAGCACTGAGAAAATTATTGGCACTATATAAATCCTGTATAATAATAATAATAATTATGAGCCCCCTCTGTGAGTAGGAGTGAGTCTCTTAGATTTAGTCTATTCCGATAGCCCTACAGCCTTTTTGAAACCAACTACTACCAGTCATGCTATTTTGCACTCATCAATATGAGCCATGGAGATAGACCAGTTGGTGGTCACACTGCAGCCTAGCAGGGTAGCCCTTGGATAACTAACTCCAAATAGGCTGTACAAGCTATTGGATCATCAGCTGCGCACAGTGGACAAAAGAAAAGAGAAATTATGAAAGGCAATATTTATGCAAAGGACATTACAAGAACAGACAATACACAACAGCAAACAATACTCTTTGCATTTTGGCATGGTTCCAGTGGAAATCAAGAGCCTCAATTGTGAATAGCAACAGCTTTTTTGACCCTCTAGGATCTCTGTGCCAAACAAGTGACCTGCCAGATCTCAACTTGTGGCCCTTGGGCTGCTCGGTACCATTTAAATTGCAGACACATTGGCAGCTGGGTATCAAGCACCAGAACACTCTCTGTGTTCCAGCAGATTGCATTATGAATGGGACAGAGATTACCCCTTTCACTGCTATAGCCACCAATACAGAGAGGGGTTAACACTTTACCATGACTACCAATATGTGGGTGTTAACTTTCACACTGCCATGACCACCAATGTGGAGTGGGAGGGAGTTAACTTTAACTGCCTTGACCACCAATACAGGGGGATGGGTGGTTAACACTTTCACTACTATGACCACCAATACAGGAGGGTTAACACCTCCACTGCCATGACCACCAATATAGGGGGGGTTACATTTCACTGCTATGACCACCAAAGTGGGGGGGGGGGGGGTGTTCATTTCATTTTCACTGCCACTGACCATCAATGCAGGGTGGGTGGGGTTAAATTTCACTGCCATTGACTACTAATGCAGGGGAGGGATAAGTGGTTAACTTTTCCTGTCACTGACCACCAATGTTAATAGAATGGACACCAATATAGGGGTTTTTATTGTGGCCACTAACATCAGTGTAGGGGTTATTATTGAATCCACTGACACTAATTCTGGGGGTTATTATTGCGACCACTGACACCAAGGTGGGGGGTTATTATTGTGCTCACTGACACTAAGGCTGGGGGTTACTATTGCAGCCACTGACACCAATGTTAGGGGTTATTGTACTTCAACTTCTTCAGTGTGCATTGCGATACACTGCAAAAAATGAAGCAGGACCAAAAAAATTTTTGGGTGTTGACATGTGAAAATGGGCTGCTATTGTGTGGGCCTCTGGAAGTGTTGAGAGCCATGCTTGAGGCCATATATAGTTTTCTGGATGACCACCGCTGCTCTAATGGTCACTGAGCCAAATGCCACCCAATCAACGGAGTTGGAGGGATGTGATGTGGGAGTGCTGAAGTGCTTTATTATATTTCAGCAAATACCGTACTCCCTTAATTCCAACTATTCTAACTATATCCATATTTCTAGATAGCACAGTTTTACAGTTCGACAACGTACATATTTTTTGAATGGAATATGATTTGATACAGATTAAACATAATATAAATCAGATGCATATTTCCCCTAGGGGATTTAATGAGATCAATTCACCTGCTGTACAATATAGCAAAGGTATGTTTGATATCTACCTGCTTATTATTTACTTATACATGAGTGTAGCCACGTTTTTGCTATTCCATCATAGCACTAATTATGGATATTGTATCTAACTTATTTCTGTGCAGCTTAAACACCAGATTTGCGAATGTGTATTGTGGAGTCACATACCAGACAAGGCATTTTAGGACATGATGCTAAGAGAGGATCTAATGGAAGAAATGGGGATGGTACTGTGATCAGAATGACCCCCCATTCTCCCCTCTCAGTATGGGGATAGTCAGACCTCATTATCATCACAACTGAAAACAGGTTATTCAAGCAAGTATTCTGCTTGCATTAAAAATATTTTTATTTAATGGTATATTAATGAATACAGGACTGCATTATTTGTATTTTCTACCTGCCGCCCTGGAGTTTTGTTTTTTCTCATTTTTAAAAGTCATTCTTAAAGGCATGTTCAAATGACATTTGTTAAAGTATATGTCCAGCCAAAATGTTTCTCTCATGAGTTGTCAGTCCGCCCCTGCACACACCTGTAGGATTCCAGGGAATCTATGGTTTTAATACAATGAGAGTTAAGGGTTTCATCATGCTGATCCTCATGCACTCCTGGAGAAGATCTATCAAAACACATCAAGTCTTAATGTGGACTATATTGGATCTAAACAATTTCTTGAATCTTAAATTCAGTATTTTATTTTCTGTTTTGTTCTTTGGTTTTTATCAAATGTTATAATAAAATCTATGTTTCTTATATATGTAGTGTGTCCCTCGTATCTATACAGTACGTCCCTCAAAAAGTCCTTGGCTACTACTATTGTTGTTTGTATATGTATGGACTCATACTTCGATTGAGAAAACATAAATGTCATTCTGGTGGATAAACTTGGTGATACTTTTTTCAAATCCAACTACACAGAATTTATTTTTTACTATATAATGTATTAGTGTTCTTCCTTCCTGGTGCAAAAAATAACTGTTCAGCTACCAAAATACACAGTTTGTATTTAGTATAAATAAGAGGAGATGCTTCATTAACTAACAGATTCAACAATTTACTTTGCACATAAACAGGAATCTGACAAATATTTGTACTCGTTCGGCCCACCTGCTCAATTAAAAATGATCTTTCTTCAGGAGGTCTTTAAGTTTAATGCAGAATCATCATAGTTGCACCACAGTCCAGATGGTGGACATGTTTTCATAAAACTGTTTAATTAAAGATGCTCCTGATAAAGCATATTTCCTGTGATATCCTTTAGGGTCAAGACTTGTGGTGTAACACAGGAAAGAAAATTTTGTTCATATTATTTTGGGAGGCAAATTTTTTGGGATGTTTGCAGTAATCACATGAATGCAAATGGTGCAGCTGAGGTATACAAGTCTTAGTTCAGCCACACACTACCAACTGGGATGTCTTTTTTTTGTGCATTCATTGATGAACCCTAAGTGAAGCATAAACAGCTCTTAGATATAAGATGACATTTGCTTGATTCAGCCATTTAGGGTAACAATCGCATGTCTTTGGACCTGGTCCATAACTATCAGCTACTAATTCTCACGGGTCAGCTATCTTCTTCCACCTCCCAACTCCATTCACATGAACAGGAATGAGCCAAATGTTATACTTGTAGCCAATGATCCCTTTGACAAATGTTCTACTTGTAGTCGATGATCCCTTTGACACCCAGTGCTAAGGTTGTCCATAGATACATAGATTTTCCATCAAGAACAAATGAATCTTAATTGCACATTCCTGGGATTTTCACAACCTGGAATGTCTGTAGGTCTAAGGGTTCCCTAAGCCCTGTTGTGTTTTTGCTGTTTTGCAAGGTTTCTTTCAGAATGTGTTCAGGAGTTCTCCGCGTTCTACTATTTGCCATACATGGTATGACTTTAGTGTGCAGTGATAGGGGTGTAACATAGTGAGCTCTGTCTATTCGTTTGCTGGTTAGTCGCTGCTAAGTTTATCACCAACGGGTTTTACCAAACGTTTTAAGAAAGGTTGAGTCCTTCCTCCCTTTTAGGAGAGGTTCTAGACCAGAAGACTGTGTGCCTGGCAGGCAGTTGTTGCGCTGGAGCTTGGGGTCTCTGAAAAGATGTCTGAAAACTGGACCTGTGTAGTAATATACAAACCTGTATACTGGACCTGTATAGCAAGCAAGGAAGTACATGAACCAGCTGAGGACAGGGTGCTCTCAGAAAGGGGTCCACTTTGCAAAACCGAAGGTACTATACTGGAAAAAATTCAGGAAAATACCCAATTTTCTACTTATACTCAGGTACTACAGAGAGAAAATGGGTGTAAACTGCCAGGAAAGGGTCATCTCACCTGACACCCCCACATCCAAAACGGGGTTATATAAGTGATGCATGAACAGTGAAATGTATGGAAACAATTGCTCATATGTTACAGAGTTTTTCTGACATTAGCCAACTGTTGCTCAAATGCCCCTACACTGCTTGATTATCAGGCTATATATGACAGACTCCACCAAATCTGTAGCTGATATAAGCTACTATTTAAGTAGGGTGAAAAATTGTGCACTTATTATTGTCATGAAAGGTAATTGGGGTAGTAACAAATCAAAAAATAGATAAAGACGTTTTTAATCATTGGCAAGGGCAGAAAAGGTAGCAGAACGCCCTCTGGATCATTCTCAATTTTGCAAAGTAGGGCTGGCAGTAGACAGGTGACAAGCAACTTATGTGCTTGCTAAAAAAAACCAATGCTTGATGAGTGTGCCATTATGCAATATTAATAACCATGGCACTGGTTTAATTAACCTTTTGCAGAATAAGTACATCTATCCAAAGGAGATAATATGAATATCTTTCAGTGGTCTACATGCAGCCAGACTTCAATTATTAAGCGTTCTGGATTTGTGGGGTATTCTACTGCTGATAAGACATCTGCCATACCCACAATGCATTTTTTTTAGTTTCTTTTTCTGATTTTATTATGCCTTGTTAGATTTTTCACTAATGTGCAGAGCTTACAACTTTCCTGGTCATCACCTTTGCCCTCCTCTAATGCAGACGGTTGGAATAGCAAAGACAGCTGTAAACTCAATGACATATTTGGTACCAATGTGATCTGTCACAATTTTCCACAGGGAAAATCTGGGCAAGATGAAATATTCTGTATTTTCTCTAAATATTTGTCCCTGTATGCTATGTTGAAGCACCAGATGTCTCTTTGTGGGGTCCAGTGGACCATTACACTGCTCTTTGGAACTATATTGGGTTTGAAATGGCCCCTTTAGCACCTCTGGCCCCAGATTCAACATTGGCAACATTACTGGCTAGTTAACTGAAAGTGTTGTGTTCAGCAGTAGAATGACAAACCAACATATACACAGATGGACAGATCTGATATTGAATGGACCCATAATGACCTCTGCACCAAGACTCATAAAAAATGCTTTGACATGAGATTCACAGGAAGAGATGTCTTGTGTTGCACTTTGACCTCACATCTGTGTCTATAATTGGTTAGAGGCAGATTTACAGCCTGAGCTTGAATACATAGATGGGGGTTAATCCTATGTGCTGGCTACTTGGAACTATAAAATAAACAGCCTCACTTTCTAAATCAAGTGTTTGTCTTTAAAATATGTTCAATAATATCAGTAGCAACTGTTATTTGAAAGAGCAAGAATGCATGAGAGGAGACCAGCTGAAGCCGGTCTAGGACATTTCAGTACATCACTGATCTAGAGTGTGTGCCTTGGCCATTATGATCCATGGGTCTACTGACATTGTTGGACTCTGCAGGAAAGTCAGGAAGAAAAAATATCCCTTTATGCTGATGACACCCTACTATATTTGGGAGACACCAATGTGTCAGGGAGCGAGGAGCCAGACACAAAAGGAGGTGCAATTAAAGGTAGGTTTATTATACAAAAACAAGACAGAGTCTATGCAAGTCCAACAGCAACAGCAGATGACTTGGTAGAACAGTAGCCAGGAAGGATGGTCGCCAGAGGCGGGGTCAGAAGCCAGGAAGGATGATCGCCAGAGCTGGGGTCAGAAGCCAGGAAGGATGGTTGCCAGAGCCGGGGTCAGAAGCCAGGAAGGATGGTCGCCAGAGCTGGGGTCAGAAGCCAGGAAGGAGTCTTGCCAAAGCCGAGTCGGTATCCAGGAGAGCAATGAGAAACTAAACAGGAGCTTGCTGCTCTGCAACAGACAGGACACGAATGCAATGGACAGCTACAAACAGCAGACTTATATGTGATAAGCCGCCACCTCCTGGGGGAGGAGCCGCAGAGGGCTGAAAGCATAAAGGATCCCACAATGCTTTGCAGACACCTAAGATGGGTGCCAGCACATGGATCAGCACAAGCCCTGAAGAAAGGTAGGACCTTGACAGAATGATTCTTTGTGAGCCATGATGTCACTTATTAATAGATTTGGGGATTTCTCTGGCTTTTCCATAAACTAGAACAAATCCGTGCTTATGACTCTAGATCCCCTGGTCCCCCCTTTATCTGATTGTGCTCAACAGACGCCAGTTGCTGTTTCCTTAAATATTTAAAGGTAGTAGTATCTCTTGACCCTTCATAATACATTACATTGAATTTAGCTCCCCTGTTGGACAGTCATAGAATGAAATGTGAAATTGGAGTAAATCCCCCCTCTCAGTGGTAGGGAAAGTTAACTTGAAATTATTTGGGCACCGCAGCTTTTGTACATTTTTCACAATTCTCCTTCTTGGATATCCAAGAAATATCCCTAATATTCTCGCATAGACTCGCAATTTAGGGACTTCATCTGAAAAAAGCAACAGTCTAGCGTACGCTTACCTTGCAGTATGGGAAGAACAAAGGGGGGCTGACTGTCCCATATCCCGAAACGTACTTCTTTGCAGCACAATTCCAACAACTGGCTGGCTGAGGAATACCAGGTAATGAGGATTAATTCAGTAAACTGATCACATTGTCCTGCTCAGCCTGCGGTATCACATTTACAGATAGCTGTAGCTGCTCTCCCCCCTAATTGTCCTACTGCCGTTCTTTTACGGAAAATATGGAGTGCTTTGAGAACTTCCGTTTCCATTACTGGGTCTTTGGACAATACTCCCATATGGAGTAACCCTACCTACCCTGAGCTGGCCAAACTAAAAGAGTTCCAAGCTTAGAGGCAAAAGGGTGTATATTTCCTTGACAGTTATTCTTATATTCAACCTTTAAGTCATTTGACCAACTATGTTCAGAATTTACCCTATCTCACAAGCAATTCTACCAATATCTATAACTGCGACATGCAGTAAAAATATAAATCTACTAAGCTGCGCAAGTCTGACTCCCCTCCCCTCTCCTCACAGAGGTCACCTGAACTACTGTGAGGAAGTGATTGATTTCTCATGTCTATGTATCCTTGTTTTCTACTAAACCAAATCATGCTACTCTTAGAAGTAGAAAACAATGGTCGGAGGACTTGGGTGAAATTAATGGAGAACAGTGGGATATGGCTCTGGAATCTGTACTCATAATCTCATTGTCAGAGTCTCATAAGCTTACCCAACTGTTTATACTCCACCGAGTCTACAGAACCCCTGAAAAGTTGTTTAGGTGGGGTAAGAGAAATATACCTACATGCCTTAAATGCAAACTATGTAGAAGGGACTTTCTCCACATGATATGACGCTTCCCAAAGCTCACCAGATATTGTGCCGAGGTCCTGAAAACTATCACATTAGTTGCCCAAACACCTGTACTTTTAGATCCTTTGATATGGTTGCTGGGAGCACTTGATGCTGAATTATATCAACCAGGATTGTATACCATGGTATCTCGACTGCTGTATGTTGTTAGGAAACTTATTGCCAGATATTGGGTGTCACACTCCTCTGTGACCTGTAAACAATGGATAGAATATGTCAATACCAGGGGCGGACTGACAACTCATGGGGCCCTCACCCTTGCCCACACCCAAAAAGCCAATAAAAAGGTACCAGGGGCATCTCATGGGGCCCCCTACTGACCCCAGGCCCTTGGGCAGTACCCGAGTGCTCGAATGGTCAGTCTGCCCCTGGTCAATACTTTACTATTAAGGGAACAACTCACTTACTGCTATTGCAATGCCACCTGTAAATTTGAGTTGGTTTGGCAAGGATATTTAGATATTATAGGCTTAGCCCCACTGCAATTAGTTATGCATAGGCTCCTAAAAGTGTAATTGTTATTGGATTTCATCTGAATATGTCTTTTGCAACATTTTCTCTTTTGTGCTGTCTACATGGTAAACTATGCAAGCATATCAGGTGGATTTCTAATATCCGCTTATAACCCCACCTGATGTTTGTAGGTTTAGATATCACTGATACTGACATGCTTGTATTGGGTCATTTGTGCAGAAATGTTTTTTTTTCCATTTTTCTTTGCCATTCTGTATCACATTATGTATGCTTAATGTCTCATATGGTGAATGTTATGTGACTTTGCAATCTCTGTTTTTATAGACTGTACATTTGATGCATTATTCTGTCACTTATGGTATCTTTATCAATAAAAAAAGTTTGGATTTTAGAAAAAGAGTGTGCATCTCCATGTTCTGTTACTGCAAGGGCTTAGATTTGGGCTGGATGAGCCCCTAGGATGCCTACACTTTTAGTGGCTAGAGTCTCTGGGGAGGGAGGGAAAGTGTGTACAAGAGCTTGGAGCCGCACAGTTCTCTATATGGTAACAGCACCTTGAAGTTGTTGGTGACATCACAAAGGCTACCCTTTGTTTGCAGTGGAACTTTGCATATTATTGTTTTGCAGTTTAGTATACCCCCCCCCCCCCCCCATTTTTTCTGGTGCATCAAAGCTCCACATCCCTCACATACTGCTTTTAGCTGCTAATAGGCCCCACATTAAAAACATCAGTAATTATGTATATAAGAAAATATATAAAAAGGTATTAACCAATTTTGCCTGTCTACCATTACCTGGACCCAGCTTATCACATTACGATAGATTTCAGGGGGTATTTGGGGCATTTAGCTTAGGTTTTTTTTTTTAATAACATAGCAATTAGTGGGGGGGGGGGGTAAAAAGTGGTGAGTGGACTGGTGCCTGGGGAACAATTTTAAACTTTACAAAGAAAGAACTTTACATTGCCATAATATGCAAACAAACATAACAGAAAACAAGAAATAATCATCAGCATGGCTACTGGTCTGCTTCTTCTGCCCAATGAAAGTTCATTGAAATTTTTTTCAGGGATCCTTTGTCACCTGGATAGAAGCAGTTGGAAGCTCTCCTCTACAATACCTCTTCAGCTCTAATAGTCTTGTAAATATTTAGTTAATACTAATGTCAGTGAATGGTTTAGAGAACTGCTGCAGTGTTTATTCAGGATAGAAAGAATAAGCTTTTGGTACATATCATTCAATCCACGGGAAGCTTTCTACCTAATCTAAATATTTATTACATGCGTAAACGTAAAATAAATCTGTCTTCCTTTAAAGATGTACCACTTCCTACAGTTCTTTTATTTGTCATTTCTGGAGGCCCTTAAGCTTTCATGTAAATTATTTTTAACTAATCAGGTATAATAGAAAGCGAGATCTGGGAACACAGCAACAACTTCTAATAGACATCTTAAAATCTTGACATATAATCCAAATAGTTCATTAAAATGTGACACAGTGAATACACATTATCTGATATAAATCACAAAAAAATAGTAGTTGCAATCAAACCGTTCCCAAAACAGCTCCTGTCACTTTATCCTAATATGAAATAATTATGCAGTGTCAATATTATGTGCAAATTTGCCTGGCCAGATTTTCTTTATACTGTAAAGCATAGTAACGTGTTTGAACCAAAGACAAGACTATCACTATACCAAGTTGTGCTGGTGAAGATCCTTATTTTCCTTCAATTGCATGGTGGCCCCATCCACCAATTCACTACTACACCCTTCATGATCTGTGGGCAAGCCTGTAAGGAGTGCGAAGAATGCAATACAACTTGAACCATGGCCAAGGGCTTCAAAAGGCCAGGGTCAATATAGGGTTTTTCGATAAGCCAGCCCCCTCATGGTAAAAAGGAGGCTCAGAGCAACCATAATATCAGTGCACTGGTAGCTGCTGTAGGGGAAGGTTAGGGAAAGCTGACAAACTGCATAGGCAGAGATTAGGGACAATTACATAAATGTGCTTCCATTCTGATTGCTAGCTCTTTGGGCAGTCACACTCTTTGCTGCCTTCTCTTACTTCCCAGTTATCGATGGGGGCTTTTTTGTCTTTGTTTTTAAAGCGGTTGTCCAGTCTAAAGTTAAAAAATTAAAAGTCAACAGCTACAAAAACTGTAGCTGCTGACTTTTAGTAATAGGACACTTACTTGCTCCAGGATCCAGTGCTATCCTCACTCGGCTGTTTCGTTCACTAGGCTTTGGTCCCTGGCACTGGCATACTAACTGTGGGTAGCTGGATGGCTGCTTGCTGCGCTATTTGATTAGTCCCACAGCTTTCTGGAATCTGTGACATGTCCAGAAGGCTGGGGGGAGGGGGGGAGGAGGGGCTGAATTTTTGCACAGATCGCCAATCTGACTGGAAGTGGGGAGCGGGTACCTGTCAAAACCAGGTACCCACACCCCTCCCCCCCAAAAAAAATTATGTCCCAAATGTTAAGGAGGAGGAGGGGAGGATGAGGAAGGGCAGAACTTCCCCTTTTGGGAGAAGTTCTGCTTTAATTTTAGTTTGTGGTTGATTTGAGGGAAACTATAGTATTTTATCCTTAAAACTATCCTGACACTGGGCAATTTTTAAGCAGGATTCAGCAAACCTTCAATCATCATCAATAAGAACAAATATATCTGCTATCTGTCCTTGCTGAAGGTGGTGTTAATCCCTAAAGCAAACATTTTTATATTGCAGCTTACAAATTCTTTGATGTAATGTCTGCATTTTTAGGCTTTCTTCCCTGGTGATCTGGCCAGTAGCTCTATTGTTTTCAACGGTACAAGTTGTTCTGCAGATTTAGCGATTAAAGGGTTGAGGCAAACCATTTACCACTGACAGGGGTGCTTCAATGATTAGATGTTATTTATTTATCTAAAACCATTATCCCATAAAGAGAGAATTGTTTGCTGTAACTGCTTAAAAAGTGTAGGAGCGAGTCTCGTTTCAATTTGTTAGTGTATCTAAATCTGCTAGTACATCTAACACTTCCCTTCCCCCACACTGACAATGGTGCTGTCCAAAGGTGTCTCTGTTTCTCTCTCATCCAGATAGGGGGCACTCTAATACAGGAGGAGTGCTACTGGCCAGATCACCAGGTGATAACAGAGGGGGCAAAAGCCTAAAAAAGAAAACTAATGCAGCTACCACATCTAATGATTTGTAAGCTGCAATATATTACATTCTTGGTACTGAGTGACATCTGCTGTATGTAGCTACACACAGTATACAGCGTGGTGACTTCCCATCCTATTAACAACACTAAATCAGGCTGAGCACTGGAGCACTGCATGTGTTAGGGAAGGAAATAGTTTGTTTGGACCAACTTGCTGCGCATAAACTGATTGGATTTTACACTTACTTGCATTTATGAATAAACTTTTAATGAGTTATTAAGGATCACAGTGCTGTATTAAATTGTATCCTTTATATCTGCCTGGAGTTTAGCTTTAGGCCCCATTCACATTTAGGTGATTAGGAATCACTGGCAGGATCAGCGCTATTCTGCCCATGATTCCACACTGTGGCAAAACACAAGACGCATGTTTTGGTACCATTCATCCTGAATAACATCCCATGCACGGTACGATTTTTGCCTCAATTGTTGCACGTGTAAAATGACACCTGGTTCAGGGCCAAAATTTGGTCCCTGAGCTTCTTTGGAGTGACAAACACACATAGGGCAGCTCATCCAAGTGAATGGGCTGCCCAATGTGTGCTATGCGGAAAGACACATTAATCGCTCTTTTAAAATCGTGAACGGGAACCTGCGTTCCCTCTATGTAATATATGACCTTGGATTTAATTTTGTGCAAACACTGACAACATACTGTATATGAAACTGGATGTCATGAAAATGGAGTAGTTCCCCCTCAATGCGCACACATGACTTCAATGTGTTCTATTTGTTATTAGCTGGGTATTTGATTTGAGGACATTCTCATTTGGAGCCTTTACATTGACTCGTACTACGGAGGTTTTCCTATGCAGAATACAACTTTTGCATGAGTAAGTCAGCAGACTATTATGTCAGCAGACTGGCTGGACTAGTTATATTTGTTGTTCTGAAGATTCTTTTGATTGATAGGCTGGACTGATGGGTGGATCTATGTTTTTGTCCACTCCAGTCATAAAGTGTGCACTTCTTGTCCTCTAAAAGTATGCACCTTTGAACTAAAGGAATACCAGACAGTGAGCCCCATCAGTTATTGACTGGTTAATACTTCTCTTAGTCTCCTTAGTAGACCTGAGTGTTACATAATTTATGTTTGTCCCTTGTTCTGGTTTTGACATTTGGCAATGGTCTTCTCCAGCAACAACCTTCGTAACACTTTATTGGCTATTCTTTTGTCTCATTCTTTGACAGATTCCAGCAGGCTGGATATCACCTTTAGGTCAGGATCACACTATTGAGATGCCAAAATGTTGGTGTCATCGCATTATGCACTTGTTAGTCCATTGTGGTGCCGATTATTTTAAATGGCATCCCAACGCACTAAAGCAAGGCACCTGCATTGAAACCCTTTGCAGTTCATGCCAGCTCACTGCTGTTAACTAGCATCTGTTCCTGAAACTAGGTCAGGTGTGATTTTAGCCACGTTGGGGTTGCATTCAAAATTAATAGGCTGCCTTAATGCAATGCTACTCCCCTGACTTACCCCTCATTTCCTACTCACCCTTGCTGGGGAAGTGTCTCCTTGTTGAAGCGGATCCTCAGATTGAACTTTCCTCCTCTGCAACCCACCGCTCTGCAAATAGCGATTGTTTTTGTTTATTTACCTTTTCTTTTTAGTAAAAGACTTTTGGCCACCCCTCTATGCGCGTCACTTGTCTAGGCAAATTACATGCACTATGCTCGCTGTGCCTCCTGGGTTATGTGACATGCAATAAAGAGGATGGGGGCAGGCACATAATTAAGAGTCCTGCTAGCTGAACCTAATGGAGTTTGCAGCCTCCTGATGACATCACACAAGATGGTAACATAGGACCAAAGCGGTGGCAGTAAAGAAGAGGATTCTGCAGGACAGCACTGGATCCACTTGGCAGGTATCTATCTTAGCTGTGCAGGGCCTGCAACCTGGTAAGCATGAGTTGGGGGGGAGGGTGAAGATCCATTTTAAGACTAGTTAACCCAGAGTCTGATTTCCTGAGATCACTCAAATACCAGTTCAATCACAGGTGGCTGTTATAGGTGACATGCACTGCAGCTGTGTTCATTTCGTCTTAAAAGAGACAAAACCCTCAAAATAATCAATGAATCAATAAATCTGGACTTTAAAGTAATATGTTTTCAACAATGTGATCATTGTATTCTGCCAGCACCGAAGGCTCCTTGCCAACAGAACATGATAGTACAGTGGGAGAATTCCCCCCGTCAATGTGTGGCTGGGGGAATTGGATCATTTTTCTTCCTTCAACCCGCTGGTTGAATTAAAAAAAAATATGAATGGGCTTCCTAAGAAGTGCTCCCATTTTCTTCTTTCTTTTAGATTGATTACACCCCAAACAAAAAACACTTTACAACACAAAAGCTTGAAAAAATAAACCATCCGAAGAAAAAAAATACTTACCTTGGACCCTGGCTTCTGGTAGCTTCCTGAAAGGTTCAGTGAAAAAACAGTGTTGAAGTTAAGCTGGCCAAATACCAATAGATTTCTATTGTTAAACTGTGGGTGCAACCAAAGAAATCCAAAAGACTTCTCCATCCACACAAGCTACAGTTGTGGCCAAAATTATTCAACCCCCACTGAAATTGAGTGTTTTGGCCAGTTTGACATTGCTTTTGATCATTCAGTCATCTTGCTTACATTTACATTAAAGAGGCACTTGTAGGTCAGACAAATATAACATAACAGTTATAATGAAATAACCACAAATGTCTTTTCTGTGCTCACAGCATTATCAGTTTTATTCAACCCCCAAGTGACATTCAATCTTAGTACTTAGTACAGCATCCTTTTACAGTTATAACAGCTTTTAAACGTGAAGCATAGCTTGACACAAGTGTCTTGCAGCGATCTACGGGTATCTTCGCCCATTCTTCATGGGCAAAGGCCTCCAGTTCAGTCACATTCTTAGGCTTGCGCACTGCAACTGCTTTCTTTAAGTCCCACCAGAGGTTCTCAATCGGATTTAAGTCTGGTGACTGCGATGGCCACTCCAAAATGTTCCAGCCTTTCCTCTGCAACCATGCTCTAGTGGACTTGGAGGTATGCTTGGGATCATTGTCCTGTTGAAAGGTCCAACGTCTCCCAAGCCTCAGGTGTGTGACGGACTGCATCACGTTTCCATCCAATATCTCCTGGTACTGAAGAGAATTCATGGTACCTTGCACACGCTGAAGCTTCCCTGTACCTGCAGAAGCAAAACAGCCCCAAAGCATGATTGACCCTCCACCATGCTTCACAGTAGGCAAGGTGTTCTTTTCATCATAGGCCTTGTTCTTCCTCCTCCAAACATAGCGTTGATCCATGGGCCCAAACAGTTCTAATTTTGTTTCATCAGTCCACAGAACACTATCCCACAACTTTTGTGGTTTGTCCACATGGCTTTTGGCATACTGCAGTCGACTCTTCTTATTCTTTGGAGACAGCAAGGGGGTACGCCTGGGAGTTCTGGCACGGAAGCCTTCATTACGCAGTGTGCGTCTTATTGTCTGGGCTGAAACTTCTGTACCCACATCTGACAAATCTTTTCTCAGTTCCTCAGCAGTCACACGGGGACTTCTCTCCACTCTACGCTTCAGGTAGCGCACAGCAGTCGAAGTCAGCATCTTCTTTCTGCCACGACCAGGTAGCGTTTCAACAGTGCCCTTTGCCTTGAATTTGCGAATGATGCTTCCTAAGGTGTCTCTTGGTATGTTTAACATCTTTGCAATCTTCTTATAGCCATTGCCCTTCCTGTGAAGAGAAATCACCTCTTCTCTTGTCTTCCTGGACCATTCTCTTGCCTTCACCATGTTTGTAACCACACCAGTAAATGTCTAGAAGGAGCTGAGTATCACAGTCATTTTAAAGCTGCCTAATTGGTGCTTATTATGCTTGATTGCTGCTCGGTGACATCCACAGGTGTTTTCAATACCTGATGGAAAGCACCTGTATGAACCTCTGTTCTTCAGAGTGGTAGTCTTTAAGGGGTTGAATAATTGTGGCAATGAAGAAACCACATAAGAACCATTTACTACTGTATTACATAAACAATTGATGTCATTTTAGTTGCATTTGGGTAGTTACAACGTCCTTGTAGGATTTGATTCTGAATACAATTCCAAATGTACACTATAGTCCCTAAACCCCTTTACAGCATTGGGGGTTGAATAATTTTGGCCACAACTGTACATGAATGGATGAATCACCCCTACTGGACTATTGTATTCTGACAGCCTCTAGCATTGGCTGTTAATATCTGAATATTGACTGCAGCTAATTGGCTGAATGAACAGTTTGGCTGCCAATTTTCAGCCCAGCTCCTTTGATAAAAGTCAATTGAGTTATTGAGTTTTGTTGAGCTTGGCAGGGTGACATACTGTTATAATTTTGTCGTATTCTTCTGAATTAGGCCACAATTCTAACAGTGTATGGCCAGCTTACAACCCAACTTCAGGGATAAAAAAAAATCCACCTTTACAATGGAGTCCCCCATCACTGCAAGGGTTTAATGCTTGTTATGTTTAGGGGTACAGGAATAAAGTGTGAATACTTACCTTATTCCTCAGGCCAGCACAGCGACCGATCCCCTGTAGCCTGCTCTGTAAGGTGCACCAGCTCCGGTTTCTTTCCAGCCTTTTCAGCATACAATACAGGTTTAATGTCCCTGTACTGTAAGTGATGACGGAGGCTCTGCACTCATCAACTTCGGTCAGAAGAGAAGAGCAACGGAGCCAACAAGGGTGTATATTATGCACTACAGCCTGTACTTTAATCTGTAGACATAACAGGCATTCAGGGGTGGTTCCCACTGGAACACGCACATTCCCACGCATTCCAGTTTTGAAAGCCCATTCGTTTGAATAAGCTGTCAAACACACTGCAAAATTAGTGCAAGCACTACTTTTATAGACTGCACCACACCAAACCGCATGGTATTGTGGTGCGCTGAGTTTTTGAGATGCATTTGGAGTGCCATTAACAATTACTGGCTTCTGGGTGCATCTAGCAAGGACAGCATGTTCATACACACAAAACGTGCCCTTCCTGCACTGCATTCCAGTATGATCTGGCCCTTTAACCCATATGTTTCATGCGCACAGGCATATTAGAATACCACTATATACGCTAGATCTTTCTGCTCAGAACTGGCAGAAAAATCAAGCATACTTCCACACATTGAGTCTAGGTTCACACCTATGCATTTCCCACTGTGTTTTGCAGAAATGCACAGCAGTCCATTTAACATGATTTCCTATGGGACAGGTTCACATCTCCGCGTTTTCACTTGTGCATTTTTTGGAAAGGGTCAGGTACTTATTTAAATGCAAAACGTTGTGTTTTTGGTTCTATAGACTTCAATGGAGATGCTGCAGAAAAGCATGTAGTGCATTTTTAATGCATCTTGCGTTTTAATCTGCCCAGCAACAAGTAAAAAAAAACCCCCACAAAATGCATCAAAAATGCAAGCGCAAAAGCGCAAAACGCATCAAAGATGCACTGTAGAAACGGATCAAGTGCAAATTGCATATGTGTGAACCTAGCCTTATAGGTGTATGGGGTTTAGAAGTGAATGTGAGTGTAAACTCATTCTACTAATCATAAAATTAATTTATTCTAGCAGCTGGAATAAACAGAAGCACATATGCGCTCGTTTATGTGCGTTTATATGTATATGGACATAAATTATGCCAGTAAGCTCCTCTCCAAATGCATGTCTGGGCATTTTTGTATGCCCCTATACACTGCTCCAAAATGCAAATATAATCACCACAATGTGTATGGACACATTGGCTGAAATGGAAATGCATTCAGAGGCATATTAAAAAAAAATAAAAACACCTTTAAAGGCTGCCCTTTATTCTGCCTGTGTGCACGAGGCCTTACAGTGGGGGGGATTTAAAATAAATTCTTGGGCTTTATGAAAGGATCTAAGGATATGTTATTTGCTGTCATATATTTAGATTAATCTGACATCTTTAACAGAGTGGAGTGACTATGGCAAAAATATATGTACCATTATGTATACAGTATATAAATAGACTGAGCTTGTATCATCCTGTAAGAACTGTCACTCACAGCAGACCTTGGCTGATATCTATCCAAATGACCAGGGCTCCTATCTTAGCCTGAACATGTGTTTCTCATCCCCTGTAGAAAGACATGCTGGATGTTGTAGTACTATGGTGTAGCTCTTATAAAAAAAATGCACCGAATGACAATTTTCACAAAAATGGAATTGCACCAGGTTTTAATAGCATAAGTCAGGCCAGATTGATTTCGCCATGTGTCCCTCCCACCCTATGACGCATTGCTCCACTCTTTATGGCATTTCCGATTTATAAATTGCATGCAGATGGATACATTTTTGGAGGCTGCAGGAACGGAGTGCCATCTGGTTAGAATTCTAGTGCTGTTTTCCACAAAGATCACAGTCACGTCTGAGGAATGTCACTTTTAGGACTTGTTTCTCTAGTAATAGTTTCTATTTTAATTCTTTTTTTTTCCAAATACTGTGTAATAGCAGAAAATTATACAGCAAGGGACGAGGAGGTGTTCATTTAATGTTTTGCACAGGTGTCATGTAGGATGTTTCATAAAATTCTGAACTGCACGCTGTGCCTGTTTGTATCTATTTGCAATCATTGCATAAGGTATAAAACATTTATATACTGTGTTTGCACATGAACTATTAACTATACTCTTTGAAGGCAGCTGTGTCAGGTAAGAGAAATATTTTTTTTTATTGGACAAGAAATTATACGCATCATTATTCTCTTCTTTGCAGGAAATTCTGGGGGAAATGAATCACTTGCCCAAGACTCTCATCCATTCACAATTAAAATATAAAAACCTCAAACACCATTTTTACTCACCAAAAACTGCCACCTTGTGACCCTCCACATCTCTTTTTCCAGTAGTGGAGATCAGTGACCAGCTGCTGCAGTCCAGGCCTGACACCCCTTGTCATGATGTCATCATGCCACCACCACCAAGAATCTTCAGTGATGTCTCCAATGGACTCTTTTTGCAGCCAATGGGAAGCATCCACCGCACTAGGGAGTAATGTGGATGCTCAAAGAAGAGTCATCTCATTCTGCAGTACAAAACAAAAAAACAGGGCCCATCATGTACTGTAACCTAGGATTCAGGTAAAAAAATGGAGCAATGAATAAAGTTTTTAAAAAAAGATCTAACTAGGGGATTAGCTACTGGTGGGTTGGTGAAGTTTAGTTAGAGGTTCCCTGGCCAGAGATCATATGAATGTTAAAGCGGTTCTAAAGGTTGAAGGTTTTTGCTCTCCCGGGTCTCTCTCTCCTCATTGGCTGAGAGACAGCAGCAGGAGCCATTGACTCCCACTGCTGTCAATCACAGCCAGTGAGGAGGGAGCAGGGGCATGACCAAGCCCCATTCTGTGTGCCTTATGGACACAAAGAGCTGGGCTGACTGACAACTCATGGGGCGCCCCGGGAAATAGGGGATCATGGGGCCCCTGTGCCCTTGCCCAAACTCAAAAAAGCCAATGAAAAAGGTACCAGGGGCATCTCAATGGGGCCCCCTACTGACCCCGGCCCTCGGGCAGTGCCCGACTTTCCAAATGGTCAGTCCGCCCCTGTTTGGAGTACCCCCAGAGCAAGCAGCTTGCCACAAGGGGCACTCAGAGAATATAAGGAGCCAGGATCGCCTTCAGGGGACCCGGAAAGAGGAGGATCAGGGTTGCTCTGTGCAAAACCACTGGACAGAGCAGATAAGTATAACATGTTAGTTATTTAAAAAAAAACAAAAAAAAACTATTTTATATCACTTTAAATTCCATGTTACATCTTTTTCGGCTAGGAAATAAAATATGCTCCTGGCATGTCATGGCAATTCAATAAAGCATTTGTATCATTTATCTGGCATTATGGACAAATTAAAACATCCTACACCAAATTCATGAAAACCAGTGTGACAATTCATTTGCTACAGCATTTCTAGCATGTGTGTAAGCTACCATATTGGTGATAAGAAAAGTGGAGATAAATCCACGTCTGAATAGATTTTGTCACATATGAAAATATTGTGTCACAGACAAAATTCTGTCTGGGGCAATTCTGCAACAGATTCATATGCACTTTACTGTCAGGAACATGAATCTGTTGTAAGTTACACGATATGTTGCAAGTGCAGGAGACAGATTTCTAATTGAAGTGTCAAGTGTCTACAACACTCTTTAGGAATTCCAGGGTGTACGTACGTTTATAAAGATCATTCCAGATTTGTGTCAACTTTCATTCCTTGTATAATAAGTAACTATGATTTTCTTTCCTGCACCCCAGTTCTTATATTTTTGTGCGTAGTTGAGTCACTTAGCCTTGTTTCCATGTCCTATGCTTGAAAACATAGGAACTGGGCTGTATCAAAAGGCAGTTTGTTTGTGAAGGGCTGGAGAGCAGTACAATAATGAGTGTCTGCAGGCAACAGTGAAGCATGGTGGAGGTTCCTTGCAAGCGTGGGGCTGCTTTTCTGCAAATAGATTTGGAGATTTGGTCAGGATCAATGGTGTCCTCAGTACTGGGAAATACAGGCAGATACTTATCTATAATGCCATATCATAAGTGATTAGCCCCAAATTTATTCTGCAGCAGGACAACAACCCCAAACATGCAGCCAATGTCATTAACAACTATCCTTATAGTAAAGAAGAACAAGGAGTTCTGGAAGTAATGATTGGACTTCCACAGAGCCCTGATCTCAACATAATGGAGTCTGGGATCACAGTACATAAAGAGACAAAAGGATTTGAGGCTGCCTACACCCACAGAAGATGTGCGGTTAGTTCACCAAGATGTTTGGAGCAAACTACCTGCCAAGTTTTTTCATAAACTGTGTGCAAGTGTACCCAGAAGAATTGAAGAATCTATGCTGTTTTGAAGGCAAAGGGTGGTCACACCAAATACTGATTTGGTTTGGATTTATCTTCTGTTCATTTACTTTCCATTTTGTTAACTGATAAAAAATAAACTATGAACACTTCTATTTCTAAATGCATTCTTAACTTACATGCATTTTTTCACACCTGCCCAAGACTTTTACACAGTACTGTAGATACCTAACATGTCACACTTTAAAATTGCGCGTGCTTATGGAATGATGCCAAACTACGGTACCTAAAAATCTCCCTAGGCGATGCTTTACAGTTTACCAGTTTAGAGTTACAGAGGAGGTCTGGTGCTAGAATTATTGTTCTAGCTTTAACATTTGCACCAATTTTGTATTGTTATTCATTTTATTAAAAAGTGAGTTTATTTTTATGCTGTCCATTTAATTTTTTTAAATCACTTTTATTGTTGTCACAAGGAATGTAAATATAGCAATAAGCAGTGACAGGTTCTCTTTACTGAGACATCTTTGGTCTGTTAGACCCCAGATCTCTCCTCTGCCCTTGAAAGCTTTTGATCAAACTAGAATTTCCCTTCAAGGTAATGGCCGGTAAACAAACAACCAAAAACGGAAGTGACAAAATACTCGTTGCTTCTGGCTTTGTATACCATAGAGATGATCTGGGATGTTTGAATCCTTGATCACCTCTATGGTAAGCCAGTGGAACTGCCCGGGGGGCAGTGGGAAGGGGGGACCCCTTTCTGTTGCCTGTAAAACCAGTCTAGTGACTAATTAGTCACTGGGATTGCTATTACAAAATAATTGCATCAGTGGCTAAAAACAATAATGGGATGATGCCTGTAGCTGCAGGCATCATCACGGTATACCACTTTAAACCAGCACTGTATATGTACGTTAGCCAGTCTTAAATTAATCTGTGTGTTTTAGAAGGCTGGAGAGGATAGGGGGCTGCAGATAGACAGGTACAACTTATGTAGCAGGATTTGTTTCATCTCTGTGTATCACCTGAGGCCAGTCACTTCACTGGGTATATATAGGGGTTTACAACTACTTTAAAAACAAATATCAAACTGGCCTTCTCTTGAATCTTCTGTGAACTGTACTGGTGAGCCCACAATAAAAAATGACCCCCCCCCATTCTCCTCTTCAGTTATCACATCCTAGATTAAACCTCCATATGTGGTTTTCTTTACCAGGGGAGTATTTGTGAGCCATGCAGTAAGCTGACCAGATCTGTTTATGTCACCCTTAGAGGTCGTTGGTTAAAGGATAAGTTCACTTTTCACAGCATGTTACACCCATATTCAGGGTGTAACATGTAACATGTTATGACAGTCCGATCCCTGCTCCTCCCCACTCCCCGTTGTGACAGCTAGTGGGGGATCTTCTCCTCCCCTTTAGCAGTCACAATTTACAAATACGCAGCTGTGTGGGGCTCCGCCTGGCCGCATCATCCATTCACGGTGTTTTGTGAATGAATGAACTACAAGTCCCAACAGCCTTTCCAGCCTTTGCAGTTCTCAATGAACTACCATGGCACTGTGGATACTGTGATAGTTCATTGATTTTTCCTGTCAGTATATCTACTTGCCCATACATCCCGTACGGGCAAGCAGATATACTGACAGGTCTGCAGGAGACCTGCATGGCACTGGGAATCTGCTGATCGTTGGTGCAATGCTTTAGAGACCCCAGAAACAAAAACAAAATATTGCACATTTTTTACCTGCTAACGAATGTGCATTTATTATTTTCTGCAAAAAGGAACTTATCCTTTAACAAAATTCTCAACTTGCCTCATGGGAGGAACAACATTGATTAGCTTTGCTTTGGCAGGATTTAATCATCTATTGGTTTGATCTAGCTCCAGAATTATTACTACACACCCCAGTGCTGACATGATAAACTTTGTTGACTTTAGTTAAAACTTGTGTCCCCCAGGTCACTCAGCCCTACCTGTATTCTCTAAAGAGTCCAGCAAAGTCAATCTGCTGCTCAGCATAAATCTATCTGAGGTCTGTGACATGACAATGAAACTGAGATTTTAAGACCTCCCCTCCAGGGTCCCAGAGGCCAGAGACCTTTAATGAACACCTGGGTGATTGAACCATTCCACTGCTATCCAAAGCAACCATTTATTTGTAAAAGATTTCATGTTTACTAATTCTGACACCTGCCACAGTTCTAACCTTTATTAAGTGGCTCCATATGTCCCAGATATCTACATATACAAGTATACAGCTGGAACTACTATAGCTAGAAGGCAATATTGCCTATCTATTGACTTTAGCCTGTATTGCAGTCAACTCTGGAAAAGGACAATGGACCATTATAAATGTGTTTGGTGGAGGGACAGTTGCCCTTGGATAGTGGGCTTTGTATACACTTTAGGTAGACGGGCACCTACCATCTAACCCTGTAAATAAAGACATCTTCAGAACCTCTCACACATTTAAAAAGGAAAAGTTAAATCCATGGAAGCATATCTTTATTTCAATGGATCTTTATTGTTTTTTAAAGTATAAAGATGGAAAAAAAAACAGGACCATTGATATAGAAAAGCAAGCATACAATGATAAATAATGAAAGAGAGAGAAGCAGTGCCATCTAAGTGCAGCAATATAACCAAATAATTTCTTTCCATAAAATTGGCAGCTCACAATAGAAGTAGTCAAATGAGCGATTGTCAAACTAGTGTCAACCGCTATGCAACTCCTGGTCAGTCCTGCTGCAGGCAAGTCTCTAAAGCACTGTCCTTGGCTATGCTGGTGGTTCCCAGTACTTCCTGATCGGTGTGGATCCTCAGGGCAGGTAGGAGTTATGTCAGCTTTAGGTACAACAGCAGTAGGCATGGCATGCATTCGGAGCATGCATGCTCCTTCATCAGGCCATCAAGCATACAATGATGCCTCACTGGGAATAAAAGGTAGTAACAATTTTTTTTAAAAGTTCTAGAAAAATTCCAGAAAATAAAAAACAATACGGGTTGGGAGTCAGGTCATTTTTCCAATGCCTGGTAATAGTTATTCATGCTACATGGCAGCAAGACAACCAAATGGCAGTCTCTGTCATCCCCTCTTCGTTGGTGTGCATTACACATCATTGTCACTTTCACTGCCCCCCTCCTCCAGCCTTAGTGGGTTTTGTGTGGCCAAGACATCTGATCTTTTTAGTATGGTGCTAAGACAAGCCATTCAAATGAATAGGAGGCAGACAGCAGAAGACAGTTTGCCTATGGGGCGGGAAGTATAAATTTAACCCTGGGTGTCACCCTGCCATCTTACTACATAACAACTTTCCAGCCCATCAAAATGATTTCTACAACGTAGAATGGATTAAAAAAAAAGAGAATTTAATATATTGCAGCTTACCAATCCTTAAATATGGTGACTGAATTTATTCCCCCCCCCCCTTTATTTGCACTTGAGGATCCAGGAATTGAGTAGAGATTGTTTGCTTTGGTCTGTGTAGGGTTTCACAGGCTGGGAGTTTATCTATTTATTTTATTTCAGGTACTTATATAGCGCCATCAATTTATGAGGTGCTTTACATGTGTATTTATATTGTACATTCCCATCAGTCCTTAACCCTCAAGGAGCATACAATCTAAGGTCCGTAACTTACATTCATACATACACATACTAGAGTCAATTTAGACAGGATCCAAATAACCTACCAGCCTGTCTTTGGAGTGTGGAAAGAAACCGGAGTACCTGGAGGAAACCCACGCAGGCACAGGGAGAACATGCAAACTCCAGGCAGGTGGTGCCGTGGGTGGGATTCGAATGAATGGCCCTAGTGCTGCCAGGCAGAAGTGCTAACCATTTAGCCATTGTGGGAGTTTGCTTCCCTTTAGGGAGCTTAGGGAGGGAGAATTTAAATAACCAGTCTGAATATTGATCAGGGTCTAGTCAATCCATGGGGAGATTTGCCCAAATGGTGGCTGGGCAGGTGATAAATAGTCTGAAGCCCTAAAGAAATTGTTTTTCCCTAGGAAAGAGAGTTCAGCCCCAGGGGGGCTGTTGCCCCTGAGGCAGCTTAAGGATTGGGTTACTGTTTTGCAAGGTTCCAGAAGCTGCAGTGCTGGGACCTAGAAGCAGCCTGGCTATGACTGCAAGCTTTCTTCAAGGGACCTGCTCTGAAGAAGGATCATCTCTCTCACTGAGTGGTGTCCAGATACAGTTGTTCTGGAGACCCTAAAAGTGATCCCTGTGATTGTAAAGTGTTCTGAAGATTGCACTGTGTACTAGCAGCTGCACACTGGAACAAGGTAACCAGATGCCAAAGTGAATTGCCCCAATGGTCTCAGCTGTGAGGGAAAAGACTGTTCAGTGTCCATCTTTACTTTGAGAGAAAATTGTCTTTTCACTTTTGTTGCTAATCATTTTGAAGTATCCCATGCCTCAGTCTCTATCCTGTTACAACTTCTGCAAGCAATAAATCTTAAAAAGACAACCCCTAGACTGTTTATTGGAGCAAAAGTGAATGGACTGTTGCTTAGGCAACTGGTGGCCTCTGCACTGTTTGGGAAAGAACCAGTTCCTTTCAG
Organism: Staurois parvus; assembly: GCF_062004578.1. Taxonomy (NCBI): domain Eukaryota; kingdom Metazoa; phylum Chordata; class Amphibia; order Anura; family Ranidae; genus Staurois; species Staurois parvus. The sequence goes on along the minus strand of NW_028317867.1, from coordinate 2,027,483 downwards.
CAGCTCTTACGGGGGTAGCTCTATAAGTTTTAGCCTAGGTTCACATACAGTGGGGATCGAATGTTTGGGCACCCCAGCTAAAAATTTGTATTAATGTGCATAAAGAAGACAAGGAAAGATGGAAAAATCTCCAAAAGGCATCAAATTACAGATTAGACATTCTTATAATATGTCAACAAAAGTTAGATTTTATTTCCATCATTTACACTTTCAAAATAACAGAAAACAAAAAAATGGCATCTGCAAAAGTTTGGGCACCCTGCAGAATTTATAGCATGCACTGCCCCCTTTGCCAAGCTGAGACCTGCCAGTGTCATGGATTGTTCTCAATCATCGTCTGGGAAGACCAGGTGATGTCAATCTCAAAGGTTTTAAATGCCCAGACTCATCTGACCTTGCCCCAACAATCAGCACCATGGGTTCTTCTAAGCAGTTGTCTAGAAAACTGAAACTGAAAATAGTTGACGCTCACAAAGCTGGAGAAGGCTACAAGAAGATAGCAAAGCGTTTTCAGATGTCAATATCCTCTGTTCGGAATGTAATTAAGAAATGGCAGTCATCAGGAACAGTGGAAGTTAAAGCAAGATCTGGAAGACCAAGAAAAATATCAGACAGAACAGCTCGCAGGATTGTGAGAAAAACAATTCAAAACCCACGTTTGACTGCACGATCCCTCCAGAAAGATCTGGCAGACACTGGAGTTGTGGTACACTATTCCACTATAAAGAGATACTTGTACAAATATAGTCTTCATGGAAGAGTCATCAGAAGAAAACCTCTTCTACGTCCTCACCACAAAAATTATCGTTTGAACTTTGCAAATTAACATATAGACAAGCCTGATGCATTTTGGAAACAAGTTCTGTGGACCGATGAGGTTAAAACTTTTTGGCCGGAATGAGCAAAGGTACGTTTGGAGAAGAAGGGGCACAGAATTTAATGAAAAGAACCTCTGTCCAACTGTTAAGCATGGGGTTGGATCAATCATGCTTTGGGGTTGTGTTGCAGCCAGTGGCACAGGGAATATCTCATGAGTAGAAGGAAAAATGGATTCAATAAAATTTCAGCAAATTTTGGATGGTAACTTGATGCCATCTGTGAAAAAGCTGAAGTTAAAGAGAGGATGGCTTCTACAAATGGATAATGATCCTAAACACACCTCGAAATCCACGGGGGATTACATCAAGAGGCATAAACTGAAGGTTTTGCCATGGCCTTCACAATCTCCTGACCTCAACATAATTGAAAATCTATGGATAGACCTTAAAACAGTAGTGCGTGACAGACAGCCCAGAAATCTCAAAGAACTGGAAGACTTTTGTAAGGAAGAATGGGCAAAGATACCTCAAACAAGAATTGAAAGACTCTTGGCTGGCTACAAAAAGCGTTTACAAGCTGTGATACTTGCCAAAGGGGGCAGTACAAGATATTAACTCTGCAGGGTGCCCAAACATTTGCAGACAACATTTTTTTGTTTTCTGTTATTTTGAAAGTGTAAATGATGGAAATAAAATCTAACTTTTGTTGACATACTATAAGAAAGTCTAATCTGTAATTTGATGCCTTTTGGAGATTTTTCCATCTTTCCTTGGCTTCTTTATGCACATTAATACAAATTTTTAGCTGGGGTGCCCAAACTTTCGATCCCCACTGTATATGCGGTGCGGTATATCGCATGTGATTCACACAGGCACCACATTCCTGTGCAAATTACATGTGATTTGTTTGCGGTGCTATCGGAGCCATACATTTTGTATGGCCCTAATCGCACCATACCCACACCAAAAATGTGCAGGGCGCTTTTTTTGGTCAGCACTAAAATCGGATTGCATAGGTATTCACACTTATACGATCCAATTCTGCACATCGCACCGCGTTTTGCAGACCGCTTTCGGGGTGTTGTTGACCTAACATACACACCCACAGCAGTTTGCATGAACGGGGTGCAATTTTGATGCAGTGCGGAATTCGCACTGAAAACGCTTCCGCACCACATCAGTGTGAACCAAGGCTTAGGGTGTCTCCGCTCTGAACGGAAGAGCAATGGAGACACCTTTGGACAGCAGCATTATCAATCTAGAGAGAGGGTGATGTTAGAAACATTAGCAGATATAGATAGACTTGACTATCAAATTAAAGCTGACCTCCAGCTGTCACTTTTAAGCAGTTAATGCAAACGTTATTAGGATAAAGATTTTACAGAAATAAAGGCTGACCATTGTAAGCACCCCTTTTAGTAAGTGAACTAGTTTGTCTTAACCCTCTACAGTAAATGCCACATTTGCTGGACAGCTTACTCTTGAAAAATAACAAACTTATTGGCTAGATCAACAGGTAAAACACCTAAAAAATAGTCATGGAGGACCTTCATGACTAAGCCCTGAGGACAGGGAAAAATACATTGTGGGGAGTGGTTAGGATAGAGTGTAGCTGAGGCTGCTTCCACTTGACTTTTAGGTTTTTTTGGCAATGCGGGGTTCAGGATTTCTCCTCTCCAGTTGTACACATCCAGAGCTAGGCCAGGCTATTTCTCCATGCCAGCAGCCATGGTTGTGAGACCACCAGATTTGGAGCAACGGAACTTGAGCAGCAATTCACCATCTTTTCATTCAGGTTTACACGAAAATGAATGCAGCCACGTCTCAGAATCGGTAAGCTGCAATATAGCAAATGTTTGCTTTTGGGTTTAATACCACTTTAAATAATGTTTTAAAAAAAAGGAGCATAATTATGTTTTTTCCAATTCAATATTGGACAGGCAAATGGACACACCCTTACATAATAATGCTCTAGTTAAGCTGTAAAATAGGCAGAGATGAATTTGAGTATTAATATTTTTTTCCTTTGCTGTGTAGAAAAATAATCATGTAAATTACACCACGTTTTCTCTGCCTGGTTTCACAGTAAGCTAAATAATTCTCATCCCTGAGCTGGTAAATTTTATCCTGGGGCTACATTCAAGCCAGTGAAACACAATATGAATACATTTTCCCTGGAACAAGAATCTAATTACACTATTTTGAAGTGGTCCACAGTTAGCACAGCTGCTAAATTTTTAAATATTGTAACCATTGATGTATTAGATGAAAAGTAAACCACACTTACTTAAAATAATTATGATATTGTAGAAGAGTAAAAATGGATTTCTGTATTTGAGAGAACTGTTCTATTTAAAAAGAACTGAGCAGTCAAAGCCATATTTATCTCCTACAGAAAAACTACATGTAGCAACTTGTGCTATACTCTTACGCTCTTACGTTACCATGCTAGCAATATAGATTTACATCTGTATAGCAACTCTTCCTCCTGAACTCAGTGCTACTCCTTGCTCAGATTCCTCCTGAGATTGAGACAGGTTTCATTTTCCTTGACTCATTTCCTCCTGCACTTTCACCATGTGCATATAGAAGGGGCTGTGGAAAGAGAAACTAAATCTGCCCATACTGGGGTCAAACAGACTTCCATTTTTGACCACAGTGACAAGAAAATTTAAAGAGTATCTCCACTTTTGTTGAGAGAAAAACATTCCCCTCTGGGTGAGCTATGTACATTGCAAGAATTTTAACAAACAGTTGCAGATTCCTACCTTTTGTTATTCTGAAGAAAGCTGTTTGTTTGTCTGTGTCCATGTGGAAAGTAAATCTATTGGGGGTGGTTTCATACTTATCAATCAGCTGCTGCACTTGCAGGGCTCTAATGAGGGAAGTGGCAGGGTCTGCATCCCTTTAGACATGATTCGTATTGGGAGTATCTCACCAAAAATATGTCATAAAATAGTGCAGCGCATATACTGTATCTCTATAACCTCATATGAAGTAAAGCATCCAAACTATGTGATTATGCAACAACGGTGAATACAACTTAAAAGTCCATAATGTGTGCCTTATCCGTGCCTTTATAATTTGTTCCCAAACAGGTGCTCTTTATTGCTGATATCCAAATATATTCCTATAGGTGCTTCTCAACCAGAGACATACATGTATACTCTCAGCTCCTTTTATTACCCAAATTGCATAGGTCAAATACCGCCTTTCCCGTTTAACCTCAGTAGGTATACTGTATGGATGACTCCACTTTCCTCCTCACTCTGCTGCAAACGGTACTGTCTCCTTTTTATCCCACAAATCCTCCACATATGTAAACAGAAATTCTTGCCATAGTGTAGTATATAAATAGAGCGTGATTTATTAAAAAAACAAAGTGCACTCACGTTTAAAAGTGTCCTGCTGGGACACCGCAGTAAAAAAACCTTCTTATAATGTATTTTCAATATGTTGAGGGATTTCCATGATGGTGGCTTGTAAACTTCCGGTTTAGCGGCTTGACATCATCGGCCCACCCTACGTGTTAGGTCACGTGACTTCCTCAGGAGTTGCACATATAGAAGGGGCTGTGGAACGAGAGACTAAATCTGCCCGTACTAGGGTCAAATAGACATCCATTTCTGACCACAGTGACAAGAAAATTTAAAGAGTAACACCACTTTTGTTGAGAGAAAAACATTCCCCTCTGGGTGAGCTATGTACATTACAAGGATTTTAACAAACGTTGCTGCAGATTTCTACCTTTTGTTATTCTGAAGAAAGAGCTGTTTATTTGTCTGTGTCCATGTGGAAAGTAAATCTATAGGGAGTGGTTTCATAATTATCAATCAGCTGCTGCACTTGAAGGGCTCTAATGAGGAAAGTGGCAGGGTCTGCATCCCTTTAGACATGATTTCTTATTGGGAGTATCTCACCAAAAATGCCTTTCTTGTTGCAGAGGATGCATGAAATCTGACTTGTATCTTAGTGCAGATTTCTGAGAAAATCAGCAAGCCAATAACACAAAGAGGACATTATATTGCTGGGGGCATTCTGTACACATTCTATGTACAGAACACCTCCAGGTAGCCATATTACATTGCGTTTTACAGAAAATGCAGATTGAAAATGAAAGGTCATTTTTAATAACATTCAATTACAAATAATATCGCAATTGTATACACTATATTATTTTTTTTCCCATGAAAGTGGATTTATCCTTTAAGGAAGCAGGATGGAATATTTTACTTGAACCAACAAAATTTTAACTGTCAATGTAATGTTTGTTCGGGAAAAATTGTTCATATTGTAGTGAAACCTGTTTAATACATTTAGGATTCCATTTGAATAGCAAATCTGGAACATTTAGTTGACTCAATGATAAGAAAGAATGTTCTGGTGTTTTTTTGTTTGTTCCAGTACGTTTTGGATTCATTTGTTAAGTAAATCATTTTGTTTAATCATATTCGTTATGTTAGAATGATTTCTTTTCAGAATTTGTTTCATATATTAGGATTCATTTTGTATATTCGTTGTTCTGAATTGATTGGTATTTTTTGGAAGTTATTTTGGAAGATTTGGTTTCATTCGTTATATCGTTATATTATTTTAGCGACTTCAATGCAACTTACTTGCAACATTGGCTTTGGTCAATCATAACAAGAGTGTGACACATATTGAACTTACAAAACCCTTCGAACTCGCAAACAAATGAAATTATTGAATGTAAATGAGTTTGTTCTGTTATAATTTATATTGGGTTTGTTGAAATTTGTTACTACTGTGTTTCAGAGATTTGGATGTAACAGACATTTTGCCTGAATTTCGATTTGTAACAAAATGAATCACACATATCTAAAGTCCACCACCTCAGATGATATGCAAATCTCACATGTTTGTAGATGTACTTCTGAAACATCAATTCTTCCTTTCGCACAACCTGAGAATGCAAGAATAGAAAACAGCATGGATTATTTTCAGCATAATTGATTCCTATACCCAGTTCCATTCATTGCACAGATGCCATCAGGGCCAACATGTATAGAGAGGAGCAGACACCACTGTTTACCACTTTTCTCTGCTCACTTGCTCATGCTTATTTGACGAATAAGAGACAACAGCTATGCAGCCCATCACCTGAGGGTACATCCTAATCTCACTTCTTGGCCAATGTTCCTCCTTTTCCACACCCTGAGATGTGTTTGTCTTGCATTCCATTCAGTTATGACTGTCAATACCATAAGGAACGATGAAATACTGTGTTAGGTGGAATCCTTCAGAGCGGGTATTACTCCTCAAAGCCATCCGGTGCATCATATTATCGCAGACAATACATAAAATGCACAGATACAGAATGTATGTCCTTGCACCATTTCCACATTGTGTATAGTGACAAGAATGGTCGCAATTATAAAGGTTTAGCACAAGGGAACAGCTAAGCCCCAGAAGTTGTTAAGTTTACTAATAAAATAGAGCAGAATTCAAGTTTTTGCAGTTATTAGAGGCATATTTAATCATTTGTAATCCACTTCTCAACCACTCTATAGCAGAAATATTTCTACAGGTTGACACGGGTGAGCAAAATCATGTATATATATATATATATATATATATATATATATGTGTGATTTTGCATTTCCAGGTAGGGGGAGCCCGCCATTCACCGCCACAGCTGTCAATCACCAGGTCTCGGCCAGTGATTACTCGCTGGTATGTAAACAATACAGTTCTCCTCCCTGTCGGCTCGTGCACACTGCTTTGGATGGCTGTGCACATCCAAAACAGTGTGCTTATAGTGAAACACACGGACACAGGACAGAGTGAAACAGCACACAGTTAACCCTTTGACCACCCCTCATGTTAAATCCTTCCTGCTTTTTTTTAGCACTGATCACTGTATTGGTGTCACTGGGGATGTCAGTGACACCAAATCAATTCCCCCCAGTGTCAGAATGCCCACCGCAGTAACGCTATAAGTCGCTGATTGCCGCCATTATTAGTAAAAAAATGAAAAAGAAAAAAGAAGCCCAGTATATATACCGCCATTTGTAAAAGCTATAACTTTCACATAAACCAATTAATTTACATGTATTGGGATTTTTTTCAGCAAAGACATGTAGCAGAATACATTTTGGCTTAAATTTTTGACGAAATTTGATTTTTAACATTTTTTTTACTGGAAATGTTTAATAGCAAAAAGTAAAAAATTATGTTTTTTTCTCAAAATTGTTGGTCTTTTTTTTATAGTGCAAAAAAGAAAAACCACACAGGCGATCAAATACCACGCAATTGTCAGCTAAAGTAACACAGCACCGTAATTCAAGAAATGGCCTGGTCAGGAAGGGGGATAAATACTCAAGAGGGCAAGTGGTTAAAATTCAAACCATTCAAAACAAATAACAATAATAAGCTCACAAAATGAGTCCAGCTGTCCTACAATACAAATAATTTGGGGGTCCTAGTTTAACAAAAAGATGTAATTTTGTGATTTTGTCTGATTCTCTTTCACAACCCTTATCAATCTTTTTTTCATGGAGGAACCCTTGAAATAAATTTTTACTGCTCATGGTACATTTGCATGATCGATAAGTTGTAGAAAGTTCTAAAACCCATCTCCCTGCTGCCACTCACCTCCAAGCTCCTTGAGCGCTTAGTCTACGATCGCCTAAGCACCAACCTAACTGACAATAACCTCCTTGATCCACTACAGTCCGGCTTCCGTCCCCTACACTCCACCGAAACCGCCCTCCTCAAAATCACCAACGACCTACTAACCGCCAAAGCCAAAGGCAACTACTCTGTCCTCCTTCTCCTGGACCTCTCCGCGGCCTTTGACACAGTTGACCACCCCCTCCTCCTTAATAAACTACTCTGCCTTGGCATCAGAGACACTGCTCTCTCCTGGTTCTCCTCTTACCTATCCCGACGCTCCTTCAGCGTTTCCTAAAACGGTGCCACCTCCCCTTTCCCCCCCTCTCTGTTGGGGTCCCCCAGGGCTCTGTCCTTGGACCCCTTCTCTTCTCCATCTACACCTCCTCCCTTGGCAAACTCATACACTCCCACGGCTTCAACTACCACCTCTACGCTGATGACACTCAAATTTACCTCTCCACCCCTCCCCTCACCCCCACATTCTCCAACCCCATCACTCACCTCCTAAACGACATCTCTGACTGGATGTCGCTCCATTTCCTCAAGCTTAACCTCTCCAAAACCGAGCTTCTCGTCTTTCCCCCTCCCCGCGCCCCCCCCCCCCATTTTATCCATCACTACCAACAACACCACCATCAATCCCGCCCCGCAAGCCAAAGTCCTTGGCGTCTTTCTGGACTCAAACCTTTCCTTCCAACCTCATGTCAAATCACTTACAAACACATGCAGGCTCCACCTTCGCAACATCGCCAAAATACGCTCCTTCCTTACCCCAGACACCACTAAACTACTCGTACACTCCCTGATTGTCTCACTCCTCGACTACTGCAACTCCCTCCTCACCGGCCTACCCCAGTGCAAGCTCTCCCCGCTTCAGACCATCCTGAACTCAGCGGCCAGACTCATCCACCTCACCAGCCGCTCCACCTCTGCCACCCTCCTCTGCCTATCCCTCCACTGGCTCCCTATTGCCCAACGCATCAAATTCAAACTACTCGCTCTGACCTACAAAGCCATTCACAACACTGCCCCTAACTACCTCACCAACCTGATTCCCAGGTACCACCCTACCCGTACCCTTTGCTCTTCACAGGACCTCCTTCTATCTCGCTCCCTGGTCTCCTCCTCCCACGCACGATTGCAAGACTTCTCCAGGTTCTTCCCCATCCTCTGGAACTCAGTACCCCAATCCATCAGACTGTCACCTTCCCTCCTCACCTTCAGGCGCTACCTGAAAACCCAACTCTTCAGGGAAGCCTACCCCACGCTCACCTAACAGCCGCTCTCCTGCATTCCTCCTACCACTCCTTCCCCCACAGCCACTTCCTCCTGTACCACTACCCCCTCCCTCCTAGATTGTAAGCTGTAAAGAGTAGGGCCCTCTAAACCCTCGTGTGCTGTTTGTTGTTGCTGTACTGTTTCCTGTATTGTCCCCCCCTCTATTGTACAGCGCTGAGCAAACCCTTTGGCGCTATATAAACTCGATGTAATAATAATAATAATAATAATAATAAAACAGAGATTAAGGAATGTGGTGCACCTATAGTTTTTGAAACCCAGGGCAGATTATTTTTTTACTACATGCCGTATACAACAGAATAATTTTCATTATAATATTAATATAACTTAAAATTGCAATGTCCCGTACCCCTATTGAGAAAGTCTTCTTTCTGATTTTCTACTTTCTCTAGGGCATCATAGGCATGGTCATCAGAACCTCTTCCACCACACAAATCATCTTCACATCTCCTATGAAAAGCAAAGATGGTGCTGTATATATTTCAGCAGAAAGAATTCCAGGAGCTCTCACCTTCCATTGTGACTGAGAAACATGGCATTGTTCAGACACTTTTCTGTCTAATGTAAAAAATGTACGTTGTTGGGGGTGAAAGCGGAAACAACATTCCTTCATCTGAATTATTGTTTTATAGAAAGGAATATAAGTTTAGGTGCTAGGGTCATCAGTTCGAATCTCAACCATGAAACTATGTGCATGAAGTTTGCATGTCCTCCCTTTGCTTGTTTGGGTTTTCTCTGTGTACTTTGGTTTTCACCTGCACTTCAAAGACATGGTGGTAGATTATTTGACCCCTATCCAAATCTATATATATATATATATATATATGATAGGTATGAATGCTACGTAGGGATGGGAGGGTAGATTTTAAACTTCTTGAGGACAGGGACTAATGTAAATGTACAATATATCTAAAATTCTGTATAAAAGATGTAAATGTACAATATACTGTAAAGTTCTGGATAAATTGTTGGTGCTATATAAATACCTGTAATAAACAAAACAGATTTTTTTTTTGACACAACAGTGTATTGTTTGAATGTTTATTGTTGTATTAGTGTATATTTTTTATATATTGGATATCTAGCAGTAACAATGTGACAAGCAGAAATGACACTTTAGAAGATAATATATCTACCGGCAGTGCAGTCATGTCTAGGGGATTTATTAAGTGGTTTATATCCCCCATAGTTCAACTCATTACTTCGAAACTGCTTGGCATGATTTATAATTTTTTATTTCAATGTTATAGTGACAAATGTAGCAATACAACACAGCATATACATACAGTACTTTACAGTACTTTAACTAACATCCGCTAGATGTGACAGTAAATATAATCTGGTAAAGTGGTTGTAAACATCTGAAATAAAAAATGAACAATGCACATTCATCTATAGTGTGTACCTGCCGCAATCCAAAGCACCTAATGTGATTTCCAGCTTTTCTCTCCTCTCTCTTCTATCTGCATGAGTCACTCCTGACCATTTATCCCTACACCCAGCAATCCCAGGAGACAGCCCCCCCCCACCAACACACAGCAGGTTATTGATAGCCTCAGCTGTACAAGCTTCCCTATAAGACTGTGTGTGCATGTGTGTGTGGGGGGGGATCCATTCCCTCCACTCACGGCTCAGGTTACACCAGCTCTCCTCTCTGTATTGTACAGTGTGTGACATCAGATTCCCATCCCCTGCCTCCTGAAGCTCAGTAGTGCTGTGTAAAGTGTGCCCTTTGAACAGCTCTAGAGAAGATATGGCTGCATAATAATATTAATAAGTATAGCTTAATCAGGAAGATAAGTAAATAAAAGTAGGACTTCCAAAGGCCACATCTGCAAACATATAGAAAGTAGAAAAAGGTATACACTGGATATGCATCGGCTAACCTAATGTAACAGACTTTACTAGCACGGCATGAAGAGATTACTCAACATTTATCATAAAATCATAAAGCTTTACTAACAATGAATAAAAATAGAAATAAAACATTGTAAGCCTCCCTGTATGGGAAGCAAGTGCCCTCAATCTTTAGTTAATAAAATAGCACTGTATATAAAGCACTAGGTAATCTTTATAACATCAGTTCAAATGGTGTATCTCCATCTTTGATTGACCATGCTTATCCAGTGTCTGAAGGTCAACGCGTTTCACCAGTAAATTAGACCAAAAACATTTCAAGAAGGCATCAATCACCTTGGTTGTGCAGGGAGGCCTGGTCAATAGTCTTGGGGGAGCATAGGAGCATCCAGCAGGGCCTCCACCCCCCACTCAAAGTTAAAACATTCAGGCAGCCTGGACACAGTTTGAAGTGGGCTAAGTTGCTTGAATATGACCATAAGAAATAAAAAACAGACAGTGAAGTTGAAGTCAAGGTGCGGACTACTGGAGGTATAAAGTTGGTGCCACAGAAAAAAGAGTAGACCTGACCCCTCGATATACACTATATTGCCTAAAGTATTGAGACAACCCTCCAAATCATTGGATTCAGGTGTTCCAATCACCTCCATGGCCACAGGTGTATAAAATCAAGCACCTAGGCATGCAGACTGCCTCTACAAACATTTGTGAAAGAATGGATCGCTCTCAGGAGCTCAGTGAATTCAAGTGTGGTACCGTGATAGGTTGACACCTGTGCCATAAGTCCACCCGTGAAAGTTTCTTGCTACTAAATATTCCACGGTCAACTGTTAGTGGTATTATAACAAAGTGGATGCAACTGGGAACAACAGCAACTGGTAGGCCACATAAAATGACAGAGCGGGGTCAGCGCATGCTGAAGCGCACAATAGCTAAAGACCTCTAAACTTTGTGTGGCCTTCAGATTAGCACAACAGTGGAATTGGTTTCCATGGCAGAGCAGCTGCATCCAAGCCTTACATCACCAAGTGCAATGCAAAGTGTCGGATGCAGTGGTGTAAAGCACACTACCACTGGACTCTAGAGCAATGGAGATGTGTTCTCTGGAATGATGAATCATGCGTCACTGTCTGGCAATCCGATGGATGTGTCTGGGTTTGGTGGTTGCCAGGAGAATGGTACTTGCCTGACTGCATTGTGCCAAGTGTAATGTTTGGTGGAGGGGGGATTATGGTGTGGGGTTGTTTTTCAGGAGTTAGGCTTGGCCCCTTAGTTCCAGTGAAGGGAACTCTTAAGGCGTCAGCATATCAAGACATTTTAAACAATTTCATGCTCCCAACTTTGTGGGAACAGTTTGGGGATGGCCCCTTATTGTTCCACATGACTGCGCACCAATGCACAAAGCAAGGTCCATAAAGACATGGAAGAGAGAGTTTGGGATGGAGGAACTAGACTTGCCTGCCCAGAGTCCTGAACTCAATCCAACAGAACAAATTTGGGATGAATTAGAGAGGAGACTGCGAGCCAGGCCTTCTCGTCTGACATCAATGCCTGACCTCACAAATGCGCTTCTGGAAGAATGGTCAAACATTCCCATAGACACCCTCCTAAACCTTGTGGACAGCCTTCCCAGAAGAGTTGTAGCTGTTATAGCTGCAAAGGGTGGGCCAACTCAATATTGAACCCTACAGACTAAGACTGGGATGCCATTAAAGTTCATTTGCACGTAAAGACAGGCGTCCTAATACTTTTGACAATATAGTGTATATGCCATATGTGCACCCCTTTGTTACAGGGGTCACAAATCCATAGGAATCTGGAGAACCAAAAAATATGTCAGCCTAGTCCCCCATGGTCGTATGGTCTCTTGGAGACTTTCACGGCGGCGGCCAAGATGACTTTACATACTGAAGGATGATGGACCATATGACCATGGGGGTCTAGGCTGGCAGATTTTTTTGGTAGCAGGTAAAGTAATGGCAGCAGTCTTCTGGGATTCTGAGAGTGTGCAGCAGCAGTGCAGAAGACTGTTGCCTTTACTTTGCCCACAGAAGGAACACTTCGAGCCTTCCTTTTCCACTTTTTCCTTTTTCATATTAACTACAGGTGCCAACTGTTTGCAAAGAGCGCAGAAAAACCGTATAGCGTGTATGCGCCATTTTTAGCGCTGAACATCTGGAAGAGTAGCATGGTGCAATGATAGAGGTTCATGTCTGTGTGGTCACTCCTTCCATGTCAGGCCATGGCATTTCATGACTATCCTGGTAAACTTTCACTTATATACACAAAGTAGGGAAGGTAACCATTGTCATTTTACTATGCACATTTCACAACAGTGCAGAATTTTGCACTAGGAGCTCATTGGGGGATCCTGTACTGCTCCAAAATGTTGCTTTCTTCTGAGATCTGTTAATTAAAGTCTGCACTTTGCAACACGTTCCTTGGTGTGCTGATAACATATTTTAAACAGGTTTCATACTGAATCCAGTAAAAGAGTTTGGGATCTGCAGGAAAGAGATTGGATTAAATGAATTCTATCATTTCCATTTTGCAAAGAGTGTTGCTCTACTACAGCAACCAGGAGTCTACATAAACTTAAGATGTAGTGTACACAGGGGCGGACTGACCATTTGGAAACTCGGGCACTGCCCGAGGGCCCGGGGTCAGTAGGGGGCCCCATGAGATGCCCCTGGTACCTTTTTCATAGGCTTTTTTGAATTTGGGCAAGGACACAGGGGCCCCATGATCCCCTATTGCCCGGGGTTGTGAGTTGTCAGTCCGCCCCTGAGTGTACATATGACAGGATTGATTCACTAAAGGCATATAGGTGTCCTTTTATGAAACAGAAATCAGCAGCGATCCTAAGGAACGTTGTTGATATCAGATCATTAGTGGTTTAGGAAACAGAGACGATCAGAGGAGAACATGTTCTCCGCTGATCATCTCAGCACACAGATGGCCAGTATATGAAGGAGCAATGTCAGCCCTTCACTGGCCATCTGTGTTCTCCCTCCAGATTCTCCAGCTCAGAGCTGGAAAATCGGGGTGTCAGCAGCCGATTGGTGGTAGCCTCTAGCAGTCCACTGGCCGGAGTTCCTCAGGGCGCGGAGTTTAAGCCTCAGTCTGCTGGTTCACCAGAGCCCCTGATGGTGGGGATGGACTTGAAGCAGCCTGAGACCAGGTCACGACCCCCGAGAACACCAGCTGTGGTAGAGGCGGATGCCAGTGGCGTGGAGCAGGTAAGAGCCAGATGTGAAGAGGTATGCGTGGTCAGACAGGCTGGGTTGGCAACAGCGGAGCAAGCAGTACAGAGCGGTAGGCAAAAGAATAACAGGTCACAAGCCAGGTTCAGTAATAGGACGTCAGGCAATCAGGATCAGGCAGAGAGTAGTCAGGACGAGCCAGGGGTCAGAGCAGGAGAAGACAGCAGTATCAGGAACAGGCTGGGTCGGCAACAAGGTAATCAGAAACGCAGGAGTAATCAGGAAAACAGGAACAGGGAACAAGACCATAAGGCGATTTGGAGATGCACAGGGCTGGTTTAAATAGGGTGCCCTGTGCTCTCATTGTAGCATCCGCAATCGCGAGTGCGCGGCCGCGATCGCCTAAGACTCAGTGCTCGCTGGCTAGGACGAGTCGGTGATCTGCGCATGCGCGTACCGCCGAGCGGCCAGGATCCCTGACATTGCCCCCCCCCTACGGGCAGCCTCCAGAGCATGGACATTCTGGGCTGGTTCCCATGAGTTTTCCTCCGGGCCGTAGCCTTTCGATTTAATCAGGTATTGAACCTAACCTCCTCTCCTCCTGCAATCCAAGATTGCCTCTACCTCGAACTCCTCTTCACCGTCAATGTCCAAGGCTACTGGAGGGCTTGATCTGCAATCCGGGAACGGATCAGGAGCTGCAGGTTTCAACAGAGATACCTGGAATACTGGGTGTATGTGAAAGGATTCAGGTAGTGCCAATTCGAAAGCTACCTCATTGATCTTTCGTTTCACCGGAAACGGGCCTATGAACTTGGGTGCCAACTTCTTTGATGGACAGGCCATTCTCAGGTTGGTTGTTGCTAACCACACCTGATCTCCTGGTTGTATGGCCAATTCCCCCTTTCTTCTTTTATCGAAAGCTCTTTTGTTATCCTCCTGGGCTTTTTTTACTGCTTCTTGTAGTAATTTGTTGTTAGATGTGAAGAAGCTCACGGTATCCCGAGCTGCTGGCACTGGGTTTTCGGGAATCAGATCCGGAAGGAAGGTGGGGTGGAACCCATAGTTGGCGTAAAATGGTGATTGTTTTGTGGCGGAGTGGTTTGCGTTATTGTATGCAAACTCTGCTAAAGGTAAGAGTGCCAACCAGTCATCCTGCAGGAAAGAGGTATAGCACCTGAGGTATTGCTCCAACGTCTGGTTGGTTCGCTCCGTCTGCCCATTCGTCTGCGGGTGATATGCTGAGGAGAACGATAGCTTGATCTCTAGTATTTCACACAGGGCTCTCCAAAATCTTGACATGAATTGGACTCCCCGGTCTGATACTATGTTTCAAGGGACTCCATGGAGCCTTACTACTTCTTTGATGAAGAAGTGAGTGGTCTTGGGAGCAGAGGGTGTGTTCTTGGGCGGTAGAAAGTGAGCCATCTTGGATAGGCGGTCAACCACCACGAATATGGCAGTGTGGTCTTGAGAAGGTGGCAGTTCTACGATAAAATGCATAGACACCATACTCCATGGTCTGTCGGGCACTGGTAAAGGTAGTAGTAGGCCCCAAGCTTTGCTCCGTGTAGGCTTACTTCTGTTGCATATGGCGCAGGTTTTGACGTATACTTCACAGTCTTTGGCCATACTTGGCCACCAAAACATGCGCTGGGTCAGCTCTAACGTCTTGCTTATCCCGAAGTGTCCTGCCAGCGGATGGTCATGACAGTATCCCAAGACCAGGGTTCGAGCCTCTTTGGGAACCACAATCTGTTCCCCCTTCCATAGCAACCCTTCCTTGTTCTGAACCGAGACTCCAGGTGGGTCAGGAGCCCCCATGGATGCGGCTTGTAACTTGGACAAGAGCTCAAACTGTAAGAGCAGGAAGTTACCTGCTGGTAGGATGGTATCGGGTTTAGGGACTTCCTTGGGATCTTCAAACATTCGTGACAGAGCATCGGGCTTTGTGTTTTTGGAGCCAGGCCGGTAGGTTATGTGAAAAGAGAACCTCGAGAAGAACAGCGCCCATCTAGCTTGCCGAGGTCTAAGGCGCATAGCCGTTCTAAGGTACTCCAAATTTTTGTGGTCGGTATAGACCAAGACTGGGTGCGGGGCTCCTTCCAGGAGGTATCTCTACTCCACAAGTGCGGCTTTAATTGCCAGGAGTTCCCGATCCCCAATATCGTAATTTCTCTCCACTGGAGTGAGTTTCCTGGAGAAAAAGGCTACTGGATGCATGAGGTCTTTTACGTCTCCTCATTGGGACAGAATAGCACTGACTGCATTTACGGATGCATCTACCTCCAGAATGTATGGCCGGGATGCATCCGGGTGGCTTAAGATGGGGCAGCCGTGAACAGCTTCTTCAGGGCCTCGAAGGCTGCCTGTGCTTCTGGTGTCCAATGAAATTGTATTCTCGCCTTGGTAAGTTGGGTGATAGGTGACACCAACCCTGAGAAATTCTTAATGAATTTTCTGTAGAAGTTTGCAAAACCTATAAAGCGCTGCACACCTTTCTTATCTGCTGGGACTGGCCATTCCAGAATTGCGGAGATTTTCTGGGGATCCATTGCAATTCCTGAGGTGATGACCAACCCCAGGAAGTGGATACTGTCTTGCTCGAAGCTGCATTTTTCCGCTTTAGCAAAAAGTCCGTGCTGGCGAAGACCGTGCTGGCGAAGACGTGACCTCGATGTGCTTCCAGGGATGACGAGAAGATTAGGATATCATCCGGGTAGACGATTACAAAGATGTCCAGGTAATCCTTGAAGATGTTATTGACAAAGTGTTGGAACGTGACCGGGGCATTGCACAACCCCAATGACATAACCAGATACTCAAAGTGCCCAAATCGGGTGCGTAAAGCCGTCTTCCACTCATCCCCTTCCCAGATACGGACCAAGTTGTAGGTGCCCCTGAGATCCAGCTTCGTAAAGATGGAGGCCGCTTTTAGTCTCTGGAACAATTTGGTAACTAAGGGGAGGGGGTAGCGGTTCTTATCCGTGATTTTATTTAGTTCCCGGTAGTCCACACAGGGTCTCAGTGACTGATCTTTCTTTTCAACAAAAAAGATTCCGGCACCCGCGGGAGATGTGGACGGCTGGATCAATCCTTTTTCTCCTCGATGTACTCTTTCAAGGCCCCCAACTCCCGTTCTGATAGAGGGAAGATTCGGCCAAACGGAATCTCAGAAACCAGCAAGAGGTCAATTGGGCAATCGTATGCCCGGTGTGGGGGAAGGATGTTTGCTCCCCGTGGGCTAAAAACATCAAGATAGGCTTGGTAGGCCGAAGGAATAGCCTGGACTAGTTCTTCCTCTGTGGTTGCACAACACAGGGACTGAGTGGCTCTGGGTGTCTCAAGGCCACAGTGTTCCTGGCAATAAGAGGACGTGAACTGAATTGCCCCTGTTCTCCAGTCGATGTGAGGGTCATGGGCTCATAGCCAAGGAAGTCCCAGGATTACTGGAAACAGGGGGGATGCGATAGCGTCCAAGTGGAGGAACTCCTGATGGCGTCCAGCTATTGTAGTGCGGATCGGCGGGGTTTCTCGATCTACTAATCTGGACTTTATCTGGGACCCGAAAATATATTCAGACCCTGCTCTTTGGTCTGGAACAGAATTTGCTGATGAGCTGCAAAGCCAAGGTCAATGAAGCAGCTACATGCTCCTGAATCAATAATGGCCATCGCTGGTACGAGTCTTCCGGGGAGCTGGAAGGAGACAGGCACAGCTAATGGAGTTGCATTGTTTAGGCAGGAAGAAGACACAGCAGAGGCAACTGAAGTACACTTACGCATCTTCTCCGGACAAGAACGGATTATATGGCCGGCTGCTCCGCAACATAAACACAAGTTGTTCAGCTGGCGCCTCTGGCATTCTTCAAATGTCAGAGGGGGCCGCAACACTCCGATCTGCATCGGTTCGGGCCCATCAACCATTTCCTGACCTCGATTCCCACTTGGGGAAGTAGATTGGGACGGAACCTGGGGTAACATCCATGTTGGTCTGAAATTCGGATTGGCCCTTTCTTGCCGGCGTTCCCGCAGCCTGCGGTCGATTTGGATGGCCACTTGAATCAAATCTTCCAGCGAGTTGGGTACACCAACTCTGGCCAGCTCGTCCTTAAGAGGTTACCCCTGCAATAGCGAGATAATAAACCCCACTTTTGTCGATTCTGAGGCAAAGGTTCGGTGTTGCAGGTCAAAGTAAAGCAGGCAGGAGCTCTGGAAGACCCTGAACTTCTTCCGATCTCCATTAAAACGCTCGGGCATAGGTACTCAAGGTTCTGGTGGAGGGATGGTGAAGACCGCTCTGGCGGAGGGTTCTGGGCCTGAGGTGCACTTGCCGTGGTGGACGGCGTGGCTGTTGGAGTGGTAGGTGTCTGGATTCGTCTCTCCAGATGCGTGTACACCTCTTGCAGTGTTTTCACCGCCTGGGTAAGTGCTGCCAGGTGCTGGCATATCTCGTCCAGGGGAGAGGGACCTCTTCCTGGCTCAGTCATGGCCTTATGGTTCTGTCAGCAGCCGACTGGCAGTAGAGGCAGATGCCAATGGCGTGGAGCAGGTAAGAGCCAGATGTGAAGAGGTATGCGTGGTCAGATAGGCTGGGTTGGCAACAGCGGAGCAGGCAGTACAGAGCGGTAGGCAAAAGAATAACAGGTAACAAGCCGGGTTCAGTAACAGGAGGTCAGGCAATCAGGATCAGGCAGAGAGTAGTCAGGACGAACCAGGGGTCAGAGCAGGAGAAGACAGCAGTATCAGGAACAGGCTGGGTCGGCAACAAGGTAATCAGGAACGCAGGAGTAATCAGGAACACAGGAACAAGACCATAAGGCGATTTGGAGATGCACAGGGCTGGTTTAAATAGGGCGCCCTGTGCTCTCATTGGTGCGTCCGCATTCATGAGTGCGCATGCGCGGCCGCCGCGATCGCCTAATACTCAGTGCTCGCCGGCTAGGACAATTCGGCGATCTGCACATGCACGCACCGCCGAGCGGCTGGGATCCCTGACAAGGGGGAACCGCAAATGAAGCAGCGGTAATTTACTGCTGCTTAGTAAATGGTGTTTGACTGATCTCTTACTGTAATCTCACAAGATTTATGGTAACAGCAGCCATTTTCCAGTGCTCAAAGCGTTTGTAGATCTCTTCTCCCTTCATTCAGAGAAGCGATCTACACCGCTTCATAAAAAGGCATTCAGAGGAGAACTCTCTCCTCGGAGAATGCTGGAGAACTGAGCAGCGGTTATTTACCACTGCTTGATAAAAGGACCACAGGCTGTTTACTTTGCAAGGGAGTTTGCCCCAGAGCTTAGTGAACGTGGTGAAATTTCTCTTTGCAACTAATATCCAATTACGTGCAAGGAAAATAAAAAAAAAAAACCCATAGGATTTTGCCTGCACACAATTGAAGTCAGTAGGGTTTCATCTCATTCACTAAGCTATGGGGTAACTAGCCTAGTTGCCTTTAGTGTCATATACTGGAAGGGGACCTGATTGCTTCATACATATGCACCTTTGAGTTCCAATTTCACAGACGAGAGAAAGCGGAGGACTTATAAAACAGGAGAAATGAACATTACAAGCTTGATTTTACTTTTAAAAGACTTCTGCAAATTCTATAAATATTAATAATGAGATTCAGTTGTTTTCTGTTTATCTTTTTTCAAGTCCTGAAAAGTTCTTTTTTGCTAACATCATATATGCTAATATATTCTACTCTTATGAGAACTGATTAAAACTATACTAGTCCTCTTCATCCTTTTGAGAATACAACTTCCCACAGTGTATACAAAGAGCTTCACAAGTTGCCTGTGTGCCTGAAACCTTGCTTAAATGAATGACTTATTTAGAGTGTCAATCTAGTCATTCCGTCAAAACATGGACTAATTAATAAATGTGTAGAGGTCTCTGTGATTTTAAAATAAATGTGAGGAAGGAGCTGGGACTGGCCAGGTGCAAGGTTTAAAGTGTGATCTCCAAGCTCAATTCTCTCTTCTTTGGAAAACAAGTTGACTTTGAAAGAGAATACACAGAGGCCCTTCTTCATGACTGTGTAACCTTTTCAAACATTTCCTCCCTACAACAGAGGAGCCTGTGTGGATAATACACAAGTCTTTATGTGCATCAAAATATACTTCCTGTTGATGTCTTAATCGGCATACTAGATCAAGATGTTGCATATTCAGTGCTGGATCTTTGGGGGATTCTGACATGGAGTAGCATCTTAAGTATAATCCTAATTAGCACAAAGGTTTATATGTTACATAAACAAGATAACAAGAGGGCACATTTTTATGCTGTATACATATCACAGAAATAATGTTTTCTCATATATACAGATGGGAATGTGATAACTCATTTTCAAAATTTTAGATTTTTAGGAAATTCTTTGTAATCTGAATTTTATATGTCAGTGATAATCTAATCTACTGCTGGTGGTTCAGAGAATTCTGTTGTAATTCATTAAACCCAAAGCACTGAATTCTATTAGTTTCTGGCCATTTTTAGGACTAATAGGCAAACTTATGTCTACAAAAGACATGGGAAGCTGGCACTGCCATGGGGATATAAAAGGTGTAACAATTTAATTCCAGGAATGCCCGGGGCACAGCACTATGGTGGGGAGTCAATCAGCCATTCGTACCCAAGTGTGTTCTGACATTTGCTTAAGTGTAAGTGCAGCGCAACATAAACAAATCCCTACTACCACATACAGTAAGACATACAGTTGCGTTCAAAATAATAGCAGTGTTGAAAAAAGTGAATAAAGCTCAAATCCTTCTAGTAGCTTTTATTGGGAACACTACACATTCTATTCCAAATCAAAACATGAAGAAAAATATATATCAAATTTGTGTTGTTCCTCTAAAAAATGAAAGTAAAGTGAATGTTAGACTGTTCAAAAAATAGCAGTGTTTGTATTCTTCTTTACAAACTCAAACATTCACTATATAAACTGAAAAATGTTTGAAGATTTTGCTTTCCTTTGAATCACTAAATTAATATTTAGTTGTATAAGCACTGTTTCTGAGAACTGCTGTACATCTGTGTTGCATGGAGTCAACCAACTTCTGGCACCTGTGAACAGGTATTCCAGCCCAGGATGATTGGACTACATTCCACAGTTCTTCTCTATTTCTTGGTTTTGCCTCAGAAACTGCATTTTTGATGTCACCCCACAAGTTTTCTATTGGATTAAGATCTGGGGATTGGGCTGGCCACTCCATAACGTCAATCTTGTTGGTCTGGAACCAAGATGTTGCACGTTTACTGGTGTGTTTGGGGTCGTTGTCTTGTTGGAACACCCATTTCAAGGGCATTTCCTCTTCAGCATAAGGCAGCATGACCTCTTCAAGTATTCTGATGTATTCAAACTGATCCATGATACATGGTATGCGATAAATAGGCCCAACACCGTAGTATGAGAAACATCCCTTTATCATGATGCTTGCGCAACCATGCTTTACTGTCTTCACAGTGTACTGTGGCTTGAATTCAGTGTTTGGGGGTCGTCTGACAAACTGTCTCCGGCCACTAGACCCAAAAAGAACAATCTTACTTTCATCAGTCCACAAAATGCTGCGACATTTCTCTTTAGGCCAGTCAATGTGCTCTTTGGCAAATTGTAACCTCTTCAGCACGTCTTTTTTTCAACAGCGGGACTTTGCGGGGGCTTCTTGCAGATAGCTTGGCTTCACATAGGCGTCTTCTAATTGTAACAGTACTCACAGGTAACTTTAGATCTTCCTGGAGCTGATTGTTGGCTGAGTCGTTGCCATTTTGACTATTCTTCTATCCATTTGAATGGTAGTTTTTTGCTTTCTTCCACATCTTTCAGGTTTTGGTTGCCATTTTAAAGCATTTGCGATCATTTTAGCTGAGCAGCCTATCATTTTCTGTACTTCTTTATATGTTTTCCCCTCTCCAATCAACTTTTTAATCAAGGTACGCTGTTCTTCTGAACAATGTCTGGAACAACCCATTTTCCTCAGAATTTCAGAGAGAAATGCACTGTAACCAGCATGTACAACATTTGCTGCCTTCCTTCCTTAAATAAGGGCAATAATTGTCACCTGTTTTTCAAAGAATGAATGACCTCACTAATAGAACTCCACACTGCTATTATTTTGAACATGCCCCTTTCAATTAGTGATTCAATTACACAGAATCAGCAGCATGCATGTCATGACTGTTGGGTCTGTTGGATTTCTATTACTCTACTACACCTGCTAGTAAATTATTTACCATGTAGAAATATCATTTCTGAGCACAACGGTATATCTAAAACAATAAAAGTCCAAAAATAGAAAAGGATCCATGGAAAAAATCCCCATGAAATATCAGATAAAGCACATAGCTTATGAATGCATATATCTTCACTTCTTCCTTCAAAATGTAGAGCACCTCCACCACACCAGGTGAAAAACCTGCTCACCTCAAATAAATTAATGCAAGCTCGTCTGAACTGTCTAGCCAAGGGCCTCACATCTTCTCCAGGCAACTTCCACCCTCCTCTGCAGCTTGCAACCAATGGGTATATATCCCATGCAACAGAAAGGCCAAAACATAGTTCTCTCCATATAAAATGTATTAAATCCCCACCATCAAAATTACGCTTACAAAACAATGTATATAGCGCACATGTATAAAACTAGCCCGCAACCTGCTCAGCACTCTGCTAGCAAGATGGCGGCAGTATGATGTCACAGGCCCGGCTCTTCCTCCCTAGAAGCATTGACCTTGCCAATAGGGCTTCCTCAGTAGGCTTAAGGTGTCACTAAACCCAGGACCCTGCATCCACTATATCTGGTCTCCCACAGTACACAAAACATGGAAGTGCAATTATTTTAGTGAATATAAATTGCTAAATACCTTTTCTCATCAGAAGTTAGAGCAGTCTTGTGGCTTCTATCTGTGTCCAGCCCAGCACTAGCTAAAGCTTGTAGGGGGAGTTTTCTTTCTGCTCTAGGAGGATGGAAATCCCCTGACCTCTGCCTGGACAGTGCTGATTGGCCCTGTGCTGATCACATGTACTCTCCCAAGAAAAAAAAAACCTCTCTAGCAATATACACCAAACTGAGTATGTGTATGCCTACGGTTCAGTCTGGAGATATGTGGTGGTCGCTTGAAAAAGGGGAGGAACAGAGAAAAAAGGATCAAACAGCCTCTTTACACAATGCAGAGGATTAACCCCTTAGGTTCCACAGTGAGTATAACAAGCATGTTTTACTGCATATACAGATTGATTTTGCTGTTGTGGGTTAATAACACTTTAACAATTTGACCTCAGGAATGCCCGCGGCATAGCACTATGCTGGTGAGTCACTCAGTCATTCACACTCAAGCGCGGTCTGACACATTCTAACTTGCACTTGCCTGGGCTGCAGACCAGTTAATTCAGTCTTCATGGAGTAGTAGAAGAAATAACGTGTGAGCACTGCCCTGTTGGAGGAAAATGAGTGACAGGAATCTGGAGCAGCACACTAACATCAAATTTTGTGTGAAAATTGGCAAAAGTGCAACCTTAGCTCTGTTACAAAAGGCTTATGGGGATCATTCCATGAAGAAAACAAGTGTTTTTGAATGACATAAGCAGTTTAATTATGGGCGGGAAGATGTCCAAGATGACGCAAGAAGTGGGCAGCCGTAAAAGCAAAGGATGGAGGCAAATGTAGAGGTCAAAAACTGAGTGTGTGAATGATGGCAGATGGCAAGAAGAATTGAACATGAACAGGGAAACAGTGCTGCAGATTATAATGGAGGATTTGTGAATGAGAAAGATTTCCACAAAGATGGTGTTTTGAATCTTGACAGAAGGTCAGAAAGAACATTGTCTACAAATTTCATCCAATCTTTTGAAGAATGCAGAGGTCGTTGATATTTTTTTTTACAGTCTGTTCAGGGAATTAAATTGTCATACCTCATATATCAATGTAAAAAAGCTTTTTCTGCAGTAGGGAGTAAGCCCTGGTTCACACTTCTCATGTGATGTGATGCGACATGCAACACAGAAAGTGACATGACATGACAAAACAAACTCATTTAAATGCGACTCAAGTCGCAGCAACAAAACAAAATAATTCCTGCACTACTTTTCTGCTTCTTCCTTGCAACATGAGTACCATAGACTGCAATGTTAAAATAACAAAAGTTGCAAGGAAGTTGTTTCTTTGTCTTATCTTTGTGACTTTGGCTGCAACTTGAGAGGGTTTTGTAAGTTCAATAATATATGTCACACGCTGTATTGTTATTATTGGCCAAAGCCAAAGTTGCAAAACATCAAAGTCTCATTGAAAGTCACACTGAAGTCACATCAAGTCACAAGCAAGTCACAATGAAAAGTCAAACAACTTTGGGGTCACAGCAGTGTGAACAAGTCGGTTGTTCATGTGGCTTTAAGGTTGACATTAAAAATACAAATACTTTAACTAACATGTTTGGGGGATGCTTTGCATCTGTACATGGTGTTACATAGCAGTACAATTTTCATGCAAAGTACCCATTTGATCCTGACTTCTCTGCTCCTCCTCTAGTTCAAATGTCCACGTCTTATCTCCTGATAACACAGACTGAACCATAGTTCACACCTGAAACTACCTTTTGGTTTCTTAGGTAGCCAAGTGTTTCATTGATGGTTTAGAGGTTTTTTTCTAGGTGACTATGTACTAACATGTCTCTCAAATTCCTACCCCGTCTGAAGGTTATCTTAGGGTCTTAGATCTTAGGATCTGTGATAGATATTTGTCCTCATGCAAAATGTTCCAATATCTCTTTATGATGTTAAAAATCTGCCGATTGTACCTATGGTACGTATGCCTTGCTGGTCATCCACTTTTATGATCTTCTGACCCAACAGATATTCTCTTGGAACCCCTTTCACTTTCTCATAGGATTTAATCAAATCAGTCTTATGATAGCCACGTCTCACAAATCTGTCATATAATTTTTGACTCTCAATTTGAATGCTCCTTTCGTTGAGCAATATCTCTTTGCTCTCATAAATTGGCCAGTGGGGATTCCTCTTTTCAAGGCTGCTGGATGTAAACTTCTGCAATGTAACAGGCTATTCGTGGAGGTCGGATTTTGATAGATTGTTGTATTAATATTGCCTCCTTCACCCCTTTTAATCTCCAAGTCCAAAAAATGTATGCTATCATATTTAATTTCACTTGTGAAGTACATTCCAATACTGTTTTGATTTAAGGTGGCTACAAATTCCACAAACAGATCCTTTTGACCCTGCCATAATATAAACACATCATCAATGAATCTTGCCCACATGAGAATATGTGACGTAAAATATTCTAGTTCTTCTACAAAGACCATAGTACACTCCCACCACCCCACTTTCTTTGGGAGCACTTTTTGAATGCACATTGTATTTACTCCTCTCCCCCCTTTTTTTTGGAGAGGTCTGTACTGCGTTTTACAGTGCATCCTTTGCATTCCTCAAGACAGTGAGGTATTTTTGACTGGATATGGTGATGTATGGGGCTTGTCCATGAGAGGCTGACATTTAAGCCTGTGAATGGGTGTACCCATATTACATATCTGTACCAAGACAGATTATACTATCTAATTAGTTTTGTCCATTGGGTAACTCCATTTCCATAATAGAGATTATATATTCAAGCTGATATGTTTATGATCAAACTACGGTGTCTCTTTTTATGCCGTCACTTCATCTAAAACGGTATGGTATTTGATTTGGTCTGGTGTTATTAACCATTTGGATGTAAGGTAAATAATTGCAATGGCATCCAGCCATATTGTTGTGCGCAGTACATTCCACTCTAACAGGCATTAATAACAGCTGAGCATACATTTTATATATATCTGAATAAAGGTTATATTTTAGATTCATCAATTGGCCAGATGGTGCATAGGGACATGCACCCTCGTCCGGCATAGATTTGTTATTTGCCAAAGATGATGATTTACAATTAGGGCTTAGTTCAATAGTTAAACTCCAGCTAATACTTTATAATCAGTTACAGCAAACAGTTTTTCCTTTTGGGATAAAGATTTTACATAAATAAATAAAAGCTGATCATTTTAAAGTGGAACTGCACTGCATCTTAGTACCACAAACCAAAAATGCTATTAGATTAATTTTTAATATTCAAAACAAATTCCTCTATCCATCCATGTCTCCGTGCTTTATTTTGCTGAGAAATCATTTTGAGAAACACCTCAGTGTCAGCGGCCATCTTGAGTAAGGGCAGATGATTCATGTAGCAGTTACTTTGTGGAATCCATATTTTCTTGCTTGAGAATCCTCCCTCCCCTCCTGAAGACTCCTGGGATGTATGACATCATTTGCCTAGGCCTGGAAACCAGGAAGTAAATGAAGAAATGCAAAAAAAGTTAAAACATGTAAATATCTTATACTTTGCCATCTATTTACTAATTCTAGCAGCATAAGGATTGGAAATAGTCCATGTTGATTGAGAGAGTGAAGTTCCACTTTAAGCACCCCTGCTAGTGTTAAATGGTCTGTTTCATCCCTGTAACTGAAAGAGAGCTTTTCTGTTGAAAAAAAAACAGGCTTACTGGCTGGATCACTAGATGAATACAGAAGAAAGAAAGCCTAAAAAAGGAACCTAATGCAGCCATCACATCTAAGAATTAGTAGGCTGCAATATAATAAATGTTTGCTTTTGGGTTTAATATTGTCTTAAATAATGATTTGCCCTCCAGAGGATTTACACCCCTGCCTGACCAGGCTATTGTTTGCGTTACAGCGATGCGTTACTTTGACTAATAATTACGCAGTTATGCAACGTTGCACCCAAAATGACATTTACATCCTTTTTTCCCCACAAATAGAGCTTTCTTTTGGTGGTATTTGATCGCCTGTGCATTTTTTACTTTTTGTGCTATAAATAAAAAAGACCTAAAATTTTGAGGGAAAAAACATTGTTTTTGACTTTTTGCTATTAAACATGTCCAGTAAAAAAATGTTAAAAATCAAATTTCATCATAAATTTAGGCCAAAATGTATTTTGCTACTTGTCTTTGCCAAACAAAAATCCCAATACATGTAAATTAATTGGTTTACGTGAAATTTATAGCGTTTACAAATGGCGGTATATATACCGGAACTTTTTTTTTTTACTATTAATGGCGGCGATCAGTGACTTATTGAGGGACTGCGGCGGGCATTCTGACACTGGGGGAAACTGATTTGGTGTAACTGACATCCCCAGTGACACCAATACAGTGGTCAGTATTAATAAAAAGAACTGAGACTGTACTAATGGCACTGGCAAGAAGGGGTTAACATTTGGGGCGATCAAAGGGTTAACTGTGTGCTGTGTGTGTTTCACTATGGGGCTGTGTCTGTGCTTTCCACTGTAAGCAAACTGCTTTGTATGGCTCAGCTATGCTGAGCCATACAAAGCAGTGTGCTGGAGCTGACAGGGGAGAGAAGCGCATTGTTTACATACAGTTCTCTCCCCCTGTCGGTATTACTCGGCGATCACCAGGTGGTGGCGAGTAATCACCGGCCGGGACTCAGTGATTGACAGCCGAGGCCGTGACTGGCGGCGCGGGTAGGGTGCGCGCACCCCCTACCTGGAAATGCAAAATCACGTATATATATAGACGTGATTTTGCACATCCCTACCACCCTGTAGCAGCATTTCTGCTATAGGGTGTCGGTAAAGCAGTTAAAAAAGGAGTATAATTAAGGTTTTGGGTTTAAAACTGCTTTAAAATATATGTTTCAGGGTACACTTATCCCTGATCCTTGCTTCTGTGCTCAATGATCTATGGAGAGTTGTGTGCTCTGGTGCAGTATTTGCTCAGACTAAAAGAACCATTCGAACCACAAGTGAACTGTGCCAGGGACCACCTCTTCCAAGTGGTCCTGGATATGGAATGCCTAACTGTTCTTGAGCACGGTTTGGAGTGCACACACTACGCAAACAAACCAAACTTTGGTGTCCGTTTATGAACCAGCAGTAATAGATCGCTGCTCAGTTCTCCGGCATTCTCAGAGAACACAGTTCTCCTGTGAATGCCGTTTATGAAGCATATGTAGATCAGTTCTCCGAACGAAGGGAGAACGGTCTCCAAACGCTGGAAAACGGCTGATTTTACTATAATCTCACGAGATTACAGTAAAAGTTCAGTTTACTAAGCAGAGGTAAATTATCTCTGCTTAGTTTGCGGTTCCTCCGATTCTCCAGCTCTGGGCTGGAGAATCTAGAGGGAGAACACAGATCTCCAGTGAAGGGCTGAACATGTTTTCCTGAGTGTTATAAACTGTGAATGACCAGAGAATAGCTGCGATCCTCTGAATCGCAGCTATTCTCTGTGTCATAAAAAGGACACCCAAGAGGGAGAACCATGTCCGTTAAACCTACCAGTGTGAGTGCATCCTATGCAGACGTGAGCTCACTGCAGTTCCGGGCAATAATCTGGTAACCATAAAAGTTGCACATAGGCTCTCATTGAGAATAATGGCCCTTCCATCTACTTGAACCAAGCAGGTAAACTGGAAAGGCAATATGCTATGGGACTGCAAGAACAGGTGCAGGAGTTGCTGTGTTGGGATCAGTTAAAACTGCTGTCTGCATCTGAGGCCTGTTTGTGAAGGAGGGCAGAGTTACAGGGCATATTTGATTGTTAGAATCAAAACCATTTTTATTCTTCTAATCCCTATTGTGCCAGGGATATCCTGGAACCCATTAAAGATGAGTCATGTGGCACAACTGATGCTAAATTATAGATTCAAAGTTATACCACTTCCCGGTTTCCTAATGTTATACTGTTCTTCTACACCTGTAATAAGAAATGAGCCTGTTCTCACCAAATCCATTGATAGCTTTGATGTCTTCTCTTGTTCCGTCGTTTGTTTTACCTCATGTGAACTTGGAGAGACCAGTGAAATCTTAATGTAGGATGTGAGCTGAAACTCCAATATCTCCAGGTTCTCAATCCTGTGTTTGTTAATATTCTACTTCTGACTGCGTTATTACATTTACCAAAGGGAAGCCATTCAAAGAGAGAGATTCCGGCAGCCTGATAGAGATATAGAGGAGCAATTGTTTTTTAATATAGCTGTCGCTTTTTGTCATACGGTGAATTCAAGAACTACATTGATAATCATCATATGCATACATAACAGTGTAGAAGGGCCTTTTACAGAAAAAGACAGTTTTTAAAGCTCAAGGATAGCAGCTACAAATAATTTTCAAAAACCCAAAAAACAACCTCTTCAACATTTGTTAGTTATTACTGTCCCTGTGCACAACACATGAGGAAATAAAGTGCTCTTTACAGTATAAGACTGTACCTATAATATTATTAATCACAACATCTGCTCTTAAAGTGTTACTAAACCCACAGCAGTAAAATCAGTCTGTATATGTAGTAAAGCATACTTGTTATACTCACTGCGAAACCTAAGGGGTTAATCTTCCGCATTGTGTAAAAAGGATGTTTGATCCTGTCTTCTCTGATCCTCCCCTTCTATTATCCCCAATATATCTCCTGATAGAACAGAGGCTTGGAGTCACTCTGCACATGCTCACTTTGGTGTGTATTGCTAGTGAGGTTTTTTTTTTCTTGTTAGAGTGCATGTGATCAGCACATGGCCAAATCAGCACTGTCCAGACAGAGGGTCAGGGGTCCTGCAGGGAGAGTGAAAAATCCTCCTACAAGCTTTAACCAGTGCTCTGCTGAAGTCACAAGACTGCTCTAACTGCTGATGAGAAAAGGTATTTAACAGTTTATATTTGCTAAAATAATTGCATTTCCATGTTCTGTGTACTGTGGGAGACCAGATATAGTGAATGCAGGGTCCGGGGTTTAGTAACACCTTAAGCCTACTGAGGAAGCCCTATTGGAGGGTGCAATGCTTCTAGGGAGGAGGAGCCGAGCCCATGACATCATACCGCCGCCATCTTGCTACACTTTAAGAAATCTATTACATAGATAGTATCTGTACCTATCCTATTTAACACCTGGGGTGGAATATTTTCTAATACCCCCTCCACAAAACTTTTTTTTCAGCAATATTTCAGGCAGAAAAGAAACAAGAGAGTGAAAGTTTTGTTATTCTTAACTTTGTATATATGCTAAAAGAAGAAAGAAAAGAGAATCAAAAGTTAGTAATGCAAGTGCAGTATATAGGTTGGTGAAGTTCAATAGTTTTTTTTCTTTAAAGATCAATTTTAATTGTTTTAAAAAATAGAGAACACATTCAGCTCAGATATATACACAGCACAAAACAGTTGAACATACAGTATGTCCTTACAATATAGTGAAGAAGCACCAGTTCTGCCATCATGTAAAGCCAACACCCATAGACATAATAGATTGTCTTGCAGTCAATTTATTTATTTATGGTACTTATATAGCGCTGTCAATTTATGCAGTGCTTTACATATACAGTGGGGATCGAAAGTTTGGGCACCCCAGCTAAAAATTTGTATTAATGTGCATAAAGAAGCCAAGGAAAGATGGAAAAATCTCCAAAAGGCATCAAATTACAGATTAGACATTCTTATAATATGTCAACAAAAGTTAGATTTTATTTGCATCATTTACACTTTAAAAATAACAGAAAACAAAAAAATGGCATCTGCAAAAGTTTGGGCACCCTGCAGAGTTAATATCCTGTACTGCCCCCTTTGGCAAGTATCACAGCTTGTAAACGCTTTTTGTAGCCAGCCAAGAGTCTTTCAATTCTTGTTTGAGGTATCTTTGCCCATTCTTCCTTACAAAAGTCTTCCAGTTCTTTGAGATCTCTGGGCTGTCTGTCACGCACTGCTCTTTTAAGGTCTATCCATAGATTTTCAATTATGTTGAGGTCAGGAGATTGTGAAGGCCATGGCAAAACCTTCAGTTTACGCCTCTTGATGTAATCCCCCGTGGATTTCGAGGTGTGTTTAGGATCATTATCCATTTGTAGAAGCCATCCTCTCTTTAACTTCAGCTTTTTCACAGATGGCATCAAGTTACCATCCAAAATTTGCTAAAATTTTATTGAATCCATTTTTCCTTCTACTCGTGAGATGTTCCGTATGCCACTGACTGCAACACAACCCCAAAGCATGATTGATCCAACCCCATGCTTAACAGTTGGACAGAGGTTCTTTTGATTAAATTCTGTGCCCCTTCTTCTCCAAACGTACCTTTGCTCATTCCGGCCAAAAAGTTCAATTTTAACCTCATCGGTCCACAGAACATGTTTCCAAAATGCATCAGGCTTGTCTATATGTTCATTTGCAAAGTTCAAACGATGATTTTTGTGGTGAGGGCGTAGAAGAGGTTTTTTTCTGATGACTCTTCCATGAAGACCATATTTGTACAACTATCTCTTTATAGTGGAATAGTGTACCACAACTCCAGTGTCTGCCAGATCTTTCTGGAGGAATCGTGCAGTCAAACATAGGTTTTGAATTGTTTTTCTCACAATCCTGCGAGCTGTTCTGTCTGATATTTTTCTTGGTCTTCCAGATCTTGCTTTATCTTCCACTGTTCCTGTTGACTGCCATTTCTTAATTACATTCCGAACAGAGGATATTGACATCTGAAAACGCTTTGATATCTTCTTATAGACTTCTCCAGCTTTGTGAGTGTCAACTATTTTCAGTTTCAGTTTTCTAGACAACTGCTTAGAAGAACCCATGGTGCTGATTGTTGGGGCAAGGTCAGATGAGTCTGGGCATTTAAAACCTTTGAGATTGACATCACCTGGTCTTCCCAGACGATGATTGAGAACAATCCATGACACTGGCAGGTCTCAGCTTTGCAAAGGGGGCAGTGCATGCTATAAATTCTGCAGGGTGCCCAAACCTTTGCAGACGCCATTTTTTTGTTTTCTGTTATTTTGAAAGTGTAAATGATGGAAATAAAATCTAACTTTTTTTGACATATTATAAGAATGTCTAATCTGTAATTTGATGCCTTTTGGAGATTTTTCCATCTTTCCTTGGCTTCTTTATGCACATTAATACAAATTTTTAGCTGGGGTGCCCAAACTTTCAATCCCCACTGTATATATATATATTGTACATTCACATCAGTCCCTAACCCTCAAGGGGTGTACAATCTAAGGTCCCTAGCTTACTTACATTCATATACTAGGGACAATTTAGACAGGACCCAATGAACCTACCAGCATGTCTTTGGAGTGTGGAGGAAACCAGAGTACCCAGAGGAAACCCACGCAGGCAAAGGGAGAACATGCAAACTCCAGGCAGGTGGAGCCGTGGCTGGGATTCAAACCAGCAACCCTAGTACTGCCAGGCAGAAGTGCTAACCATTAAGCTACTGTGCCGCCCCAATAGTACCAAAGAATTATGAACATGTGTAAATAGAACATCATTCTGGTGATATTGTGGCTTGAGAGTCTAGGCAGGTGGACCACATTTTTTCAAACTACTTTGAGCATCCTCTAACCTTTGTATGTTAATTTATACATAGGAATTGTCCAGTTAATAAGCCAGTGAGAGACACAGGATTTCTGTTGTATCACTATCAGTTTTTTAGCATAAAAGACCAATAGACGTAAAAGGAGTTTCATACGGTTGGGAAGGCTAGCCACCTCTAAGTATCTCAATAAACATCATAAAGGGTTATATATATTAGGTAAGTGGAGGACCAAACTTATAAGTTTGGCCATTTCAGACCAAAGGTATGTATAGGTGGACACTCCCAAACCATATGGTAAAATGTTCCAGCATTACAGCGGCATTTGGAGCAAGAGGGAGATAGAAGTTTACTCATTTTAAAAAGAATGTATGGGGTGTAATATGTGTGGCCTAAGATTTTCATCTGGATAACTTTATCTCTGGAAGAGATCACCATGGGTACCTGAATAGAGAGAATTTTCTGCCAGGCTTCCTCTGTTAAGTCAGGAATATCTCTCCTCCATTGAGATTCAGTTAGCAAGAGTCTCTTGGTTTTGGAGTGAAGTAATGAAGAATAATATGTGGAGATAAGTTCAGAGTGTTCTGGTTAAGAAAGTACGTTTTCCAGCTCAGAGACCTGTAAGATTACATTAAGTAGTCAAAACTGGGCTGCTGCAGTGTGGCGTAATTTTAAATATGAGAAATATGCTCTATTTGGGAGATTATAGCCCTTTGAAATTCTTAGAAGGATTTAAAAGTACTTGTATTGTACAGATGTAAAGCATGTTTCACTCTATACCTAACCCAAAATGAGCCACCTCTATGCAGAAAAAATTCACGTAGAATGTGGGTTGTGCCAGAGAGTGGTGTTAGGTGAGTATCTACTAACCCCCATGGGAGTAATCAACCTGGACGCTTTAAATATATGTAGCGTCATAGCTAATATTTTAGTATCCTCTCACATCATAGTGGTTTGCGTATGTATTAGGTTTTAAAGAGATTCATAAAGAATTGTTCTTGGAGCTATAAATACAGGAGGAAGATGTTCCCTTTGGTGGGACCCTTCAGAAGGACTAAGGAGTTGGACTGTTTACCATCACGTCTGTAGGGGTGGTGTCTTGCTCCAGGAAAGGTAAATGCACAGCAGCAACTCTGAGTGAAGGTATTGTGAGGAAGTTGTTCTTCCATTTTGCCAATATGTGCAATTGTTTACCTTGCAGGACTTCTAAGTAAAATTATTCAAATTCGTATTGTGGCCTGATTTGTGTCCTCTGCGAAGCAGTGTGTGAGGTACAGGATGGTGATAAATTGGATTAAAGGATAATGTGACGTTTTCAAAAGGAATTGCAGCCAGCTTGGGATGGGAAGATGGCTAGGAGATGGGGAGGTCCTAATGGTAGGATGGTATAGAAGTTACGATGCACTACCCTGAGGTTCCAGCCTGCAACCATATAGTAGCAAGGCCTTGCAAGATTACTGCAGTGGCTGTTTTCCTGTGCTTTGGGTGGAATGTACAAAAAGTTGAGTAATGGTAGAGCTGGTGGGAGAGCTCTGGCATGACAAAACAAAGCCCTGCCTCTTTTAAGATGGCCACCCCTACACAGACACACAGTGCAGAATAAGGCATGGCAATTCAGCACGAGGGAAAATATTAGCTTCCTAGAGACCACAGGCAATACTCTTGACTCGTTATTAGCCCTTTAGTTACCTTTTTGGGCTCAGCTTCCATAGTTCTTGTGCTCTTCTTTCAATTTTGAATTTTGGTTCTGAAGCTGGCTAGGTGTTAGTATGTAATAAATCTATCTCCTAAACCAAAACTTTGAATCATTTATATTATGTGTCTAGTCCCCTATAAAACCTTATAAGGAGCCTGAGGGAGCACACTGAAGACATGCTCAGGAGGAAAAGTCACCAAACACAGATGTTAATGTTTTGAATTCTTCTAGATGTATATAATACTTGAACACTTAGGAACAGTCATTTTTTTTCCACAAAAATGGGGTTTTGTTATGCTACTAGTTCAGATGAAAATATTTCTTGAGGCGTCTTTTACCCACTTCATATAGGGTAACCAATGAAATATCAAGTGGCTGCTAGGAGCTATGTGCTCTATTCTACTAATTAAACCACACTGAGGATTTGCAAGTGATATAATATATGTTACACTCTTCAATATATTTATTACAGTGTTTGGGTGTGCATCTCTTATTTTCTCTGCTTTTATACAAGGAGATGAATAGGATATTGTTGTTTTGTGTTTCCAAGTAAGTATTACATTTTCATTAGGGAAATAATACTCCCATTAGAGAGCATACTGAAAGGGGTTTTGTTCTTTTTTTAGTAAATAGGAACACATTGTTAATTGAATTACACATATAATTCAAGGAGACGGGAAATTAGACTATCTACATTTGCTCTTTATTAAACAATTCAGGCTTATATTGTGCATGTTGAATTAAAGTAAACCTGTCCTTAGCACCTAAGCTGGGGAACAAATTGCAAACACTCAGAGGTGCCTATACATACTTGAGATCATTCCCAAGGGTCTTGAAACCTAGAGAGCATATTCATATACTGTAAGTACCAACATGTGCTGAAAGTTGGAACTCTGACAGTGGGGGACTGAACCAAAGCAACACATTTACCAGCACAAGATATTAATTGCATAAGGGCACATGTTTACAACCATTTCAGCCCCACTTCCGGCTGGAAGTGGGAGCCCCTCCCACTCAATGCTCAGTGGTTATTGGTTATGAGGTTGGAAGGGGTCTTCTTGGAATCTTTATAAATAAGGAGACCCCCAGTTACAACCCCTCACCATATGAATGATGAGTAAGATGTATATAGTACTCCTCCTATTCCTCATAAATGTAAACAGCAAATAAACACACCACACACTTTAACAAGTCCTTTATTTAAAAAAATAAAAGTCCCATGGTTTAAGTGCATTATCAATCATGTTGTCCAACAGTGCAGATCTTTATCGGTCATGTTGAATCATTGCTGTTGACCCTCCAAAAGAAAAATCACACTGACATGCCTGCTCCCATGACTGCTACTCACTGGTTTGTAATAAAAAGGGGCGGGGATGTTACATGGGTATATAGTCTGGCTGAAAAAAAACAAAAGTCCATCCAGTTCAGCCATAAAAAAAAAGTTATAATCCTACACCCACAGTTGATCCAGAGGAAGGCAAAAAACCCAGCAAAGCATGATTTAATTTGCTCCTGCAGGGGAAAAAATTCCTCCCTGATCCCCTGAGAGGCAATCGAATATTCCCTGGATCAACTTTACCTATAAATGTTAGTAACCAGTTATATTCTGTGTATCTAAGAAAGAATCCAGGCCTTTTTTAAAGCAATCCACTGAGCTGGCCAGAACCAACTCTTGAGGGAGTCTATTCCACATTCTCACAGCTCTCACTGTGAAGAAACCTTTTCATATTTGGAGATTACATTTCTTTTCCTCCAGACGTAAAGAGTGCCCCCTTGTCCTCTGTGATGACCTCAGGGTGAATAACTCTACACCAAGTTCACTATATGAACCACTGATGTATTTATACATGTTGATCATATCCCCCCTTAATCTCCTCTTCTCAAGAGAGAATAAATTCAGTTCCTCTAATCTTTCCTCATAGCTGAGCTCCTCATTGCCTCGTATCAGTTTGGTTGCCTTTCTCTGTACTTTCTCCAGTTCCCCAATGTTCTTTTTGTGACTTGGTGCGCAAAATTGAACTACATATTCCAGATGAGGTGTTACTAATGATTTGTACCGGGGTAATATGATATCTCTCTCTCTAGAGTCTATACCTCTTTTAATACAAGAGAGAATTTTGCTTGCTTTAGAAACCGCAGCTTGGCATTGCATGCCATTATTAAGCTTGTGATCTACCAGAACCCCCAGATCCTTCTCCACCATTGATTTCCCCAGTTGTACTCCCCCTAGTATGTATGATGCATGCATATTCTTAGCCCATAAGTGCAGAACCTTACATTTATCAACATTAAACCTCATTTGCCACATAGTTGCCCAATTAAACAGTGCATTGAGGTCGGCTTGTAAGTTGGAGACATCCTGTAAGGACGTTATTCCACTGCACAGCTTGGTGTCATCTGCAAAGACTGAAATGGTATTTTTAATCCCAGACCCTATATCTTTTATAAATGTATTAAAAAGTAAGGGTCCCAACACTGAACCTTGGGGTACACCAATGACAACCCTAGACTATTCAGAGTATGAATCATTACCCACTATTCTCTGAATACGATCTTTTAGCCAGTTTTCTATCCTTTTTCTTATGGATTTTTACAAGCCTGTAGACTTTACCTTACACATTAGCCGTGTGTGGGGAACTGTTGCAAACACTTTTGCAAAATCCAAGTATACCACGTCCACAGCCACCCCTCTGTCCAAGGTTTTGCTCACCCCCTTATAAAAAGAAATTAGATTTGTTTGGCAACTTCTGTCTTTCATGAATCCATGCTGTCTATTGCTTAAAATATTTTTTCCAGCAAGAACTCATCTACAATATGTGGTCTTTTATTACATTCTCCAGTATCTTCCCAACTATGGAAGATAAACTAACAGATCTATAATTACTTGGTAAAGATTTTGACCCTTTTTTAAATATAGGCACCACATTGGCCTTATGCCAATCCAGTGGTACTATGCCAGTCATTAAAGAGTCCCTAAAAATTAGAAACAATGACTTTGAAATGACAGAGCTCAATTCTTTAAGGACCCGTGGGTGTATGCCATCTGGTCCCAGGTGCTTTATTCACCTTTATTCCGTCTAAATATTTCTGGATCATATCAATTGTGAGCCAATGTGGATTATCTGGAGCTGTGTCAATACCATGCCCATTATGGACAAGATCTCCCCCATGCTCCTTTGTATACACAGAGTTGAAGAAGGTATTTAATAAATTTGCCTTCTCTTTCTCCCCAGTCACCCACTCTAGATTATTTTGTAAAGGGCCTACATGCTTGGACTGGACCTTTTTACTATTAATACATTTGAAGATTTTTTTAGGGTTTGTCCTGCTAGCTTTTGCAATCTGTCATTTGTTTTCAATTTTTGAGGCCTTTATTTCCTTTTTGCATATTCTGTTATATTCTTTGTAATGTTTAAATGATGATAGTGTTCATTCACTTTGATATTTAATAAAAGTGTTTTCTTATTATCTATAGCTTTTTTAACTTTGGCCATAAGCCACATAGGTTTGATTTTTAGCCTTTTAAACTTGTTGCCCATGGGAATATATCTTGCAGTGTGTTTACATACAGTCTTTTTTAAGAACTCCCATTTCTGTGTCGTGTACATCAATGCCAATAATCCCTTACAGTCTAAGTCTTGGAGAGCAGCTCTTAGCCTTGGACAATTAGCTCTCTTAAAGTTGAGCGATTTTATTTTTCCCGTATGTGCTAGATGTTTACAGCTAACAGCTAACAATAAATGAAATCATGTCATGGTCACTGCTACCCAGATGTTAATTTATATGGACATTCATAATAAGCTCTGCATGGTTTGAGATGACCAGGTCCAGCAGAGCATCATCCCTAGATGGGGCCTCTATGAACTGTACAATAAAATTGTCCTGTAGTAGGTTTATACATTTTTGTCCTTTAACTGTTCCTGCAGTACCATTACTCCAGTCAATTTCTGGGTAATTAAAATCCCCCATTATTATCACTGCCATTTTAATCTGTGCAAGGAGCTGAGTCTCCACCTCATTAACACTGGACTCTATAATCAAGAGCTCCTAAGACTAGGCCCAATTCCTGCAGACATCAACTAACCTTTACCCCCTGGCCTCATCATCTGTCCAAAGTCTTTTTCTCACCTTCTTCTTGGAGTCCATCCCACATGACACCTGATAGCTTTTACAAACCATAATGATTCTTTAACACTTACCCTTATAGGTAACATCTTCTCTCAGTGTCTCTGCAGAGACTGTATCTCTTTTACTGTATCTCTCCACCCGACAACCAATGCCCTTTCTGATGATTGAAGGAAGATTTTCTCCAATTAAAGACTTTTGCTGCACTTTATAATAAGAGGAAAGGGGTACAAAATATGTACAAACTGCTTACATGGGTTTCAGGGCTCTTGATGTATTTAGGAAAAATCTGCAGATGTTTTCAGACCTTTGGATGCCTGTGTTTTGTTCATAGTATAAACCAGGGGTCTCCACAGTTTCAAAAGAAAGGGTCAATTTACCGCCCTTCAAACTTAAGGGGGGGGAGGATTATGGCCAGTGGGAGTAGAAAATGCCCTAGCATCAGTGGGAGCAAACAATGTTATAGACTTTGCACTCAGTGAGAGCAAAAAATTTATATAATTGTTATCAATGGGAGAAATTGTGCCCCATTATTGGAATCAGTGGGAGAATCAGTTCCCCATCTCCGGTGTCAGTGGAAGCAATAGTACCCCAATGTTGGTTTCCGTAGAAGGAATAGTACCCCACTGTTGTTGTCAGCAGGGCCTCATATCAATGGAAAGAATAATGCCCCAAGGGCCGGCAAAGGGAAGGAAAAGGGCCACATCTGGCCCTGGGCTGCAGTTTGGAGACCCCTGGTATAAACTAATGGAATACTGAATTTACTAATATGCATAGCAAAACACACACGTTTTCATATGGACACTATTTGAGATGTCTGTTTAGGTCTAGAAAGGAATGACATATAAAGGGAACTCAACAAAGAGTATTTTTGCTCTGCATAAAAAAAAAAAGTACAAATCAGGTGAATTTTGAATAACTGAATTATGATGTCAGCATGCTGCTTTATGTTTCTATGTGAGTTGTCCATGGGCCCATGTCCCTGCACTAAAAATTTCCAAATCCTCTCCACTCAAAGCTACATCAATATGTTATGTGTTGTTATTAAGGTTCCAAATACTACTTTCCTTATCATCTTACTTGTTACAATATTTTTAAGGCCAGTGTGACCCATGAGAGCACACACATGGCACTGATCCTTTCATACAGTGCAGCTGCTAGGTCTCCTAACAAGAAAACACTGATTCATTCCTAGTAATATGCTCCTACATATTTAAAGATTTACGGTAAATATTGAGAAATCTGTTCTTGTATCCAAACTGAAAAATTAATTGTGAGATCAGAGCTCGGATAACACATCAGGATTTCACTTCATGGGGTACCAAGTGGGTGCAAGATTTATATATACATGGTGGCCCTTAATGATTCCCATGATTGTTAAAAGGTTTTTGGTACGGAGTCTGCTTTTTGTAAAAAATATAATAATTTATTTATCTTGCTGCGAGGGAATGACTAATCCTGGTATGTTAAATGTCACAATTATAAACTTCAAGACGAGAATTGCTCATATTCAGCTATGCAGTAATAGTTTACATTCAGATAATGGAGTTTCATTGAGGGAATCACTCTGGCTGTTTGGAGTTTTATTGGAATCAGAGCTGCTGTTAGAAATCACGGGGCCCTGTCAGATATTTTCGCTAAAATGCCATGGACGTGATGCTATGCTTCGCAGCCATGGCAGAAATTATATCCCCATTGAACCCAAGACCCATTCAGCTGAATAGTACTTCTCCTCAGGCAGTTGCGGTGTTCTAGTGTGGGGGGTTAAAGCAGGCAGTGAGGAGGCAATATGCTTCCTCACCGCCTGTCAAATGCTCTCTGAAGAGCATCCAAATGT
This sequence comes from Staurois parvus, assembly GCF_062004578.1. Classification (NCBI taxonomy): domain Eukaryota; kingdom Metazoa; phylum Chordata; class Amphibia; order Anura; family Ranidae; genus Staurois; species Staurois parvus. Next base: position 1,987,639 of record NW_028317867.1, on the reverse strand, counting down.
TGACTGCTCTTCAAGCACATTTGGAAAAGTATTTACATTTTTTCAAGAATTTTAATTTTTTTTACACTTTTTTCTAGAATTTTTTTTTTACATTTTTTTTAATTACCTGTTGTGGAGGCTTTGGTGAAATATAAAAGGTCTAAAAAGACCCCTGATGTCTCATGTTTGAGGAAGAGAAAGGGACTGAGGACATAGATTCATTAGTCCCTTTCTCTGCAGCCTTAGCTGCACTGGACAGTCAATAAATGGGAATCACTCTTAGGCTTCCTGTATGCTTCACTGATGAACGGACACAGGAGCAATCAGTAGCAATCTGTCACTGTGTTCATTCTGCAAAGGAAGGGGCCGGTAATAGGGCATATTTGTCACCCCCAGCACCACCTCCCCTTTCTCCAATCCTTAAACAATCCCCATGTTTGCCTGCTGCAGCTGGGGGGGCTAGTGGGAGAGGAGAGAAGGGAAGCTTGCAGCACAGCAGGGGGTGAGGGCTCAGAGACAAAACCCCCTGCAGAGCAGCCAAGGGGGAAAAAAAGGAGAAGCTGGCTGTGCTGCAGGGGGGGCCACAGGAGTCAGAAATAAGGCAGTACAGCTAGCTCTCCTGTTCAGCAACTGTACCGGGCCCTAGCCCCATCAGTTCAAAGGGGGGCCTGAGCCCAGTACAGGAGGGCCAGCTGTACTGCCTTATCAGTTGCCCTGACTGGAATAAAAAGACGATTTCAAAGAAAACATACAGTGATAGCTGTGATCTACTGGGTCCAGCAAAGATTTTTTGCAAGCTGGTTCATTCCCAGAGTTCAGCTTTAGACTCAAATTCAGAGAGGCTTCCTGTGAATTTATTCTCCTCTTGTAAGATAGCAAGGGTCACATTAAATGTTTGTTTTTTTTTTTTCGTAAATACCTTTAAAGGAAATCTATGGTCCCAGCACACACTTTCATGGTATAACATCAGCATTGTAATAGTAATACAAGCAGTAGCTATATTTGACAATTCAATATAGACTTACTTGAAAAATCTTTCATGTTGTGAGTGCTGCCTGTCTGCTGATCATCTCTTTTCACAGCTTCCTTTAATTCCCTGCATCCTTTGCATCTTCTCCTTTGTGATTTACTTTCAATGCCTATTGACTACATATCCCATGGTACCTTGCTATCTGCAAGCTTTGATTCCTGTACTGACTCCGCCTCCTGAAACTCCTCCTCTCAGCACCTCTATAGTTCAGAAGTGAGGCTCTGTGAAAGGTGCAGAATTGTCTAATCACAGGGCATAGTGAATAGATGTCACATAATTCAAGGAAGCAAATATGGTGGATCTTCACAAAGTAAATTTATAAACTTCAAGATTGTTCCGGATTATGGAAGTAGGCTAGAAATAATTGAAGTACGATGTGTGAATGAATACATGATTTTACGTTTTGACTAAAGATTTGCTTTAAATATCTCAACATTTCGAAAGGTTTTAGGTTCTCCTTGGATTTTTACAGATCCCTTCAGTTCAGTTAACCCCTTCACTGCCCTTTCACCAGTGTCATTAGTACAGTGTACAGATTTTTTGCAGATCACTGTATTAGTGTCGCTGGCGACTTCAGATAGCGTCAGTTAGCGTCCCTCCCAGGCAGCGTCAGATTGCCCATCAGTACACCAATAATCACATTTAACCACTTGATTGCCAGGAACATACACAATAAACCTCCATTGCTAGTATATTGTCTGAATGGATCAATATCTTTAATCATATCAGCACTATACCAGCGTTCACATTAGTATAGTATCCCCAAAAACGCAGCATTAGCGGGATAAGCCCTGGCACTTGCCAGCACCTGCGTTTAGCCCCTACGCTTAACCCCCCTTCTCCTCCAGCAGTGTCAGTATGTCACTGTAACTTGATACATTGCAAGTTATACAAAACCGCAGTGTTTGCAAAATCAGGCCTGATCTCTGTTAGCACTTGCCGGTAAATTTTTTTGGAGAGGTTGAAGCAGTCCCTGACAGCCAGGCGCTCTTTTTCCTGTGAGTCGCACTAGGTACCGATAAATTTAGTGACCAAAATGTCAATGGAAAGGTACTCCAGTGAACAGGCCTACAGGATTCTGAGCATATCAGATGAGAGCGAAGGGGAAGATTCACTGACACAATCAACCTCAGAATACGAACCTGTAGACAGCAGCGGCACCCTGACAGATAGCTCAGACAATGGAGAAGAGGTCCCTGCTAAGATCAGGTGTACCCAACCTCATTCCCAGGTTGCTGAGATGTTACAATTGCATGATGATTCTCATATGCCGTAGTGTGCCAGTACTAGTGCCACTCTACCTTTTGGTGAACTGGCGAGCACTAGCGGCCAAATACATCCTGGTCTTTCACATACCAGCACTGCAGTATCACTTGGTGACGTGGCGAGTCCCATAAGTGCAGTAAAAGCTGGTGCGGTGGCAAGCACAAGTAGTTTTCCGCAGCCACCAAGAATTCGCACACAGGCCCATAAATCCCCTAGTATCCTTCCAAATGTGCTTGCAAATCCCGATTGGTAGCCCACAAATTCTGCAGTGCCCGTACTTCCCCCATTCACTGCCCAACCTGGAAATCAGGTAGAAACAGCAAATTTAAATACTCCCCTTGATTTTTTTTGAAGCTGTTTTTCACAGATCTGTATGCATTGATTGTGGTTCAAAGCAATTTATATACACAACTGTTTATCACCGCCAACCCAAATTCAAACCTTGCCAGACCATTCGCATTGAAACGCATTACAGTTTCTGAATTTAAAGTTTTTTGGGCCTAACCCTCAACATGGGCATTACTAAAAAAAATTAATTGCGGTTGAATGGGTCTACAGACCCGATTCATCATATGCCCGTATTCACTGCTGCCATGGCCAGGCATAGATATGAGAGTATAAAGCGTTTTATGCATTACAATGAAAACACACTCTGTCATCCTTTGGTGACACTGAATTTGACCGACTCCACAAAATTCAGCTCCTCGTAAATCATCTTAACCAAACATTTGCAGATGTCTATACTCCCCCCAAAAAAATCTGCTCTGATGAGTCCCTCATTAATTTTTCTGGCCGCTTTGCATTCAAAGAATTTCTCCCTAGCAAGCGTGCCAGATATGGGGTCAAGATATATAAGATCTGTGAGAGGACAACAGGCTATTCATATAAGTTTCGGATTTACGAGGAGCCCCCTGGATGCCCAGACTACATGGGGAGCAGTGGCAAGATAGTTTGGGACTTGGTGTCATCCTTTTTACATATGGGGTACCACTTATACATGGACAATTTTTATTCAAGCGTGCCACTATCTAGACATTTGTACAATCTTGGAATTGGCGCATGTGGCACCGTGCGACCTAATTGCCGGGGCTTCCCCCAGTGGCTTCTAAATACCCATCTTAGAAAGGGGAAAAAGCCTGCTTGAGAAATGAGGATGTCATTCAGCTGCAGCACTGACTTGTTTATTCTGACAGCAACAGGGTCTTGCTCTCAGAATATACATAAGTAGGTGTGTGCAGTGCTGTTGGATGAGATTTTTCATCCGCAGTTAAAAAAAATTTGATTTTTTTAACCATAAACATGTAGCAGAATACATTTTGGCCTAAATTTATGACGACATTTATTTTGAATATTTTTTATTACAGAAATGAGAAAATATTATTTTTTTTCAAACTTTTCTTTCTTTTTTTGTTTATAGCTCAAAAAATAAAAAGTGCACAGGTGATCAAATACCACTGAAAGAAAGCTCTATTTGTGTGAAAAAAAGGACATAAATTTAATTTATGTACGGCATTGCATGACCGTGCAATTGTCAGTTAAACTAGTGCAGCGCTGCATAGCAGAAAATGGCATAAATTGCAGTATCTATACCATAGTTTGTAGACACTATAACTTTCACACAAAGCAATCAATATACACTTATTGGGATTTTTGTTACTAAAAACATGTAGCAGAATACATTTTGGCCTAAATTTATGACTAACTTTGAGTTTCGCTATATCTTTTTTAAAAGTAGAAAAATATAGTTTTTTTCAAAATTGTTGGTCTTTTTTTGTTAATAGCGCGAACAATAAAAAGTGCACAGGTAATCAAATACCACCAAAAGAAAGCTCTATTTGTGTGAAAAAAAGGATGTAAATTTTGTTTGGGTACAGCATTGCATGACCGCGCAATTATCAGTTGAAATAGTGCAGTGTTGAATAGCAAAAAAAGGCCTGGTCAGGAAGGGGGGTAAATCCTCTGGAGGGCAAGTGGTTAATTACAGGTTTGCTTTAAAGGACAGGCACATTAAAGTATAACGGAAGCAAAAACATTTTTATTCCTTTAGTTAGTTGTTTACTTAGTTTTGGACAGAGTGGAGAGGATTAGAACACCTGTCAGGTTTATTTTACCGTCAAGAAGATTCACCCTCTTTATTTTGTGAAATCTTCCAGCGGGGACACTAGTTCTGGTGACAACCAGGGATTCCCTCACTTTCGATGGACTTCCTCTCACTTCCTGTTTTGGCAATGAGACAGGAAGTAAAAGGGAAATCTCCACAATAGGCAAAAAAAAACAAAAACTGACAGGGGTTATAACCCTCCCTTATCTGTCCCTCGGTCCCACGGAGTGTCCCCCGCAGCCCGTTTCACTGGCCATCCTGTATTCCAGGAGGCCGGCATCTTCAGTGTGCCCCCCCCATCTGTGATATCTTGCAGCTTCACAGCGTATGCAAGACTAGCGCTGAGCTTCATGAATGGTCCTGTAGTCTTCTGGGACTGTTACGTGTCCCAAAAGACTACAGGGAGGGAAGAAGGGAGGACACCTTCCGCTTCTGATCGCCTAGGCCAGTGGTGGGCAACCTTTTTTTTCAACTGAGCCAAATCTCGCCAAAACCACGATTTAAATTTATTTTAAGAGCCACATTTTTAAAACTGAAAATACATCCCCCATATAGTAATTCATCCCCCATAGTAATTCATCCCCCATATAGTAATTCATCCCCCATAGTAATTCATCCCCCATATAGTAATTCATCCCCCATAGTAATTCATCCCCCATATAGTAATTCATCCCCCATAGTAATTCATCCCCCATATAGTAATTCATCCCCCATATAGTAATTCATCCCCCATAGTAATTCATCTCCCATATAGTAATTCATCCCCCATAGTAATTCATCCCCCATATAGTAATTAATCCCCCATAGTAATTCATCCCCCATATAGTAATTAATCCCCCATAGTAATTAATCCCCCATATAGTAATTCATCCCCTATAGTAATTCATCCCCCCTATAGTAATTCATCCCCCATATAGTAATTCATCCACCATAGTAATTAATCCCCCATATAGTAATTCATCCCCCATATAGCAATTCATCCCCTCTATAGTAATTCACCCCCCTATAGTAATTCATTCCCCATATTGTGTCAATTCACTTACCTTTGCTCCGCGGTCTTCAGGGCGGACTGTGAGAGGAGAGGAGTTCGTCACGCTGCCCCGCCTACATCCTGACAGCCAATGTTTGCCACGCTCCGCGGGCCGGATTAAAAGGTCCGCCGGGCCGTAGTTTGCCCATTGCTGGGCTAGCTTCAGAGTCCTGACTTTTGGGGCGGCCGCCCGAGAGGAGGGAGGGGAGCGGGCGCCCGGCACACAGAAGAGCCGCATTAAAGTGTGCAAAGAGCCGCATGTGGCTCGCGAGCCGCGGCTTGCCGACCACTGGCCTAGGCTATCGGACCGGAAGTGGGAGCGGGCACCTGTCAAATTCGGGTACCAGCTCCCCCCACCCCCCAAAGGTGCCAATCCTTAATGGGGAGCGGGGGAGCAGTCTTTAAAGTGGAACTTCCCCTTTTGGGATGAGCTCCGCTTTAAGGTCTCTAATTAACATGTTTCATTGCATACTGAAATGCTGTGAATGATTTTTATAGGATGTCAATAATGCCAAAATGGAAGTGGAAAATGTTTTCTAATTGAGATGTTTCCATTTACTTCTTATTCTGGAAAACTATGTACAGTTTAAAATGACACCAGACTTCCTCTGCTCTGGAGGCATTTATTATGTTTCCAAACCAATCAGTCCGTTCGGGATGTGTAAAGTGTCCCGTGAAATGTAATCTTACAAATAAGTCAAATCTTAATATCTATAAGACAGCAAATTCTTAATTTCACACATGAAAATTTAACATGGGAAGAAAACTATAAACAAAACCGCACGCTGATACAGAAATGAGCAACTGAGAGAAGGCCAGATTGCACAATACATATTACAATCTGTTTATTGTTCATGCATCCTGTGTATGTGGGTGGAACACCAGCTCAGTCACATTACCGCACTTACTACAACAATTCTCTGGGGCTAATGCTAACACACTACAAATGTTGCCTTTATCAATTAATTACAACACTGTTTTTGTTATCGTTTTTGACTGAGAATCCTATTTTATTTAATTTACAAGAAATGTGTTAATTCTGAAAGTTTTTCATTTAACTTTGCAGGAGGAGGACAATTAAAAAGCACCTGGATGGACTTCTTTTTTTTTTTTTTATTAAATACAGGAAACCCAGTTCACCATTCCTGTAGTTTTTCCTTTTCTTTATAAAATAATAAGGTTGGGCAGCTCTAATGAGCACGCCATGTACAAATTTGTTCAGCTTGTGTCCTAAAGTGTAAAAGAGTAAGCAGATATAGATATAAAGACCCTAAATTAATCCAGTTATGTATTCATTAAAAACATATTACAGTATATCTAAAGTTGGCCACTAAAATCCCATACAGTACTCTATAACATTTTAAAGCCATGTTTTATAGTGTGCTTATAACATTTTATAGCATAGTTACATGGGTCCAGCTTGGACCAATGTACAGTAAGTATGCATATGCCAGTTATTGCAACAACAGTGTTTGCCGCTTTCTTCTGGGTTCCATGCCAATAGGCTGTCGTGCTGCATAGTGAACACAGGGGAGTCGCTTGGTCGGCATGGACAGCATTCACAGAATGCCTTGTATTTTTCTCAATGAATGCAAGGTATCTCTGATTGGACTAGGTGAAGTAGCAGGGTGCTGATGTTCGCATCTTCACCTCCTCTGATCAGAGAATGCATTGAAAAAAAATGCAAGGCCTTCTGTGAATGGAGCATGTGCTAAGCTCCTCTGTTCACTATGCAGCAGGGCAGCCATCTGGCACAGGACCAGGAAGACAGCTGCGATCACTGTACAGTAGTAGCAGCAGTCCCACCGGAATGACATATGCACACCTACATTAGTCAAACCTGTACCAATATAACTATGCTAGAAAACCCATGCAGATTTTATTAATATACTACCTAGTAATCCTGCCATGAATGTACTTGTACGGGCACTTCCTGTGATGGGGTGACAACCGTCTCCCAGTTGCACTCTGGTGTTGTTATTGTGTCATATACTCCACTGATTAACCACTTGCCCTCAAGAGGATTTACCCCCCCATCCTTCCTGACCAGGCGATGCGTTACGTTAACTGACAATTGCATGGTCATGCAACGCTGCACCCAAATTAAATTTATGTTCTTTTTTCCCACAAAGAGCTTTCTGTTGGTGGTATTTGATCGCCTTTATTTTTTGCGCTATAAATATAAAATACTTTTTTCCTATTAAAAATGTCCAGTAAAAAATGTAAAATATCAAATTCCATCATAAATTTAGGCCAAAATGTATTCTTCTTTGGTCATCCACCACAGTTGTTTTCCATGGTCTTCCGGGTCTTTTGGTGTTGCTGAGCTCACCAGTGCATTCCTTCTTTTTAAGAATGTTCCAAACAGTTGTTTTGGCCACGCCTAATGTTTTTGCTATCTCTCTGATGGGTTTGTTTTGTTTTTTCAGCCTAATGATGGCTTCCTTCACTGATAGTGACAGCTCTTTGGATCTCATCTTGAGAGTTGACAGCAACAGATTCCAAATGCAAATAGCACACTTGAAATGAACTCTGGACCTTTTATCTGCTCATTGTAATTGGGATAATGAGGGAATAACACACACCTGGCCATAGAACAGCTGAGAAGCCAATTGTCCCATTACTTTTGGTCCCTTAACAAGTGGGAGGCACATATGCAAACTGTTGTAATTCCTACACCGTTCACCTGATTTGGATGTAAATACCCTCAAATTAAAGCTGACAGTCTGCAGTTAAAGCACATCTTGTTCCTTTCATTTCAAATCCATTGTGGTGGTGTATAGAGCCAAAAATGTTAGAATTGTGTCAATGTCCCAATATTTATGGACCTGACTGTAATTAACAACTGTCAACATTGGATACCCTGGAATGATCATGAATTCACAAATAGTTCTCATACAGTATCCAGATGAAAGCTCTAACGTGGTTCAATAAAAAAGTCTAAATATTCTTCAGGGGGCATAGCTGAAGCATTATATACAGACTTTCTGTTTTTTCCTTGTAAACCTTCAGCTAGGACATCAGCCTTATCTGAATTGGCCCACATTAGGCCAGTTCACAATTGGCAGCAGATCTTTTAGTTTTTGATTAAGTTATGTTTTTTTATTTATCTCTTATTATATGCAATTAACCGTCTAAGCAGATTTGCTGGTATGTCAGTAACTGGAGGGCAACAAGTTTAAGGGCCTACCTACATGATGATACCAAATTATCCTTTATCTTATGTGTTTCAGCATCACGTATATGTGGCACCCCAAAGCCCAACTTTCATGTTGCAATAAATAATTTTGGACTCCCAAATCATTTGAGGGGTGCACGTTTTGTCCTATATGTTAGGGATTCCTTGGTGTCAGAATCTGTGTACATAGAGCCACCATTGATGTATTCAACATATATTTTTATTCAGAAACTTTTTTGGTATATGGAGAGACTCCTCAATCAATTCTGTACCAAATGAAAAACTGCCCTGTCCACAGTCGGAGCAAATGAGGAGGAGAGAACATTATTTACTTCTTACCCCATCTTAGTGGAAATATTTGACCTACCAAGAAAGTTTAAATAGTATGAAAATAAAGACTGTTAATTTATTTCCCCCCTCAAAGATACACTGGCGCCCATAATACAGAGAAGCATAAATTAGCTATGTGTTGCCTAGCATAAATCTTCCAAAGGACTGTGCATGTTATTTATCTTTGCTTATGGTCAAGTAGCAAAACCGTTTTGCTCAAAACATGTTCTTTGGGAATTAAAAAAACACTTTTTAATTGCTCTCTAGACACAGTAGTGTGCTCTGAAGTTTACAAAATAACATTATGTATTTAATGTGTAATATCAGAATATTTTTATAATAAAAGCCTTTTTTTCAATGATTTATGTCCAGTTGTGTAGATTGACAAACCAGGGTCCCTGCGCAGCATAGGACCTGGGATTCCTGAGATTCCATCCCATGCCCACTTTTCCATACTTAAATATACAACTCCTATAGTACCTACTGGGCTCAATTAACCAAAATTTAACACAAGGCACTAATTTCAGCCATGTCACTGTAATTGACAATTTGCAATAAATTCAACTGAAAACAGCTGTCACCTTTTTGAAAATAAGGGTACTTATTCAGGTGTATTATATTTTGGAATTGTGCCTACTATCTCCTCTACCTAAAAGCCCTGACCCTCAGATCCCCTCTCCCTAACCCCCAAACTCTCAAATCCATTTCTTATACAGGAGAGACAATTTAATTGCACATTTTCCTATGGTGATAGCAATTGAAAGGGCATTTGGATTCAGCTCAGTAAACATTACTGGTCCTCTAGGAGAAAGGGCCACAACCTCTCCTGTTTTTAGTGTTTACATCTATCAATAACATTAAGGTTTTTGCCATTTTGTGTGTCTGTATAGCTGTTCATTTTTGCAAAGAGATTGTACAAGATAATATGAAGAATCTAAGTCAAGTTTAACAGTAATGCAGTGTCATAAAAATCAGGTTAAAGCACCATTCGTGATGCTTACCCAATAAATGGTAATATTACAATAGACACAACAGTATGTCTATACTGTACAAAGATTCAGTAGACATTACTGCGGGAAATCCTATTGCCTAGGTTAAGGGCTGTTTGATATACATTATTGTGAAAAATTGTTTGACCCCTTCCTGATTTTATTTTATTTTTTTGGACATTTGTCACACTTAAATGATTCAGATCATCAAACAAATTTTAATATCAAAGATAACCCAAGTAAATACAAAATGTAGTTTTTTTAATGATGATTTTATTTATTAAGGGAAAAAAAATGTTCAAACCTGCCAGGCCCTATGTGAAAACGTAATTGCCCCCTCCTGCTAAATCATGAATGAACTGTGATTAACCACATTTTTTGGAAAGTTGAGTTAAATTTCACTTGCCACACCCAGGCCTGATTACTGCCAGGCCTGTTGAATCAAGAAAACACTTAAATAGAAACTGTCTGACAAAGTGAAGCACGCTAAAATATCTAAAAAAGCAACACATCATGCCACGATCTAAAAAAATTCAAGAACAGATGAGAAACAAAGTAATTGACATGTACAGTATCAGTCTGGAAAGGGTTACAAAGCCATTTTTATGGTTTGGGATTTCAGCGAACCACGGTGAGAGCCATTATCCTCAAATGGAGAAAACTTGGAACAGTGGTGAACCTTCCCAAAATTACTCCAAGAGCACAATAGTGGCTCATCCAAGACATCATAAACAAACAACATCTAAAGAACTGCAGGCCTCACTTGCCTCTGTTATGGTCAGTGTTCATGATTCAACAATAAGAAAGAGACTGGGCAAAAATGGAATCCATGGGAGAGTTCCAAGGCGAAAGCCACTGCCGACCAAAAATTCTCATATTTCCCAAAAAACATCTTGACTATTCCCAAGACTTTCGGAAAAACTGACTGATAAGACAAAAGTTTAACTTTTAGAAGGTGTGTGTCCTGTTACATCTGGCATAAAACTTACATGGCATTTCATAAAATGAACATCATAGCAACAGTTAACATGGTGGTGTTAGTATGATACAGTTTCAGGACCTGGACTATTTTCCATAATTGATGGAGCCATTAATTCTGCACTCTACCTGATAATCCTGAAGGAGAATGTCTGGCCATCAAGGGGTTATGCAGCAGGTTTGGACAGCTTTTATCCCTTAGTAAATGAAATCATTGTTTAAAAACTGCATTTTGTATTTACTCAGGTTATTTTTGTGCAATATTAAAATTTGTTTGATGATCTGAATCATTTAAGTGTGACAAATATGCAAAAAAAGAAAAAAAAAACAAGAGAAGGGGCAAATACTTTTTCACAGCACTATATGGTCAATAAGGACTGCCCAAAAACAAGCACCTGCTAAATGTATTTCAAGTTCTGGAAAACCAAACAGAAGCCCATGTATTAGTCCTCGGATACTTCTTGAATTAAAGAGGAATGTTGTCTTTCAGGGTACCAGAAAAAATTCTTCCACAATTAATTTATAACTATTTTTTTTTGTTGTTTTAGAGTAGAGTAGAGTAAAATGAAGTTGAGATGAGTTAAAAGTTAGGAGGATTCCCATCTTAGATAGTTGTTACAGGACCATTTTTTCCCACTGGATGATTTAACTTTACCTCTTGCTCTAGTGACAACTATAACATTTTGGATTTCCACTAATTTTCTGTCTTGGTGACAATTGTCAAAAAGAAGGGCAAATTTACCAAGCAGGCACACAGACAGCAAATAAAAACCTCACCCACTCTGTCCAAAACTAAAAACAAAAGTATCATATTGAGGCACATTCACATTATTGCATTGAACAAGAGTTCCCGCTACAGGATTTTGACATTTTATTTTCACGTGATTCTGCACGTCGCTCATAGGGCAGCCTATACACTTGAATGGGCTACCCTATGAGCGTTTTTCAAACAAAAAGAAGCTCTGGCTCCTTTTCAGGCATCAAGCTTTACGCAATTTGTGAAGGCGCAGTTTGCTGCGATTGCAGTGCGACAATCGATTCACAATTGCATCACATTTAGGGTGCCATTGAAGGATAATGGCACCCAAACGCACATAGCATGTTGTGTTATGAGTGCCATGTGATTTGGGATCGTGGACAGAATTGCAGCGATTCTGTCCGTGATTCCAAATTGTGAGATGTGAATTGGGCCTCATAGAAAAAAGACAAACAACAAAAAGTATAGGTATAAACAATAAAGTCATCATTGTTCTGTGCCACTTTTGTCATTAGGCAACTCTGTTTTATTAAAATATTATAAACCATTAGCCCAAGTGTTTTTACCTGCCAAAAGATTTATTACCCTGCCCATCCAGTTCTGAAATTTATGCAGCCCAGTCACACGATACAGCAATGCCTGCCAGGCCAGGAGACCTTATTTTTTTCTCTGATGAAGTTAAGTATTAGTTGCAGGTCTTGACCCTCCCCCAAAATATGGCTGGCCATACATTATACAATTATCTGCAGATTTTTGGTTTAGATTTACCAAAACCCATATAATAGGAGGACAAACCTAAACAACACTTTCAGTTGTATCCAATTAGGCAGGCCCTTGCACTACATAGTTGAAGGTAAATCTAAAGGAAATTGGGCAGAAAATCTGCAGATAATTGTATAATGTATGGCCAGCCTTAGACTAGACAGCAAAAGGAGAAGCAGAAGACTTGATCAGCTCATCTCTCTGTCATACTCTTTTCGCCTCCTATCAGCATGTTCTATGTTGGCACATGACAATTACTTCACAGCAGATTGGCTCCTTGGGCTGTTTCTTCTACTTCTGTATAAAGAACTGCAAAATGTCAAATTTAGGCACTTACATTGCTTTTTAAAAATATTTAAATAACTATTACCTAACACAGTGGCATTAATGTATGCCTTTAGTATCTATTTGGAGTTTACCTTTAAAGAGAACCAATTATGACCCCAAAAAAGTAAATTTTAGCAAAGAATTATTTTAATTGTGCTGGTTTCCCTTGAACCCAAGACTTGTATTTGCTCCCATATTTAACTGCATTTATATTGCCTGGGGGGGGGGGGGGATGGGGCTAGAATAGGTTTTCTAAATCAGCCCCAAAAACATTACTCCAAGCAAGTCAGGTCATCTCTTTCATCCTCTCAGAACAGCAAGGGAGAACGAAAGAGTGGATTTAATTGGCTGCTATGGGCCATCCCAGACAGATCTACACTCAGACATTAATAAATGAGGCCAACCATAACAAAGCAATAAAATGGTCTGGACAATAATGAAATCAGAATAAAAGCACAGAGCCTTTCATATGTATAAAGGATTTGATCACATGACAAAAAAATATAAGTAAAAAAGCAAAAAATTGCAATTAGGACTGGATTTGTTACATAACACTCTGTCTTTGCAATCAACTAATGAATATTCCCTGTTTCAGCAAGCTGCCATTAATCCTTCAGGCATATTAGTAGAATAATACAATAAGTTTAACTTTTGCGTACATGCATCATTCAGGTTGCTGATTATCCTGCACTGGACTCCTTGCCAGCAATAACAGAATGAAATCCTTTCTGTGTGATACGAAATGACATTTTTTTAACCATTTACATCTGATTGGAAAGAACGTTATATGTAACTGGGAATGCCTTTTAGTCATCCATAACAACCAGAATTTTATCATTTCTGGATCTGAAATGTATGCGCAAGAGATGTCCGTATTATAAAGGTAAGACCCCCCTGTGTGACCATTGTCCGTGCTTAATGGTTATATGCTGTGTTCCTATACAGCCAGTGACTCATAAGGCAGAAACAGTGTATGGCAGTTTCATTGTGCATCTGGAATGGAAATGGTTGTTTGACAGATCTATAAAAAAAACAGCTGTGGTTTCAATGTTTGATTGTGCACATTTGTATACTAAAACATTGGCCTATTTATCAAAGTCTCCTCTGCTAGTAATTTGATGCTGTTTCCTGTACGGGGTTTGTAGCCAGAAGACATTGATGAGTGTGTTCCAAATAATTTCAGCTATGTTTTCAAAGTACTATAGCTAAATATTCTGCCAAAAAATACTGTAGCTCAAATAACTCAAGCATAGGCAAATGTATTCGGGTTATGAAAATAATATTAGAAAGATATACAGTATACTTACGCATTTGTTCCTCTCCAGGAGATTACTGAAGGACGTATGTTTAAAGCATGTCATAAAAATGCATGGCTATTATATAGGTAGATAGATAGATAGATAGATAGATTGATGGATAATGTCCACGAAAGATCTGCTGTGTCCCAGATCCCATTTCATGTGACTACGACTCTGCAAATAGCATTACGCACCTGGGCTGACACACCTCAGCTGAAGGAGGGGATATACCGTATTTTGCAACTATATGTACACAGTACCCCAATAGACAAATTAATAAAAATAGCAATAATTGCACAACATATAGGAAAACCAACAGCAAAGATATTATATTGATCATAACAAACAAGTGGAACAGAGAGTAAACTCAAAGCCCTATACTAGGGGCAATCCTACCTAAAGAAAGTTATACCACAATAACAGTCCAGCAGTCTATACTAAACCTTCTCTCCCAACTGGCCAGCACACTGGGGCCCTAACCTTGTGTTGGAGCACTCAGATTAAAATTCCTCTGAACACAGGTAAAGGAACCTGCACTGTGACCCATATGAGCAACCCAGATCTTCTTTAAAAATGTATAGTGGGGGGGGGGGGTTGGCCAAGGAACTATGGCTGCCCAGGCATTACAATGTGCCCATGATTTGACAGTAGATAAAAACAGCTGCTTACTAGCCTTGCCTACATCAGCTGTGTTCATATTTGTGAATTTACCAGCTTTAGGCCAGAGTTTCCACATTTATGTTTATGCTACGAGCTCTCTGGGCACTGGACTCCATTCTCTGGGTTTTTAGTGATTGCAGTGTTACTCCAGTCAGGCAGAGAAGGAACTAGAATAGCTGTTGGAGGGAAGATTCTGCTCCCTCCTTCCTCAAATAGCAGCCTACTGTGGGGAAATGAGAGCAGGAAGAGTGGACACCCTGTGGGGAGTGAGGGACTGCCTGGAGGTCCAACTTCACTCTTACTTCCTCCTCACATAGGACATGTGGGGCACTGCAACTATTGGGCACCACCTGTTTACACAATAAAACAATAGGATGTGAGCCAGGGGCAAATTTGTCCAAAAACAGGGGACAATACTAAAAGGCGCATGACAGCAAGAAAATGAGGGTGGTAGGTAGGGGCTGTGCCTGAGCCTTTAATGCTTTAACCCTGCTCTGCAGGACTGTTATGGCTTTGTGTTTCAGAGGCTTCTAATACTGTCACCACTAGTGAGAATTTCCCTGCCTCAATGGCTTGACTTTCAGCTTTTATAATTTTGGTTAAATGTATTTCCAGTAGCACTGGCAAATATGGATTTTCAACTAAAAAAATAAGTATTGATTCGAAGCTGGAAAGAACAACCCCTTTAGCCCTGAATGCCTCAAAAAGCCCCTTAGCCACCTTACCTTCCTCAGAACCCTTCATCCCCATCTCTGTCCTCTAGAGCCATAGTTCAATGCACACCAAAGAGCCCCCCAGCTCTCTTTCCTCTTCTTCATCACACTGAAAGGGATGCCAAGGCAGTCTTCCTCAGTCAGACACAACTGATGCAGCAGCATTTTTCCCTCCCATTATTATCAATGCTGACTAATTTTTTTTCTCCCACTGACACCAACACAGACATATTTTTTCCTTCTACTCTCACAGATTTCCCTCTGATGCAGGAGCATTTATTTCCTTTAATACCAAGGACACATGGAATTGTTTTCCACACACTGACTCTTAACTATTTTTTCCTTCACCACTGTTAGCCCCCTATTATAGACTGCTATTAAACTGCTGTTAAACTCTTTAATTCATTGTTGTGTGCCACAACCATTGACACTTTTGGTACTCTCCATAACCATGAAATATGTTTCAGTGCAGTGTGCTATGCTTAACGCTATTAGCCCGGCCCTCTATACCACCCCCTACTCCACTCTCTGCCCTGCCCCTGTACTGAAGCCCACTGATTCTAGGCTAGGTATGGCTATGTCAAAGTAGTGATAGACATTGTGGCACTAACAGGCCCCAACTGTAGACACACGCTCCCACACTATACTGCACCTTTGTAAAGACTAGACATCTATCTAGTTCCAGGAGGTCTGGCATATGAATGTCCTCCAACATGTATAATCAGAAAAAGCAGGCTTGATAGCCTAACCTCTCCAGTGGTCCCTTTGGAGCCTGTTCACATGATCTGATATATATACAAAACTATATCTTTATGAAATACTGTAGGTACTAACATCATCTAATCCTTTATTACATAACCCTTGTTTTGCAAAATGAAAAAAAAGTCCTTGAGCTCAGACTGACACAGTTTAGTGTACCTATAATGTTCTTGAGCCCCCGTTATAAACCAATACCCTGCACCATCTATAGACACCCAGCAGCCTCCACAACTCATGTGGCCACAGATCTGCACAGGAATATTGAAGTGTTCCATCCATTATAGCTCCTTTTTTGGAGAGAGTAGCCCAGCATGTTCTTTTCTTCCTTCTTCTTTTGGTGAGTAATATACAGCTCCTGATTGGGAAAGCAAACATTTGCCTTCTATACTAGCCTCCCAACTCTAGGGAAAAACAGTAGTTTTGTAACATTGTTTTCCCTTGTGAACAAACAAGTTGTGGTGTTGGAATGGACAAATCTGCTCAGGTTCAATTTTTGGGGGAGTTTGTTGAATTTTGTTTTAAATTTGCAAAACCTGAACTTAGCTGCAAATCCTTTTGAAGTCTACTAGGAGGGTTAAATCTGTATACTAAAATTCTGTCCATTTTCATGGCTACTAGGCAAGCTATTGTCAATGCCTTGCAGTGAGTTTTTATGTGCACTGTAGTGTGAAAGGTCCCTAAAGGTCTGATAAAACATAAAACAATGCACAAAATAACGTCAAAATTACAACCCTGCTTTCCCTCAACGCTTTCCCATCATGTATCCCAAATTATACCCAAAATATTCAAAATTTCAACTTCAGCTTTGTGTTTGGTAGAGATTGGTTAGCATTAGGATAGTACGCAAGCACCTTTTGAACATGGCTGCTGCACAAATGGTGTACAGGAGTAATTGTTTTAGCAATTAAAGTGTATGTAAAACCAGACAATTACTTTCTTTAAATAGCACCCTTTTCATTGTTAAAGGTGAACACCAGGCAATTAAAAACAACAATGTTTTCTACCTAATTGCTCCCAGCCAATTTGTAGTTTAAATAAAAAAAAAGAAAAGATTCCAAGACTCTCATTTACTTATCTGGATCTACTGTCACCTGATCATCCTAGCACCACGTCTACTAATAGCACCATGTCTACTAATAGAGACTGATGATCCCCAGCAGCTCTTCTTGCAACTGACTGGTGTTGTCACCGCTAGCATTGTGATGTCATAAACAGTGCAGTTTCCTAAGGGGGACCATGAATTCTGGCAGGCAACAGGCAGTAATTCATGTCACCTGAAAGTGATGTGGGTGCCTCAAGAAATACCTTCCTACACTAAAGGCCAAAAGACAGAAGCATTGGGATGCAGCTTTTCATGTGACTGCAGTTTCAGGTAAGAAAATCTGAATTTTTAATTAAAAAAAAAAAATTCCTAAGGACAAGGGTGGTTAGAATGGAAAGGCTTGACCAGAGTTAAAATATAACAAAAGACAAAACTTTTATTTTCTTCTTGTGTAGAGCAAGGTAGGGTTATAACCACTGTCTTTTTTGCCGTCTGTGTGATTTCCCTTCACTTTCTGTCCCATTGCCAAAATAGGAAGTGATAGGAAATTCACCCAAGGAGAGGGAATTCATTCTTGCCATCAGGGTCAACATAACTAGTGTCCCTGCTGGTTGATTTTCCCACTATTCCTGTTCTGGGGACAACCCAAAATTGGGATTTTCTTTCACTTTCACTCTTAGTGATAACAATAAACAAGGAAAATAGGAGAGTGGATCTCCCTAACAGTAGCCTAGACAGCAATAAAAACCTAGTAAGTGTTCTAATTCCTCTCTTCTATATCCAACAAAAAACAAAACGTTTTGCTTTTAGCTAAACTTCAAGCTTTAGGAATACCAGTAAATGTTTCCCTTTATTTCTGTTTCAATAGAGTTAAAAAATTCCTGTTACTCCTGCCAGTGTTTCCTCCCTATATAGTCCTCTTGGAATGATAAACACAGGCTCACAGTGCTGTAGTAGTGTTTTCACCCTTACATACACCTTCCTGCATTGGGCCTACATGATGCTAAGCCCATGCACAATGTGACTGCAAGGCCATTGTTAGCCTGTGATGTCACAGACAGCCACACTTTCTGGCCTGATCAATGAATCAGTGACAGAAACCTCTGTGGGGAATGTGCATTTTTGAAAGTGGCAGAGCAGCTTAGTGTGTGAAAATATAACATCAGCGATGTGATAAGCCGCTGTGGCCTCAAACTCTGCCCACAAATAAAAGGACAGTTGTTAAGCAGTAATGTTATTGCTGAATACATTGTTTATTTCAGGTATTTAGGAGCAATTTTTATATCCTCTTAGTAGTTTCCACAGGTTCTTTCCCGAAACAGTGCAAGGCAGCCAGGCAGCCTTATTGCACAGCAAGACAAAAACTGAATTTCTAAATTTACCTAACAGCCTAACTAGGAGGGTGCTACAACCCAACCCCCCCCCATGTGAAAACTGCTGTTGGAACAAGAGCAAAGTATCCCACAATAACAAAGGATGAGGAAAGTGCAGCAGTATAACAAGAAATTGTATGTGACATTCCACATAATAGATATTCTCTTAGTCACAGTATAATCGTTAAGTGCAAACATAATGGGAGACTGGCACTAGGCCACATAAGTAGCCATCCGGCAACAGAACTCTTACAGCAAAATTTACATATAAACTTCCATACATATCTAGAGAACCTATCTAGGTAGAGCACTACCACTAGCTAATAATAAGTGGCTAGTACACTCAAAATAATATCAACAGCCGAAGTGTAGATCGCTTGTCACCCACAAAAGATAAACATCGCAGTCCAAGCTTGAAGCATTATCTCTGTATCATTATTATTATTATTATTATTATTATTATTAAACAGGATTTACAGTCAGGTCCATAAATATTGGGACATCGACACAATTCTAACATTTTTGGCTCTATACACCACCACAATGGATTTGAAATGAAACGAACATGATGTGCTTTAACTGCAGACTGTCAGCTTTAATTTGAGGGTATTTACATCCAAATCAGGTAAACGGTGTAGGAATTACAACAGTTTGCATATGTGCCTCCCACTTGTTAAGGGACCAAAAATAATGGGACAGGATAATAATCATAAATCAAAGTTTCACTTTTTAATACTTGGTTGCAAATCCTTTGCAGTCAATTACAGCCTGAAGTCTGGAATGCATAGACATCACCAGACGCTGGGTTTCATCCCTGGTGATGCTCTGCCAGGCCTCTACTACAACTGTCTTCAGTTCCTGCTTGTTCTTGGGGCATTTTCCCTTCAGTTTTGTCTTCAGCAAGTGAAAAGCATGCTCAATCAGATTCAGGTCAAGTGATTGACTTGGCCATTGCATAACATTCCACTTCTTTCCCTTAAAAAACTCTTTGGTTGCTTTTGCAGTATGCTTTGGGCCATTGTCCATCTGCACTGTGAAGCGGCGTCCAATGAGTTCTGAAGCATTTGGTTGAATATAAGCAGATAATATTGCCCGAAACACTTCAGAATTCATCCTGCTGCTTTTGTCAGCAGTCACATCATCAATAAATACAAGAGAACCAGTTCCATTGGCAGCCATACATGCCCACGCCATGACACTACCACCACCATGCTTCACTGATGAGGTGGTATGCTTAGGATCATAAGCAGTTCCTTTCCTTCTCCATACTCTTCTCTTCCCATCACTCTGGTACAAGTTGATCTTGGTCTCATCTGTCCATAGGATGTTGTTCCAGAACTGTGAAGGCTTTTTTAGATGTCGTTTAGCAAACTCTAAATCTGGCCTTCCTGTTTTTGAGGCTCACCAATGGTTTACATCTTGTGGTGAACCCTCTGTATTCACTCTGGTGAAGTCTTCTCTTGATTGTTGACTTTGACACACATACAGCTACCTCTTGGAGAGTGTTCTTGATCTGGCCAACTGTTGTGAAGGGTGTTTTCTTCACCAGGGAAATTCTTCGGTCATCCACCACAGTTGTTTTCCGTGGTCTTCCGGGTCTTTTGGTGTTGCTGAGCTCACCGATGCGTTCCTTCTTTTTAAGAATGTTCCAAACAGTTGTTTTGGCCATGCCTAATGTTTTTTCTATCTCTCTGATGGGTTTGTTTTGTTTTTTCAGTCTAATGATGGCTTGCTTCACTGATAGTGACAGCTCTTTGGATCTCATCTTGAGAGTTGATAGCAACAGATTCCAAATGCAAATAACACACTTGAAATGAACTATGGACCTTTTATCTGCTCATTGTAATTGGGATAATGAGGGAATAACACACACCTGGCCATGGAACAGCTGAGAAGCCAATTGTCCCATTACTTTTGGTCCCTCAACAAGTGAGAGGCGCATTTGAAAACTGTTGTAATTCCTACACCGTTCACCTGATTTGCAAATACCCTCAAATTAAAGCTGACAGTCTGCAGTTAAAGCACATCATGTTCGTTTCATTTCAAATCCATTGTGGTGGTGTATAGAGCCAAAAATGTTAGAATTGTGTTGATGTCCCAATATTTATGGACCTGACTGTATATAGCGCCAACAGTTTGCTCAGAGCTTTACAATAGAACGGACGACAATACAGCAACAATACAGTTCAATACAAGAGGGAAAGGAGGGCCCTGCTCCTTGGTGCTTACAATCTAGGATGGAGGGGCTAGTGTTACAAAAGGTAGTAACTGTGGGGGATGGACTGGTAGGAAGAGTAGAAGATTCCATTATTAGCTGAGGGCAGGATAGGCTTCCCTGAAGAGATAGGTTTTCAGAGATCACCTAAAAGTGAGCAGAGTAGGTGATAGTCTGATAAATTGAGAGGTAGAGAGTTCCAGAGGATGGGGGAAGCTCTGGAAAAGTCCTGGAGACAAGCATGGGAGGAGGAGACAAGGGAGCTAGAGAGCAGGAGGTCTTGCGAGGAGCAGAGAGTTTGGTTTGGGTGATATTTGGAGACAAGATTGTTGATGTAATTTGGGGCAGAGTCATAAATGGCTTTATACGTTATTGTTAATGTTTTCAATTTTATCCGTTGGACAATGGGAAGCCAGTGGAAGGATTGGCAGAGAGGGGTGGCAGATAGAGAACAGTTAGTAAGGTGGATAAGTCTGGCAGCAGCATTCATGATAGACTGAAGAGGGGATAGCCTGCGATGAGGTAGGCCAATGAGGAGGAAGTTGCAATAGTCAAGGCGAGATATAACAAGGGAGTGAATAAGTTGCTTAGTGGTTTCCGTGGTTAGGAACGGGTGTATCTTGGAGATGTTGCGGAGGTGAAGTCTACAATATTTGGAAAGTGATTGGATTTGGGGGTGAAAGGACAGATGGGAGTCTAGGATTACACCTAATACCCTGGCATGAGGGGAGGGACTGATGATTGTGTTATTGGTATTGATGGAGAAGTCAGGGGAGGGGGCACGGGCTGGGGGGAATACTAAGAGCTCAGTTTTGGAAAGATTGAGTTTGAGGAAGTGGAGTGACATCCATGCCGATATGTCACTTAGTAGGTTAGTAATGCGAAAGGAGACTGAAGGGGTGAGGTGAGGGGTAGAAAGATAGATTTGTGTGTCATCAGCATAGAGATGGTACTTAAAGCCATGGGAGTTTATCAAGTGACCAAGGGAGGAGGTGTAGATGGAGAAGAGAAGAGGTCCAAGGACAGAACCTTGAGGGACCCCTACAGAAGGAGGGAGTGAAGAGGAGGAGGCAGCGTTATAGGTAATGCTGAAGGAGCGCTGCGATAGGTAGGAGGAGAACCAGGAGAGAGCAGAGTCTCTGAGACCAAGAGAGTGGAGTTTTTTGAGGAGGAGGGGATGGTCAACAGTATCAAAAACCGCAGAGAGGTCAAGTAGTAAGAGTACGGAGTAGTGGCTATTGGTTTTAGCTGTAGAGATAATCCTCCAACAGATCAGAAGCATCGCAATCTACAATTGTAAATGTAGTGTTTTCAAATCTACAATCCACATTACCATCTGTAATTATAAAATATAATGTTTAGAGTCCACAAACTATTTTGCTACTACCTCGCCACCTAATGGCCTGGAAATACTATGACACTCCTAATGGGCATAGACATACATGCAGAATCTGCATTGTAATAATTAGAATATGTACAATAGACACAGTAGCCTTGACTCGTCATCATCTTCCACAGCCCTGAAAAGATAGGCAGAGAGATACATGCTATCTAAACTAAATTCTACTATAATGGAATGGAAACACTTATCCTGCTCATCAGCATTGATCCTCGAGCAACAGTAAAATAACTTATTGCAGCACCATTTAGTTTTCCACTATGTACGCATTTACAGGCAGGACTATACTCCAGTTACCGGCTTTGCAGACCCAAAGTCCAATGGACCTCAAAGGAAAAAAACATAACGATGAGAAAAACAGAAAAATCAACCACAACTGCCAGGTTTGTTTTTTTGCATTCCTTCTGATAATTTTGGATACTCAAGTATAAGGACAGAGGGTCCCCTTTGCAGAATCAAACAAGGGCAAAATCAAATCTTGGATAACAGTTCAGTTCAACTTTAAGCAAACAATCCAGCAACAAACAGGAACAAAGCAGAGGATACAAGCTCCACAGAATCAACAGGACAAGAGAAGCAATGCCCAGCTCATCTGTAAAAGTGAGAGTCTGGAATCTGGACCATCCTGCCCTCCAGACTCCAGACAATTGCTGACCAGACCTGGTCACTATATATCTATGATCACTAAGCGATCTTTGTAGATGAAGCACCCTAACCTCCATTTACTTTTGATGTACTAAAATTTCTTTCTTGAAACTTCAAAAACTGGGGGCTTCTGCAGGGTCTTGTGACATTCAGAAACTCCCATATATACTCATCACGCCAGCACAATTGAGTATTCATACCCATATTCCGATGCAACCCTCTTCTGCACTACCCTCTTGAGTCGGGCAAACCAAGAAAGTTCCACAATGTCACCCATCCCCGGTGGAACACATGATTCAGGTGATGTCCTGATAAGTTCTTTGTATGCTAAATTTCCTTCTGCAAGCTCAGGATCAGTCACCACCTTTATGATGTTCTCTGGCTCTGTGGGAGAATACCTACCCTTCTTGTCTCCCCAGTCCCATTCTGTGTCGGACTCCTCTGAGGGGCCCTAGTCCCTAATCCCTTATCGCCTCTTCTAGGTACTCAAATTTTCAGATCCTCCGTCGCTTTGTTTCCCGGTGGACTCATCTGGATCATTAGCAGTGCTTCCTCTAGTGCACTGCCAGTGGTAGGGGTGACGTCAGGGACAGCTTCTCCGTTGTATTGATGGCAGAAATAACAGTGACTACAAGTGTATTTGGCATGTCCTCCCTGTAGCGAGCAGGCGGGGATGTTTTTTCCTCCTTACAAGGGAATTTGCGTCCATGGCCACAGTTGTAGCCAATCGCCTTTGGTCCTGGCCCCAAAGATGTATCAACCTTTCCCTGTGACATCAGAGGGATTACTCCCTGCTGCAGCCAGATGGGTGAAATCTGGTGCCTCCACACAGTAGCCCATGTTCCAATCCACTCTGAAGACACTGGCAGGAAGATTTTTTGGCAGTAAGTCCAGCAACGCCTCTCCACAATGTCCACAGTGGTTCCAAGCTCCAATCAGGTCTGTGATTTTCCAGCAACATCTGCACTCTAAGCCCTGGTGTTCCAACCCCTTCACTGTACCAAGAGCCAAACATCCATTGTGCATCATTTGGACATCCATGTCTGTCAGAAGCTCTTCCTGCAGCTCTGCCAGTCAATTTGGGATCCTACAAACAGAAGTTCCAACATACGCCATTATGCAATGTAGCATTCCATGTGGGAGCTCTGTCTCTCACTTCTGCACTCTACCTGTGCAGCTCTGAACTCTGCTCCTCTCTCCTGGAGGGGCTGCAGTAGTTTCCACAAGTTCTTTCCCAAAATAGTGCAAGATAGCCAGATCCACAACAATAATCCACACTGGCTCAATAATTAGGGGTCTAGGGATTGTCTTTTTGGAAGTTTAATTGCTAGTAGGAACTTGGGAGGGGATTTTGGGTGATGTAGGATAATCCAAAACAGAAAGTGTTGCTAGTCGAGGACACTTCTTACATAGCAGCAGCAGCACTAGTAAAGTTAGACTAAAAATCCAAGGTTCAAGTGTGGGGAACATGAAGTAGTACGAGGACAGGCAGAGGCAGACTGGAACAGTCCAGAGTTCATGGCTGGGGACCAAGAAGTAGTATAAATATGGGTAAATGTTGACTGGAATAGTCCACGATTCATGGCTAGGGATCATGAATTTGTTTAGCACAGAAATGAGGCGCTACTCACTGGATCCTGGTAATCATTCCAATTGTTGCAGCCACTTGCAATGTAGTTGTTATGATCTGGAGGCACTGTGTTTCCTGGAGCAGAAAGCTGTAGCTCCAGTGTCCACCAGTGCAGAGTCTCCCAGCAGCCAGCAGTTTCTAGTAATCAGTCCACATCTGGTGCTGGTTGCTGGGGTGGTACTTAGGCACTCTTCTGCTGCTTGTGTCTTTGCTTTGATTTGCTTGCTGTGCTAGTCTGATGCTGTTACCATTGTTCCTGCTCTTGATCATTGCTGTTGCTCTAGTCCTGCATCTTGTACCCTGCTCTTCTTGTTCCTGATCCCAGTCCTAATTCCCCCCCCCTTCTTGAATCTCAGGTATTCCCTGTTACTTGTGCCCATTTTTCTTTATATATTGTACATATTGTACTGTATATAGTTAGGTTTTGGATGGGTTTCACTTGTTTTTTTTTTTACTTCCTGTTATCAATAAATGTACTTCACTATATATAGTCTGGTCCCAGTTTCTAAGTGTAGCAATGCAAATTTGGCCATCCCAGTTGTTGACTCTTGACAGTTGTCCAGCATTCAATCCAAAGGGCTCCAGAGGCAAGCAGCCCTTTTCTTTCAGCTCACAGAACCATCCCCACAGGGGAGAAAAGACAATCTCCTCAGGACTCCAGACTGTTTACCAGAAGCCCAGCCACCATCTGGGCACACTTCTCCAAGGATTGTCTAGGCTCTGCTCAATATTCAGGTTGGTCATTTGAATTCTCCCTCCCCAAGTTACAGAAACTTCTTCTAGGGATGGGGGAAGCAATCAGACTCTCAGCCTGTGAAGCCCTGAACAGTCAAGACCAAACAACCACTGCTCCTGTGGTTACAGAGCAAGCCAAAAACTAAATATGCCTAACAGCCTAACTAGGAGGGTGCTACATCTAATACTTTATTCCATAATTTCATATTATTGGCTTGGAGTTCTTCTTCAAGTAAAGCATTAGTTACTGGACAAATTGCTCTGTATACTATATTAGTAATTAAGCACCCCGTACCTTTGTCAAGGATTTTTCATCTTTCTGCTAGATCAGTACTGACAGTTGTTAAATAGGAGATTTTTCAATTTAAAAGAAATAGATGGTCCTTGAATTTATGTTCTTATTAGTATCTAATATGTTATTAAAAGTGGCAGTAGAAGCCAATGGTGTGTCCTTCAGAACACAGGATAGGAAAAAAACCTAAACTGAGAAAACCTCTGAGAGACCATGGTTGAAGAATTGCATTCCCTATGGGCAGTAAGAGACTGGGCAGTTGGAACAGCAATGTTTGACAGTTTGGCTGAAAGCACTCCTTAATGTGAGGAGCTAAAAAAGCTGCTGCAATGTTGGAGAGCTGAGTGATGGCATTGCTTATCAGAGGTTTGAGCTCCTGGTACTGCTCCGTTGTCAAAGGGTTGAAGAGCTGATGATATTACTTAGTTGGGGGGCTGTGCTGATGGTATTACTTTATTAGAGGGTTTAGCTGTTAGAGCTATTTGGTTTGAGTATTCTCCTGATGTTACTGCATATTCAGAGAGTTGAACTGATCACACTGCTTGATTGAACATTTTAATTGGTGGGACATTACAGTTAAGAATTTTAGGCAATAGTACTCATCTGGAGAGTTTGAGCTGAGGGAATTGCTTTGTGTCTCGTGAGTTTAGCTGGTGGCACGGCTTTGTGGCTGGAGTGTGTAAACTGATGGTACTGGTCTGTGGAAGGTAGGCTGAACTTAAGGTACTGCTCAAGGTTTGAGTTGACTATACTGCTCTGTGGTTGGAAAGTTGAGTTTACAGTTTTGTGGCTTGAAAGTTGAGCTGATGGTGCTGCTCTATGGTTAGAAAGCTGAGTCCATGACACTGCTTTGTTGCTGTGTGCTCAGCTACAGAACAGTACCAAGGAAAGTTAATAGTACTACTCTGTGGCTGGAGTATTGAATGGATGATACTACTCTGCTGGTAAATAAAGCAGATGGTTTTGCATAGTAATTGGAAAGTTGAACTGATTATATTGTACCATGATGCCAAGGTTTCGCATCATGGTTCTGCTCTGTGGCTGGTGAAGAGAGGTCTTCTGTATTTAATGTATGTTGTACTATCACCCTCCCCCCCAATCATAGAAACAACTACAAAGGGGGTTCAATGCATATTGCATGAGTCTGTGCAACCATAAGAGAGAAAGACATAAAAAAGAGGATCTTCAAAGTGCTGATATTGCATGAACCATGTTGTAAACATGATCAAAAAGCAAAGTTTGCAATGTACGGAGTCTAAAAACTATAGCAACCATCTACTTATCTTTGGAGACAGTTTAGAAAGTTTTACAAAGGTTAAAGAAGTGTTTTAGTACATTTTTGTCTGTTTAGAAACCATACAGCATATCTCCAGAAAGGGGATCGATCTGACCGCCACACAGGTACTTTGATTGTCAAGTGGCAAAGCCAATAGTTGTTTGATTTTTATGGAAAAAGGAAGGGGGGGGGAGTGGCTACTAGCATTCTTTATGTCAATAGGGAAGCCTTTTTAAACCAGGGTACCCAGGCACCCTGGGGTGCCTTTAGGTTTGTTTAGGGATGCCATAGCAAAATGCCAAAAACTTGCCGAAGCCCACGAGTGCACGAAGCCTTCCTTTTAGTTAAACAAAGCCACCAGCATCCCAACAAAGAGTGATGTCACTGGAGGACAAGAAGGATATCAGGTGTCTACAGAACATCCTTCTTTGCCCCTCTCCATCAGCACTGGGGTCACCTTAGCTGAGTAAGGGAGAGAAACATTGGAATACTAATCAGTACCAGTGTGCAAAGGTGTATTTGCTTTGGAAGAATAAATCACCTATAATGTTATAAAGTGTGTCCTACTTGTGTATATGTAAAACTATTAGTTACGTTTTTTTACACTGCCTCAAGATTGATTGTGTTAAAGGATGTGTTGACTGAAAAAAAAGGTTGAAACGCTACAGTAGGGGAATGATGACAATTAAAACAAATTTTTTAACCAAAGATTTCTGGTTGAGATCTGACAAGACTTCAGAGGCAGTAAGGGCAACATGAAACCATTCTTCCATGCCATGGCATGTCTGGTGGAAACTACGTCCACTAAAAACCCTGCTATCCATTTTATTTCCTTTAAGACTGCAACATAATATATACTCAGTTGTAAAAGATGTTCTATCCCTGTTTTTTGTGATTAGGGGATATACTAGATGGAGATTGAGGTTAGGGTTTAGTAGGGTTTGTGTGGGGCAAGCATGGCGGTCTTTGTAATTTATAGACTACATGTTAATATGTTCATTACAAAAGATTTTACCCGATGCTAGGAGTAACTTCAGATTATTTTGTTTTCATTTTTATAAGTAGTGCAAACTTCATATCATTTATTTATTTTTATTTATGATTTATTTCCAGACTACAATTTTCTATTGTTTTATTCATATAACATAGCACTGACATTCACAGAACCATTCAGATAATGCTCTGATCCAGAGGAGTCAGCAGTCTAATATCTCCGCCTACCACAGACATTCATGGGCCATTTAATAAAGGGAATCCTACAAATTCTGGAAGAATAGACAAACTTCATATACAGGGGGTCCCGAATGGGCCAGAATGCAATCTTGATAGAAACGTTTGAGAGGATCAAGTAAAAATTTATTTCCACACTTGTCTGTTCTTCCTCATCACAACTGTTTACTCAAACGTAATTAATATCAGAATTTTGGCATATGATATTGGTTGTGGAAATCTTCCAATGATTTAAAAATAAAACTGTACATAAGCTTTGTTGGACTACCACATCTTGTGGAGTATAAATAAAACAATGGTGGTTAGTTAATTAAGAAGAATTATCTACACAGGGCAACCTTTTTTGTTAATTATGATGAAAAGGTAAAAAAAAGTCCAGACGATCAATATTCAGATTGTCTGTTTTCATTGTGACAAAGATAAATCTTTTTAATCCTCTTTGTTCCACATAAGGTAGGTGTGTTCTCAGATTGATTATTAAATCTAAATGCCCTTCTTTTCTTGTGGCTATATGTTTGGCTGAAGTGCCTATGAAGCATGCTGTATGCAGAGTGTAGGACATTTAGTATTTTGCAGTGTTTGTGATGCACAGTCTCATGCTGTTCTCTTTTATCTGGCCAGTAACAGAGTGAGGTGAGTCATCAGTGTTATTTTTGTTGCTGGAGAAATTACGCTCTCTCTGTTCATAGTTAAGAAAAAAAATACATTGAATGAAAATCTGATGTTTTTAAAGCGTACGCAATTGAATGTGATTAAAGTGTAAGCAATTTAATGTAATGAAAGCCTATATTTCTTCCTATTCTTTTTAAAGGACCTATTTCAAGACAGTTAGGCTGATAAACTTTTGAAGTGCAATTGTATTTACTGTGCAGTAATAAATCAGATCCTCAGATACATTTAAAAACAATGAATGTACCTACAGTATGTACTCATTGTAAAGTCAATAACACTGAACTCTGGGCCCAGAAACTTTATTTTAAATATATTTATCAGTAGGTGCACCAAATGTCCTAACAAACCCTCCTATTACCACATGTAGTGCCCACCTCTAGTTAGACTAAATTTATGTAGTGCTACCCTCTTGAGGGCTGTTGTGTTTCTGGGTCCCCCTAAGCTCCGCACAGCCAGGCAACACACATTTTCCACACTTGCATTTACAGTCAGTGAAAGTCCATGAGCTTGGTTTTTGGTATTTTATTAGGGGAAATAACTTGGACAGGGAAATAGGGACTATAGGATGCCCAACTTGACTGAATCAATGCAAACTTCCTTCTTATTCACAGAAACAGATCCTGGACTGTTCTCCTTGAATGTGGTCAGTCTTCAGAGATCAGTAGTGAACGTTCTTTAAGGACTAGGGACTCTCAACCCCTCTGAAAGTAAGCTTAGATTATTGAAAACTATCTGCCAAGATATCTCCTCTCCCCAGTAGATCTGCTCCCAGCTCCACAGCCTGCAGACACTACGAGCCCTCCTGACTGCTCTGAAGATCACCCGGGACAAGGGTAAAAGGGTTAAGCACAATGCTGTCTTTTGCTACATGTGACAGTCTTTCTCCTTGTAAATCCCTGGGTGTGCTGATGTACTCACTCTATCCTCCTTGCCACCAGGCCTTGATGCTGAATGGATCTTCCTGAGCCAGCCCCAGCCCAGCCTGGAAGTCAGCCCCCCTAGACCTAGGGCAGTCGTCGGCAAGCCGCGGCTCGCGAGCCACATGCGGCTCTTTACACACTTCAATGCGGCTCTTCTGTGTGCCGGGCGCCCGCTCCCCTCCGTCCTCTCGGGCAGCCGCCCCAAAAGTCAGGACTCTGCAGCTAGCCCAGCAATGGGCAAACTACGGCCCGGCGGACCTTTTAATCTGGCCCGCGGAGCGTGGCAAACATTGGCTGTCAGGATGTAAGCGGGGCAGCCAGTATGTTTGCGGGGCAGAGTGACGAACTCCTCTCCTCTCACAGTCCGCCCTGAAGACCGGAACGGCGCGGGAACACGGCGAGAGGAACGCGCGGAGCAAAGGTAAGTGAATTGACACAATATGGGGAATGAATTACTATAGGGGGGATGAATTACTATGGGGGATGAATTACTATATGGGGGATTAATTACTATGGGGGATGAATTACTATAGGGGGGATGAATTACTATAGGGGGGATGAATTACTATGGGGGATGAATTACTATATGGAGGATTAATTACTATGGGGGATGAATTACTATGGGGGATGAATTACTATGGGGGATGAATTACTATATGGGGGATTAATTACTATGGGGGATGAATTACTATATGGGGGATGAATTACTATATGGGGGATGAATTACTATGGGGGATGAATTACTATGGGGGATGAATTACTATATGGGGGATGAATTACTATGGGGGATGAATTACTATGGGGGATGAATTACTATATGGGGATGTATTTTCAGTTTTAAAAATGTGGCTCTCAAAATAAATTTCAATTGTGGTTTTGGCGAGATTTGGTTCAGTTGAAAAAAAAGGTTGCCCACCACTGGCCTAGGGGATCTCTTCCAGGCCACCGCCAGCCTCCTCAGCACTCCATCTTTTCCTGAATCCCTGCCAGCCTGACTCTCCCATATTTATGGGTTGGCCTCACCACTTTACCAGGGCCTCCAAACCTGGGATTGGTTAAACTCCCATAAACATGCAGATTTAGGTCTTCACCCCTTCTGCCCACTGACTTCTAGAAGCTTCCATGGTCCTATAGAACCAGGTGTAAAAGATAGTGTCCCAATCTGTTAAGTTATCCAGCCTGACCTGCAGTAATCCGACCTAATTACAGACTCACACAGTTACCATGAGTCATACAGAATAAATGTACCTACACTAACCATAGTAGAGGGTGCCACATTTAGTTTCTAGATTTTTAGAGTGATCTGTTGTGGGTGAGAGTGAGAGTTTTCTAGGTTCAGTGATTGATCTCTCCTACCTTTTCTGAAAGTAACTTCCAGAATATAGGGCAAGGAAAGTCAAATATTCAGTTATAATAAATGTATCATGCCTCAGCCAGTCCCTGGAAGGAAGCATCCAGAAGGTGGCTGGTGGAGGTGATAAATGTTTGAGAGACCTATGCGGAGTGTTTTTCCAGTGTTCTTTCTATGCTAGGAGGGTTCCAGTTCTCCTAGGACTGCTGCCTCTGGGAAGCAGCTATTGTGTGTTGAACAGCAGCAGTTTGGACCTCAGTGGATGCTGTGCTGGGGGCTCAGAGAAGATTGCTGAAATGAATTTTGCTGGAGGTCATTGTCATGAAATCCTAGTCTGGAGAAAGATCTTTTATGGATCTTTTATCTCCCTCACCAAGGAACTACCTGTGAAAGCTGAATGGCAGTCAGCGTCTAGAACATTTTGAGTAAGACCTACTGTGGGACTTTAGTGTATGCCTTCTACTATAAGGATTAGTGATAGAAATTTGTAAGTAAGTAAGGGCGCTGGGTTGGCTATTCGCCCGCCAAGCAACCTACAATGCACATCGCTCTCATGAGAGCCATGATTGGCCAAAGCAATGCACCTGACCACAGGTCAGATGCAATGCTTTGCCCATTCACAGCACAATGCACTGTGAGAGTCATGATTGGCCAAAGTCATGGTGACTTTGGCCAATCATGGCTCACAGTTAAGTCCAAATCCCACACTATATAAGGCTCCCTGAAAAAAGAAACAGCGTGGGGTCCCCCTCCTAATCCATATCAGACCCTTTAGGTCTTAAATTTTGTTTAAAAAATGTATGGGGTTTCCTCTTAGGCCTGATAGGATTTTTTAGGGGAACCCCACCCCCCAAAAATGAGGGAAAAAAAGCATGGGGCCCCCCTTGATCCGAGCCTTGATCCGAGCACAGGCCTGGCAGCACCTCCCCCTCCCCCTCCCTGCGGCTTACCAGGCCAAGTGCCCTTGGCATTGGGACAGTGTCCCCATACATATGGGGCCTTTTCCCCACAACCCTGGCCCGGTAGTTGTGGGGCTCATTAGCATCAGGGTACCCCTTTAAATAAGGGGGCACCCTGATGCTGCCCCCTCCCTTGTGAATGAGTAAGGGGTACTTGTACCCCTACCCTTTCACTATAAGGTCAAATTTAGAAAAAATAAAGATGCCAGACTTTTGAAAAATTCCTTTAATTGAACCCAAAATAATAAGTCCTTTATTTAAAAAAAGAAAAAAAAAAAAGAATGGTTTCAGCAATGTAATCCATCATCAATCACGTTGTCCATCATCAGGACGATGACGTTGACTCGCAAAAATAGAAAAAACAAAAACTAACACTGTCGTGACATCACCACTAGCTCTGCCCAATTTTTACATGTGACTGGCAACTGTCAGACCTGTCATATAGTGCTCGGTGGGTGCGGACAAGTCGGCAGGCATTGTTTCTTTTTTATGTTGGCGAGAAAGTATTTCTACGTAGACAACTGGTTCAAATCTCTGCCTACAGAAGAAAAAGCAATTGATCTTCTCAAGAGAGCTCAGGATATGCTTGCCACTGCCAACCTCAGGCTTCACAAAATTGTCTCTAACAGTGACAAGGTAATGAAAGCCTTTCCTTCTCATGTCTACAGATAATCTTGCCTAAAGAAAGGATTTGGATCTCTAAGGTTTACAATTTTTAGGAAATTAGGTAGCCAATCATTTTGTTGCTTAAAATGTACAAGGGTCCGATCCCTAATGGCCTACCATGAAATGCGTAGGGTGGAGCTTATTATGTGATGCCGTCGCGCACACCACCGGTCAGCAGGTGTCGCCATTTTATATGCTTTTATATGACTATGCTTGTGAGTACCACATCAAACAAATAATATAAGGTATGGAAGGCCATGTTATGCCTTCATAACATGCAATCCTGCAGTGTTCCATCTGATGCTGATCTGTTACCCAGGGGGACAGTGGAGTATCATGCTGGTTTAACCTCTTATAATGTAGAGGTTAACACTTTGGTAAGCAGTTTCTTCTTATGGTTGGTGGTGGCTCATTCTAAGGTGCCGTCTTGAAATCACAGCATGGGTGGTGGAATAGTGGATGGACTCGAACTTATGAAATGCACGGACATTTTTATATATGTTTATATATGCATGAATGCTGGATTATATGCACTCTATATTGAGGGATTTGATATATGCATATAGCACCTTGGTGGAATATAATTTTAATTCGATATGAATTGATTGATGACACATTCACACTTTAGGTTTCTATTCCTTTGCACTATAACTAGTTATATGTAAGGAGACTGTCCAGTACTTTTTAGTTTTGTTTGATTTAATGTTTTGGGATATGTGTGTTAATGTAAAGCAATTTTATGGCATGTTAGCACTATGAGCAAATATTGTGTAGCATTTAAAGAGACAGTGCACCATTTTTGTTTAATAGTCTGTTTATCCAGCATTCAGATAGAGTGGTTGCTATGGTCCAAATTAGCACTAGACACCAAGCACGAGGTTTTTTTTTTGTGCTTTTATATTGTACATGTCTATGTTAAAACACTTTTTGAATAACATCCACTTTTTGCAATATAATGGCACATATTTCATATAACTACACATATTTTACCATATAATGCTCCAACTGACAACATAATGCCCAACTTTTGCTTTACAATGGCTCACTTACAACTTCCCTCTACATCTTTTTTACCATTGGTGGCTCATTGTACCATAACCAGCCTCCTTTCATCATTCATTGTCTGTTTTCACAATAAAACACTATATTGTTAAGAGTTAACAGTGAAGTGAGGATGCTGAGACCTAATCATGTCCATAATTCACTCACTGCTGGTACTGTGTTAGAATTCCCAAACACCTTCCGCATGTAGGCCTCTCTTTTATGCAAGGTATGAGAAATGGCCATCCCCAGACAGGATATTGCACTAAACCTGTAGGTAAATAAGAGAACCAGAACCTTTGCTCAGTGGAAGAGTGAGTTTTATAATAAAGTTGGCAGTACCTCTACCCAGGACAGGGCCTCTGTGAACAGGGGGGATTTCCTTCCTGGGAAATGAATCAGTAATCTAAACAAAGTAAATGGGAGCAGAAGGACAGGTATACATTCTTATAGATGCACACCAGTAAAGAAATAATACAAGCTTTAAAAAGGAAAGGATTAAGAACAGTAAATTTATCTAATGTACAAACAGGTTTTATAAGCAAAGGGCCCAACAGGAGTCCTGGTGGAATTGTGTGCATATATCTGGGTACAGGGCTCGATCAAGCCCTGGAGCCTGGACTTTTGTCAGCTGTCACATAGACCAATCAGAATCTTTCTAGCATGTCCTGTCAGTGCTGGGAGAAGAGGAGAGAAATCCATGGAGATTTCAAATCCCCAGACCGGTGAAGTGGCGTCCTGGTGCCTGACAGTGGGGGATCGAAGGACACTGGTACAGGGGGATGGGGAGGGGGTCCAGTGTAAGGTCACTATACAGATTCTCTGTAAAGGTGAACTTACACTTTCAGTGTGTCATCCCAGCCTGCCCACCTATGTTTCTTTTGTTTTTTTCTTTCTTTAGTGGTCATGAGTGGATACTTCAATTCTTGTCTGACCAGGCTGGCATAAGACATCTCACCAGGGACTGTGGTGTGGCACTGGATCTTAGAGTCAGCCTATCTATTTTGCACTTTAGTCTCTCCCTAGTAGTTTATAATAGCCTCTTCTGGTCTGGGTGAAAATACAACAGCTGCAACTTCATGGATAGGACATATGGCTCAGTTCTCTCTCAGTCTACTTCCTGGAAACTTCTATTTATAAAGATGATAAAATCCTCCAATCTGGGGTTTCTGACCCAACTAGCAGGGACAGGAAGTGATGTACATAAATAACTCTATGACAGTAAGAAGCACAGCCTATGATGGTAACCAATTTACTTGTTTCAGGGGGTGCTCAACTGTGACCTTTGACATCACTGAAGGGGCACGCATAATATTCAATATATGTAACACTACAGAAAGCTGTCATGAACTATATACATACAACAGAAGATGGTCAGAGCCCACCAGCATGCTATAAGGGATGGTCATGTTTTAGATGTTGTTGAAGACTTGAGAGACATGCTTCAAAATAATATTTTCCCTTCACTGACTTGAGTAAGCAACAAAACATAGACCACTGTCTGCATGGGCCCCAAGGGCCACACAATAAGCGTCAACAAGCTCTATATAGCTCCAGTTGGGATCTATCAACACTTTGTACCTGTATGCACTTTTTTTTACAAATAAAACAGCTGATGGGGAGATTAGGAAATTAACCTGTTCTTGCCTGGCCTATGGTAAAATGATGGCCGGGCAGGCCTCTCGTCCCTCCGGGAGGACATCATATGATGTCATCCCGGTCGCGCCCCTCGAGCACGCGGCATGCAGCGCGCTGATCTTTCGTCTGCTATATTTCATGGACACAACGGTTCACTGATGCAGGTAAACAGCCAATACAATTGGCTGTTTACCATGTGATCGGCTGTGTCCTATTACAGCTCATCACAAGTGTAAACAAAGAGCGGTAACTTGCTGTTGCCGCTTCTCCTACTCACACACGGTTCCTGTGTGAGAAGGAGAAGGGGAGCAGTGAGTTACCTCATTCAGTACTGTGCACCACACTGTCATGATTGCCTGTCACAGCTGCCCATCAGTGTACCTGTCACAGCTGCCTATCAGTGTACCTGTCAGCAGCCCATCAGTGTAGCTGTCGCCAGTCCATCAGCGTACCTGTCGCCAGCCCATCAGCGTACCTGTCGCCAGTCCATCAGTGTACCTGTCACTAGCCCATCAGCGTACCTGTTGCTAGCCCGTCAGCGTACCTGTCGCTAGCCCGTCAGCGTACCTGTCGCTAGCCTGTCAGCGTACCTGTCAGCACTGCCCATCACATAAATGCCAGCACAGCCCGTCACGTACCTGTCAGCACAACCCATCAGTGTACTTGTCGTACAGCCCATCACTTATCTGTCGTACAGCCCATCATGTACCTGTCAGCACAGCCCATCAGTGTACCTGTCGTGCAACCTGTCAGTGTACCTGTCAGTACAGCCCGTCAGCGTACTTGTCAACACAGCCCATAAAATACCTGCCAGCACAGCTCATCAGTGTACCTGTCGTGCAGTCTATCAGCACAGCCCATCAGTGTACCTGTCGTGCAGCCTGTCAGCACAGCCAATCAGCGTACCTGTCAGCACAGCCCATCAGTTTACCTTTTGTGCAGCCTATCAGTGTACCTGTCAGTACAGCCCATCAGTGTACCTGTCAGCACATCCATCAGGGAAGCCTATCACTGTACCTGTCAGTGCATACACCAGTGCAGCCTATCAGTGTACCTGTCATCAGTGCAGCCTAATCAGCATACCCATAACAGAGCCGCCATCACTGCCGCCCATCAGCAGTGTTCCCATCACAGTTGCTTGCCATACAGCCAAGATGTCAAAAAAAATTTCACTAGTGACGAGGCTTTCAAAATCCTCAGCATGATGGATGAGAGCAGCAGGGAGCTTTCACCGTCCGATTCCGATCTGGAATACGAGCCAGTAGAAAGCAGTGGATCAGTGACTGTATCGGAAGAGGAAGCAGTCCCTCCTAAAAGAGTAAGACACTCTGAAGAGCAGGCAACCACGAGCACCGTCAATGTACCAGCGCCATTACACCCAAATGATCAATCGGCAAACACCAACAGAGCTAGACCTCAGGATGAAAGGCCCAGTACCAGCACTGGAATATAATATCACGCTTCACCCCAAGAGTCAGGACCCAAACATACCTCCAAGACGCTCTGGCAAACCCTTTGTGGCTGCCTTCCAGCTTGGGATCAGCTACAATCTCCCCTTTTACCACACAATGTAACCCTTTTACCACGCAGCCCAACACAGAAAATTTTTCCCCAATTGATTTTTTACATTTATTTTTCCCTGATAATTTCCTTCAATTTATTGTGGATCAGACTAACCTGTTTGCCCAACAATATATCGCAGACAACCCCAATTCATGCTATGCCCATCCATTTGAGTGGAGACGGCTAACAGTAGAGGAGTTTAAATTGTTTTCAGGCCTTACGATCAACATTCCCATCTTTTCAGCTGTAATGTTCAGGTCATGCTATGACATGAAAATGCGCTTCCTGCATTTCAGTGATAATTCCCCGTGCCCTCCCCGAGATCAGCCTGGCTATGACAAACTCTATAAAATTTGCTCGCTAATTAATTTTTTTCTAAAATATTTTCTGAACTTTATGTTCCGGACCAAAATATCTGTGGGGATGAAACTCTTGTCCACTTTACTGGCCGGCTGAGAATCAAGTAATACATTTTCAGTAAAAGGGCAAGGTATGGACTGCCATGGGATATGCGCATGCCTTCTGCGTGTATGAAGGCAAAGACTCCCAACTCCAGCCTCCTGGGTGCCCAACCTACATTGGCACAAGTGGAAAACTGTCTGGGACCTGGTCTTTCTACTTTTCCAAAAGGGGTATCACATCTACCTAGACAATTATTACACAAGCCTGCCCCTTTTCCGCCACCTGTACCTTGAGAAAACGATGACCTGTGGTACCACCTGAACAAATAGGAAGGGCTTCCCACAAAATGTAGTGAACACTAAAACACTAGGCTACAAAGGGGGGAATCTGCAAGTCTGAGAAATGAGGAAGTGTTGGCCGTGAAGTGGAGGGATAGGCGAGATGTTTACGTCCTGTCCACCATCCATAATGACACCATGGTAGAAATTCATGGAAGACGAGGTCCCATCCGAAAGCCAGAGTGTATCTACAATTATAATCGATTCATGGGGGGTAGGTGGATTTAAACGATAAGATGCTGCAGCCCTATTTATCAACAAGAAAGTCCCTCTTCTGGTATAAAAAAAGTTGCAATATACTTTTTTCACATGGCCATTATTGGTGCATACATCACCTATCAAAAGTCAATAGAAAGGCCTACCACCTTCCTCAAATTTACAGAAGATGTAATCACTGCCCTAATCTATCAGCTAGGATCTCCACCACAAAGCATTCGCTTCGACTGTGTTAGCAGACTTCATGAACGCCATTTTCCTGAGAACATTCCACCATCAGAAACAGGAAGAAGATGCAAAAAAAATGTAGGGTATGCAACAGATGGGGAGTTAGGAGAGACACCAGTTTTCATTGCCCCCAATGTCCCTCCCAACCAGGCCTGTGCATCGGAGACTGCTTCCGACATTATCACATGTTAGTAAAATATTAGTTCCCCATACTTTTAACAGCTTGCAATTTCCCAATTTTTATTATCTGTGCTGATGTTTTGCCTACTGCCTTGATTGACCATGCCTATGCCTTCCACCTTAACTGACCCTGGCCTGTTTACCGACAATGCCTCTTCTTGCTGTCTGAATGGTTAATAAACCACATTTCTGCCTTCCACCGGAACTGACCCTGGCCTGTTTATTGACTATGCTTCTTCCTGCCGTCTGGATTATCAACCACATTTATGCCTTCTTTCTGGACTGACCTCGGCCTGTTAAATCAACAATGTTTTTTGCCTGCAGCTTGGATTGATCTTTTGCCCTGCTACTGCAGTAATGGGATTCAAAATAACACAGTGGTCTAATATGTGTGAGGGGCTTCAGAGTAGAGAAAAAACAGTTTTTGTTTTTTTCATTCCCAGAACAGGGTCTGTTTGTCAGGAGGCTTTGAAGAGATTGGGTGGGATTAAGCCTCTACCCCCGTTCCCCCGTCCTACCTGACCAACGCCTTAAGCCTGATGTTCCTGCCTGCTGCCTGGACCAATACTTTGGCTGTGCTGACCATATCTCTGCCTACTGCCTGTACTGACCCAGGACTTTTTATAGACCATGTTCCTACCTGTTGCCTGGACCAACACTTTGGCTGTGCTGACCATATCTCCTTTTGCTACCTGTACTGACCTAAGACCTTTTCGGACCATGTTCCTGCCTGCTGCCTGGACCAATACTTTGGCTGTGATGACCATATCTCTGCCTGATGCCTGTACTGACCCAAGACTTTTTATGGAACATGTTTCTGCCTGCTGCCTGGATGTCGGCCTTCTGCCTGTTCTGACCCTGGCTTCTTTATCCACCATATTCCTGCCAGCTGCCTGGACGATTCCTGTAGCTGTTGCCTGCTTCCTGGTCCAATACTCTCCTATGCAGACAACTGCTCTACTAAAAACACAGGTAATCTTTTGGTTATCCTTTTTTCAGCTAGGCTGTGAAAAAGTCTCACATGTGGTATTGTCATTTTCAGGAGGAGAAGCAAAATGTATTTTTGAGTATAGAGGAAATATCCTATAAATTAACAACTTTGTGTAAAAAAAAAAGAAAAAAATGACATGTTCAAAAGACTCATTATGCCTCATAGAATATACGTTTTCTTTCCATAATGTGGTAATTTTGTTTGTGTTTCCGTTGTCCTGGGGCCTGGGGCCTTCAAAACTGTGATAGGTAGTCAGGAAATTAGATGTGTAATTTATGCCCCTTTTATGCTCCAGATGTGAGAAATAACTTGTTATTTTGATAATTATGTGTGGAAAAAAAAAACATTTCTTCATTTTCCAAAGAATTGTGAGAAAAAAATTACAACTTCAAAAAACTCACCATGTCTTTTTCTAAATACCTTGGACTGTCTATTTTCCAAAAAGGGGTCTTTTGGGGGCTATTTGTACTTTTCTAGCATGTTAGGGCCTCAAGAAATGAAATAGGCCCTCAGTGCTTTAAGTGTGATCAATTTTCAATGATTGGTACTAGAGATGAGCGAATTATTCAAAAATTCGATTCGGCTGATTCGCCGAATTCGCGGAATAAATTCGATTCGAGGCGAATATATTCGCTGCGAATTTAACGTATAAAAAGGGTGTTTCTAGGCTTCAGAGAGCCTTTATATTAGTGCAGAACACTGTACTTTAATTTAAATGCCCTTGGAGTCTGCTGGGGAAGAGAAATAATACTGTCAGTCAGTATGACATGCAGATGAGTGCCGTCGATCTTAGAATCACCGCACACTTCACTCATTTGGGCAGTCACGGGGCCAAAACCAGAGTGTGGAGCCACAGTGTGGCGCTGGAGGCAGCAGCAATGGGAGGCCATACAGCACCCTATGACAAAATGGAACCCACCAGCAGTGTGAGGAGACCTGAAAGTGGCACATGGCAGAGTGTGGCGATGGAGACAGCAGCAATGGGAGGCCGTACAGGGACCCATGACACACTCTGGACCTGGCAGAAGCATGAGGAGGCGGTACAGGGGCCCATGACAGATTACGGGCCTGGCAGCAGCATGAGGAGTCGGTACGGGGGCCCATGGCAGATTACGGGCCTGGCAGCAGCAATGGGAGGCCATACAGCACCCTATGACAAAATGGAACCCACCAGCAGTGTGAGGAGACCTGAAAGTGGCACATGGCAGAGTGTGGCGATGGAGACAGCAGCAATGGGAGGCCGTACAGGGACCCATGACACACTCTGGACCTGGCAGCAGCATGAGGAGGCGGTACAGGGGCCCATGACAGATTACGGGCCTGGCAGCAGCATGAGGAGTCGGTACGGGGGCCCATGGCAGATTACGGGCCTGGCAGCAGCAATGGGAGGCCATACAGCACCCTATGACAAAATGGAACCCACCAGCAGTGTGAGGAGACCTGAAAGTGGCACATGGCAGAGTGTGGCGATAGAGACAGCAGCAATGGGAGGCCGTACAGGGACCCATGACACACTCTGGACCTGGCAGCAGCATGAGGAGGCGGTACAGGGGCCCATGACAGATTACGGGCCTGGCAGCAGCATGAGGAGTCGGTACGGGGGCCCATGGCAGATTACGGGCCTGGCAGCAGCAATGGGAGGCCATACAGCACCCTATGACAAAATGGAACCCACCAGCAGTGTGAGGAGACCTGAAAGTGGCACATGGCAGAGTGTGGCGATAGAGACAGCAGCAATGGGAGGCCGTACAGGGACCCATGACACACTCTGGACCTGGCAGCAGCATGAGGAGGCGGTACAGGGGCCCATGACAGATTACGGGCCTGGCAGCAGCATGAGGAGTCGGTACGGGGGCCCATGGCAGATTACGGGCCTGGCAGCAGCATGAGGAGGCGGTACAGGGGCCCATGGCAGAGTGGCGGAGCGTAAGCAGCTAAAATGGAAGGCCATACAGAGGCCTATGTTAAAAAGTCCCCCCAGCAGCAGCGTGGGGAGACGACTAATAGTCCCTATGGTCGACTATCAAGAGTCCAATGGCAGAGTGGCGGAGCAGAAGCAGCTTCAATTGAAGGCCATACACAGGCCTAGGTTTAAAAGTCCCTCACAGTTAATTCCAATAACGAACTCTACTCCTCCGTGCAATCTACTTACGAGACCCTGGGCAGGTCTGGGTCCAATTTGTGGTAGAGACTGGTTTTGTTCAGCCATGCTTGAGTGAGTAATAACAGGTCTGTGCTGCCCTTTGGTGTCTGGCTTAATGCGCACAACACTGAACGTCCCAGCGTTTGTCAACGATTTGCCGTTAAGTGATGCAAACCCGCTGAACCACGTTCATGAGGAGCCGGTACAGGGGGCCATGAATCAGTATGGACCTGGCAGCAGCGTGAGCAGACGACAGGGGCACATGGCGCAGGGTGGCGGTGTAGGCAGCATTATTCTGAAGCCATACACAGGCTAGGGTAAAAAGCGGAAGCCATCAGCAGCGTGAGCAGACGACAGAGGCACATGGCGCAGGGTGGCGGTGGATGCAGCAGTATTCGGAAGCCAAACACAGGCCTCGGTTAAAAAGCGGAAGCCGTCAGCAGCGTGAGCAGACAACAGAGGCACATAGCGCAGGGTGGCGGTGGAGGCAGCAGCAATGGAAGGCCATACAGCACCCTATCACAAAATGGAACCCACCAACAGTGTAAGGAGACCTGAAAGTGGCACATGGCAGAGTCTGGCGATGAAGTCAGCAGCAATGGGAGGCCGTACAGGGACCCATGACACACTCTGGACCTGGCAGCAGCAAGAGGAGGCGGTACAGGGGCCCATGGCAGAGTGGCGAAGCGTAAGCAGCTTAAATTGAAGGCCATACAGAGGCCTATGTTAAAAATAATAACATGTTTGGGGCATGATTCATGGCGGATTTAGTCAGTTGTGTCAGGAACTGGTGGTTTGAAATCCAGACTAATCCACGCCTGATTCATTTTCACAAACGTGAGTCTCTCCACACTTTGGGTGGACAGTCGTGTCCTCCGCGGAGTTACAATACCTCCTGCCGCACTAAACACGCGCTCCGATGCCACGCTACTGGCCGGGCATGACAGCCTTTCAAGGGCAAATTCAGCTAGTTGTGGCCAAAGGTCAAGTTTCGTTGCCCAGTAGTCAAGGGGATTGTCTACCTCGGTTGGCAGGGTGCTGTCCAAGTAGGCCCGAGCCTGTTGTTTGAGGTCCTGCTCCAGGTCCACCTGATGCTGCTGCTGCTGCGGCTGGTTAGTAGTTTCCTCACTGCGCTGGTGAAGAAAGCTACTCATCATCGACTGCAGACTGAGGCAGCTGCTGCTGGTGGAGCTGCCACTGCTCCTACCACCCCACCCCTCCCCTGCTGCCATGGCAGCGGAACGCGAGCGCACAGGGCCCACAGTGTCGGAGGATGGACGTTGACGCAGAAAGGCAGAGACCAACTGACTACATAGGTGGTTTTTATAGTACTTTATTTTGGCCTCCCTCTCAGCAGGTGTGAAAAAGGCCACCATTTTTGAACGGTAGCGAGGGTCCAACAAGGTGGACAGCCAAAAGTCATCCCTCTGTCTGATGGTTATTATTCGGCTGTCGCTACGCAAGCAACCGAGCATGCTATGGGCCATTTGTGCCAAGGAATGCGAGGGACTCCCTGCCTCCATCTCCACAGCATACTGCCACGGTGCGTCTGGGTCCTCTGTCTCCTCCTCCTCCTCTACCAGATGCTCCTGCTCCTCCACTCCTGTCCGCTGAGTGGAAAAACCAGCCATTTCACTCAATAATTCCTGAGCACCAATGTCCTCCTCTACCTCCTCCTCTTCTTCCTGTCCTGCCCCCACAGGGGTCATGTGGCGTTGAGATCTGTGCGCCACGTCTACCGCACCCTGACCAGCCATTGTTAACAGCATTTGTTCCAGGACGTGCAACAGAGGAATGACGTCG
The DNA here is from genome assembly GCF_062004578.1 of Staurois parvus. NCBI lineage: Eukaryota > Metazoa > Chordata > Amphibia > Anura > Ranidae > Staurois > Staurois parvus. The sequence continues at coordinate 1,944,534 of NW_028317867.1, read as the reverse complement.
TTCATCCCATAGTCCTGCCGACTCACGAATAGCGTGGCCTCCTCAAAGGGCCTGAGCAAGCGGCAGGTGTCACGCATGAGCTGCCAATGGCTGACATCTAAGTTACACAGGGGAGTACCTTTATTCGCTTGTAACATCAGGAAATCGGTGATGGCCTTTCGCTGTTCGTAAAGGCGGTCTAACATATCTAGGGTTGAATTCCACCTTGTTGCAACGTCGCAGATCAGGTGATGCTGTGGAATTCCGTTCTGCCGCTGCAGCTCAAGGAGGGTGTGCTTTGCGGTGTAGGTGTTAGGAATGGACTGGCCAGCAATGGTGGGACTCACCTGCCTTTTGATCTGCAGTACCAGGGCTGGCCAGCGGGTGTTCCCAGCAATCAGAGACTCAACTCTGCAGCCAGCTAACACCTGGAACTGATGATGCTGGGGTATTTAAGGGATGGCCAGACCCACAGACTCTGCCTTGGTGTTGTGTTTGTCCTGGGCCCTGTATCTGTCCTGCATCCTGTTTCTGTTCCTTTGCTGACTTCTCCTGCTCTGATCCTGGCTTGTGACCCTGACCATCCCTCTGTCTGACCCTCTGTACTACGCTGCTTGCTACCTGTTCTGATCCCTGGCTTGTGACCCGGACCATCCCTCTGCCTGACCCTCTGTACTATGCTGCTTGCTACCTGCTGAACCTGGCCTGTGACCCCGACCATTCTCCGCTTGCTCCTCCTGTACCTACCTGCCCAATTGATATTGACCCGGCCTGCCTGACGACGCTTGCTTGTATATACTGTTATCTGTGGGTGGTTTGGTTTGGTTTGTTTGCACCGTATTATGTTTTAGTATTGCACTGCGTTTATGTTTGTACTGTTAGTGTTAATAAATTATATTGTTTATAACATATCTGAGGTCTGCGTTTCCCTGCTTCAGTCACACACCTCTGGTCATACCTGGGAGCCCTGACATTACACCAAGGCCAATCCTGACCAGAAGTGGCTGCACAGGGAAGCCATCTTGGCTTGTTGATGGGAAGGATGGATCTTGATGAGGTTGAATATTTATATCTGCTAGTGTTTGATGACAGGGAGTATGCTTATCAAACTCTGAAGGAGTATACCCGGGATGAATTGCTAGAATGTATACGGCTCGCTCATGTTCTAGTAGATCAGGGCACAGTATTCTCTGAGGTGCAGCCATTGATTGAGGTTTGTGCAGAGTTGGTTTCACCTGGTTCCCCCGAATGCAGGGATGAATTTTTGCCACCATTTAGTGCAGACCAGGTAGAGTCCCTGGTGTGGTTATTAGAGGATGATGTGGGTTACTTTCTGGAGCGTTATTCCACATGTTCACCACAGACACTGAGAGATTGTATAAACGCAGTACAGTCATTGACCAGACAGGCTTTGTGTAAGCTCAGCTTTGTTCAACCCCTACTGCAGACATGGACAGATTTGTTGCACCCAGCCTCAGTCAGCTTACAAAAACCCAGTCCTGCTTCTAACTCTACTCCTGTATTCCCACCAGCTCCTCCAGTTACAGCCCAGTATACTTGGCTATCTACCGCATGTCAGTACCCTGTTCCCACTCGCTGCACCTATCCTGCCTTTAACCCTGTAAAAAAGCCCTCTGTAGCAACTGCTCCCTCTCCTGTTCCATCCTCCAGTTCTTCTCTGTCTCCAGCTGCTCCATTCGTTTGCAGACCTGCGTTTACTTGCAGTGCTCCAGTAGTTAAAACCAGAAAAAAGCGAAAATTCTTTCCAACCAATACCATCCTGCCAGTATCCAAACCGGTGAGCCTGCCTTCCGTGGTTCAGACTGATGCCTGTACGCAGCCTGATGCCTCTACTCGGCCTGAAGCCTCTACGCGGCCTGAAGCCTCTACTCGGCCTGAAGCCTCTACTCGGCCTGATGCCTCTACTCGGCCTGATGCCTCTACTCGGCCTGAAGCCTCTACGCGGCCTGAAGCCTCTCCTCAGCCTGAAGCCTCTACTCGGCCTGAAGCCTCTACTCGGCCTGATGCCTGTACTCGGCCTGATGCCTGTACTCGGCCTGATGCCTCTCTTCAGCCTGAAGCCTCTACTCGGCCTGATGCCTCTACTCGGCCTGAAGCCTCTACTCGGCCTGAAGCCTCTACTCGGCCTGAAGCCTCTACTCAGCCTGATGCCTCTACTCGGCCTGAAGCCTCTACGCGGCCTGAAGCCTCTCCTCAGCCTGAAGCCTCTACTCGGCCTGAAGCCTCTACTCGGCCTGATGCCTGTACTCGGCCTGATGCCTGTACTCGGCCTGATGCCTCTCTTCAGCCTGAAGCCTCTACTCGGCCTGATGCCTCTACTCGGCCTGATGCCTCTACTCGGCCTGAAGCCTCTACTCGGCCTAATGCCTCTACCCAGCATGATGAACTGATCCAGCCTGACGATCCTATTAGGCCAGTTGACTCGATGCCCGCTGTTGATCCAGATGATCCGGTACCTGATCCGGTGCCCGCTGTCGTGCCAATTGACTCAGAGCCCGCTGTCGTACCTGGTGACTCGGTGCCCACTGCCTTGCCAGATGACGCGGTGCCCGCTGGCAAGCCAAATGACCTGATGCCTGGTGACCTAGTGTCCGCTGTCATACCTGATGACCCGATGCCCGCTGTCGAGCCAGACAATCCGGTACCTGATGACCCGGTGCCCACTGTCGTGCCTGTTGACTCGGAGACCACTGCCTTGCCAGATGACGCGGTGCCCGCTGTCGAGCCAAATGACCTGATGCCTGGTGACCCGATGCCCGCTGTCCAGCCAGACGATTCAATGTCTGCCCCGGTGCCCGCGGTCATGCCAGTTGACTCGGAGCCCACTGCCTTGCCAGATGATGCGGTGCTCGCTGTCGAGCCAAATGACTTGATGCCTGGTGACCCGATGCCCGCTGTCCAGTCAGACGATCCAATGTCTAACCCAGTGCCCGCGGTCATACCAGTTGACTCGGAGCCCACTGCCTTGCCAGATGACGCGGTGCCCGCGGTCGAGCCAAATGACCTGATGCCTGGTGACCCGATGCCCGCTGTCCAGCCAGACGATTCAATGTCTGCCCCGGTGCCCGCGGTCATGCCAGTTGACTCGGAGCCCACTGCCTTGCCAGATGACGCGGTGCCCGCTGTCGAGCCAAATGACCTGATGCCTGGTGACCCGATGCCCGCTGTCCAGCCAGACCATCCAATGTCTGACCCAGTGCCTGCGGTCATACCAGTTGACTCGGAGCCCACTGTCGTGCCTGGTGTCTCGGTGCCCGCCGCTCCGCCTGGGGGCCCGAGACCTGTTGCTCCGCTTGGGGGTTCAGCGCCCGCCGCTCCGCCTGGGGATCCGGCGCCCGCCGCCCCGCCTGGGGGCCCGAGACCTGTCGCTCCGCCTGAGGGCCCGAGACCTGTCGCTCCGCCTGGGGGTCCGGCACCTGCCACTCCGCTTGAGGGCCCGAGACCTGTCGCTCCTCCTGGGGGTCCGGCGCCCGCCGCTCCGCCTGAGGGCCCAAGACCTGTCGCTCCACCTGGGGGTCCGGCGCCCGCCGCTCCGCCTGAGGGCCCGAGACCTGTCGCTCCATCTGGGGGTCCGGCGCCCGCTGCTCCGCCTGAGGGCCCGAGACCTGTCGCTCCGCCTGGGGGTCCGGCGCCCGCCGCTCCGCCTGGGGGCACGATGCCTGTCGCCCCGCCTGGGGGCACGATGCCTGTCGCCCCGCCTGGGGGCACGATGCCTGTCGCCCCTCCTGGGGGCCCGATGCCTGTCGCCCCTCCTGGGGGCCCGATGCCTGTCGCCCCGCCTGGGGACCCGATGCCTGTCGCCCCTCCTGGGGGCCCGATGCCTGTCGCCCACCCCGGGGGGCACGATGCCTGTCGCCCCGCCTGGGGGCCCGGTGCCTGCTGCTCCGCCCGGGGGCCCGGTGCCTGCTGCTCCGCCCGGGGGCCCGGTGCCTGCTGCTCCGCCCGGGGGCCCGGTGCCTGCTGCTCCGCCCGGGGGCCCGGTGCCTGCTGCTCCGCCCGGGGGCCCGGTGCCTGCTGCTCCGCCCGGGGGACCGGTGCCTGTCGCCCCGCCCGGGGGCCCGGTGCCTGCCGCTCCGCCCGGGGGCCCGGTGCCTGCCGCTCCGCCCGGGGGCCCGGTGCCTGTCGCCCCGCCCGGGGGCCCGGTGCCTGCCGCTCCGCCCGGGGGCCCGGTGCCTGCCGCTCCGCCCGGGGGCCCGGTGCCTGTCGCCCCGCCCGGGGGCCCGGTGCCTGTCGCCCCGCCCGGGGGCCCGGTGCCTGTCGCCCCGCCCGGGGGCCCGGTGCCTGCTGCTCCGCCCGGGGGCCCGGTGCCTGTCGCCCCGCTCGGGGGCCCGGTGCCTGCCGCTCCGCCCGGGGGCCCGGTGCCTGCCGCTCCAACCGGGGGCCCGGTGCCTGGCGCTCCGCCCGGGGGCCCGGTGCCTGGCGCTCCGCCCGGGGGCCCGGTGCCTGTAGCCCCGCCCGGGGGCCCGGTGCCTGCTGATCCGCCCGGGGGCCCGGTGCCTGCTGCTCCGCCTGGTGGCCCGCTGCCTGCTGCTTCGCCTGGTAATCCGATGTGCCTCTGCCCGGAGTCCTGCCCGATGTGCCTCTGCCCGGAGTCCTGCCCGATGTGCCTCTGCCCGGAGTCCTGCCCGATGTGCCTCTGCCCGGAGTCCTGCCCGATGTGCCTCTGCCCGGAGTCCTGCCCGATGTGCCTCTGCCCGGAGTCCTGCCCGATGTGCCTCTGCCCGGTGTGCCTCTGCCCGGAGTCCTGCCCGATGTGCCTCTGCCCGGAGTCCTGCCCGATGTGCCTCTGCCCGGAGTCCTGCCCGATGTGCCTCTGCCCGATGTGCCTCTGCCCGGAGTCCTGCCCGATGTGCCTCTGCCCGGTGTGCCTCTGCCCGGTGTGCCTCTGCTCGATGTGCCTCTGCCCGGAGTCCAGCCCGGTGTGCCGCTGCCCGGAGTCCTGCCCGGTGTGCCAGTCTTTGATATCCCGCCAGTTGCCAGACCCGGGCGGTGGAACATTTTGCCCAGCTAGGACTGTTTGGAGCGTCCTGAGGCCGCTCCTTGAGGGGGGGGTACTGTTAGGAATGGACTGGCCAGCAATGGTGGGACTCACCTGCCTTTTGATCTGCAGTACCAGGGCTGGCCAGCGGGTGTTCCCAGCAATCAGAGACTCAACTCTGCAGCCAGCTAACACCTGGAACTGATGATGCTGGGGTATTTAAGGGATGGCCAGACCCACAGACTCTGCCTTGGTGTTGTGTTTGTCCTGGGCCCTGTATCTGTCCTGCATCCTGTTTCTGTTCCTTTGCTGACTTCTCCTGCTCTGATCCTGGCTTGTGACCCTGACCATCCCTCTGTCTGACCCTCTGTACTACGCTGCTTGCTACCTGTTCTGATCCCTGGCTTGTGACCCGGACCATCCCTCTGCCTGACCCACTGTACTATGCTGCTTGCTACCTGCTGAACCTGGCCTGTGACCCCGACCATTCTCCGCTTGCTCCTCCTGTACCTACCTGCCCAATTGATATTGACCCGGCCTGCCTGACGACGCTTGCTTGTATATACTGTTATCTGTGGGTGGTTTGGTTTGGTTTGTTTGCACCGTATTATGTTTTAGTATTGCACTGCGTTTATGTTTGTACTGTTAGTGTTAATAAATTATATTGTTTATAACATATCTGAGGTCTGCGTTTCCCTGCTTCAGTCACACACCTCTGGTCATACCTGGGAGCCCTGACAGTAGGAATGGCTGAAATGCATGCAAAGTTTACGTGACATTTTAAGGATGTCTTGCAGTGGGATGGTGGATTTTAGGAACCGCTTGACAACCAGATTGAACACGTGAGCCATGCATGGCGCATGGCACAACCTTCCTTGACGCAGAGCAGACACCATGTTCTTTCCGTTGTCGGTCAACATGGTTCCGATTTTCAGTTTGCGCGGAGACAGCCATCTGTCGATTTCTCTGTTCATTACACTCAGAAGTTCCTCCCCTGTGTGACTACGTTCGCCAAGGCATACCAGGTGCAGCACAGCGTGACACCGTTGCGCCCTGCACATGTGATATGCCGGTCGGGTAATGGGACTTGGCACGGGGGTGGCGGCTGAGGACACGGCGGAAGAAGAGGTGGTAGAGGCGGACATCTTTGCTGGACCAAGGATGTGCAAATGTGGAGGCAAAAGCGGCGTGACCTGTCCAAGTTGCTGGTGCGGCTGTGCCGGCACCACGTTCACCCAGTGGGCCGTAAATGACATGTACTGTCCCTGACCGTAGTTACAGCTCCACACGTCGGCGCTGCCGTGCACTTTGGCAGAGACCGACATGCTCAAAGACTGGCCCACCATCTCTTCTACATGTGAATGCAGGGCTGGCACTGCCTTTTTGCCGAAGAAATGCCGGCTTGGCACTCTCCACCGCGGCTCGGCACAAGCCATCATTTCTCGGAAAGGTGCTGAGTCCACCACTTGGAAAGGGAGGGACTGCAGCACCAGCAACTTGGACAGGAGGACGTTCAGCTTCTGCACCGTCGGGTGCGTGCTCGCAAACTGTTGTCTCTTGGAAACGGATTCCAAGAAAGACTGCTGACGGAATCCGTGAAGAGGAGTAGCAGGAGAAGGAGCATCTGAACGAGCGGAAGATGCCAACGAGCGACAACTCCACTCAGCAGAGGTGTTGGAGCCTTGACTGGCTGATAGAGGGCGATTGACGTCGGGTGACGGAGCAAGTAACGGAGCGGGTGATGGAGCGGGGGCTGGGGCAGGCAGAACCGCCATATCTTTATCACGGTTTTCCCAGGCCACCGAATGGCGACGCTGCATATGCTGATGCAACGCTGTAGTCCCAACATGGGCCCCCTGGTCACGCTTGACTTTCTGGCCACATAGTCGACATACGGCTACGTTTACTTCCTCAGGCGGCTTGACGAAAAATTGCCACACCGCCGAGTAGGAAACTTTGCCCCCGCTACTCCTCACTGGCTGACTGCTACTTCCTCCGTGCACACCGGCACCACTACTGGCCGTGGTGGTAGGCTGCAGTGGAGCTGGTGCTGTACTCCGTGGCCGTTTGCCTCCACTGACACTGCTGCGACCCGGCTGCCTCCTGGGCAACCCACCGACTGTTTTGCTCGCTGGCAAGCTGGCACCCTCTTCTCCTGATGATGCGGAAGCAATAGCCTGATGACGACGAGGCTGCCAAGTGCGATCAGCCTCATCATCATCAATTAGGGTCTCCGCGTCACTACTAGCCCCCTCGGCTGCGTGTGGGTCAGGATACAGACCTGTCTCTAGACCGGCTACCGAGCCACTCTCCTCGCCAGTACTTCTTCGCCTGGCTGCTGAAGAGGCGGATGTCTCCCCCCGTTCCTGACCGCCCTCTGTTAGCTCTTCCTCACTGTACAGTGGGGCTGAGCCCACAGCATGCGATACTTCGCTTGGTGAGGGAACACCAAAGGACAGGGGCAGGTAGAGGACACGTGATTTCAGTGGGCTTGCTCCCGGGCCATGCCAACTAACGGTTGTGTCTGACGTACCCACCGACCGTTGGCTGTAGGTGTCAGAGGTGACCTGGGAAGAGGAAGACGACCGAGTCAACCAATCGATGACGGCAGGGTTGTCGGTGGAGACACGACCGCTGGATGACACCGGGAGCACTGGCCTCTGGCTGCGACTAGTGCTGCCTCGACCCCTTCCTCTGCTGCCACGTCTGCTCGCTCCTGAAACATTGCCTCCTCTGCCACTCCTCTGCGTGTTGTCTGACATACTCTTTAATTCAATAGTGGTTGTGAAGCAGAAAGTAACGATTCTGTGTCCCTGAGTAACAATTCTGTGTCCCCGAGTAACGATTCTGTGTCCCTGAGTAACAATTCTGTGTCCCTGAGTAACAATTCTGTGTCCCTCAGTAACGATTCTGTGTCCCTGAGTAACGATTTTGTGTCCCCGAGTAACAATTCTGTGTCCCCGAGTAACGATTCTGTGTCCCCGAGTAACGATTCTGTGTCCCCGAGTAACGATTCTGTGTCCCCGAGTAACGATTCTGTGTCCCCGAGTAACGATTCTGTGTCCCTCAGTAACGATTCTGTGTCCCTGAGTAACGATTCTGTGTCCCTGAGTAACGATTCTGTGTCCCTGAGTAACGATTCTGTATCCCTGAGTAACGATTCTGTATCCCTGAGTAACGATTCTGTGTCCCTCAGTAACGATTCTGTGTCCCTGAGTAACGATTCTGTGTCCCTGAGTAACGATTCTGTGTCCCTCAGTAACGATTCTGTGTCCCTGAGTAACGATTCTGTGTCCCCGAGTAACGATTCTGTGTCCCCGAGTAACGATTCTGTGTCCCTCAGTAACGATTCTGTGTCCCTGAGTAACGATTCTGTGTCCCTGAGTAACAATTCTGTGTCCCTGAGTAACAATTCTGTGTCCCTCAGTAACGATTTTGTGTCCCCGAGTAACAATTCTGTGTCCCCGAGTAACAATTCTGTGTCCCCGAGTAACGATTCTGTGTCCCCGAGTAACGATTCTGTGTCCCCGAGTAACGATTCTGTGTCCCTCAGTAACGATTCTGTGTCCCTGAGTAACGATTCTGTGTCCCTGAGTAACGATTCTGTGTCCCTCAGTAACGATTCTGTGTCCCTCAGTAACGATTCTGTGTCCCTGAGTAACAATTTTTTGTCCCTGAGTAACGATTCTGTGTCCCTGAGTAACGATTCTGTGTCCCTGAGTAACGATTCTGTGTCCCTGAGTAACGATTCTGTGTTCCTGAGTAACGATTCTGTGTCCCTGAGTAACGATTCTGTGTCTGTCCCTGAGTAACGATTCTGTGTCCCTGAGTAACGATTCTGTGTCCCTGAGTAACGATTCTGTGTCCCTGAGTAACGATTCTGTGTCCCTGAGTAAAGATGCTGTGTCCCTGAGTAAAGATTCTGTGTCCCTGAGTAACGATTCTGTGTCCCTGAGTAACGATTCTGTGTCCCTCAGTAACGATTCTGTGTCCCTCAGTAACGATTCTGTGTCCCTCAGTAACAATTCTGTGTCCCTCAGTAACGATTCTGTGTCCCTCAGTAACGATTCTGTGTCCCTCAGTAACGATTCTGTGTCCCTGAGTAACGATTCTGTGTCCCTGAGTAACGATTCTGTGTCCCTGAGTAACGATTCTGTGTCCCTCAGTAACGATTCTGTGTCCCTGAGTAACGATTCTGTGTCCCTGAGTAACGATTCTGTATCCCTGAGTAACGATTCTGTGTCCCTGAGTAACGATTCTGTGTCCCTGAGTAACAATTCTGTGTCCCTGAGTAACAATTCTGTGTCTGTCCCTGAGTAATGATTCTGTGTCCCTGAGTAACAATTCTGTGTCCCTGAGTAACAATTCTGTGTCCCTGAGTAACGATTCTGTGTCCCTGAGTAACGATTCTGTGGCCCTAAAGTCTCTGTGGCCCTAACTCTGTCCCTAATACAGACAGGTCTGTCTCTCTTGAATGACCGGAGGCTAATGGAGAATTCTAAGATGGCCGCGATTTATAGCTCCACCATTACACAGTGCTGGCTGGCTGGCTGCTGATTGGCTAATGCGATCACATGTCATGAATGAATGCATTATGGGTCAGCGCGCCTTGCCTGCGCGCCTTCCCAGAGATCTCCGCTCCGTCGCCACACATGTCGCCGCCAATTTTGGGAAAATTCGATTCGTGCATCCGAAGTTTGCTAATTTTCGGATTCAGCGCGAATCGAATTTTTCCTGATCTTCGAAACGAATTTCACTTCGCCATGTTCGATTCGCTCATCTCTAATTGGTACCATAGCTTGTAGACTCTATAACTTTCATACAGACTAAATAATATACATTGATTTGGGTTATTTTTACTAAAGAAATGTAGCAGTATATATTTTTGGCTAAATTTTTCAAGAAAAATTACTGATTTGCAAAATGTTATAAGAAAAACAAGGAAAACTTTTTTTTTTCAAACTTTTCTGTCTTTTTTCGTTTATAGTGCAAAAAATTAAAAACCCAGTGGTGATTAATTACCATCAAAGGAAAGCTCTATTTGTGTGAAAAAAATTATACAAATTTCATATGGGTACAGTGTTGCATGACCGAGCAATTGTCATTCAAAGTGCGACAGCACTGAAAGCTAAAAATTGGCCAGGCCAGGAAGGGGGTAAAAGTGCTCGGTATGGAAGTGGTTAAAAAGGTTAAAAATTAGAAACTGCAGGTAAGTGTGATTGCTATGAGGCAGAGCTATATCCCGAACGCCACACTACACCCCACAATTGTATCCTGCTGGTTTTTAATAAAGAAGAGCATTTGTTGCCATCCTGTGCGTGGTATTCTCAGTATAAAAAGTTACAGACATTAAAGTGTTACTAAACCCAGGACCCTGCATTCATTATATCTGGTCTCCCATAGTACACACAAAATGGAAATGCAATTATTTTAATAAATATAAACTGCTAAATACCTTTCTCATCAGCAGTATATAGCAGAATTGTGACCTCTATCTGAGGTATGGTTAAAGCTTTTTAGGGGGAGTTTTCATTCTGCTCTGACTGTCCTATGAGGCTGCATAAGCCCTGACCCTCTGTCTGGACAGCGCTGATTGGCGATTTGCTGATCACATGCACCCTCCCAAAGAATAAAAAAACCTCTCGAGCAATACACACCAAACTGAGTAGTTTGATTCCTAGAGCTCTGTACTATCAGTAGATGGATTGGGGACTGTGGAGGAAGGGAAGGATCAGAGAAGACAGGATCAAACAGCTTTTTTACACAATGCATAGGATTAACTCCTTATGTTCCACAGTGCATATAACAAGCATGCTTTACTGCATATACAGACTGATTTTACTGTTGTGTGTCTGGTAACAATTTAAGAGCAATTTTTTGTCATTCTGTGAATGGAGGTGGCGTACTTGGACATCACTATCTCCCCTCCTCCAGTCATAGAACCCTTGCATTCTGTGAAAAGATTGAAGAACTCTGAGCGCAGGAGGTGCACAGAAAACAACCCACTGTCAATTGTGTATTCCTAAATTTTAAATTTAAGTTTCAATGCCAGGTATTTACACTTACTATACCGTACAGGCTGGATAAAAGAGAGTCTTCCCAAACGCAACCATGCCTGGCCCAGGCTTCATTAGTGGTGATTTATTTTTACAGTGCAAATCCCTAAATAGTTTTTGTCTAGAGTTTTTTAAAAAAGTTAATTTGAGTCCATTTAAAAAATTAAAATTAGGCAGCTACAAATACTGTAGCTGCTGACATTTAATATACAGACACCAGCCCAGACATCTAGCACTGTCATCACCCAGGCTGGTTCTTTGCTGGTCTTTGGGTCCTCAGTGCCACCATCTTGCTTTTGGGAAGCTGGCTGTGACTTCCTGGTGTTTCACAGCCGGCTTTCATAGTTACTTAAATTGATCTCCGGTTAAAACAAATACAACCCTCAATCATCCCAACCCCGTTAGCAAGTCACTAGCTTTGACTAATAAAAAACCCCCTGAAATCATGGTCATTAGCCAGGGCAGGTCCCAATTGTGGAGACTCGTCTTGTAGTGCCCACATGACTTCCAATGTGGACTCTGCCTAGCGGTTGCCAGAAGAGTCCATAACATGACTTGATGGTGGGCTTGGCCTGCAGCTTCTGGTTATTGCTGAGGGTCATGTGAAAGCAGATACAGATACATTTTTGGGTTTATTATTTATTAAAAAAAAACAAAAACATATTTTCTGGTGCGGGTTGGACAGAAACTGTTATATTTATTGCCCTAGGTTGGGCTGCAATGAAATCCACTTTGGAATGGAGCTAGAAATATGATCTGATCTTAACTTGTATTTGTATTTTAATAAACTTTATAAATAGTGAATGCCAGTTATTTGGGAACCCCTGCATGTCAGGCAGGAGAGGAGTTCCCAGACTCTCAGAGAAAGGGATCCTTGCTGTGACTCAAGTCTAGTCTGATGTAAAAAAAAATGTTAATGATAAGATTTGTCTCAAATCAACCAATCAGATTCCAGCCTTGGAAGTTGAATGTGATTGATGATCCAGAAAGCAAAGAGGAAGTTATACAGCAGACATTTCAGGAAATATCCTTCCAGTGAAAATACAAAGTGCTGTGTGAATTGTGACAGAAACATTACGCAGAGCTCAGAATAGGGTATATTAGGGTTGATTTTAGCACAGCTGCAGTGTTTGCTGGATTGCACTATTTATTGGCATCCCTTGTCTGGATTGGCACTTTAAAGAACAAAATACATATATGCCTTATTAGTACATTAGCAAATAAGAGAAAAAAATGTGAACCATCACTATAAATGAAAGAGACATGACTGAAGAGACGCATCAACTTGCTACTAATCACCCTTCAGCTGGATGTCAGCTTCTATTACACAGAGCATTTTTCATGCTAACAGGAGTAGAAAGAGGCTCTGCATTATGCATTTTATTGAACATATAATCAGCCATAGTAGTGAGATCTTGGATCAGAGACTAGTCACAGTTATCTGATTGTCTGGAATGCAAAGACCTATCCGCAGCACAGACAACTAATAACATCAGATGTAAAAGAAACAAATTATAAATGATTTGAATTTCCTCTGAAAAAAAATAACATTTGGTTTTCAGTGGTTGTACAGTTTAGACTTTTATTTTTTTAATTAAAAAAGGCTATTCTTTGAGGAAATATTCACAAATCCCAAAGCCATTCCTTCACATGCAGTGGCAAATAACTGGGTTTCAGAAAAAAAACTAAAATAAATTGGAATCTGATTTTACTTTTATGATTTTGTTCTTATATAGCAGGGGTCTCAAAACTTTTGTTTAAAAGTTTACTGTCCTTAAAATGTCAGGGCTGTCAGTGGAAGTAAATAATGCTCCATTATTGGTATTAAGGGAAGTAAAAGTGCCCTATTGTTGGTATCAATAGAAGGTATAATGTTCCATCTTGGTGTCAGTTGATAGGAATATTGTCCCATCAATGGTGTCAGTGGGAGGAATAGTGCCTCATCATTTGTATCAGTGGGAGAAATAGTGCCCTATCTCTGGTGTCGGTGGGAGGAATAGTGCCCCATCATTGGATTCAGTGAGAGGAATGGTGCTCCATCATTGGTATCAGTGGGAGGAAAATTGCTCCATCATTGGTATCAGTGGGAAGAATAGTGCCCCATCATTGGTGTCAGTGGGAGGAACAGTGCCCCATTATTGGTATTAGCGGGAGAAATAGTGCCCCGTCATTGGTATCAATGGGCATAATAATGCTCCATCGCTGGTGTCAGTGGGAGTAATAGTGCCCCATTATTGGTATTGTCACGATCGCAGCATCAGACCCCAGACCTTCTCACCAAACTCGTGACCAAAGGACTAGCCGATCTAAAACCGCGGTGTCACGTGCGTAATAATGCCACACCCAGCTGCACGCTGCACAACGATTTTCCAGCTAATTGGACCACAATCGATGTACCGGCAGCCTGAGCGATTGTTACTGGGTCAGGTTAATTACGCAATTAACCCTTCACACTGCCACCACTTCCTTTTTGTACAGAGAAAGAGGAAACTCGGCAATATCAGCTAAAACACTATAATGGTTGTGATAATCGTCTGCATAATATGGTCACCGCAGGCCGATTATGCAGAGTTAAACAAACACAGTAGCATTCTCTTTAGAGGCAGGAATTCGTAAATTGCAATACAAAGTTATAGAAACAGTTCAACACTTTCAGAAGGAAAGATCTATTACTAAAGGTCAAACGGGTGCAATAAAAATATTTACAGAAAAAGATGTAACTAAGATATATATATAAATATACAGAGACTAACAGCACAGCAAAGAGATATCAGAGAGAGGTGAAAGGGTTAAGGTACTTGCCAAAGTCCTGGTTAGCAGATCCAAGTTTCAGAGCGAAAGGGCACAGGTCTCCCCAGGTGGTACTGATGTTAAAATGGGAGACGTCTTCAACTCCACTCTTAGGTCTGACAGCCTATTTTGTAGTCCCCAGCAGCGGGTGTCTCTGAAGTCAAGGACCAATACCCCGTTTAGAGCATGTAGGTATGGGCGGATACCTCAACTAGAGCCAAAATCTCCCATAACTCATATTTTGGCCCATAACATTCCTATGCACAAGTGACATTATTAGGCAGACACTTCTGAGGATTGATTAGATATGAATTATGAAATTATACACTGAACGGTTCACGAGATCTATATTTTGGCTTTTCTATGTATTTGAGACAATGCGAGTGACCTACCAAACTGTTCGCCTTCTCGTGGCCAATCTGACAATATGTCCGTTTTTTATGTAAGTCTCTCATATTCCAAGATATGAGACATAGGGGAAAAATGGATTTTGAAAAGTGGTTATCTGATTCTGTCACATACGCTGAGTTAGGTTTATTAGGTTGGAATCTCTTTCAACTCCTGAGAAAGCTTGCCTTATCTTATACGAGGTGTTACACTTTACAGGTTCTTCTGACAGCTAGGCCCCAGCTCCCTTGGGGGGCTTTATAGCTCCTATGACCCTTCTGTGACATTCCTAACTCACACACATACTGGCCAAAGGTCTCTGGGCCTCTTAGAGAGGGGGGGGGGATGAGGGAGAAATATGTTTGTCAGGATGGTTAACTCCTTTGCCAAGATGGAGGTTGAAGCCATAATGTTTGAACCGTGTCCATCTCTGGGTATACGCTGTTACAAGTATCAGTGGGAGAAATAGTGCCCCATCATTGGTTTCAGTGGGAGAAATAGTACCCCGTCCTTGGTATAGGTAGGAGGAATAGCACCCCATCATTGGTGTCAGTGGGAGCAATAGTGCCCCATCATTGGTGTCAGAGGGTGGAATAGTGCCTCATTGTTGGGGTCAGTGATAGGAACTATGCATAATGTCCCAAGGGCCAGATAAAAGCAAGCAAAGGGCCACATCTGGCCCCCAGGCCACAGTTTGGAGACTGTTATACAGTATATATTTCCAGTAACCATATGTGTACAGAAATTGTTGACCTTTTTATGTTTAATAACTTATTTTATGTTATCAGCCATTTGAGGCTTGAGAACTACCAGCATAGGTAGGTGATGCCTTTTATCAGCTAGATCTATGTAGGAAAATCTATCTCCATGTGATAACACCTGTAGTCATTGGATGAATGTCATTCTAAAGGAATCCAGCTGTCAAGAGTTCATCAAAGATGAATAGAATTTTACACTAGAAGTTTGGAAAAAAATCCATATAAGTGCAGTCTAGAACATGGTGCAGGAATAGTGCGCTCTGTGTTCATTTCCCACACCTCAGGTGATCAAACTGCAGTTGCCAATGTAAAGTTATTGGCACCCCAAACGCAGATCACAAACACAGCGCCAGTTCCATGCCATTTGGAGCGCCGTGTTTGCAAGCACTACTTTTCCCATGGTGTGGTGTATTTTGCAGCGCATTAAAATGAATGGGCTGTCAAAACGCACCATACGGGAATTGCACGTTAAAAATATAAAAGATACACTCAGCTTAAAAGATACACAAGACCTGTGAACAAGGATAAAAAACTCATTCAGAGCCTGCCTCTGTCAATCTCAGTGCAGTCAGCAACTCTCACAGCACTCTAGTTATTTATAATTAGGAAGTGCTGTGAGAGCTGCTGACTATACCAAGGAAGATGTGGATAAGTTCTTATCCTTGTTCACAGGTCTTGTGTATCTTTTAGGTGAGTGTATTGTTTACATTTTTATCTTAATAAACATTTTAAATTGATAGCACTATTCATTTTATCTTTGGAGAAGACATATGTGCCCACTTGTGGAGTTCTGGAGAGAGAGTGGTGTTATTGTAGCCATATTTTAAAGGTCACAGTTTAAATATATATAAATATATATATGTCACAGTATATATATATATATATATATATATATATACAGAATCTCACAGAAGTGAGTATAACAGTGTATGTTTGCTGTCACCTCAAAAAAACTCAATACACAGCCATTAATGTCTGAATCACTGGCAACAGAAGTGAGTACACCTCTAAGTGAAAATGTCCAAATTGGGCCCAAAATGTCAATATTTTGTGTGGCCACCATTATTTTCCAGTACTGCCTTAACCCTCTTGGGCATGGAGTTCACCAGAGCTTCACAGGTTGCCACTGGAGTCCTCTTCCACTCCTCCATGACGACCTCATGGAGCAGGTGGATGTTAGAGACCTTGCGCTCCTCCACCTTCCGTTTGAGGATGCCCCACAGATGCTCAATAGTATTTAGGTCTGGAGACATGTTTGGCCAGTCCATCACCTTTACCCTTAGCTTCTTTAGCAAGGCAGTGTTCATCTTGGAGGTGTGTTTGGGGTCATTATCATGTTGGAATACTGCCCTGCAGCCCAGTCTTCAAAGGGAGGGGATCATGCTCTGCTTCAATATATCACAGTACATGTTGACCTTCATGGTTCCCTCAATGAACTGTAGCTCCCCAGTGTCGGCAGCACTCATGTAGCCCCAGACCATGACACTCCCACCACCATGCTTGACTGTAGGCAAGACACACTTGTCTTTGTACTCCTCACCTGGTTGCCACCACACATGCTTGACATCATCTGAACCAAATAAATGTATCTTGGTCTCATCAGACCACAGGATATGGTTCCAGTAATCCATGCCCTTAGTCTGCTTGTCTTCAGCAAACTGTTTGCGGGCTTTCTTGTTCATCATCTTTAGAAGAGGCTTCTTTCTGGGATGACAGCCATGCAGACCAATTTGATGCACTGTGCAGTGTATGGTCTGAGCACTGACAGGCTGACCCCCCACCCCTTCAACCTCTGCAGCAATGCTGGCAGCACTCATACGCCTATTTCCCAAAGACAACCTCTGGATATGACTCTGAGCACGTGCACTCAACTTCTTTGGCCAACAATGGCAAGGCCTGTTCTGAGTGGAACCTGTCCTGTTAAACCACTGTATGTTCTTGGCCACCATGCTGCAGCTCAGTTTCAGGGTCTTGGCAATCTTCCTATAGCCTAGGCCATCTTTTTGTAGAGCAACAATTTTTTTTCTCAGATCCTCAAAGAGTTCTTTGCCATGAGGTGTCATGTTGAACTTCCAGTGACCAGTATAAGAGAGTGAGAGCGATAACACCAAATTTAACACACTTGCTCCCCATTCACACTTGAAACCTGGTAACACTAATGAGTCACATGACACCGGGGAGGAAAAAAATGGCTAATTGGGCCTGATTTGGACATTTTCACTTAGGGGTGTACTCACTTTTGTTGCCAGCGGTTTAGACATTAATGGCTGTGTGTGGAGTTATTTTGAGTGGACAGCAAATTTACACTGTTATACAGGCTATACAATCACTGCTTTACATTGTAGCAAAGTGTCATTTCTTCAGTGTTGTCACATGAAAAGATAGAATAAAATATTTACATAAATGTGAGGGGTGTACTCACTTCTGTGAGATACTGTGTGTATATGTATATATATATAATGTGTATGTGATTCGTGCTCCCTCGATTTTCGTAAGGGCTGGGGGACGCACGCCATGCCCTCGCCAATCCACGGGTGCCGTGATTTGATCCCCAGGGGATCAATCATCCGATTTAGGTCAGTGATGGTCGGATGATCGATCCCCATCTTATCAGGGATCTTCTTGTACCTATATTTACAGTTACACAGGTACAGGAAGTGATAACATTCTGACCCAGAGAGCAAAGAATCAACACACAGGAAGTAAAACAGCACACTTACACAGTTAGAACACTTTAGGACATATTTAACCCCTTCACTGCCCTGTCACCAATGTCATTAGTACAGTGTACAGATTTTTTGCTGGTCACTGTATTAGTGTCGCAGGCGACTTCAGTGTTAGCGTCAGTTAGCGTCCCTCCAAGATAGCGTCAGATTGCCCGTTAGTACACCAGTAATATTTAACCACTTGATTGCCAGGAACACTCTCACATACACAATAAACCTCTATTGCTAGTATATTGTCTGAACGGATCAATATCTTTGATCAGATCAGTACTATAGCAGCATTCACATTAGTATAGTGTCCCCAAAAATGCAGCGTTAGCGTTAGCGTTAGCGTTATCAGCTCAGGCACCTGCCAGCACCTGTGTTTACCCCCCCTTCTCCCCCAGCAAGTGCAGTGTCACTTGATACATTACACACAAAAATGCAGTGTTTGCAGAATCAGGCCTGATATCTGTTAGCACTTGCCAATAAATTTTTTTGCAGCAGTTCAACCAGTCCCTAACAGCCAGGTGCTCTTTTTCCCATAAGTTGCACTTGGTACCTGCTAAATTTAGTTGCCAAAATGTCAATGGAAATGTACTCTAGTGAAGAAGCCTACAGGATTCTGAGCATGTCAGGTGAGAGCGAAGGGGAAGACTCCTTGACGCAATCGGCCTCAGAATACGAACCTGTAGACAGTAGCAGCACCCTGACAGATAGCACAGACGATGGAGAAGAGGTCCCTGCTAAGATCAGGCGTACCCGACCCTGTTCCCAGGTTGCTGAGATGTTACAATCGCATATGACTCTCATATGCAGCAGAGTGGCAGTACTATTGCTGCTCTACCTTTTGGTGAACTGGCAAGAACCAGCGGCCTAGTACATCCTGGTCTTATACATACCAGCACTGCAGTATCACTTGGTGACATGGCGAGTCCCATAAGTGCAGTACAAGCTGGTGCGGTGGCGATCACAAGTAGTGTCCCGCAGCCACCAAAAATTCGCACACAGGCCCGTAGGGCCCCTAGTATCCTTCCGGATGTGCTTGCAAATCCCGATTGGCAGCCCACAAGTTCTAAAGCACCCGTACTCCCCTCCACCCCCCCATTCACTGTCCAACCCGGAATTCAGGTGGAAACAGCAAATTTATTTTTTGGAGCTGTTTTTCACAGAAGAACTGTATGCATTGATTGATTGATTGTTTATCGCCGCCAACCCAAATTCAAACCTTGCCAGACCATTCGCATGGAAACTCATTACGGTTTCCGAATTTAAAGTTTTTTTGAGCCTAACCCTTACCATGGGCATTACTAAAAAAAATGAATTGCGGTTGTATTGGTCCACAGACCCGATTCATCATATGCCTCTGTTCTCTGTTGCCATGGCCAGTCATAGATATGAGAGTATAATGCGTTTTATGCATTTCAACAACAACACATTCTGTCGTCCTCGGGGTGACACTGAATTTAACCGGCTCCACAAAATTCGGCCCCTCGTAAATCACCTTAACCAAAAATTTGCAGATCTTTTTACGCCCCAGCAAAACAGCTGAGTTGATGAGTCCCTCATTAATTTTCCTGGCCACCTTACATTCAAACTATTTCTCCCCAGCAAGCGTGCCAGATATGGGGTCAAGATGTATAAGACCTGTGAGGGGGCAACAGGCTATACATATACGTTTTGGATTTACGAGGGAAAAGATAGTCATGTGGAGCCCCCCGGATGCCCAGACTACATGGGGAGCAGTGGCAAGATAGTTTGGGACTTGGTGTCATCCTTTTTCCATAATGGGTACCACTTATACGTGGACAATTTTTATTCAAGCATGCCACTATTTAGACATTTGTACAATCTTGGAATTGACGCATGTGGCACCATGCAACCTAATTGCCGGGGTTTCCTCCAACGGCTTGTAAATACCCGTTTTAGAAAGGGGGGAAAAGCCTGCTTGAGAAATGAGGAATTGCTTGCAGTGAAGTGGAAGGACAAATAGGATGTTTTGTCTTGTCTTCCATTCATGCAGACGCGGCCATCCAAATTGCCACAACAGCTGGTGTTGTTAAGAAGCCCCTCTGTGTCCATGACTATAACCTTAACATGGGAGGGGTGGACTTCAATGACCAGATGATAAAGCCATACTTAGTTTCCCGTAAAGCCAGACGCTGGTACAAAAAAGTGACTGTTTATTTATTTCAACTGGCTCTATATAATGCTTTTGTGCTTTACAAAGCAACTAGGCGAAGTGGATCCTTCCTAAAATTCCAGGAAGAGATCATCACGGCTCTTTTGTATCCAGAAGGTGCTGTGGCCCAAACCCCCAACCTAGATGCAGTTAGCCGGTTGCATGAGAGGCATTTTCCCAATGCCATTCCTGGTACCCCAACCAAAGGACACCCCAAAAAAGATGTTGAGTCTGTAGCAGACATGGAATTAGGCATGACACCTGCTTTTTTTTTTATCCCTCCTGTCCTGGCCAACCTGGTCTCTGCCTCAAGGACTGCTTCCGTCGCTACCACAGACTAATGGAGTATTAGTATAGGATACAGCATGGCACAGTTCAGAGCACATATTTACACAGGGTCTCGAAAGATGTTAAGTAGTCAGGAAACTGGCTATCGCATTTTGAGAGACCCTACAATCTGTTTTTAAAAAGTTCAAGTTTAAAAAAAAAAAAAAAAAGCATAAAAAATTAAAACTACAAATCCCCCCCCAAAATTAAAACTGTTATATATTTTATAATATTTTTTGGCACAGTTCTTGTGTGCCCACCATTATAAGTGGGTGGATGCAGGGCGGTATATTCTAATGGTGGGCATACCACACACACTTTTTCTGGCTGAGATTTTTTTCATTCAGCCCACAGGCTGCATAAAAAAAAAAAGAACATAGCAATACACCCAACAAGGACCAGTGACATACTGGTACATCACTGGACTTTGAATGGTTATACCAGGATGATGCCGGTAATCTGATTTAATGTAAAAGCAATCCTAATGGCTAATTAGCTGCGAGGTTGCTTTTACAAACAGCAGGAGAAGATGCCCCTCCCCGGCTGCCTTCCACGGCCTTCTTGGGAAGTCTCGTGCCATCGGGGGAACCTGAGATTGCAGCCGATGTTTCTGCCAGCTGACCATAGAGCTGATTGGAGACCGGAATGGTGCCAATCATCTCTATAGTCTAAGAAATCAGAAGCTACAAGCATTTCATCACTTCGCAGGATATAAACAGCGCCATTTGTAAATTGGGAAAGCATCTGATCACACCGATCTTGGTGAGATTAGATAATGTAAGGGCAGAGGAGATATCTAGAGTCTGACCCCAGATTTCTCAAAAAAGAATATTTGACAATACCCATTGAAGTTATAGGGGATATTTGCTTTCGCCGTCCCGGCCACGCACATGTGTGTGCGATCGCTGACCCCTTGCCAGTATGTTAACAGCGGTTGCACCATACATGTGAGGTATCGCCGCGAACGTCCGATCAAGGGCAGTAATTTTAGCACTAGACCTCCTCTGTAAATCTAAAATGGTAGCTTGTAAAGACTTTTAAAGCATTGTCTATGGATATTAAAAATGTATGCAGTGTGTCACCATTGCATGGGGCATGCTCAGTTTTAAAGCATGTCATGTTTGGTATCTATTTACTTGGAATACCATCATCTTTTATATTTTACCAGATAATTGGCCAATATATTGTGTTTTAGTAAAGTAAAGTAAAGTAAAAAAAGCTTTTTTTTTTTTTTTTTAAATTTGCGTTTGAAAAATTGCTGGGAAAGTACTATGTGACATAAAAAAATGCAGCACCCACTATTTTATTCACTAGGGCAGTGGTGGGCAACCTTTTTTTTCAACTGAGCCAAATCTCGCCAAAACCACGATTGAAATTTATTTTGAGAGCCACATTTTTAAAACTGAAAATACATCCTCCATATAGTAATTCATCCCCCATATAGTAATTCATCCCCCATAGTAATTAATCCCCCATATAGTAATTCATCCCCCATAGTAATTAATCCCCCATATAGTAATTCATCCCCCATAGTAATTCATCCCCCATAGTAATTCATCCCCCATATAGTAATTCATCCCCCATATAGTAATTCATCCCCCATAGTAATTCATCCCCCATATAGTAATTCATCCCCCATAGTAATTCATCCCCCATATAGTAATTCATCCCCCCTATAGTAATTCATTCCCCATATTGTGTCAATTCACTTACCGTTGCTCCGTGCGTTCCTCTCGCCGTGTTCCCGCGCCGTTCCGGTCTTCAGGGTGGACTGTGAGAGGAGAGGAGTTTGTCACACTGCCCCGCCTACATCCTGACAGCCAATGTTTGCCACGCTCCACAAGCCGGATTAAAAGGTCCGCAGGCCGTAGTTTGCCCATTGCTGGGCTAGCTGCAGAGTCCTGACTTTTGGGGCGGCCGCCCGAGAGGAGGGAGGGGAGCGGGCGCCCGGCACACAGAAGAGCCGCATTAAAATGTGTAAAGAGCCGCATGTGGCTCGCGAGCCGTGGCTTGCCGACCACTGCACTAGGGTGTTTGCTTTAAAAAAAATATATAATGTTTGGTGGTTCAAAGTAATTTTCTAGAAAAAACACAGTAGAGGTCCCAGGTTCAAGTCCAGGCCCTGACAGTCACGGCTAAAAGGGCTAAGGCCCTGGGCTGCCGATACTTCCTCGAAACAAAATTGGTGCAAGATACCCTTTGACGGACAGTCATTGTTCGGCAATAAATTGGACACAGCCATATTTAGGGTAATGGGAGGAAAGTTCAGTCTGCTCCTGCAGGACAGAAAACAGAGAAGGTCAAGGTTCTTCCCTTTATAGATTCCATTCCGCTCAGTCCAGAGAACCTAGATCCAGCAGTAAATCAAGTTCAAATAGAGGTTGGTAAGGTCCACAATTAGAAGTCCTTGAGTGTGCCGACTAAGCCCTTTTGATGGTTCACATATCCAGACTGTAGCGGTGGGGGCCAGATTGACATCTGAACAGCCACTTGTATGGATTCTTGGGTAAAGGCATTAGTCACTTATGGTCACTCTTGGAAAATCCTGCATGCTCCTCCAGACCATTTCTCTCCCACCAAACTTCTGGATTCTCCACAGAAGAAGGCAGTTCTGCAACAATACATATAGACACTGCAAGCCCAGGGGGCAGTGGTACCAGTTCCTTTCACATAAAAATATACAGGCTTCTATTCAACCCTGTTTATGGTCTATGGACAGAGGTTGGTGACCAGTTATAGATCTAAAGATGTTAAATCGATTCATCTACCTGGAGAAGTTCAAGAAGGAGTTCATCCAGACTACAATTCCTGTGGGGCCTCCCCAGGTTAGAATTCTTCACTTCCTTCATCATCTACAAGCTTTGGAGATATCTGTCTTGGTTCCCACATCCTGAGGGGATGGATGCACTGCTTTTCCCTTGGAACTGCAGTCTGGGTTCTGCGTTCCCTTAAACCGCACTCATAATGAAGTTTCTCTCAATGTTGCTGAGAGAAAACACTTTGGTCATCCTTCTGTATTGGCCAAGCAGACCTTGGTTTCCCCTCATCATCCACTTCAGCACTCAGAGGCCAATCCCTCTCCCGGTATTCCCATGTCTTCTGTTAGAGGACAGCTTAATCCATCCCAACTTGCTCAGGTTGGACCTGTGAGCATGGCTGTTGAAAGGAGGAGACTAGAGAACTTAGGGTGCTCTTCTAGCATGATCTCTGCTCTACTAAATGCTAGAAATCCCTCTACCAATTATATCTATGCAAGAGTCTGGGTCAAATTTGCAGATTTCTCAGCTGGTCGGGCCTTCGATCCCACTTCACCCCACTTTGGTGATTCTTCCGTATTGGCCGAACAGGCCTTGGTTTCCCCTCATCATCCACTTCAGAACTCAGAGGCCAATCCCTCTCCCAGCATTCCCAGATCTGTTGTTAGAGGACGGCTTAATTCATTCCAACTTGCTCCGGTTGGACCTGCGAGCATGGCTGTTGAAAGGAGAAGACTAGAGAACTTAGGGTGCTCTTCTAAAATGATCTCGGCTCTGCTAAATACTAGAAATCCTTCTACCAATTATATCTATGCAAGAATCTGGATCAAATTTGCAGCTTTCTCAGCTGCTCGGACCTTTGATCCCACTTCACCTTCAGTCACAGGCAGGGGCAGACTGACCATTTGGAAACTCGGGCACTGCCCGAGGGCCCAGGGTCAGTAGGGGGCCCCATGAGATGTCCCTGGTACCTTTTTCATAGGCTTTCTTGAGTTTGGGCAAGGACACAGGGGCCCCATGATCCCCTATTGCCCGGGGGCCCCATGACTTGTCAGTCCTCCCCTGGTCACAGGTATTCTGGATTTCCTCCAGACAGGATTGGATATGGGCCTTAGCCTAAGCTCCTTTAAAAGTTCAAGAAGGAGAATCTTTACTCAATGGGATTTATCTATTCTGCTAGAGTGCCTGTTGGCCCAGCCGTTTGCCCCAACAAAACAATCATCCATTTGGGACATTACATATGAAGCATTGTTTCTTACAACAATAACTTCAGGTAGAAGAGTGTCAGAATTGCAGGCCGTGTGGGCCTCGGATAGTTATATCGACTTCTTCCCGATTTCTTCCAAAGCAAAAAGTTAAGGTGTTAAGCTTTAAAATATGCACAAATGCACAAACCAGTAGGATTGAGAGTCCTCTTCCAATCTGAAAGATAATTCAGATACTGTCTTTCATCAGAGGTGGGTTAAAATGTTACTAAACCCACAACAGGAAAATCAGTCTGTATATGCAATAAATCATGCTGGTTATACTCACTGTGGAACCTAAGGGGTTAATCCTCCAAATTCTGTAAAAAGTCTGTTTGATCCTGACTTCTCTGATCCTCCCCTTCTTCCAGTGTCCCCCTCTTATCTCCTTGAGAGACATATCGTGTGTAGTCACACTGCACATGCTCAGTTTGGTGTGTGTTGCTACAGAATTTTTTTTTGCTTGGGAGAGTGCATGTGATCAGCACAGAGCCAATCAGCACTGTCCAGACAAAGGTCAGGGGTCCTGCATTCTCTTAGAGCAGAACTTCTCCTACAAGCTTTAGCTTAGCTGGACACTGATAGAAGTCACAAGACTGCTCTAACTGCTGATGAGAAAAGGTATTTAGCAGTTTACATTTACTAAAATAATTGCATTTCTATGTTGTGTGTACTGTGGGAGACCAGATATAGTGAATGCAGGGTCCGGGGTTTGGTAACATTTTAAGTTATAATTCATCTTTTTTTCAACTATATTACCTTAAATTAGATGTAACACCCTGCTATTATTCAGACTGCAGGATGTTAAAACAGGCACAAGGTGGTAGTGTTGTGCAACTCAGTGGCACACATCCTGGTGAAAAGCTTTATGGATTTTGTAGGCTGAACTGCAGGAATTTGTTAGAAGGCTGCTAATTGGGGGACTACAATTCCCAGGAGAGCTGGTGCATGGGCAGAGGCATATAAATGTAGAAGCCCAGGAACTGAGGCAGGAAGTGTGCAGGGGAGAGCTGGAAGGAAGGTGTGAGGAGAGAGCTGTGCGGAACACCAGAGCACCAGACCAGGTTACAGAGAGAGCAGAGAGAGAGGGAGGAACAGCTGACCACTGACATTGCCAAAGAATCTGGAGAACTACCCTGTCAACCGGTGACCCAGAGTGCTGCAGTCAGGAACAAACTCTACAGCAGAAACCGCTAAGGGCCCCCATTTACAGTGAAACCACCAGCGACTGGAATGATGGGGTGAGCCAATTAGGCTGTCACTGACATTCTCTTGCATCAGCCATTCTCATAGAAACATAGAAAAGTGATGGCAGAAAAAGACTGGTCCATCGAGTCTGCCTGTTTTTGTTTTTTTTTCTTGGGGGGGGTGTTTTTTGTTTTGTTTTTTTTGTTTGTTTTGTTGTTAACTTTTTTGTCTGAGTTTGGATCTATGTTTGTCCCAAGCATGTTTGCAGCTATTTACTGTTGAGTGGCTCAATACCTCTTCTGGAAATTCTACTTCTCTATCTAGTTACTGACATTGTTCACCAGTTACACACGTTGATGCCTAGTTCACCCAGCCTATTAGCAAAGACATCTTCAGCATAATCCAGTCATCAGAGCCTAATTCAGTGTCCACCCTTTGCGGGCCAAGCCACACCACTGTCTTCTCTGCAATTGGCTCACATCCATCACATCCATCAAGGTATACCAATCATTGTTGCCACTTGCTACTGTGGCTTAGAGAGGAATTAATTCTTTGTCATTAAGTGTTTCTGCCCACCCTTTAAACCTCTTGCCTAAAATCTGCATCTCATCTGGTTCTTTAATGATGGGAGCAAGGCATTTCTCTCGTTCTGGGAGGATGTCATATGACATCCTCCCACTCTAACTGCGCATGCTCTGCTCCAGGGGCATGCAGCGTGGCGATCGGTAGTGCGCTGTGTCCCTCGGACACAGTGCATCACCAGTCAGTGAAAAGAGCCGAAGATGTTGGCTCAGTCATGTGATCAGCTACGTCCAATCACAGCTGATCGCATTTAAATAGGGAAATGCCGGTTATCGGCATTTCTCTCCTCATGAGCTGTCACGCTGATAGCTCGAGAGGAGAGGAGAGCCGGTAATCGGCATTACTCAGAGGGGACATGGGCACTGATGATCAGTGTGCCCTCATGATCAATGTAGGCCCAGCAGTGCCACCTGTCAGTGTCCATCAATGCCAGCTGTCAATGCCCATTAATGCCACCTGCCAGTGCCCATCAGTGCCACATCAACGCTACATATCAGTGCCTACCAGTGCACATCAATGCCACATATCAGTGCCCATCTGAGCTGCCTTTCAGTGTTACCTATCAGTGCCAGTCAGTGCCACCTATCAATGCCAGTCAGTGCACCCATCAGTGCTGCCAATCAGTGCCGCCTATCAATGTCAGTCAGTGCCGCCTATCAGTGCCAGTCAGTGCCACCTATCAGTGCGCATCAGTGCTGCCTATCAGTGCCCGTCAGTGCTGCCTATCAGTGCCACCTAACAGTACCAGTCAGGGCCACCTACCAGTGCCAGTCAGTGCCACCTATCAGTGCCGCCTATCAGTGTCACCTATCAGTGCCATATATGAGTGCTGCCTTTCATTGCCCATCAGTGATGCCTGTCAATGCCCATCAGTGCCACCTACCAGTGCCTCCTCATTAATGCCCATCAGTGCCACCTATCAGTGCATCCTATCAGTGCCCATCACTCATCACCTCATTAGCGCACATCAGTGAAGGAGAAAAATCACTTATTTACAAAATTTTATAACAAAAACTAAGAAAAAAACTTTTTTTTCAACATTTTCAGTTGTTTTTGGTTTGTTTAGCAAATAAAAATCCCAGAGGTGATTAAATACCACCAAAAGAAAGCTCTGTCTGTCTCAAAAAAATGATAAACATTTCATATGGGTACAGTGTTGTTTGACTGCGCAATTGTCATTCAAAGTGTGACAGCGCTGAAAGCTGAAAATTAGCCTGGGCAGGAAGGGGGTAGTGCCCGGTAGGCAAGGGGTTAGAGGTACGGTCCAAGTTAAATATCACTTAACAAGATAGAGCTTGTGCTCGCATAAATCCTTTTGAGGAACTTCCACCTGTGGCAACCAAGGAGTTCTGAAGTCTTGTAGTACACCAATTGGGCCCCAGAAAGAGCACAGAAGATCTTTCACTGCAGTTAAAGGGCCACTAGACTTGCCAATTAAAGAGCTCTTTCCCTACCTCAGACTTGAACCTTGTCATCAGCTTCTGAGGGCTGAAAGTGAGCTAGACTCACTCTTTTGTAGTTTTCCTCTGCTCACTGGGGACATAAACATCTCAGAGTTGAGGCCTTTGGTTAAATTCTGAATTGCAGGACTTCCTGAACTGACTAAAATCTTTGTTATATATGTACTGACTGTTGCCTAAAGTTAGTAAGAGTGATAACTGTTATTATTTGCACGCCTATAATTTTGTGCTGTTTTACTCTGCTCATGCTTGACTCTAATATAAACAAAGTATCAGTTCACTGTAACCTGTGTGTGTCTTTTTCTGGTGATACTGGTGAGTTTACTCTGGTAAGAGGTGTACAGTGGTGTCAGCAGGGGCTGGGCTTTCATAGTGGGGCAGGAAGCCCAAAAATAATTTAGCGACCCTTAACCTTCTTAGCGGTTTTCCCGAGTGTAGCTCGGGGTAAAATTTGAGTACCAAGAGCGATAACCCCGAGCTACACTCGGGCTTACCATGCGGAGTTGCTCAGGGAGTCCCTGCAGCACTTACCTTGTCCTTCACTCCCGCGATGTGTCCCCTGCAGCGTCCCTGGCCATCTCCTCCGGCCGATGCCAGCATCCGGCTTCCGTGTTCCGGTCCCTGTGATGTCGGAACGTACGAGCGCCGGAACCGAAGGCAAATTTGAAATTTTAAAAAAATGTCATTTCTGTTTCAATGCATTTCACATATATTTTGTCCCTACTGCTTTGTCATGTGGCCTGCCTGCATTTTGATTGTTCTTTTTGCCTGGAAACTTAGAAAAGTCCATGGCATCCAAAAAGTGTCCCTTTAGGTCAAAAGTGGTTTTAGACCAGCTAGAGAACAGCGATAGTAAATCAGAACCACTTGCAGAATTGAGTGATAATGATTCGTGGGGAAATTCGTCATCAGACACTGAAAACGATTTTGCGACTTTGCTCAGCGATGTGTGAATTTGCCTCTGGATTTCACATTTCAGTGTTTTTGGTTTGATTATAATATTGAATTAAATTTATTATTATTATATTATTATTTTTTATGATTATTTATTAAATTATAATTTATGATTTCGTGTTTCAAGTTTTATCCTACCTGGGATGTTTAATAGTTGTTTGTACAGATTTAAGTGAGTTATTCCTAAAAATTACAGCCGACAATAAAAAACTACATATTTCCATGCAAAAAAATGGTACCGCTTTCAGCACAAAAAATCGGAAAGAATCATACCGCCGAGGAGGTTAAGGAAGTAGTGCTACATAGACAAAAAAAAATAAAAACTTGAAGTAGTTTTGAAGCCTACAACAAATAATAATAAAAGTGCACGAACAATATTGGCCCGGATTGTATACCGCAAGGTCTTTGCAGTGCACTCAAACAAATCGTAAAACTTCAATAAAAACCGTGTTGCTATGTTACTGAATAAGCTTGTCTATGTGCATGCCATATAATAGAAGCAGCATTTTTGGAATAATCTTTTTTAAACACAACGCTCGGGTACGGGTTTTCTGTGCTCTACAGAGCTGCTAGGACCTTTGTGTCTCTCTGTAAAGATGGCGGCGCCCATGGAGCTTTATCATTTTTAGAGCCTTGCCGCAATCCCGACTCCAGTCCATCCATCCAGAGAGGGAAGCACCTGTATACAGGCATCCATAGCCACCTATCCCTTAAAGGGACCTCTGGCTTGCTGGATCCATTCACATCCCTTGAGGGCACATACCCATATTCCTGGAGGGGGAATCATCTCATGTTCCAGCCCAGACCCAGACCTATGAAGGGGACCTTTGCTGATATATACACCGCGTAATTTTATTACGTTTCTGATGAGTGCGCAATTCTTACTTTACCACTGGGAGCACCACCACTGGATTGAAGATTCTATGTCATTCACACGACATAGACTGTCACGCTTTTACAATTTATTTAACATTTAGGACATTTTAATTGGTTTCATTTCGTATTAATCATAGTGCTGCACCATTTTTTACAGTTTGGAGAAATATGCAGCTTTTGTGAGTGCTCAGGATTTGTTGGTTTTGATGTTTCTACTGAGAAATGAACGTGTTTAAAATTTCAGAGCAGATTGTTTTACTTTAGGTGAAATGCCCTTATTAGATTGAAGGTTTTATGATGTAGCGTAAGGCCAAATGTTTCACAGTGCCATATGAGCTATAAAGGAACTATATTTGTTAGTTTTATAGGTCTGGGATTTCAGAATGTATAAACTTATTCTAGGAGTTTGTGAATCTTGCCTGTGTTTTGAAATGTATCTCATGCCGCTAAAATATGTGTTCAGAACTTTCTTTAGCCTACTGTGCCAGGGGGAAAAGCATATTTTCTGTACTTGAAGGCTCACTAAATCCAAGAACAAAAATGTAATATACTGCAGTTTACCAGATTAAATTGGTGGCTGCATTTGTTTTCTTTTTTTCAGGGTAAAGTGTTGCTAACTATTTATAGTGAATACTTGTGAGCTATTATGAATCGAGGTGTTCAATAAACATATAATGAAATCTTAAAGTGTATGGGGTGCGCTGGCACTTACACTGACTCACTTGCTAGTGTGTATGAATGGTAAAGGATGGATTGCGCCGCGCTCCTCTATATTTATATATTCAATTTATACTTCTAAAGTAAATATCAATATCAATTGCAATATCAACAATAGTGAATTGTGACTATAACACTAAACATATATATAAAATATACATATAAATAACATGCATAATGAATAATCCTAAAGTGATAGTGCCTTAATGGGTGCCATGGTGTAAACCCATAATGCACCTCTATATTGCTGTGTGCACTCTATACTTATAGTGCAAAAACATATACAGATGTGCACGTGCTTATAATAAACAAATAAAATGTTAATTAAAGTCTTTCAAAATAAATGTGCAAGTAAATTTTCTGTTCCTTCTTTCCGAGTGCTAGATGGTCTCCCTATATGCTCACCTCTATATTTGCCTGAATGAATCCAGGCAAATACGCTTTTTATCCTTCCAGGATAGATGAAATGGGATGATGACCTTGCTCTAGCCGTCCCAGAAGGTGGACATGCATAAAGATGGATCCTCCTGTTATTTCCTTTGTCTCCCTGTGTATCAATGAGTACACTGATCAGCTCTCTTGGGATCTCCCAATTCCCCTCCTGGGGTTATTTCCTCGTTCACTCCTCCTAATGCCAGCTCGTGGGGTGTTTGGTCAAAAAGAAAAAGCAGACCATAGTGTCTTATCCTTGTACACAAAATGGATTTATTTCTGCCAATTTAAGGTATTGCTCGATGGCATACAGCTCATATGTGATCCAAACAAGCATAGGTGGCAATCAACAGGTAAAAATAAACCACTCTGCAGCTGCCCCTGCAGTGCTGTCTGTCTGCGCTTGTGCTCGGATCAACTCGCTTCTCCAGTGCAATGTCGTGACGTCAGAGCCCCTCCCCTACGCGTTGCGTCACAGGGTCATGTGACTTCATCAGGGGGAATTTGATTGGAACTCAAATTCCAATCAAATTCCCCCTGATGAAGTCACATGACCCTGTGACGCAACGCGTAGGGGAGGGGCTCTGACGTCACGACATTGCACTGGAGAAGCGAGTTGATCCGAGCACAAGCGCAGACAGACAGCACTGCAGGGGCAGCTGCAGAGTGGTTTATTTTTACCTGTTGATTGCCACCTATGCTTGTTTGGATCACATATGAGCTGTATGCCATCGAGCAATACCTTAAATTGGCAGAAATAAATCCATTTTGTGTACAAGGATAAGACACTATGGTCTGCTTTTTCTTTTTGACCAAACACCCCACGAGCTGGCATTAGGAGGAGTGAACGAGGAAATAACCCCAGGAGGGGAATTGGGAGATCCCAAGAGAGCTGATCAGTGTACTCATTGATACACAGGGAGACAAAGGAAATAACAGGAGGATCCATCTTTATGCATGTCCACCTTCTGGGACGGCTAGAGCAAGGTCATCATCCCATTTCATCTATCCTGGAAGGATAAAAAGCGTATTTGCCTGGATTCATTCAGGCAAATATAGAGGTGAGCATATAGGGAGACCATCTAGCACTCGGAAAGAAGGAACAGAAAATTTACTTGCACATTTATTTTGAAAGACTTTAATTAACATTTTATTTGTTTATTATAAGCACGTGCACATCTGTATATGTTTTTGCACTATAAGTATAGAGTGCACACAGCAATATAGAGGTGCATTATGGGTTTACACCATGGCACCCATTAAGGCACTATCACTTTAGGATTATTCATTATGCATGTTATTTATATGTATATTTTATATATATGTTTAGTGTTATAGTCACAATTCACTATTGTTGATATTGCAATTGTTATTGATATTTACTTTAGAAGTATAAATTGAATATATAAATATAGAGGAGCGCGGCGCAATCCAAAGTGTTGCTAACACCACAAAAGTAAAATCAATCTGTATGTGTAGTAAAGCATACTTGTTATACTCACTGTGGAACCTAATTGGTTAATCCTCTGCACTGTGTAATAATACTGTTTAATCCGGTCTTCTCTGATCCTCCTCTTTTTCCACAGTCCCCAATCCTTCTGCTAATAGTACAGAGCCCTAGG
Source organism: Staurois parvus (assembly GCF_062004578.1). Classification (NCBI taxonomy): domain Eukaryota; kingdom Metazoa; phylum Chordata; class Amphibia; order Anura; family Ranidae; genus Staurois; species Staurois parvus. Next base: position 1,912,520 of record NW_028317867.1, on the reverse strand, counting down.
AGGCACTCTGCACATGCTCTGTTTGGTGTGTATTGCTAGAGAGTTTTTTTATGTTGGTTTTTTTTTAGGGTGCATGTGATTGGCCCTGTGCCAATCAGCACTGTCCAGAAAGGGGTCAGGCAGCCTCATAGGACAGTCAGAGGAAAATGAAAATTCTTCCTACAAACTTTAACCAGTGCTCGGCTCATAGAAGTCATAAAACTGGAATATCCTGCTGATGAGAAAAGGTATTTAGCAGTTTATATTTATGTAAATAATTGCAGTCTATGTTCTGTGTACTGTAAGAGACCAGATAGAGTGAATGCAGGGTCCTGGGCTTAGTAACATTTTCCGCAAGTGCGCAAAACACCCGTTGGTCCTACCAGAAGTGCAAACTCCTTGTCACTTCCTAATAATTGACCTGAAACCATCTTTCTTGTGTAAACTACTAATCCTAACAACTTCTATGTAGTGAAGATAAACAAAGGCAGACATGTTTGAAGTCCAGCTCAGGTGTCAACCATGACTCCCTCCCAGGGGTGGACCGACAACTCATGGGGCCCCCAGGCAATAGGGGATCATGGGGCCCCTGTGTCCTTGCCCAAACTCAAAAAAGCCTATGAAAAAGGTACCAGGGGCATCTCATGGGGCCCCCTACTGACCCCGGGCCCTCGGGCACTGCCCGAGTTTCCAAATGGTCAGTCCGCCCCTGCTCCCTTCACAGATAACAGAGTAGCAGTGAGCATAGCCACCCTGGAAAAAAGTTATTTGCGGATCACCAGATGAATATAATGGAAAAAGCTTGAAAAAAAAAAGAAACTGAATGCAGCCACCACATCTAAGGAATGTAAGGTGCCATATATTTTTGTAGATTTAACAGTTTCAAAAATCAACCCATCAAGAGTGTGGAGTGTTATAGGGTAAAATTCAACTACATGTCAAAACATTTATTAACCTGTTGTCATCCATGTAACGCATTTGTACCGCGTCAAAAAAGGGTGGTCTGTAAAGTGCACATGCCACACATATGCATCTATGGGCAGCAGAGGTTTCTGTGCTGGGAGCGCAGACCCTTCTGCCCCCCTCCCAGTGAAAGGCAACGCACAGTGGAGCACTTTTTAGAGGGCAGTAGAGCAGCAGCTGCCAGACATTCAGGAGGTGATACACTTTCGCTTGAATGGGTTGCATTTGGGGTTGTACTGTTTGACATAATTTTTGCCAAGGTATGTGTACAACCCTGCTGGGCTGCATGCAATCATTTAGGTGGGAGGTTGGGAGCAGTAAAACGACCTGTTTTTACTTCCCACCCCATCCCCGGAACAAAATCAAATCCGATCAAGCTCTACACATTTGAGTGGCAGGCAGATGACGTTGCACCCTCCAATTCAGGCAGCAAATGGAAGCTTTGTATTCATGTACAGAATTCCCAGCACTTAGACCTACTCCGTTTTGTTCTGGGAGTGGGATGGGAAGTTCCCATCCCACTGCTTGGACACAGCGCTGTATACTGTATTTAGCTGAAGCTTCAGTCAGCTTATACAGCCCTCCCAGCTGCTGCATCTGCTAGTGAAAAAATAGTTCATGTGGATCAGCTTGGGCCAAACAAGCTATTTAAACTACACTATAATCTGCAGATCAGCTTTACTTTTAATGCATGCAAGTAACTTCATTCTCTTGAACAGCTGCAAAATCCTCAGCAACTGAAAAATATTCATTTTCAACACATTTCCAGGGACATAGATCTCCATTATTCCTTCAGCTGCCCTCTACATCTCTGCAGGAAACCGCAATGATGTGGAAGTCAGCAAGAGGAAACAGTGAGGGCTATAGGGGACCCAGAAGACTGAAATTCCCAGTGCACTTCAGAGGACCGTTGCTCACATAGCAGAGTGGGCAGCGTAACAAAATAAGTGTTTCCTCTCTTTACAGCTACATGCTTGATACAGGTAACTTATGTGACAGTGTTGCTTGGACCACAATTGAGACTTCTTAAAACTAGAGATATTTGCATGTTTTACTTCTGTCACCAATCCAAAAATAAGGAGTTTAATATATAACACCCTCCTAGGTAGCTCAGGGGAGCTCTAGCTGTGATTGCTAGTCATGAAGATGATCAGCCTGGGTGTGATAGCCAGGTGGGTCAAATTTAGGTCAGAAACCTAAATTTGGTCTCTGACCAACTCTCTGACCAGCTCTGCAGACCAACTCGCTGGGATTTCCCCCTGCTCTAGAACTTTGGAGAAAGATCTATAAGCAGTGGGCAGAGGTGAGGAGTGGCTGGTTTGTACTCTTAGAGGATCCTGGCCAATCCCCAAAAGGAGGCTTGGCAAGGGGCCAGGACAGCCTTTAAATGTAACTGAGCAGCAGGAGAGTTGGAGGATAATTCAGGTGGAAGATGAGGAAGTGAGGCTGGAAAGCAGAAGCCTGGGAGGGGGCCCAGATGGGAGAGTGGCTCACCTCCAGGCAGGAAACTTGGAAGGAAGAAAGCTTGGGAGTTTACTGACCCTCTGAAAGAGAACCCTCTGTGCAGCAGAGAAGGAGTGGCTCAGTTAGAAGGCCTGGAAGTAGCCACTGGCCCACCAGTAACACAGAAGAACTGAGTGAGGAAATCTGCACCCCCTGGGCCAGATAGAGGAAGGAACACTCTGTTGGGAAATCAGATTAGCGACTACCCGGGACTGTCTTACTTTGAAGTGAAAGGCACTGAATCCCCTGCTCAGGGATTCACCTAGATTGACTGGATTAAGAGAACCTAGGGGCTGGGGTGTTACAACTGGAGACACTAGCTAACTCTCCAAGAAGAGGATTTTGCTGTAAAAAAAAGTGTATAAAGTTCCAGAAAGTTGTCCTCGGTTTCAAAGTTCCATTGGGCATCCTGTACACCCCTAACCCTATCCCAGTTCAGTTCCCCTAGCTACTGTCTCCTGGTTACAAGTTAATGTGGAAATGCGTGTTGCCTAGCTCTGCAGGACTATAGGGGGATCCAAATTTCTAGCGACTCCTAAGGGGGTAGTGCTACAATGGGAAGCAGAAAGCATATTATCTGGCTTTGGAGCACTGGGCGGAATGGGAATTCATGAATTTAGAATTCCCTCACACCTCCACAGGAAAACTGTTGGTGTTTTCAAATTCATGTACTTGTCCGGAACAGGAACATGAATCTTTTTTGGGAGGTGGCAGCACTATGAGTGGAGTGTCCATAGTGGACACTGTCTTGAGTGCAGTTTAGTGTCACTCAGCTCCCTCCGTGGGCCACTGAGGTCAATACACAGACAGGGGCACAGGCAGGGAGTTTTGTACTGGAGTGGGCAGAGCCTGATAAGGAACAAAGACTTGTTACCCATCAGATCCACCTTGCCTGGTATTAAAGGCACATGGCAGTGTGGGCATGGAATTGCATGGAGGTCCACTTCCCATGTCACACATTGCCAAAGCATGAGATTTGCCATATTTAGTTAATTATGTTATCTAGCATCCCCCTTTGTTTACATTCAGGGTTAATCTGGGTAATCTCCTGAACTGCTGGATGGGGCCAAGGATGAGTCACAGAGAAGCCATGGTTGCTGGTGTCCTAGCATCCACAAGCTCTGTGCAAGAAGCTGTGACAATATTAAAAGCTTCCTAGCACAAAGTGCCGTATTGGAGCATTTGCATGAGTACAAATACAAATGCTCATGCAAATGCTCAGTATCGGCAGTGATACCGGTATCTGTACAACCCTAGTCACTACTATTGCCAAAACTGTTGCAAATGCTTCCTGAATTAGGCGCAGATAGGTTTTACAGTGACCTACTGTCGAAAAAGTGTTGTAAATGCTTTACGACGCTTGTAATTTTCCCACTGTGGTCTTAGTGCTATGTAGAAAACAAAAGAGAGAACAGCAGAGACCCACTAGTTTGTCAGTAAGCAGAGGCACTTTAAACAACTGAGAAAGACAGCACATTCTGTAGAATATCATATACCGAATTGCACTTTTAGAGCTCCCTCCTCTCTATTATTGTTTTATAACCTGAAATTCAGCTCTCTGGAGATCTTCAGTGTGCATTTTTCCAAACTACATATGGGTTTTTCATTGACATGGATGGAGTTTGGCCTACAAATGCACCTGGGACAGGGTGTAAGAAGATTGTGGAGAGTTACAAGTTGCAGAGCATTTGGCAGGGACCTGCATTTTAGGTATACTGCAAAACAATGGGATAACTGCACTAAATGATTACATATCTTTTAATTTGTATTAGTTATACAGTACATTTATCAGCTATAACATTATGACCACTGACAGATAAAGTGAATAACATTGGTTAGCTCATTACAGTGAACATGTTATCCCTGAAGTTGATGTGGTAAAAGCAGAAAAAAACAGGCAAGCATAACGATTTCAGTGACTTTGACAAGGGCCATAGTGTAACTGCTAGATGGCTGGGTAAGAGTAACTCTAAAAGGATTTACCAAAAGTGGTCCAGGGAGGATAACAGGTGAATCAGCAACACGATCATGTTCCACCAAAGCACATGGGAAGCGAAGGCTGGCTCATGTAGTCCAATCCAATAAGAGAGCCACTGTAGCTCAGATTGCTGTAAAAGCTAATACTGGTTGTGATAAAAAGGTGTCAAAACACACAGTCCATCTCAGTGTGTTGTGTACTGCATGGGACTGCAGAATGGTCAGGGTGTCCATGCTGACCCATATTCACAGCCAAAAGCACCTACAATGGGCTCGTGAGCATTAGGACTGGATCGCGGATCAGTTGAAGAAAATGGCCTGTTCTGATGAATTGTATTTTTTTTCTTTTTATATCATCTGGATGGCAAGCTGTGTGTGCGACACTTACCTGGGGAAGAGATGGCACCAGAATGCAGTATGGGTAGAAAGCAAGCCGGTAGAGGCAGTGTGATGCTTTGGGCAATGTTCTGCTAGAGAACCCTGGGTTTTAACATTCATTTGGCTGTTACTTTGGAATCAGTGCTTCAAGAGGTCAGGGCTGTTTTGGCAGCAAAAGCGGGACCTACTCTATAGTAGGTACTTGGTCATAATGTTATGGTGCATGATCATAATGTTATGGCTGATCAGTGTGTTTCTATAAATTAAAGCATACCTGTTCTCAAATCCCCCTTCCCTACTCAAAAAAAAAAAAAATCAAATATTTAGATTTACATTTTTGGCTTAAAGTGCAACTGGACTCTTAAAGCTATGCTCAAAAAGACATGGAAAGAAATAATCACCAGTTATGCCCTAAAGTTCAAGGGTGCTCAACCTGTGGCCCTCGGAACCCTCGACCTCAAACAGGGAAGCACACTTCTAATATATCTTGCGGGTTTGGTGCACTTTCTGAAAGCACACAAAACTTCTGAATTCAGGAGTTTTGGTGCACATTCAGAAAGTGCACCACACCCGCAAGATTTATTAGAAATCTATGCCAAAAGAGCAGCTAATCCGCAGGAAGCACAAGGTGTTCCAAAAAGTAATTTGCAATTCAAGCATCTGTGGAGGCATACATCTATATAGAATAATCAACACATGGACACTTAAGAGAAGTTTGTTTGATTTGGTTCAAACCATAGGTGAAGTGCAGCACTTGATTGATATTTTTGTTATTTTACACATTTTGTATGGAAATGTGAATAGTGTGAGCGATTCACAATTTTATAATTACAATTTTGTATCATTGGTTTTGTATAGCAGCTCACAAGATTTTGCACTTTAACCTGGAGGAAAGCTGCAGGTACGCTGTGCTGCACCTGCGGTGCAGGTAAACTGCAGCTCATCAGTGTGAAAGCAGCCTTAAAAGGGGGCTCAGGACTAGAGATGAGCGAATCGAACATGGCGAAGTGGAATTCGTTTCGAATATCAGGAAAAATTCGATTCGCGCCGAATCCGAAAATTAGCAAACTTCGGATGCACGAATCGAATTTTCCCAAAAATGGCGGCGACATGTGTGGCGACGGAGCGGGGATCTCTGGGAAGGCGCGCAGACAAGGCGCGCTGACCCATAATGCATTCATTCATGACATGTGATCGCATTAGCCAATCAGCAGCCAGCCAGCCAGCACTGTGTAATGGTGGAGCTATAAATTGCGGCCATCTTACAATTCTCCATTAGCCTCCGGTCATTCAAGAGAGACAGACCTGTCTGTATTAGGGACAGAGTTAGGGCCAGAGAGACTTTAGGGCCACAGAATCGTTACTTAGGGACACAGAATCGTTACTTAGGGACACAGAATCGTTACTCAGGGACACAGAATTGTTACTCAGGGACACAGAATTGTTACTTAGGGACAGACACAGAATTGTTACTCAGGGACACAGAATTGTTACTGAGGGACACAGAATCGTTACTGAGGGACACAGAATTGTTACTCAAGGACACAGAATTGTTACTCAGGGACACAGAATTGTTACTCAGGGACACAGAATTGTTACTCAGGGACAGACACAGAATTGTTACTGAGGGACACAGAATTGTTACTCAGGGACACAGAATTGTTACTGAGGGACACAGAATTGTTACTCAGGGACACAGAATTGTTACTCAGGGACACAGAATTGTTACTCAGGGACAGACACAGAATTGTTACTCAGGGACAGACACAGAATTGTTACTCAGGGACACTGAATTGTTACTGAGGGACACAGCATTGTTACTCAGGGACACAGAATTGTTACTCAGGGACACAGAATTGTTACTGGGGGACACAGAATCGTTACTCGGGGACACAGAATCGTTACTCAGGGACACAGAATTGTTACTCAGGGACACAGAATTGTTACTGAGGGACACAGAATCGTTACTCAGGGACACAGAATTGTTACTCAGGGACACAGAATTGTTACTCAGGGACACAGAATCGTTACTCAGGGACACAGCATTGTTACTCAGGGACACAGACTTGTTACTGAGGGACACAGAATCGTTACTCAGGGACACAGAATTGTTACTCAGGGACACAGAATTGTTACTCAGGGACAGACACAGAATTGTTACTCAGGGACACAGAATTGTTACTCAGGGACACAGAATCGTTACTGAGGGACACAGAATCGTTACTGAGGGACACAGAATTGTTACTCAGGGACACAGAATTGTTACTCAGGGACACAGAATTGTTACTCAGGGACAGACACAGAATTGTTACTCAGGGACACAGAATCGTTACTCAGGGACACAGAATCGTTACTCAGGGACACAGAATCGTTACTCAGGGACACAGAATTGTTACTCAGGGACACAGAATCGTTACTGAGGGACATAGAATCGTTACTCAGGGACACAGATTCGTTACTCAGGGACACAGAATCGTTACTCAGGGACACAGAATTGTTACTCAGGGACACAGAATCGTTACTCAGGGACACAGAATCGTTACTGAGGGACACAGAATCGTTACTGAGGGACACAGAATTGTTACTCAGGGACACAGAATTGTTACTCAGGGACACAGAATTGTTACTCAGGGACAGACACAGAATTGTTACTCAGGGACAGACACAGAATTGTTACTCAGGGACAGACACAGAATCGTTACTCAGGGACACAGAATCGTTACTGAGGGACACAGAATCGTTACTGAGGGACACAGAATCGTTACTCAGGGACACAGAATTGTTACTCAGGGACACAGAATCGTTACTCAGGGACACAGAATCGTTACTCAGGGACACAGAATCGTTACTGAGGGACACAGAATCGTTACTCAGGGACACAGAATCGTTACTCAGGGACAGAGAATCGTTACTCAGGGACACAGAATCGTTACTCAGGGACACAGAATCGTTACTCAGGGACACAGAATTTTTACTCAGGGACACAGAATCGTTACTGAGGGACACAGAATTGTTACTCAGGGACACAGAATTGTTACTCAGGGACACAGAATCGTTACTCAGGGACAGAGAATTGTTACTCAGGGACACAGAATCGTTACTCAGGGACACAGAATCGTTGAATTAAAGAGTATGTCAGACAACACGCAGAGGAGTGGCAGAGGAGGCAATGTTTCAGGAGCGAGCAGACGTGGCAGCAGAGGAAGGGGTCGAGGCAGCACTTGGTTGGCTCGGTCGTCTTCCTCTTCCCAGGTCACCTCTGACACCTACAGCCAACGGTCGGTGGGTACGTCAGACACAACCGTTAGTTGGCATGGCCCGGGAGCAAGCCCACTGAAATCACGTGTCCTCTACCTGCCCCTGTCCTTTGGTGTTCCCTCACCAAGCAAAGTATCGCATGCTGTGGGCTCAGCCCCACTGTACAGTGAGAAAGAGCTAACAGAGGGCGGTCAGGAACGGGAGGAGACATCCGCCTCTTCAGCAGCCAGGCGAAGAAGTAGTGGCGAGGAGAGTGGCTCGGTAGCCGGTCTAGAGACAGGTCTGTCTCCTGACCCACACGCAGCCGAGGGGGCTAGTAGTGAGGCGGAGACCCTAATTGATGATGATGAGGCTGATCGCACTTGGCAGCCTCGTCGTCATCTGCCAGGCCCGTAATCTGCCATGGGCCCCCGTACCGACTCCTCATGCTGCTGCCAGGCCCGTAATCTGTCATGGGCCCCTGTACCGCCTCCTCATGCTGCTGCCAGGTCCAGAGTGTGTCATGGGTCCCTGTACGGCCTCCCATTGCTGCTGTCTCCATCGCCACACTCTGCCATGTGCCACTTTCAGGTCTCCTCACACTGCTGGTGGGTTCCATTTTGTCATAGGGTGCTGGCAGATTACGGGCCTCCCATTGCTGCTGCCAGGCCCGTAATCTGCCATGGGCCCCCGTACCGACTCCTCATGCTGCTGCCAGGCCCGTAATCTGTCATGGGCCCCTGTACCGCCTCCTCATGCTGCTGCCAGGTCCAGAGTGTGTCATGGGTCCCTGTACGGCCTCCCATTGCTGCTGTCTCCATCGCCACACTCTGCCATGTGCCACTTTCAGGTCTCCTCACACTGCTGGTGGGTTCCATTTTGTCATAGGGTGCTGGCAGATTACGGGCCTCCCATTGCTGCTGCCAGGCCCGTATTCTGCCATGGGCCCCCGTACCGACTCCTCATGCTGCTGCCAGGCCCGTAATCTGTGATGGGCCCCTGTACCGCCTCCTCATGCTGCTGCCAGGTCCAGAGTGTGTCATGGGTCCCTGTACGGCCTCCCATTGCTGCTGTCTCCATCGCCACACTCTGCCATGTGCCACTTTCAGGTCTCCTCACACTGCTGGTGGGTTCCATTTTGTCATAGGGTGCTGGCAGATTACGGGCCTCCCATTGCTGCTGCCAGGCCCGTAATCTGTCATGGGCCCCCGTACCGACTCCTCATGCTGCTGCCAGGCCCGTAATCTGTCATGGGCCCCTGTACCGCCTCCCATTGCTGCTGTCTCCATCGCCACACTCTGCCATGTGCCACTTTCAGGTCTCCTCACACTGCTGGTGGGTTCCATTTTGTCATAGGGTGCTGGCAGATTACGGGCCTCCCATTGCTGCTGCCAGGCCCGTATTCTGCCATGGGCCCCCGTACCGACTCCTCATGCTGCTGCCAGGCCCGTAATCTGTGATGGGCCCCTGTACCGCCTCCTCATGCTGCTGCCAGGTCCAGAGTGTGTCATGGGTCCCTGTACGGCCTCCCATTGCTGCTGTCTCCATCGCCACACTCTGCCATGTGCCACTTTCAGGTCTCCTCACACTGCTGGTGGGTTCCATTTTGTCATAGGGTGCTGGCAGATTACGGGCCTCCCATTGCTGCTGCCAGGCCCGTAATCTGCCATGGGCCCCCGTACCGACTCCTCATGCTGCTGCCAGGCCCGTAATCTGTCATGGGCCCCTGTACCGCCTCCTCATGCTGCTGCCAGGTCCAGAGTGTGTCATGGGTCCCTGTACGGCCTCCCATTGCTGCTGCCAGGCCCGTAATCTGCCATGGGCCCCCGTACCGACTCCTCATGCTGCTGCCAGGCCCGTAATCTGTCATGGGCCCCTGTACCATCTCCTCATGCTGCTGCCAGGTCCAGAGTGTGTCATGGGTCCCTGTACGGCCTCCCATTGCTGCTGTCTCCATCGCCACACTCTGCCATGTGCCACTTTCAGGTCTCCTCACACTGCTGGTGGGTTCCATTTTGTCATAGGGTGCTTGCAGATTATGGGCCTCCCATTGCTGCTGCCAGGCCCGTAATCTGCCATGGGCCCCCGTACCGACTCCTCATGCTGCTGCCAGGCCTGTAATCTGTCATGGGCCCCTGTACCGCCTCCTCATGCTGCTGCCAGGTCCAGAGTGTGTCATGGGTCCCTGTACGGCCTCCCATTGCTGCTGTCTCCATCGCCACACTCTGCCATGTGCCACTTTCAGGTCTCCTCACACTGCTGGTGGGTTCCATTTTTTCATAGGGTGCTGTATGGCCTCCCATTGCTGCTGCCTCCACCGCCACACTGTGGCTCCACACTCTGGTTTTGGCCCCGTGACTGCCCAAATGAGTGAAGTGTGCGGTGATTCTAAGATCGACGGCACTCATCTGCATGTCATACTGACTGACAATATTATTTCTCTTCCCCAGCAGACTCCAAGGGCATTTAAATTAAAGGTACAGTGTTCTGCACTAATATAAAGGCTCTCTGAAGCCTAGAAACACCCTTTTTATAAGTTAAATTCGCAGCGAATATATTAGACTCAAATCTAATATATTCCGCGAATTCGCCGAATCAGCCGAATCGAATTTTTGAATAATTCGCTCATCTCTACTCAGGACAATAAGGGCTCATTTACATTTGTGGTTTTGAGTGTGGTAAAACCCCATAAATGAGATGTGTTTTTACCACACACCCCCAAAGCACTTGTGTAGTGTCATTGGTTTTCATGTTGACCCTGCCCTATGCTTCAGGGGACTTGTGCTTCCTCGCTGCCACATTCTGTTTCACACTTGGACAGGAGGGGCAGCATGGTGGCATATACAGGAATCAATCCTCCCTATTATCCTCCTGCAACCACTGAAATATGTCTTCCCGTCCTCTCCCTCTTTCAGCCAGTGCAGGAGGAAAATGTTCATTATGCCATTCAAAATTTAAAAAAAAATTGAAAATTCTGAACCATTTCATTTCATTGAGGCCCATGGTCGATTACCAAATCACTTAAGTGGCCATCGCTCTTCAAAAAGTTGAGCACCCTTGCTATAGTTGATCTTTTTTCCCCATGACTCACCATGTCTGGTCCTGTACTGCACCAGTCAGAGGCATCAGTACCTTAGCTCTCACATTGCAGATAGACAACTATGAAGCTGTATGCAAATGGATGCCTTGGCGCACTTACATGGCAGGAACTGAATTACTAATTTTCAGAAGGAATTACAGAGAAAAAATTTAGATTTTTCAGAATACATTTATACATGTCCTCTATGATGGCCAAGCTCTACTCTTGAGTTCAGTTTAACTTGTAAAATGTAAAATGTAGCTTGGTTTGATCTTTGTTATTTTTAGGCTGGATCCCAAATATACCAATCTAATTGTTAAGAAAAAAAAGTGTCTTAACAGGGCATCCACAAGTTCAGTAAATACGTTCCTTAATTATTGTGTAAAAAGAAGACATGTATCACATCGTGCAATGCCCAGTCATTGAATATATTTTTTTCCTTGCATAATCTTGCAGAACAGTGTTGGAGATGATTATGTCCTATCATGGTAATATCTAATAACAGACATCATACTTCACCAGTTACATGACCTGTACAGCACAGAGCTATGCTAGAAGAGCATGGGTGAGGAAAATTAATGGACCTTAAAAGCTTCAGTTTAAGTATAAATAATTATTCCAAGACCTTAGCAGTGGTTGTAGTCAATGCATAACTTACCACACTGAGCAGGTCAAGGATGTTCATATCCAGAGACCACCAAGAATATTTGTGTGAGGGCAAATGTTTAAAAAGGAGAGTATAGTCAATTCTTAGCAAGTACAGATTTAAATTATTACCCTTTTACCTGGCAACAGATTTTTAAAGCAACAGTCAGTTTTACTTGGTTGGTGTAGATTATTTTAACAGCTATGTTTTAAATATACATTTTCAGATTTCCTACTGTTGAATGTTATATAGATAGTAAGGGCTAAGGAGGTTGTGGTGGGGGGTGATTTTAACAAAGATGGAGCCATTTGCTGTTTGTATGTGGCAATACTGAGCTATAGTGAAGAGAAGCGGAGTGGTATGGAAGCATGGCCATTTTGTGTGATTTTGAAATTATGAAAACATTATGATGAAGAGAACAAATCTTCAGATAGTATGCTGGAAGATCATTATTTTCATTATTTTATTTGAGAAAACATAACAATTGCAGTAGAGGGTGCAAAAAAAAAATTAGGAAAAAATTAAAAAATAACTATATTTTAACTATTTCTTTAAATAGCCCCCTGCCCCCCACCCCCCACAACTTCCTCTTCAAATCCTACACTTACCAGTCCACGCTCCTCATAAAGTAGATTAGTCCCAATGGTGGATGGTCTTTCCATAAAATTGAGTGGGGAATACACCATGCATGTATGGCCTCTGCTTCCAGTTGGCTATACAGTAGAACTGAAGACAAAACGTTTTAAAAAAAATTTTTGATAGAGTAATGGAGGGTTATAACCGTATCCCATTAGGGAGATTTACCTTCACTTTCTGTCCTCTAGCCAAAATAGGAAGCAAGAGGAAATCTCTTCAAAGTGACATAATCCCTGTCAGTCACCAGAACTAGTGCCCCCATTGGAAAACTTCCCCTCTATTCATGTTCAGGCGACTAATCAAAGTTTGTGATTTTATTTCATTTCCACTTTTGGTGATAACAGTTGCAGAGACAAATAGTGTATTGGGTAGGTGCAGCGACAGTAATCACACAAAGGTCTGGAGTGCTGTAACTGATGTATTGAAGAAATTGCAAATAATACAACAGCCCAGTGGAGACCTCACCCGACCGGGAACTTACAGTCAATGCAGCAGAGAGTCAGCAGTAGTAGGCTCGAACTGAAGACAGCACTTGCCAAGGGAGGAGGAATGTGGCCTGGCAAGTCCAACCAAAGAGGGATCTTGCAGAAATGCAGATGTAGGCCCTGCTCTTTCCCTACTCCTCTGGAACCTCTCCCTACCGCTAGCGCTGTCCCTGACAGGCGGGTATGCTCTTCCTACGCTAGTCACTTCATAAATGCATACCAAAACCCTGGGAGCAGGGACTTAAAAAGACTCTGCACTACCCAACATGGCCACCAAGGTCTCCTGGATGTAATTAAGCCAACCAGATTGCTGCTCCAGGGAGCCGAAGGAACCATAGGAATCCGAGTTTCTATTGACTTCCCCCTTCAGCTGCAATACTGCTCCAAAAGAGGGCACCTACAGTGGAGAATACAGACTGCACCTGCCTACAAGTGGGATTAAATTACTAAAGATAAATATCCAGTTCACTTTGCAAGGGAAGTTGCCCTTTGCAGGGGAATTTCGCCCCAGAGCTTAGTGAATGTGGTGAACTTTTACTTTTTTAAAAATATCTAATCATGTGCAAGGAAATAAAAAGAAAACTGCATTTTTACTCACATATGATTGGATGATGGAAGTCAGCAGAGCTTCACCTGATTTACTAAGCTCTGGGGAAACTTCCCTTGCAAAGTGAAACTTCCCTTGCAAAGTTGACAGACTATTCAACTCCAGTGAAACTCCATAATGGATATTATAAAAAACCTTTGAGCTGTTCTATTGATGTGAGGTCTGCTAATCTTTCTCCACTCTATCTAAAAAAAAAAAAGTTTTGTCTTCAGGTATGCTTTAAAGTGGAATTAAACTGAGCACCACAAACTGCAAGCTCTGTTTAATTAATTTTAATATTGAAATCAAACTCACCCATCCATCCATATCTCCATATTTTAAAAAAACCAACCCCCTAGCATTTCTAACCACAGTCATCTTGAGTAAGGGAAGATAATGTAGAATTTACTTCCTGGAATCCAGCTGCCCTTAGCTTAGGCACTCAGGCCTCCAGATGAAAGAAACAAAAATGCCCATAAAGACTCCTGGGATGTTTGACATCATTTTGGCCTAGACCAGAAACCAGGAAACAACCAAAGCAATGTTAAAAAAAAAAAAAAGTTTAAAACAAGTAAATAAAATGTATAATATACCTTTCTGTCTATTTATGAATGCAAGCAGTATAGGGAATAAAAATAGTTAAATTTGATTGAGAGGATTTTGAAAAGTCCATTAATAGAAAAATAAGGGTTATGATAAATAAGGTTATAGTAGGAACACACAGAGTAACACATTTTGTTTAGTGAATTGACACCACTAGATCGTATCCTCAGCTATGTTTATTTGACTAGCAGTACTATTCTTGATCCAATCCACAGCTATTATGGAACTACATGTATCCATCATGTAAATGAATCCCTTATTAATATTGCCACACGTGTGCCATCTCTGAGGAATGGTGAGATGTTGCTTGGGTCCTAATATTAAAGTCTTGTTTGTGAACTAAGTAGGTTTTCTACGTGCCTACATAACAAGCCATTGGAATTGGTATAAATGAGTCAGCATAGTACTCCTAAACGCTGGCACAAGAGACGAAATTGATGACAACATCTAACAGAACATGTTGATTACAAAATTGGGAGCTTGCTGCTTTGCGTAATTAATCTGGTAATGCAGGAAAATCTTGCTTGTTCACAACATTAAGATCTAGAAATAGGATGTGGTTAATATTAAACATTGGTTTAGAAAACACATTGGCTAAACCAGTTCCCCATCTAGTTTTTTTTTTGGTGTATGTTTGTGTTCTTAATACCAAGACCAAGGTATTTTGCTAAATAAATAAAAAAAAAAAAAAAAGATCAAACTAAAAATAAAACTGGGATTCTTCATTTTATTAAGAAAAATGGCCTTTGTTTTAGGCAGTTTGCTAAAGAGCAACTCTAAAGATAAACAATAAGCAAACAACTAGTTCTATCTGGCCACCACAGTATCTGCCCTAAATATCTGACTGTTCACTCAGTTTCCCCTAACCTGGGAAGTCTGTGATTTACTGCAGCCAGCCCTTAGGGCTCGTTTACACTTGCTTCAAAATGTGGCAAAGGACACACTTTTTTTAAAGCACTTTGAATGTCAATCAAGGCCTCGGTCACTAAATAAAATGGTTAGCTTACAGTCCTGTACACACATTGTGTTTGCTTTGCTTCAAAAATTATAACCCATGTGTGACAGACCCAACTAGAAAAGGGGCTTTTGGAGGGGACTAGGGGCTAGCCTTCTAGCCACGGATTATGGCCCATGGAGAGAGCAGATCATTCTCTAATGATGGACAACAATGTGATGAACACTGAGAGCAAGACTTGGATGTATTATCTGAATAAAAGACAATACAGGTTACCTTCTGGAGTGGATGGAAAGGTGTAATATTAATCTTATACAGGTTAATGGTCGGAGGAAATATGGGGCCCTCCTGCTTTATCAACAATCTCCCTCAAGAAATCTATGAAGATAAATCAATTCCACTTTTTCAGACTGTTGGAATATTGTATGAGGTTTATCTTATGATGGACAGATTATACAAGTGAAAGCAAACACCTGAAGACAGGATGTGTAATGTACTTTGTATATTCAGGGTTGCAGGTTGCGAGCTGTCTGGGATGGGCTCCCTAGCTTGTCTAGGTGCTTGGCTGTTGATTAGCTTGCTGTTAATTAGATCACTGTTACATGTTAGTTGCTGGCTGTTGATTAGCTTACTGTAAATTAGATCACGGTTAGCTGTTGGCTGTACTGTTTACCGTTTGCACTGTTTAGGATAATTTTGATCAAGCTCTCACATAATAATTGTGGTATGTTTATCCCAATGTGTAATATTTGTTTTTTTTCTTCATGTGAGGACTGCCCCAATTTCTGAAGGGTATAAAAACCTGTATTTCTGCTCAATAAAGAGTGGGAGATCCAGTTTTGCACCTAAGCTAGTGTAGCCTAGTCTTGGGTGTGATGCCCAGCTATAATACCTTGGTCCTGTGTCCCAGCAGTGAGGAAGCAGTTCTCCGACAGAGGCACTCAAGCCGGGTGCCGGGCTGTCCATCACACCATGACGCTTTTATGGTGCTTCAAAGCGTCTTCAAAGCCTCGTAGAAGGCTATGACAAAGTTTGCTTACAGCACCTGCAGCTTTTAAGAGGCTTTTATTCAGCTTTAGCTTTACTTTTTTTTGGAGGTATTGTAGGTATGAGATATACCAGGATGAAATTAGAAACCAACAAGTGAAACAGACATCAGCAGCAGTCACTTTCTAATCATGTGTATATATTCTGGAAGTGTCTTGGGCAGACGTCATATCTGGTGTGCAACATGGAGCAGCAGGAAGGTGAGCTGGGTCCAGACTGGAGCAGAGCAACAAGCAGATGGCACACATTGTGTGCCACACGGGAATGCTATAGCGGAAGGTCAGCGGGCCCAGAGAGAGAGCGGACTGAGCGGCGAAGGATCAGCAGAGCAGGCGAACCAGAGCAGGAGATGCACAGCATGGGAGCAATATAGTGGGAGATGAGCAGGGACCAGCGAGAGAGGATGACCAACAAACCAGAGGATCAGCACAGCTGGGGGGCAATACTGAGTGGGGGATCAGCAGAGCTCGGGGGTTACTACTGAGTGGAGGATCAGCATAGCTGGAGGTTACTACTAAGTGGAAGAGGTTGAGCAGAGCTGGGAGTTAGTACACATTGTGCTTGATTAGCGGTTTCCCTGGCTACAGTAGCCAGGGAACAACAGCTCTGAACCTGGAAGTAATGTAGTACAAGTCGCTTCCTGGTTCATTCATTGCTAAGACTGAGGAATGGATCTTCTCCCGCTCCCGAGCGGCATCACCTTCAGAGTCCTCCAGAGACCTCAGATTAGTGCCCCGGTAGACAAGGGTTTAAGCTTTAAAAGACACTATACTCAGGTGTAAATGGGTATCATTGAATAATCCTAGTGTCAAGCATTGATATCAGCACTTTGGGTGAATCATCAAATCAATTTACCTCAGACGTGAACAGGGCCTTATATAGATGGTCACTGGAAGAATGTTTCTGGAAGATTTATTTAAATTGAGATCTGTGAGTGATATATTGTGCACCCCATGCCTAACATTGAATATACAGTGTGAAAATATATATATATATTAGAATGGAACTTTTAAGGTGTCTGATAGCTCTCAGGAATTAAACCACTACCTCATTTGATTAACAACATATAATTTATGCACATAGGTCAACATAACAATGTTAAAAAAGACTTTGCCTTAATCCAGAAAAAGTTTATTGAAAAATAAGATTCCATAAACCATAATATAGTGTAGCACTACCCACATGGGAATTGCTGGATTATTTTTGGGCACCGTGTTGCTCTGGACCCCCCCTCTGAAAGCCCACCTCCTGCTGACACCACCGTACACTCTTAAACAGAATAAATTACCACCAAAAAGTAAACTCAGACACTGATTGGAGTAAACTGGTAAGAGGTTTAGGTGTCCTTTTATCATGCAGTGGTAAATGACCGCTGCTCAATTCTCTGGCATTCTCGGAGAAGACAGTTCTCCTCTGAATGCCTTTTTATGAAGTGGTGTAGATCACTTCTCCAAATGAAGGGAGAAGCGATCTACAAACGCTTTCAATGCTGGAAAATGGCTGCTTTTACTATAATCTCGCAAGATTACTGTAAGAGATCAGTCAAACACTGCTTACTAAACAGCGGTAAATTATCGCTGCTTCGTTTGCGGTTCCTCCGATTCTACAGCCCTGAGCTGGAGAATCTGGAGGGAGAACACAGATCGCCATCGAAGGGCTGAGATCGCTCCTTCATATACTTGCCATCTGTGTGCTGAGATTATCAGCGGAGAACATGTTCTCCGCTGACCATCTCTGTTTCCTAAAAGTCAAACCGTTAATTCTCTTTGGTTTACTGTTTGTAAGAGCGGTGGCTGCTCTTCCTCCTATTCCCCCAACCACTGGTCTTGGCACATCCCTTCTGTAGTTCTTCCTCCAGGAAGCTGTGATCTATTTTCTCCCTGCTCACTGTAGTGGGAGGAGTCAGACTCCTGGTCTGTACCTACCACCAAGGCAGTGTCCCAAGAATGACAACTCAGGACACTCTGGGTCTGTCCCGCCTCCCATAGCTTCAGCTAGGAGTCTCTGCACCTCCTCTACTAGTAACAGTTTATATACAGTACTATACATACTAGGGATGCACCCAGATATCGGTGGCCCAAAATACTGTTATCAGCCTTTTGCCGATAGAAAAAAAGGTGCTGATAATGGCCACTGAAATGCAATTTTACCCATGATTTTGTCACGATATTGCCCACAATTTTACCCAGGATTTTGCTGTGATTTTACCTGCGATTTTACCTGGGATTTTAATCGGAATTTAGCTGCAATTTTTTCATGATTTTACCCGTGATCTTGCCGTGATTTTATCCACAATTTTGCCACACTTTTACCCACAATTTTTACCCGGAATTTTGTGGTGATTGTACCAGTAATTTTGTCACAATTTTACCAGGAATTTTGCCCCGATTTTACTCGCAATTTTGCCCCAATTTTACCCACAATTTTGCTGTGATTTTATCCACGATTTTACCCAGGATTTTGTGCAAAACACACTACAAAATCATGGTAAAACAGACAAAACACAAACTGCACTGGGGTGAACAAGGCCTGAAATGCATTGAAAACACAGCAAAAAGTTTTTAAAAACATACACTTCTTACGTTTTTAATGCATTTTGCATTCTTAATCTGCTCAGTACCAAGTTGGCAAAAAAACGATCAAAAAATGCATAAAAAACCGCATCAAAAACGTGCGTGCAAAAATGCACTGCAAAAACCACTGCAAAACGGACAAAATGCAAACTGCATTGGGGTGAACAAGGCATGAAATTAATTGAAAATGGAGAAAAAAAAGGAATAAAAAAAACACAATTGCTGTGGTTTTGATGGGTTTTTTTTAGTCACATGACCTATGAAAAATGCACCCTAAGCATGGTAAAATCACAGGTAAAATCTTGGTAAAATTGTGAGTAACATTGCGACAAAATTTCGGATAAACTTGCAGCAACATCGTGGGTAAAATCGTGGCAAATTTTCAAGTAAAATTGCAGCAAAATCGTGAGTAAAATCACAGCACAATTGCAGGTAAAATAGTAGAAAAATTCTGGGTGAAAGCACTGCAAAATTTTGGGTAAAATAGAAGCAAAATCGTGGATACAAAAGAAGCAAAACCGTGGGTAAAATTGCAGCAAAGTTTCGGATAAAATTGCGGAACAATCGTGGGTAGTCGTGGGTAATCAGCAAAATCTCATGTAATATTGCAGTAAAATTGCAGCAAAATTCCAGGTAAAATTCCAGGAAAATCGCAGCAAACTTTCAGGAAAAATCTCAGCAAAATCACAGGTAAAATCACGGGTAAAATTATAGCAAAATCTTGAGTAAAAACACGGTAAAATTGCAGAAAAATCCAGGTTAAAATTGCATGTGAAATAGTGGTACAATGTGTTTGTTGTGCAGAAAAACATGTCATAATCACGGCACATAAATACCCCACGTTTTCAGTTGCCACTGAAATCAATGGCACCTGAACGCGCGATTGTGCGTTTTCACATTTTCATATCGTGTTTTCAAACTGCGGGTCGAATCACGGTTTCATTTGAAACGCCCTAGTGTGAATGGAGCCTTATGTCCCAGTGC
Source organism: Staurois parvus (assembly GCF_062004578.1). NCBI lineage: Eukaryota > Metazoa > Chordata > Amphibia > Anura > Ranidae > Staurois > Staurois parvus. Next base: position 1,892,889 of record NW_028317867.1, on the reverse strand, counting down.
TTTGTTTCTGTTTTGTTGTGGCCAGCGGTGCGATCACATGGAAGCATACAAGCAGCTGCGACTGCTAGAAAAATAGGAAGAGGAATTCTAATATTTAATTCCAGCAGACAACAGTAGATAAACAATGTAATTCTGGGCACGTGGCCATTTTTATTCTGGATTAAAAACAGAATGTCTGGGAAATTAGTTCCTATTCTGTTGTTACTGAAGGGCAAGTGATCACATGTGAGGATAGCAGTGGCGGCTGGGGAATGTGTGGGCGTGCTTTCTGTTGCAGTGGGTGAGTACACATTCAACATGTACAGGTCTAGTGTACCCACCCACATTCACTACAATTCCCAAAGGTTGATGGGAAGTGTAGTTTCCCGAGAGGAGAGGATATGATGTAATCCCTGCTGTTACACTTCCTCTTTGGCAGAGCAGATGCTGTTATTTTTTGAATTACAGAGATGACTTCCTGAAAATTCAGTTAGACTTTTCTCTTCAATGGTTATGAATTTCACAAATGTATTAACTCTTTAGTGTGTAGGGTGGTGTAATAATGGGTGATTTTTTTGCCTACCCTGAAGCTCTTCTTGAAACAAAGAAAAGACAACACTTATCACAGAGTGTGTTAGCAGGCCTACTTTTCAGAAACTAACCCAATACTTTCAACCTGAGGTGGCTTTATAGTCCCCAGGACCTGATGACAGGGACGTAACCTAACATAAAAGAGCTCTTTACCCCTGCAGTAACCAATGTCTCTTTAAAGACAGTGACGAGTCTTCTGCGGATATGATGGGGCCCAGTTGGTGCACAGTGGGAGGAAGTGTGAATAGTGATTCTCTGAAGAACAATGCAATAAAGCAAAAGCGGAACAGCACTCCCCTTCAAAGTGGCAGTGGACTGGTGTAATATCCATTTTAAGTGCAGTGGTCACTAGTAGATTTGAAGAAAAAAGGATGTTGAGCTGACAGAAGTGATTGTTGATACAGGGTAGCTCCTCTCTGGACTCTAAGACTATTGCCACAATAGGAAAAGGTCTCTTTAAAAGGGTAAATTGATGATGATAGTAACGCGGCTGGGGTCCGGCCTGGGGGATGGCTATCCTGCTATTAGTGCTGGTGTCAAGGCTGTGTCAAGTATGGTTAATCAACAGTGACTGGAGGAAGTAGTAGTGATTGTATGCGAAGTCCACAATTGTGTGGAGGAAATTGCAACTATGGAGCAAGTGTCAGTATTCTTTTCTGCTATGCAAGTTTCGGCACTCTCTCACCCGAGGCATCTGGCTGATCCTTGCGATCTTTCTATCTCTCCAGATGGGGCCCACTCAAACTCTCTGATCTCACCTGCAGTGTTACGTCCGGTCTCCTGCTGGCAGATCAACTCTCTGGATCAAGCTGCAAGGTTAGCGATCAGCAGATTCTGTTTGCCTTCCTTCTCTCTCCTTCTGCGGCCTGGTCTGGTTTTCAGGCAATCAACACACTCCTCTCTCTAGATCTCTCCCCTCTCACTTCCTGTCATGTTTCCCAGGCTTTTACATATATATGCCCACACGCCAGCTCCTCTGGGAAATGTAGTTTCTAATTGCACTGCTCCTCAGCAAAGTCCTGCGATTCAGCATACAATTTCATAGAACTGTTCTTCAACATGAGAATGCCCCTGTTCTGCAGGACACTGCCTTCTTGTGTTGGCTTCAATATACTGCATCAAACATTTATAGCAGGGTGTTACTGTCAGGAAACTAGTGCAGCTAATGCTAATTCTTCTGCAGCTCATGTGAATTCCTCCAGCTAATGCTAATTCCCGTGCAGCTGATGCTCGTTCACGTGTAACAGCACACAGACAAGCCCAGGCTAATATCTAGCATTCACGTCTTCCCTCATTGGTGCCAAGCTGCCTATTTAAAGGAGACTCAGTTGTATACTAAGAGCTGGATGTTCTTCAGCTTCCTGTGACCTGTGTTCCTGTTTGTACTGACTGATCTTCCGTTGCTGACCTGGCTTGCTCTTGACCTTGTTCTGTGGATTCCGGATTCTGACCTCAGCTTGTCTTAGACTACTCTCTGCCTGCTCTCCTGGTGCTGACTCCCAGCTTGCTACTAGACATCACTCTGCTTGCTAACCTGGTACTGACCCTGGCCTGCCTCCTGACCACGCCGCTATCTCACGGTGTATGACTCTGGCACATCTTGATTACATTTCTGACCATGGCAATCACCTGCTATCAAGCTATCGGCACCTGTGCTTCTTTGAGCCTTGTACCTCTGTCACCACATTCAGGGGTGCTCGGACCAGAGCCCAAGGGCAGCCCTCTCATCAACTCGGCCTTCAACCAAGGTACTTGACAGTTACACACTCCACCCACTCAAAGTCTTTGGTCTCCCAAGGAACAAGGGAAGCAAACTGTTAACATTTGGCATAACATATTTACATTTGATAAAGAAATCAACCACATTAATCAGGAGGAACAACAATTGGTAAGTATTCATTGTTAATCAACTTTTGTAATAATGACTCCCACCCAAGGTTAGGAGACTCTAAGGGGTTTATTTACTAAAGCTGGAGAGTCCAAAATCAGACTCCCTTCTGCATAGAAACCGATCAGCTTCTAACCTCAGCTTGTTCAATGAAGCTTTGGCAATGAAACCTGGAAGCTGATTGGTTTCTATGCAGAAGGGAGTCTGATTTTGGACTCTCCAGCTTTAGTAAATAAACCCCTAAGTGTCATCAGAGGGGCTTACAGTTTCTTGGATTTGCTTCAATAAGCTGTAAATGGGAGCTTCTAGAATTCTTTTGCTGGAATGGAAGGTTTCTTCAGAGCTCTCTCCCAACACTTCTTCTTTTATAGACTCTGCTTGAGAACCCTTTGGGGAATCAATCTCTGGCTCAGAAAGCAAGAGGTCTTCAAGTGTGGGGTTTGGCAAAGAGGTAGGCTCAACCAAATTTGCAGGGCCTGTATCTGCAGTGGAAGTAATCTCTGGCAGGAAACTTGTCGAAGGAGTGGGTGAATCTGAAGCAGGGGTGAACATCAAGATATAGTTTTTTAATGATAGTTAGCAGAGGTCGCCAATCTATTGCAATTTCTACCACCCCCCCTCCTCATTGGTCCCCTCCTCCTCTTCTGGAACTACATAGGGCTAAAGAGGGGACAAGGGAGACCTGCATGGCTGAGTCTTCACAGTGGAAGGATTACTTGGCGGTGTTGGGATTCGCACAGCGTCAGACAATGGTAAATGGTGATTTCGGTGCCAAGACTTCACTGGACCTTTCTTCCCCTCCGGGCGGATCTGATAGATGGGCAAATCTGGCAGCTTCTAGCAGATGACATAAGGCAAAGATTTCCAATGAGCTGCTATTTTATGCTTCCCTGCAACCCCAAGCTTTCCTAACAGCCGATCCCCTGGCTATAAATCCTGCAGTTTCACCTTGGAATCATGGCTTTGTTTGTTTTTTTTGCTCTTGAGGACTGGGAAATTTCCTTGGCCTTCTCACATGCGGTCTCTAGCTGATGTTTCAGTCTCTCTACATACCACTGGTGAAATGAGGGGGCAAGGTGGTCAGGAATTGTGCCAAAGGCTAGATCCACTGGTAGCTTGGCTACGATAAGGGGAAAACCCTGTAGCATCATCCTCGGTGCTATTATAGGCATGCCCCACTGCAGCAATATGTTGGCTTCACTGCTGTTTCTTCTCTGATGGCAGCGTGCCAAGCATGTTCAGAAGTGTTCGATTGAACCGCTCTGGTTGAGGATCACCTTGAGGGTGATAGAGAGTGGACAAAGTTAGTAGTTCCTTTATTAATTTGCTTTCAAAGCCTCTCCCCTGATCCAAGTGAATTTTCTGTGGAAGTCCGTAATGCACAGAGAATGTTTCTACTAACACTTTGTCTACCATGGATGCCTGCTGATTTTTTTAAGGAAATTCCTGATCATATTTAGTGCAGTGTTCTATCACTACTAAGACATTCCCCAACCCGCTACAATCTGGTTCTAGACACAAGAAATCTATACACACTAGCTCCATTGGTCCTTGACTTTGAAGATGGCCTAAGGAGGCAGCTTGTTTAGGTAGAGTCTTTCTTTGTATACAATTCAGGCAGATGTGACAGTACTCCACTTCTGTCCTCATCCGCAGCCAGTAGAACCGATCTCTCTCCAGCAAATAGGTCCTCTCCTGGCCTAAGTGTCCATGCTCATCATGCAGTGACCTCAGCACCGTTCTTCTGAACTGGGTAGGCAAAAGGAGTTGCCATAAATCATCACGTTGGTCCGAGGGGCCCCTTTGGTAGACCACCCTGTTCCTCAGTTCTAATCCATGCCACTCCCTATGGATGATTTTGGCATCTGGAGGGTCTTCTACCCAAAGTAGATTAGGTTGCTGCTCCATAAGGATCCTGCTAATCAGTTGGCAGAGGAGATCTTGATCCTGGGATTCCTACATATCTTTAGAGGTGAACTGGAGTAGATGCTCACCCTTCAACTGTGACACATTGCAATAGTACAATGGGATGCAGGCACCTCTGATTCCCACTGCTCCCTGTGTAGGCTACTCCCTTGGCCACATACTCAGCACCCTGACTCATGGCCTGCACCAGTTTTGGGGACACTTGTAACCAGCTTGGTTCAGGGGCCCACTGACCATGGGGCCTCCTAGCCCAGGTCAGCCCTGTAGGCTGAAGCGGAATTGAGACAGGGCAGCCAGCCACCAATGCCCAGTGGTGTCTAGCTTGGCTGTACATAAGTTAGGGGGTTGTTGTCTGTCTTAACCAAGTACTCATCCCCATAGGGATAGTCCTTCAACTCATCCACCACAGCCCACTTCAAAGCAAGGAATTCCTGCTTGTACATCAGGTAACTCCTTTCAGAGGTTCCGGCTCACAAACGTTACAGGCCTTAGCAGCCCATCATGTTCTTGGAACAGAACTGCCCCAAGTCCCTCTCTGCTGGCATCTACATGGAGCTTGTAAGGCTTAAAAGGGCAAACACAGGAGCTTGCGTCAAGCATTGCTTCAGCTTAATAAAAGCTTACTCAAACTGATGAGTCCACTGCTCACTGATAGATTTCCGAGGTCTCTGGGATCCTTTCTTCAGAGGGCCCTTGTTTGATTCACTAGTGCCCCCTTCCATATACTTCAGAAGGTCAGTGAGGTCAGCGGTCATAGCTAATCCCTCCACAAACCAACGGTAGTATGAACAGAAGCCCAAGAACAACCTCAACTCAGTAATGTTGTTCGGTCAAGGCCAGGTAGTCACAGTTTCAATCTTGCTGGGATCAGTGGCCACCCCATCTGCAGAGACTACATGTCCCAGATAGGTGATGAATTTCAGGTAGAATTAGCACTTCTCCAATGACAATTTCAGGCCTTCCTCATGAAGTCTCTGGAACACCTTCTCCAAATCGCTCTTTATGCTTTTCAAGGGTTCTCCCGAACACTATTATGTCATCCAGATAAACTAAGCCCCCGATCAAATTCATGTCCCCCTACTGTACACTCCATAAACGTCTGGAAAGTGACAGGTGCCCCGGATGGACCCTGGGGCATGCGGTTGAATCTAAATAACCCGAATGGGCTGATGAAAGCGGTTTTCTCTCTATCTTCAGGGTGCATAGGGATTTGATAGTATCCGCTTTTCAAATTCAGTACACGAAACCACTTAGCCCTGGATAAGCACTGCAAGGCATCCTCAGTCCGTGGGGTTGCGTATAGATCTGGGAAAGTCCGCTTGTTCAAGGTTCTATATCGATGCACATCCATAGGGTGCCATTCTTCTTGCGTACCACTACAATAGGGGCAACATAGACACTTCTGAATTCCCAGATAATCCCGGCCCTCTTCAGCTCTGCCAACAGCTCTTTCGGGATCCTCCAGGTCCCTAAGAAGGACCCACCAGGCCCGCTACTGGAATGGTTTGTCTTCCTTGAGTCGAATTCGATGTTGGGCACTCTTGGCGCACCCGACATCATAGTCGCTTTTGGAAAACACTCTCTCCCAGTTTGTCAGTCTCTCTCGCTCTTCTCTTCCACACCTCTGACCTTCCTCTAATGGGGTCATCTGGTGACTCATTTGTGCTGACTGGTTTAGCTACATTCACTTGCCCCAACAGAGCCTGGGGTTTTAGGGTTATGGGGTTGGCAGTGTTGTTACAGACTCAAACAAGTACGTTACCCCTGCTTTGCTGCAGAGCCTTTGTAGCAATCACTTTGGGGATGATCTCTACCCCACTTGTCCCTCCTCTGTTTTCCATCTCCAGCACCACAAAGGGCCTGGGCTGATCCCAGCTCAATTTAACTCAGGCTTTCAAACAGGTGACTGCTCCCGACTGGAGCACTTTTGCTTCAGACCCATTCTTCCAAACCTTCCCCACTTACTCTTCTGGAACCCTCAGCTCTCTGACAACTCTTTGATAAACTTGAAGTAATTGTGGGTGGATGCTCTCTATGGGTACAGTGTTCTGCTTGGCCAGTGGAGCAAGTAGCTGCCGAACGCCGAAGTTGGTATTGGTCCCAATTAGTAAAGAAAACTGCTTTATACCCTAGGTCCTATGACAGACTATCAAAAGTCTCAGTTTTCCCTGTCAAGGTTGTGCAGAAAACTAGACGGATGGGTATGTGGGACATAGGGACATTTCTGCATCTCAATTCCCCAAATGTCTAGGTCTTCCTGCTTCCGTAGTGGCATGTGTTTTAAGTGCTTGTCATAGAAATCCCTTTAAAGTAGGGTAATTTCGCCTCCAGTATCCAGCAAAAGTTTCGTGCAGACTCCCTCCACTTGAATGCAGACCACTGGGGATGGGCCTATTAACTTATCTGGCAGTCTTTCTGGTTGAGGTTTTGCACTTCTGATTTGAGATTTCCCAGATTGAGTTGTTCGCTTCCTGGGATTTGGTATTTCTAGCTTTCTGGAGTGGTGTGTATCAATTTCCTGAATCAGAGTACCAGTCAACAGAGTTGGGAGCTGAATGGACTCTAAGGGACAACTGCTAGCGGAAGACTGAGTGGTTATAGTCTCTACAGTCTGTGTTCCCTGAGAATTGGAGCTAAAAATATTCTTTAGCCCATCAGCTGGCTTCTCCTCTGAGGGCCCCTGAAGTTTTCTGCCACATTTGTAAAGAATAATTTCTGTAAGGCTTGTATCACTTCGGCCATGAGATCAACCATTGGTTTAGTTTGTGGGCATTGGACCCGAAAGTGTCCTGGTTCTCTGTACTGAAAGCAACGTCTGTAGTGCCCAGAGCTAGATTCCCCTTGTCCAGATGCCATTGCTAATACTGCTTGTCCCATTTCTGCCATAGATTTCTGCATGGCAACATGAGCTTCCATAACCTACTGTCTTCTGGGCCTCACAGGACGACTGTTGCATCATGGCTTGGGCCTGAGCCAACTGAGACAGGGTCTGCACTATGCCTTCCATTGAGGCTTTGGCCTGCGCCTCATGTACTCCCTCCATGATTGGAATAGCTTGAATGGCACAACAGGAAGCCTTGTGCTGGGTTCTACCCTGGAATTCTGCCTTTCTAGCCTTCTGACTTCTTCAAGGCTTCTTCCTCCCTGATAGTCTTCAACAACTTGGAATATGTCACAGCACCATATGGGTAACAGACTCTGAGCGTTTGTGCAGTTTAATTGAGTGGTTGAGCCCCATTCTGTACTTGTGTCCAGAGAGCCTTGCTGGCACCTTCTGCCTTCACTCCCCTGGGCAACCACCTGATGCAGAATCTTGCCCAGCCTTTGCACACACTCCGATAAATTCTCTTCTTCTCGTTGATATGTGTGTTTGAACAGGTAGGTCAATTACATGCAGTTCTCGACTCACCCAAATACTTCTTGCTGGACCTCATGGCACTCATGGGTGGTACAGCCTGGCTTGTCCCATTTCAGGTTTTGTACAATGTCTGAAGCGGGAGCCCATAGGCTTTCCACGACCCTCTGTCTCTTCACAGAATCTGCTACTTCCCACTCCTCTATGGCCTGGAGGGCCTGTTAGACCCATGTATCGAAGTCATCCTCCCCCAAAGGAGTGGGGGTCCTGCCAGAGAAGGGTCTCAGTCTTCAGTAATTGTGACTAGCAATAGAGGTAGAGTTTTTCAACAGAGTCTCTTTGAACCTTCCCAGTTCAGCCAGTGGAGTAGCAGGTATGCCTCCCACTATGTCTGCTGAGGTGGCTCGGATTCCAGGGTTCCTTCCCTTGAACTCTCTGCACTGCCCTCAGGGAGGATTGGTTGATGCACCCAGGCCATTACTGTATCAGACAGATGTACATTCTCTTGTTCAAGTGGAGGTGGAATTCCTTTCTTCCACTCCATCAGTATCAACACATTAGGAACATCTGGATCACTTCTGATGTCGAGAATACTCACTCTCTGATCAGGGATACTGTCACGACCTATGGTATTGAGCTCTATAGATCTACAGCTTGGGGTTCCCCAGGGCGCGGAATCTAAGCCCCAACCTACTTGTTCACCAGGGCCCCTGATAGTGGGGATGGACTTGCAGCAGGCTGGGACCAGGTCACGGCCCCCAGGTACACCCAGCTGAGGTGGAGGAGACCGCTAGCAGGAGCAGGGTGAAAGGGAGAAGACACAGGGAATCCAATTGGCAAGCCGAGGTCAGGACAGGTGGAAAACTAGCAAGGTCAGGAACGAAGCCGGGGTCAGTACACAGACAATACAGGATTCACAGCGAGAACACACGGGAGCTCCAACAACACGAAGATGCACAGGCAGAGTGGGACAGACTGAGCATGTCTTAAATAAACAAGCCAGCTAGGAGGAGGCCCAGGAAGTGATGAAAGGGAAGGACATAAAACCCAGGGAATAGTAGACACACAGGTGAGCACAGACAAACACACATGTGAAGGAATCAAGAGCAGCAAGGAGGTAAGAGTAAACACACAATAGGCTGAAAGCTAACTTGTGACAGTACCTCCCTCTTATGAGGTCTCCCCACTTTTTTAGGGCCAGGCTTAAGGGGAAACTTCTGATGAAAAAATTCCACCAGACAGGGTGCAGAAACATCAGTAGAAGGAATCCAACACCTCTCCTCAGGACCATATCCCTTCCAGTCAATTCGATACAAGAGCTTCCCTCTGATGAATTTAGAATCCAAGATTTGCTTGACTTCATACTGATCCAAAGTACTCGCTATTGGGGAAGAATGATGATGACGAGAAAATCTGTTGATGATATATGGTCTCAGAAGAGAAACATGGAAAACATTAGGGATTCTCAGATGTGAAGGAAGGCGGAGTTTGAAAGCAACGGGATTGACCTGGTGAAGGATGGTAAGGGGACCAATGAACCGAGGAGTAAATTTTCTTGGTAGAGAGCCAAACCTTGTCACCCGGGAAATATTCGGGACTCACCCGGTGATGACAATCTGCAGCTACTTTGTGCTTAGAAGCTGACAGATGTAAGCTCTTGGAAACATTTGCCTCATGAGTAAGAATAGGAGAACATACGACAGGAAACTGGGCTGGAGCAGACACCAATAACCAGGATGAAGGGACTGATGAGGAGGCAGCCAGGGAGGGCACAGAAGGGTGTATGGGGGCAGGACAGGGGGCAGAAGGCACTGTAGGGTGTAGTGGGGCAGGACAGGGGACAGAGAGTACATTAGCTACTAATGTGGAAACCACGGCTGGGTCCAAAGCAGCTGAAGAGAGTTTTGGGGTCTCAGCATGCAGGGCTCATGAATCTGGGAACTCAGATGGTACAGAGGTCACAGATGTTGGGACCTCCACTCACCCAGAAGGTAGCGGCATAGCAGCTCTGAGCTGCAACATACGTAAAGGGACCGATGGTTTGGGCAGCAAAGAGGGCAAGGAACTAGAGGTAGACAGCACCGGAAGGGGGCCCGCAATTGGAGTAGGCAGGGGAGCAGCCTTACTACAAGAAACATCTTGTAAGGTCTGGCAATGTTGAAGGAGCATTGGAGAGGTGGTGGCCTCAGCCACTGGTACAGTGCGAGGTGGGCAGACAGAACAAGAATTATTTAGATGACCTTCAGCCCCACAGTAAAGGCATAGACCAAATCGTAGGCGACGCGATCGCTTTTGTGGAGTAAGGTGTGTTAGGCCTAACTGCATGGGCTCTTCAGACGTCGGTACAGTTGCAGAGGTAAGTTGATCAGGGACTTTCTGGAAAACAGGAGCAAAAGAACCCACTGGAGTGTGACGTGGATGAGCCCTTTCCATGTCTTGCTCCTGGAAGCAGATATTGATCTGGATGCTAAGAGCAATCAAGTCATCCAGGGAGGTGGGTATAGTTCTTCCAACTAGTTCATCCATAATACGGTCTACTAGACCCTGCCAAGAGGTTGAAGAGAGGGCCTCATTTTTCCATGCCAGTTCCGAGGCTAAGGTGTGAAACAGAACTGCATACTGTTCTGTAGTCCTGCTACCTTGACGAAGCCGAAGAAGAGCTTCTGCGGCAGATGAAATCCTGCCGAGCACATCAAATGTCTACGGAAAGCTTGCAGGAAGACCTGGAGGCTGCAAATGATTGGATCTCGTCGCTCCCACAGTGGCGAGCCCCAAGCCAGTGCTTCACCAGATAGGAGGGAAATCATATACGCCACCTTGGAACGATCAGTAGAAAAATGGTGGGCTGCTAGCTCGAAGTGAATTGAGCATTGATTGATGAAGCCCTGACAAGCCTTGGGATCACCAGAGAAGTGAGATGGTGGAGGCAGCTGGAGTCTCGAAAGACAGTGTTCCACTGGGGGAACAGCGGAAGGCGAAGCAGCTGGAGCCGGGGCCGAAACAGAGGGTGAGGAAGTGGACACACCTGTAGCTGATCCAACCGGGAGGAGAGTTCCTGCAGACAGTGTATGATTTGTTCTTGGAAGGCCTGCTGGACCTCGACTCTCAGCGCAAAAACCTGAAGTTGTTCCAGGACAGGCTGCGGTGTCTCCGAAGAGCTCATGGCCTGAGCAAACTGTCACAACCTATGGTAGTGAGCTCTATAGATCCACAGCTTGGGGTTCCCCAGGGCGCAGAATCTTGCAGCAGGCTGGGACCAGGTCGCGGCCCCCAGGTACACCCAGCTGAGGTGGAGGAGACCGCTAGCGGGAGCAGGGTGAAAGGGAGAAGACACAAGGAAGCTTTCTTTTGGTTGTATTTAACCACCTCTGTGGTTCTTACTTTTTGCTCTATAAACACAAAGACCAAACATTTTGAAAAAAAAGCAATATTTTTCACTTTTGGTTATCAAAAATATCCAATAAACTCAGATATAAATTTAGGCCAAAATGTATTCTGCTACATCTTTGGTAAAAAAAAATCTCAATACATGTATATTAATTGGTTTATGTAAAAGGTATAGCGTGTACAAACTATGGTATATATATTGGAAGTTACTTTCCTTTCCTTTCTGACTGCCTGTCACATTTCTTCAGGTGCTAAAATTCCAGGTCAGTACAACCCCCCCCCCCCACCCAAATTACCCCTTTTTGGAAAGCAGACACCCCCAGGATTTTTTCAGAGAGGCATGGTGAGTTGTTCTGTCTCTCCAATCTAAGCATTGATAGTGTGATCTCTGTAACTTACAGTTGTGATTAGAGATGAGCGAATCGAACATGACGAAGTGGAATTCGTTCCGAAGATTTGGAAAAATTCTATTCGCAACGAATCCGAAGATTAGCAAACTTCGGATGCACGAATCGAATTTTCCCAAAAATGGCGGCGACATGTGTGGCGACAGGAGAAAATGGACAGAGAAGATGGGGCGGGGATCTCTGGGAAGGCGCGCAGACAAGGCGCGCTGACCCATAATGCATTCATGAGTCATGAATCATGACATGTGATCGCATTAGCCAATCAGCAGCAAACCAGCACTGTGTAATGGTGGAGCTATAAATCGCGGCCATCTTAGAATTCTCCATTAGCCTCCGGTCATTCAAGAGAGACAGACCTGTCTGTATTAAGGGACAGAGTTAGGGCCACAGAGACTTTAGGGCCACAGAATCGTTACTCAGGGACACAGAATCGTTACTCAGGGACACAGAATCGTTACTCAGGGACACAGAATCGTTACTCAGGGACACAGAATCGTTACTCAGGGACACAGAATCGTTACTCAGGGCCACAGCTATCAAAGAATCGAAAATTTAAAGTGACATACACCCTTTTTTTTTTTGGTGGCTGTCGTGCACAGTTGGTGCTGCAGTTTGCCGATTGTGCAAAATAAACTGACTTTCTGCTTCACAACCACTATTGTACGTTCAAAGAGTTAAATCCATTTACACGCCGGCTGGCGGTAATATTTTTTGGGTGATTAGTGCATTCCAGTGACACAAACGTACAGTTTCCAGCCAACGGCAAGCTGCAATTGTCCGATTGTGTCCAATAAACTGACTTTCTGCTTCACAACCACTATTGTACGTTCAAAGAGTTAGATCCATTTACACGCCGGGTGGCGGTAATATTTTTTGGGTGATTAGTGCATTCCAGTGACATAAACGTACAGTTTCCAGCCAACGGCAAGCTGCAATTGACCGATTGTGCTAAATAAACTGACTTTCTGCTTCACAACCACTATTGTACGTTCAAAGAGTTAGATCCATTTACACGCCGGGTGGCGGTAATATTTTTTGGGTGATTAGTGCATTCCAGTGACATAAACGTACAGTTTCCAGCCAACGGCAAGCTGCAATTGACCGATTGTGCTAAATAAACTGACTTTCTGCTTCACAACCACTATTGTACGTTCAAAGAGTTAAATCCATATACACGCCGGGTGGCGGTAATATTTTTTGGGTGATTAGTGCATTCCAGTGACATAAACGTACAGTTACCAGCCAACGGCAAGCTGCAATTGACCGATTGTGCTAAATAAACTGACTTTCTGCTTCACAACCACTATTGTACGTTCAAAGAGTTAAATCCATTTACACGCCGGCTGGCGGTAATATTTTTTGGGTGATTAGTGCATTCCAGTGACATAAACGTACAGTTTCCAGCCAACGGCAAGCTGCAATTGACCGATTGTGCTAAATAAACTGACTTTCTGCTTCACAACCACTATTGTACGTTCAAAGAGTTAGATCCATTTACACGCCGGGTGGCGGTAATATTTTTGGGGGGATTAGTGCATTCCAGTGACATAAACGTACAGTTTCCAGCCAACGGCAAGCTGCAATTGACCGATTGTGCTAAATAAACTGACTTTCTGCTTCACAACCACTATTGTACGTTCAAAGAGTTAGATCCATTTACACGCCGGGTGGCGGTAATATTTTTTGGGTGATTAGTGCATTCCAGTGACATAAACGTACAGTTTACAGCCAACGGCAAGCTGCAATTGACCGATTGTGCTAAATAAACTGACTTTCTGCTTCACAACCACTATTGTACGTTCAAAGAGTTAAATCCATTTACACGCCGGCTGGCGGTAATGTTTTTTGGGTGATTAGTGCATTCCAGTGACATAAACGTACAGTTACCAGCCAACGGCAAGCTGCAATTGACCGATTGTGCTAAATAAACTGACTTTCTGCTTCACAACCACTATTGTACGTTCAAAGAGTTAAATCCATATACACGCCGGGTGGCGGTAATATTTTTTGGGTGATTAGTGCATTCCAGTGACATAAACGTACAGTTTCCAGCCAACGGCAAGCTGCAATTGACCGATTGTGCTAAATAAACTGACTTTCTGCTTCACAACCACTATTGTACGTTCAAAGAGTTAAATCCATATACACGCCGGGTGGCGGTAATATTTTTTGGGTGATTAGTGCATTCCAGTGACCTAAACGTACAGTTGCCAGCCAACGGCAAGCTGCAATTGACCGATTGTGCTAAATAAACTGACTTTCTGCTTCACAACCACTATTGTACGTTCAAAGAGTTAGATCCATTTACACGCCGGGTGGCGGTAATATTTTTGGGGGGATTAGTGCATTCCAGTGACATAAACGTACAGTTTCCAGCCAACGGCAAGCTGCAATTGACCGATTGTGCTAAATAAACTGACTTTCTGCTTCACAACCACTATTGTACGTTCAAAGAGTTAAATCCATATACACGCCGGGTGGCGGTAATATTTTTTGGGTGATTAGTGCATTCCAGTGACATAAACGTACAGTTTCCAGCCAACGGCAAGCTGCAATTGACCGATTGTGCTAAATAAACTGACTTTCTGCTTCACAACCACTATTGTACGTTCAAAGAGTTAAATCCATATACACGCCGGGTGGCGGTAATATTTTTTGGGTGATTAGTGCATTCCAGTGACCTAAACGTACAGTTGCCAGCCAACGGCAAGCTGCAATTGACCGATTGTGCTAAATAAACTGACTTTCTGCTTCACAACCACTATTGTACGTTCAAAGAGTTAGATCCATTTACACGCCGGGTGGCGGTAATATTTTTGGGGGGATTAGTGCATTCCAGTGACATAAACGTACAGTTTCCAGCCAACGGCAAGCTGCAATTGACCGATTGTGCTAAATAAACTGACTTTCTGCTTCACAACCACTATTGTACGTTCAAAGAGTTAAATCCATTTACACGCCGGCTGGCGGTAATATTTTTTGAGAGATTAGTGCATTCCAGTGACCTAAACGTACAGTTTCCAGCCAACGGCAAGCTGCAATTGACCGATTGTGCTAAATAAACTGACTTTCTGCTTCACAACCACTATTGTACGTTCAAAGAGTTAAATCCATATACACGCCGGGTGGCGGTAATATTTTTTGGGTGATTAGTGCATTCCAGTGACATAAACGTACAGTTTACAGCCAACGGCAAGCTGCAATTGACCGATTGTGCTAAATAAACTGACTTTCTGCTTCACAACCACTATTGTACGTTCAAAGAGTTAAATCCGTTTTTATTTTTGGGGTGCTTATTGAATTAAAGAGTATGTCAGACAACACGCAGAGGAGGCAATGTTTCAGCAGCGAGCAGACGTGGCAGCAGAGGAAGGGGTCGAGGCAGCACTAGTCGCAGCCAGAGGCCAGTGTTCCCGGTGTCATCCAGCGGTCGTGTCTCCACCGACAACCCTGCCGTCATCGATTGGTTGACTCGGTCATCTTCCTCTTCCAGGTCACCTCTGACACCTACAGCCAACGGTCGGTGGGTACGTCAGACACAACCGTTAGTTGGCATGGCCCGGGAGCAAGCCCACTGAAATCACGTGTCCTCGACCTGCCCCTGTCCTTTGGTGTTCCCTCACCAAGCGAAGTATCGCATGCTGTGGGCTCAGCCCCACTGTACAGTGAGGAAGAGCTAACAGAGGGCGGTCAGGAACGGGGTGAGACATCCGCCTCTTCAGCAGCCAGGCGAAGAAGTACTGGCGAGGATAGTGGCTCGGTAGCCGGTCTAGAGACAGGTCTGTCTCCTGACCCACACGCAACCGAGGGGGCTAGTAGTGACGCGGAGACCCTAATTGATGATGATGAGGCTGATCGCACTTGGCAGCCTCGTCGTCATCAGGCTATTGCTTCCGCATCATCAGGAGAAGAGGGTGCCAGCTTGCCAGCGAGCAAAACAGTCGGTGGGTTGCCCAGGAGGCAGCAGGGTCGCAGCAGTGTCAGTGGAGCCAAACGGCCACGGAGTAGAGCACCAGCTCCACTGCAGCCTACCACCACGGCCAGTAGTGGTGCCGGTGTGCACGGAGGAAGTAGCAGTCAGCCAGTGAGGAGTAGCGGGGGCAAAGTTTCCTACTCGGCGGTGTGGCAATTTTTCGTCAAGCCGCCCGAGGAAGTAAACGTAGCCGTATGTCGACTATGTGGCCAGAAAGTCAAGCGTGGCCAGGGGGCCAATGTTGGGACTACAGCGTTGCATCAGCATATGCAGCGTCGCCATTCGGTGGCCTGGGAAAACCGTGATAAAGATACGGTGGTTCTGCCTGCCCCAGCCCCCGCTCCATCACCCGCTCCGTTACTTGCTCCGTCACCCGACGTCAATCGCCCTCTATCAGCCAGTCAAGGCTCCAACACCTCTGCTGAGGGGAGTTGTCGCTCGTTGGCATCTTCCGCTCGTTCAGATGCTCCTTCTCCTGCTACTCCTCTTCACGGATTCCGTCAGCAGTCTTTCTTGGAATCCGTTTCCAAGAGACAACAGTTTGCGAGCACGCACCCGACGGTGCAGAAGCTGAACGTCCTCCTGTCCAAGTTGCTGGTGCTGCAGTCCCTCCCTTTCCAAGTGGTGGACTCAGCACCTTTCCGAGAAATGATGGCTTGTGCCGAGCCGCGGTGGAGAGTGCCAAGCCGGCATTTCTTCGCCAAAAAGGCAGTGCCAGCCCTGCATTCACATGTAGAAGAGATGGTGGGCCAGTCTTTGAGCATGTCGGTCTCTGCCAAAGTGCACGGCAGCGCCGACGTGTGGAGCTGTAACTACGGTCAGGGACAGTACATGTCATTTACGGCCCACTGGGTGAACGTGGTGCCGGCACAGCCGCACCAGCAACTTGGACAGGTCACGCCGCTTTTGCCTCCACGTTTGCACGTCCTTGGTCCAGCAAAGATGTCCGCCTCTGCCACCTCTTCTTCCGCCGTGTCCTCAGCCGCCACCCCCGTGCCAAGTCCCATTACCCGACCGGCATATCACATGTGCAGGGCGCAACGGTGTCACGCTGTGCTGCACCTGGTATACCTTGGCGAACGTAGTCACACAGGGGAGGAACTTCTGAGTGTAATGAACAGAGAAATCGACAGATGGCTGTCTCCGCGCAAACTGAAAATCTGAACCATGTTGACCGACAACGGAAAGAACATGGTGTCTGCTCTGCGTCAAGGAAGGTTGTGCCATGCGCCATGCATGGCTCACGTGTTCAATCTGGTTGTCAAGCGGTTCCTAAAATCCACCATCCCACTGCAAGACATCCTTAAAATGTCACGTAAACTTTGCATGCATTTCAGCCATTCCTACACCGCAAAGCACACCCTCCTTGAGCTGCAGCGGCAGAACGGAATTCCACAGCATCGCCTGATCTGCGACGTTGCAACAAGGTGGAATTCAACCCTACATATGTTAGACCGCCTTTACGAACAGCGAAAGGCCATCACCGATTTCCTGATGTTACAAGCGGATAAAGGTACTCCCCTGTGTAACTTAGATGTCAGCCATTGGCAGCTCATGCGTGACACCTGCCGCTTGCTCAGGCCCTTTGAGGAGGCCACGCTATTCGTGAGTCGGCAGGACTATGGGATGAACGACGGCATTCAACAAATGCTGTTAACAATGGCTGGTCAGGGTGCGGTAGACGTGGCGCACAGATCTCAACGCCACATGACCCCTGTGGGGGCAGGACAGGAAGAAGAGGAGGAGGTAGAGGAGGACATTGGTGCTCAGGAATTATTGAGTGAAATGGGTGGTTTTTCCACTCAGCGGACAGGAGTGGAGGAGCAGGAGCATCTGGTAGAGGAGGAGGAGGAGACAGAGGACCCAGACGCACCGTGGCAGTATGCTGTGGAGATGGAGGCAGGGAGTCCCTCGCATTCCTTGGCACAAATGGCCCATAGCATGCTCGGTTGCTTGCGTAGCGACAGCCGAATAATACCCATCAGACAGAGGGATGACTTTTGGCTGTCCACCTTGTTGGACCCTCGCTACCTTTCAAAAATGGTGGCCTTTTTCACACCTGCTGAGAGGGAGGCCAAAATAAAGTACTATAAAAACCACCTATGTAGTCAGTTGGTCTCTGCCTTTCTGCGCCAACGTCCATCCTCAGACACTGTGGGCCCTGTGCGCTCGCGTTCCGCTGCCATGGCAGCAGGGGAGGGGTGGGGTGGTAGGAGCAGTGGCAGCTCCACCAGCAGCGGCTGCCTCAGTCTGCAGTCGATGATGAGTAGCTTTCTTCACCAGCGCAGTGAGGAAACTACTAACCAGCCGCAGCAGCAGCAGCATCAGGTGGACCTGGAGCAGGACCTCAAACAACAGGCTTGGGCCTACTTGGACAGCACCCTGCCAACCGAGGTAGACAATCCCCTTGACTACTGGGCAACGAAACTTGACCTTTGGCCCCAACTAGCTGAATTTGCCCTTGAAAGGCTGTCATGCCCGGCCAGTAGCGTGGCATCGGAGCGCGTGTTTAGTGCGGCAGGAGGTATTGTAACTCCGCGGAGGACACGACTGTCCACCCAAAGTGTGGAGAGACTCACGTTTGTGAAAATGAATCAGGCGTGGATTAGTCTGGATTTCAAACCACCAGTTCCTGACACAACTGACCTAATAACCTAGCCGTTCAGGCCACTCCCTGAACACCTCGGGAATTGCTTTGTATATCTGTCGCCTTAGAGGCCGCTGTCTGAACAGCTCATGAATTGCTTTCTATATGTGTCGCCTTTGAGGCCGCTGGCTGGACAGCTGATGAATTGATTTGTATATATGTACTTATTGTCCGCTGTCCGGACAGCTCATGAATTACTTTTTGTATATAGCCTTCCAAACCACTCTCAGAATAAGTCATGATATTCATGCTGTGTATAGCCTTATAGGCCAATGGTCAATCAAGTCATGATTGTTATAGTGTGTATAGCCTTATAGGCCGCTGTCTTTACAACTTTATAATTCCATGCAGTATATAGCCCTATCGGCCACTTTCTGGCATCCAGTTGCTGTAGCCCCCATCACCACACTGTGCCACGGGCCCCTGTACCACCTTCTCATACTGCTGCCAGATCCATCCTCTGCCATGTGCGTCTTTGTCGTCTGCTCACGCTGCTGGGTTCCAGTTTTAAACCTAGGCCTGTGTATGGCTTCCGAATACTGCTGCCTCCACCGCCACCCTGCGCCATGTGTCTCTGTCATCTGCTCACGCTGCTGACGGCTTCCGCTTTTTAACCTAGGCCTGTGTATGGCTTCCGAATACTGCTGCCTCCACCGCCACCCTGCGCCATGTGCCTCTGTCGTCTGCTCACGCTGCTGACGGCTTCCGCTTTTTAAACTAGTCCTGTGTATGTCTTCCGAATACTGCTGCCTCCACCGCCACCCTGCGCCATGTGCCACTTTCAGGTCTCCTTACACTGTTGGTGGGTTCCATTTTGTGATAGGGTGCTGTATGGCCTTCCATTGCTGCTGCCTCCACCGCCACCCTGCGCCATGTGCCTCTGTTGTCTGCTCACGCTGCTGACGGCTTCCGCTTTTTAACCGAGGCCTGTGTTTGGCTTCCGAATACTGCTGCATCCACCGCCACCCTGCACCATGTGTCTCTGTCATCTGCTCACGCTGCTGACGGCTTCCGCTTTTTAACCGAGGCCTGTGTTTGGCTTCCGAATACTGCTGCATCCACCGCCACCCTGCGCCATGTGTCTCTGTCGTCTGCTCACGCTGCTGA
Organism: Staurois parvus; assembly: GCF_062004578.1. Classification (NCBI taxonomy): domain Eukaryota; kingdom Metazoa; phylum Chordata; class Amphibia; order Anura; family Ranidae; genus Staurois; species Staurois parvus. The sequence goes on along the minus strand of NW_028317867.1, from coordinate 1,873,629 downwards.
CGGCTTCCGCTTTTTAACCGAGGCCTGTGTTTGGCTTCCGAATACTGCTGCATCCACCGCCACCCTGCGCCATGTGTCTCTGTCGTCTGCTCACGCTGCTGACGGCTTCCGCTTTTTAACCGAGGCCTGTGTTTGGCTTCTGAATACTGCTGCATCCACCGCCACCCTGCGCCATGTGTCTCTGTCGTCTGCTCACGCTGCTGACGGCTTCCGCTTTTTAACCTAGGCCTGTGTATGGCTTCCGAATACTGCTGCCTCCACCGCCACCCTGCGCCATGTGCCACTTTCAGGTCTCCTTACACTGTTGGTGGGTTCCATTTTGTGATAGGGTGCTGTATGGCCTTCCATTGCTGCTGCCTCCACCGCCACCCTGCGCCATGTGCCTCTGTCGTCTGCTCACGCTGCTGACGGCTTCCGCTTTTTAACCGAGGCCTGTGTTTGGCTTCCGAATACTGCTGCATCCACCGCCACCCTGCGCCATGTGTCTCTGTCGTCTGCTCACGCTGCTGACGGCTTCCGCTTTTTAACCTAGGCCTGTGTATGGCTTCCGAATACTGCTGCCTCCACCGCCACCCTGCGCCATGTGCCTCTGTCGTCTGCTCACGCTGCTGACGGCTTCCGCTTTTTAAACTAGTCCTGTGTATGTCTTCCGAATACTGCTGCCTCCACCGCCACCCTGCGCCATGTGCCACTTTCAGGTCTCCTTACACTGTTGGTGGGTTCCATTTTGTGATAGGGTGCTGTATGGCCTTCCATTGCTGCTGCCTCCACCGCCACCCTGCGCCATGTGCCTCTGTCGTCTGCTCACGCTGCTGACGGCTTCCGCTTTTTAACCGAGGCCTGTGTTTGGCTTCCGAATACTGCTGCATCCACCGCCACCCTGCGCCATGTGTCTCTGTCATCTGCTCACGCTGCTGACGGCTTCCGCTTTTTAACCGAGGCCTGTGTTTGGCTTCCGAATACTGCTGCATCCACCGCCACCCTGCGCCATGTGTCTCTGTCGTCTGCTCACGCTGCTGACGGCTTCCGCTTTTTAACCGAGGCCTGTGTTTGGCTTCCGAATACTGCTGCATCCACCGCCACCCTGCGCCATGTGTCTCTGTCGTCTGCTCACGCTGCTGACGGCTTCCGCTTTTTAACCGAGGCCTGTGTTTGGCTTCCGAATACTGCTGCATCCACCGCCACCCTGCGCCATGTGTCTCTGTCGTCTGCTCACGCTGCTGACGGCTTCCGCTTTTTAACCTAGGCCTGTGTATGGCTTCCGAATACTGCTGCCTCCACCGCCACCCTGCGCCATGTGCCACTTTCAGGTCTCCTTACACTGTTGGTGGGTTCCATTTTGTGATAGGGTGCTGTATGGCCTTCCATTGCTGCTGCCTCCACCGCCACCCTGCGCCATGTGCCTCTGTCGTCTGCTCACGCTGCTGACGGCTTCCGCTTTTTAACCGAGGCCTGTGTTTGGCTTCCGAATACTGCTGCATCCACCGCCACCCTGCGCCATGTGTCTCTGTCGTCTGCTCACGCTGCTGACGGCTTCCGCTTTTTAACCTAGGCCTGTGTATGGCTTCCGAATACTGCTGCCTCCACCGCCACCCTGCGCCATGTGCCTCTGTCGTCTGCTCACGCTGCTGACGGCTTCCGCTTTTTAAACTAGTCCTGTGTATGTCTTCCGAATACTGCTGCCTCCACCGCCACCCTGCGCCATGTGCCACTTTCCGGTCTCCTTACACTGTTGGTGGGTTCCATTTTGTGATAGGGTGCTGTATGGCCTTCCATTGCTGCTGCCTCCACCGCCACCCTGCGCCATGTGCCTCTGTCGTCTGCTCACGCTGCTGACGGCTTCCGCTTTTTAACCGAGGCCTGTGTTTGGCTTCCGAATACTGCTGCATCCACCGCCACCCTGCGCCATGTGTCTCTGTCGTCTGCTCACGCTGCTGACGGCTTCCGCTTTTTAACCTAGGCCTGTGTATGGCCTTCAATTGAAGCTGCTTCTGCTCCGCCACTCTGCCATTGGACTCTTGATAGTCGTCTCCCCACGCTGCTGCTGGGGGGACTTTTTAACATAGGCCTCTGTATGGCCTTCAATTTTAGCTGCTTACGCTCCGCCACTCTGCCATGGGCCCCTGTACCGCCTCCTCATGCTGCTGCCAGGCCCGTAATCTGCCATGGGCCCCCGTACCGACTCCTCATGCTGCTGCCAGGCCCGTAATCTGTCATGGGCCCCTGTACCGCCTCCTCATGCTGCTGCCAGGTCCAGAGTGTGTCATGGGTCCCTGTACGGCCTCCCATTGCTGCTGTCTCCATCGCCACACTCTGCCATGTGCCACTTTCAGGTCTCCTCACACTGCTGGTGGGTTCCATTTTGTCATAGGGTGCTGTATGGCCTCCCATTGCTGCTGCCTCCACCGCCACACTGTGGCTCCACACTCTGGTTTTGGCCCCGTGACTGCCCAAATGAGTGAAGTGTGCGGTGATTCTAAGATCGACGGCACTCATCTGCATGTCATACTGACTGACAGTATTATTTCTCTTCCCCAGCAGACTCCAAGGGCATTTAAATTAAAGGTACAGTGTTCTGCACTAATATAAAGGCTCTCTGAAGCCTAGAAACACCCTTTTTATAAGTTAAATTCGCAGCAAATATATTTGGCACGAAGCGAATTTAATCGGCGAATTTGGCGAATCAGCCAAACCGAATTTTTGAATAATTCGCTCATCTCTAGTTGTGATGAAATAGCAACAACTTCAACCTCAGTTGGATACCACAGTCAGTGACTCAATGAGAATGACATCTTGTAGATCTTGTGAAGTTTATTCCATAAACTGAGAGAATCTTACAATAATGAACAATCCATAGGTCAAAAGATCATACTGTTTCTGCTCCATGCCATGAGGCTTGCTGCAATGCATCTCTGGGAAAGGGGGAGGGCTATCTATACAACATTAACTAAACCAAAGGAAAGGGAGGAGCAGAGACAGGATATAGAAAACATTTAAAGGCATATGACAGTCAATATGACAGTCATGTGAAACATGACATGAGTCCATGGAACATTTTATTTTTTGCCACAAATGTTTTGAAAATGACAAATGTTTTTTTTTTTTAGTTGTCACTTTAATGATATATTGCTCATGCATGCCATGGGTATGTGTGGAATAACACCCCAAAACACATCCTTCTATTTTTCCTGAGTATGGAGATACCATATATAGGAACTTTTTGGGAGCCTAGCTACAAGACCCCAAAATCCAATGACCACCTCCAGACTTTCAAATGACATATTTCCTCATATCACTTCCCCACTACCTATCACAATTTCGGAGGCTCTAAAATGCCAGGATAGGACAAACACAACACCCCCCCCCCAAAATGACCCCTTTTTGGAAAGAAGACATTCCAAGGAATTTGATAGGCATGGTGAGTATTTTACAGATATAATTTTTGTCACAGGGTTTTAAAAAAAAGAAAAGAAAAAATACATTTTTGTTTTCTTTCTTCGTTTTCCAAAAACATGTGGCAACAAATGAGATCTGCAAAATACTCACTATGCCTCTTAGCAAATACCTTGGAGTGTCTACTTTCCAAAAAGGGGTCATTTGGAAGGGTTGCTACTACTATCCTGGTATTTCAGAGTCATCATTAGAAACTTATGCCACACATCACCCACTCTTGAAAACCAAGTCTTTTCTGACACTTTTTGTTCACATGAAAAAAGTTTTTTGCTAGAAAATTACTTTGCACCCCAAACCTTATATATATTTTTTAAATCAGAGGCCCTAGAGAATAAAACGGTGGGTGTTGAAATTTTTTACATCACACATTATTGGCGCAACGATTTTTTGCAAATCTTTAGCAAAAATACACTTTTTGGAATTTTAATGCACAAAAACACAATATATTGCCCAATTGTTTGATAAATTATAAAAGATATGCCGAATAAATAGATACTAAACATGACATGCTTGAAAATTGCGCATGCCGGTGCAATGGCAACAAAGTACATACATTTTTATTATCAATAGGCAAAGCTTTAAAAGCCTTTACAGGTCACCAATTTATATTTACACAGAAGGTCTAGTGCTAGAATTACTGCCCTCGATCTGACGTTCATGGTGATACCTCACATGCATGGTGAAACCGCTGTTTACATACTATCACGGGGTCAACGCCTGAGAGCGCAGATGGGGCAAGGGTGCTTTTTTTTTTTTTGTTTCGTTATTTTGATTTTTTTAATTATTTTTACACTGTCCCTTTAATTTTTTTTTAATCACTTTTAATGCTATCACAGGGAATGCAAATATCCCCTATAACTTCAATGAGCATTGTCATCTCACCAAGATCAGCGTGATCAGATGCTTTCCCAGTTTACAAATGGCGCTGTTTATATCCTGCAAAACTGAAATGATGAAATGCTAGTAGCTTCCGATTTCTTAGACGATTGAAGTCATTCTGGTCTCTGATCAGCTCTATAGTCAGCCAGCGGATCTGTCGGCTGCATTCTCAGATTTCCCTGTGGGACAGGAGAGCCCAAGAAAACTGGAAAGCAGCAGTGGGGGGGATGACAATTCAGCAGCTAATTGGCCACTAGAATTGTTTTTGAATGAAAGCCGACTGCCAGCTGAAAAAAACGGTACCAGAATGATGCCTATAGCGGCAGATATAATCCCGGTATAACCACTCAAAGTCCAGCAACGTACCAGTACATTTCTTGTCCACATTGGACATATATGTAACAGCAGAGAACATGGGCATATGATGAATCAGGCCTGTGGACCAATATGACTGCAATTCATTCTTTTTTGTAATGCCCATGTTGAATGTAAGTCCCAAAAAAAGTTTTAAATTCAGAAACCATGATAGGTTTCCATGTAAATTGTCTGGCAGGAGCTGAATTTGGGTAGGCAGTATATTGTTGTGCGTATAAATTACCTTGGCCCACAATCAATTGGTACAAATCTTCAGTGAAAAACAGCAGAGGGCCTAAACGCTAGTGCTAGCAGCAAACGGGGCTGATTCTGCTAACACTGCGTTTTTGGGGACACTATACAAAGGAAGCACTAGTATAATTCTGTTCGTGATCAATATATTAATCTGTACAAACACTATACTAGTAATGGCGGTGTTCAGTGACCTATAGTGTGAGTGCGATAGTGTGCGGGCAATCTCACACTAGCTGACCCTGGCTGGGAGGGGTGCTAACTGACCCTGATGTTGTCTGATGTCGCTAGTGGCAGGAATATAGTGATCAGTGAAAAATTCTATATACTGACACTGTACTAATGGTACTGGCTGTGTGATGGGGCAATAAAAGAGTTAATAGGGGCAATTAAAGGATTAAATGTGCTAATCGAACGTATGTGTGTAAAGTGTAGTGTTTTTACTTGGTGCTGTGTTCTCTCTTCTCTCCCTGGACTGACCGGGGGGGGGGGGGCGCCAACGTGTTCACACCCCATATAAGGAGCGACGCAAGATTACGTCACTTTCCCAAGAGATGCTGCTTGTCCACAAAATGTGGGTAAGCGGTTGGCAAGTAGTTAAAACCCTTAAAATAATTCTCAATATGGTATTTTTTATTTTTAACATTTAAATTTTTTTTTAATACTTTTATCAGAATAGTACAATGTTACCATAGTAACACTGTACTACTGTGTGTGTGTGTTGATAAGGGATTTCTTTTTTGGCCCTTGCCATGACACTAAAAATTGAGCTCTAGTGCATCCTTTTTCCACTGATCATCCTTGAGATGTTTCCACAACTTGATTGGAGTCCACCTATGGGAAATTCAGTTGATTGGACATAATAAGGAAAGGCATAAACCTGTCTATATAAGGTCCCACAGTTAACAGTGCATGTCAGAGCACAAACCAAACCATGAAGTCCAAGGAATTGTCCATAGACCTCCGAGACAGGATTGTAGGCCGAAAGCCACTCCTGAGTAAAAGGCAAATGGCAGCCCACCTGGAGTTTGCCAAAAGGCACCTGAGGGACTCTCAGACCATGAGAAACAAAACTCTCTGGTCTGATGAACAAAGATTGAACTCTTTGGCCTGAATGCGAAGCGTCATGTCTGGAGGAAACCGGGCACCGCTCAGGACCTGGCCAATACCATGCCTACAGTGAAGCATGTTGGTGGCAGCATCATGCTGTGGGAATATTTTTCAGCGGCAGGAACTGGGAGACTAGTCAGGATCGAAGGAAAGATGAATTCAGCATCCTTGATGAAAACCTGTTCCAGAGCGCTCTGGACCTTAGACTGGGGCGACGGTTCTTCTTTCAACAGGACAACGACCCTAAGCACACAGCCCACATAACAAATGTGTGGCTACGGGCCAACTCTGTGAATGTCCTGGAGTGGCCTAGCCAGAGCCCAGACTTGAACCCGAGTGAACATCTCTGGAGAGATCTGAAAATGGCTGTGCACCGACGCTCCCCATCCAACCTGATGGAGCTTGAGAGGTACTGAAAAGAAGAATGGGAGAGATTGCCCAATAGGTGTGCCAAACTTGTAGCATCATACTCAAAACGACTTGAGGCTGCAATTGGTGCTAAAGGTGCTTCAACAAAGAATTTAGCAAAGGCTGTGAATACTTACTGTATGTACATGTGTTTTTTTTTTTTTTCGTTTTTTATTTTTAATAAATTTCAAAAGATTTCAAAACTAACTTGTTTCATGTTGTCATTATGGGGTATTGTTTTTAGAATGCTGAGGAAAAAAATGAATTTAATCCCTTGTGGAATAAGTCTGTAACATAACAAAATGTGGCAAACGTTAAGCACTGTGAATACTTTTTGGATGCACTGTATAATATTTAAACAACAATAATATGCCAACTAATAAAGTAAAATTATAATTTCAAAAAAGAAAACTTGAGTGAAGATATGTAGTCCAATGAGGCTTATTATACCTATTATACTTGAGCCTTTTATTACAAAAGTGGCTTTAAAATGGTGATCGGGTCACACACCCAAGTGTCATAACTCCCTCCCCCCAGAGCAGCCCAGTTCAGGGCACTTACTAAGTTATACAGTAATAATATAGTACATCATCTTAGGTGGTACATTACATTTTATAAGGGTAAACTATAGACCATTAGGGCATTGTTGGTTATTAACCAATTCAAAATGAACGGCTTGTTTAGGGAATATCATTGGATCCCACTGTTTTTTACAGAAATGGTTTGAAACTGATGGTTTCACTTAAGCCAGGAGGTCTTGTTGTATTAAACGTATGCATTCATTTAATCTCCAGCTGGAGCAATTGTTTGTCAATATCACCACCTCTTTTTGATCCCTCTATCTGTTTCAGAGAAAAAAACTTAAATATTGTGGCATCAAAGCTGTGGTAAAGCACTACATGTCTACTGATAGATGTGGTCATTTTCCCATTCGAGATCAGGTAAACATGTTCATATATACACATCGAAAGGGTCTTTTTGTCTTCCCTACATAAAAGGCTTTACATTAACATAACATCAAATAAACCACTCCAAATTTTTGACAGTTAATGTAGTGGTGCCATTAGGCAATCTATTTTCATTTGTTTTCAAGGATCCAAGGGCAGTGATTACATGCACCACATGCAAAAGTGCCTTCCCTCTCTCTTTGGGGTATCCCTTTGGAGTACAATATAACTCTGTGTAACACATTCTTGTATTGATCTAGCCCATCTAAATATAATTTCTGGCATTCTCCCTATGTGTTTGGCTACTAAAGGTTGAACCCTCAGTAGATGCCAATGTTTTCTGGGTTCGTATATTTTTGAGTTGTTTAGAATAACTTGTAATAATATGCGTGTCAGTAGAAATAGATCTTAATCTTTTCATGTATAAGAAAGAAATATGTCTTAATCTTAATCTTCATGTATAATAGATTCCCTGGTTTAATCTTTAATTTTTTTGAAAAGCTATCTTGAGAGATTTTTTGCTGCAACCCCCGGCCATAAGATGGTCACGTAGTTTTCTAGATTGGACCAGAAAGTCCTCCTCCTTGGTGCAATTTCTTTTGAGTCTTAAACATTGTCCGTATGGAATTATTTTATTCAATGACCTAGAATGGGCACTAGATGTATGGTAGATGGTAATGGCTAACTATATCTTCCTGTATAGATCCAAACATAGGCCAACCATCATCCTGCACCACAATTGGAATATCAAGAAATGTGACTTTTTCATTGTCCTGTTCCATTGTGAACCTTGGGTTATAATGATCATTTTGACTGATCCATACCATAAATTCTTTAAGTTCAGAAAGTATACCCATCTAGATCATCAAAACATAGTTGATGTACCTGTGCAATGACAGAATATGGCACAGGTTCATTGATGACCCTGTACCAAAAAAGAGCTATCGGTCCTACCCCCAGGTACAGGTTGATGTATGATGGGGCACAGCGTGTCCTCATAGCCACTCCCTGCACCTGCAGAAAGTGTAAGTTATTAAACAGATTCATTTCTGGTCCCAATATAATTCAACAGTTTATTTATTACAGGTACTTATATAGCGCCATCAATTTACGAAGTGCTTTACATATATATTGTACATTCACATCAGTCTCTAACCATCAAGGAGTGTACAATCTAAGGTCCCTAACTTACATTCATCCATATACATACTAGGGCCAATTTAGACAGGATCCAATTAACCTACCAACATGTCTTTGGAGTGTGGGAGGAAACTGGAGTACCCGGAGGAAACCCACACAGACACAGGGAGAACATACAAACTACAGGCAGGTGGTGCAGTGGTTGGAACACAAACCAACAACCCTAGTACTGCCAGGTGGAAGTGGTTACCATTTAGTCACTGTGCTGCCCCAATAGACATTTTACTGCATTGTAATATACCTTTCATCACAAGGGCACAAGGGCCCATTTGTTTATTGCAGTGCATTTTACAGAAGCACAGCACATCGTGCTACTGTACAGCCAAACCCATTGGAAATCACGTCATTCAGTGATGTAGATCCTTGTTAATCTAATCGTCCAGCAATGTAGATCCTTGTCAATTATATCTTCCAGCAATGCAGACCCTCGTCAACTACACCTTCCAGCAATGCAGATCATCCTTAATCTCATCATCCAACAATGTAGATCCTTGTCATTTACATGTTCCAGCAATGTAGATACTCATCATGATAAATGGTGCCCAGCAAAAAACACGCAGACACGTCTGATCCAATGACTGCTCACTGCGAATGACAAAAGCGGGGGGGGGGGTACGATTTATCTGGATATCTGGGTCCTCCTTATTTTAAAAAGGGCTTCCAGAATCCAGTAAGCCCCCTGCCCACAGATCCCCACAACCATGTGGCCTAGTATGATTCAGGAAGCGAACACGTGTTTGCCCCCTGGATGCTGCTGATGGAGTTATATACCCTTCCTCTGTTACCATCCATTCATAGAATGCTTGTATTCAAAAAATGCAAGGCCTTTTGTGAATGGATGAGGGGAGATGAAAAGGAGAGTGGGTGTGTCTATTCCTGCACTGTACAGGCTGACAGTAGTAGTTTTTAGCATCCCAGGGTATGTAACCTTTTGATCAGAGCCTTTTGGGTGATTTCTGATGTAGTATTAGAATTTAAAAAGGAGCCAAACAACTCTGTGATAATAAATGGTTTGATATGATCACGATCCATAACTAAAAGATCATTTTTTGGCATGATCAGTCATATTTTCAACATAAATGCCAAAATTGCACAATTTAAGCCAGGGTATGCAAACTTTTGAGCACAACTGTAAATGAATAATATGTAATAATACATATAAAAATAATTAACCCCTAACCTTAACCCTCCAATCCTAAAAAAAAAAAAGTATAATAAATAATAATAAAATAATAATAAACACCCTAGCAAAAAGTAATAATAAGAATAATCTCCTTTTTTTGTTAAAGTTGGGGTGTTTATTATGTTATTATCATTATAATAATATTTTTTTTTACGGTTAGGGGGTAAGGTTATGGGTTAATTATTATTTATTATTACATATTCTTCATTTATTTTATTTTACTAATCTCTATGATTATTTTTATTTGTGAAATGATTTAAAACATTTTATTCATTTTTTATTATTATTTTTATTCCTATATTATTTATTATTATCATCAACAACAGTTCAAGAATAAACTGATTATAGGGCCATAAGGGTTGTTTTTTCTCTTTTAGGAATTCAGCCATAACAGCAATGTTACACTGATGTGGAATAGAACTTTAGAGTGATTCTATATCAATAGTTATAAAGCAAGAACTACGAGGGATCTGAATATCCTCTACTATTCATATTTACATAGTTAGTCTGGCTGAAAAAAGACAAAAGTCCATCCAGTTCAACCATAGAAAAAAGTTATAATCCAATACCCACAGTTGATCCAGAAGAAGGCAATAAAACCCAGCAAAGCATGATGCAATTTGCTCCTGCAGGGGAAAAAATTCCTTCCTGATCCCCCGAGAGACAATTGGATATTCCCTGGATCAACTTCACCTATAAATAGTAACCAATTATATTTTTTGTATCCAAGAAAGAATCAAGGCCTTTTTTAAAGCAATCCACTGAGCAGGCCAGAACCAACTCTTGAGGGAGTCTATTCCACATTTTCACAGCTCTCACTGTGAAGAAACCTTTCCGTGTTTGGAGATTAAATTTATTTTCCTCTAGACGTAAAGAGTGCCCCCTTGTCCTCTGTGATGACTTCAGGGTGAATAGCTCTACACCGAGTTCACTATATGAACCACTGACGTATTTATACATGTTGATCATATCCCCCCTTAATCTCCTCTTCTCAAGAGAGAATAAATTCAGTTCCTCTAATCTTTCCTCATAGCTGAGCTCCTCCATACCTCGTATCAGTTTGGTTGCCCTTCTCTGTACTTTCTCCAGTTCCCCAATGTTATTTTTGTGAATTGGTGCCCAAAACTGAACTGCATATTCCAGATGAGGTCTTACTAATGATTTGTATCGGGGTAATATGATATCTCTCTCTCTGGAGTCTATACCTCTTTTAATACAAGAGAGGATTTTGCTCACTTTAGAAACCACAGCTTGGCATTGCATGCCATTATTAAGCTTGTGATCTACCAGAACCCCCAGATCCTTCTCCACCATTGATTCCCCCAGTTGTACTCCCCCTAGTATGTATGATGCATGCATATTCTTAGCCCCCAAGTGCATCACCTTACATTTATCAACATTAAACCTCATTTGCCACATAGTTGCCCAATTGATGTCAGCTTGTAAATTGGAGACATCCTGCAAGGACGTTATTCCACTGCACAGCTTGGTGTCATCTCTAAAGACTGAAATGGTATTTATAATCCCAGACCCTATATCATGTGTGTATATACAGTGAGGAACAGAAGTATTTGAACACCCTGCAATTTTTCAAGTTCTCCCACTTAGAAATCATGGAGGGGTCTGAAATTCACATTGTAGGTACATTCCCACTCTGAGAGACAGAATTTTTTAAAAAATTCAGAAAATCACATTGTATGATTTTTAAAGAATTTATTTGTCTTGGACTGCTGAACATAAGTATTTGAACACCTGAGAAAATCAGTGTTAATATTTGGTACAGAAGCCTTTGTTTGCAATTACAGAGGTCAAACATTTCCTGTAGTTCTTGACCAGGTTTGCACACACTGCAACAGGGATTTTGGCCCACTCCTCCACATAAATCTCTTCTAGATCTGTCAGGTTTCGGGGCTGTCACTGAGCAACACGGAGTTTCAGCTCCCTCCAAAGATGTTCTATTGGATTTAGGTCTGGAGACTGGCTAGGCCACTCCAGAACCTTGATATGCTTCTTACGGGGCCACTCCTTGGTTATCCTGGCTGTGTGCTTCGGGTCGTTCTCATGTTGGAAGACCCAGACACGACCCATCTTCAATGCTCTGTCTGAGGGAAGGAGGTTGTTGCTCAAAATCTCACAGTAACTGGCCCCATTCATCCTCTCCTTAATACAGTGCAGTCGTCCTGTCCCCTTTGCAGAAAAACACCCCCAAAGCATGATGTTACCACCCCCATGCTTCACAGTAGGGGTGGTGTTCTTGGGATTCAACTCATCCTTTTTCCTGCAAACACGACGAGTGAAGTTTAGACCAAAATGTTCTACTTTGGTCTCATCTGACCACATTACTTTCTCCCATGCCTCCTCTGGATCATCCAGATGGTCATTGGCAAACTTCAGACGGGCCTGGACATGTGATGACTTGAGCAGGGGAACCTTCCGTGCAATGCATGATTTGAAACCATGACGGCTTAGTGTTCTACCGACAGTGACCTTTGAAACTGTGGTCCCAGCTCTATTCATGTCATTGACCAGCTCCTCCCTTGTAGTTCTAGGCTGATTCCTCACCTTTCTTATCATCAGTGATACCCCACGAGGTGAGATCTTGCATGGAGCCCCAGTCCGAGGGAGACTGACAGTTATCTTTAGCCTCTTCCATTTTCTAACAATTGCTCCAACAGTTCATCTATTTTCACCAAGCTGCTTGGCAATTGCCCCATAGCCTTTTCCAGCCTTGTGGAGGTCCACAATTTTGTCTCTGGTGTCTTTTGACAGCTCTTTGGTCTTGCCCATGGTAGTTGTTGGCGTCTGACTGACTGTGGGGTAGACAGATGTCTTTAAAGAGCTCAGACAGGTGCTACTAAGTTAGATTAATGAGTGGAGTAGAGGTGGACTTTTTAAAGGCACAGTAACAGGTCTTTGAGAGCCAGAATTCTTGCTGTTTCTTAGGTGTTCAAATACTTATGTTCAGCAGTCCAAGACAAATAAATTCTTTAAAAATCATACAATGTGATTTGCTGAATTTTTTTTTCAATTCTGTCTCTCAGAGTGGGAATGCACCTACAATGAGAATTTCAGACCCCTCCATGATTTCTAAGTGGGAGAACTTGCAAAATCGCAGGGTGTTCAAATACTTCTGTTCCTCACTGTATATATATAAAAAGTAAGGGTCTCAACACTAATCTTGGGGTACACCACTAACAACCCTAGACCATTTAGCGTATGAATCATTAACCACTACTCTCTGTATACAATCTTTTAGCCAGTTTTCTATCCATTTACATATGGATTTTTCCAAGCCTGTAGACTTTACCTTACACATTAGCCGTGTGTGGGGAACTGTGTCAAACACTTTTGCAAAATCCAAGTATACCACGTCCACCACCACCCCTCTGTCCAAGGTTTTGCTCACCTTCTCATAAAAAGAAATCAGATTTGTTTGACAACTTCTGTCTTTCATGAATCCATTCTGTCTGTTGCTTAAAATATTTTTTTCCAGCAAGAGCTCATCTATGTGGTCTTTTATTAAACTCTCCAGTATCTTCCCAACTATAGAAGTTAAACTAACAGGTCTATAATTACTTGGTAAAAATTTTGACCCCTTTTTAAATATTGGCACCACATTGGCCTTACTCCAATCCAGTGGTACTATGCCAGTCATTAAAGAGTCCTAAATATTAGAAAGAATGGCTTTGAAATGACAGCGCTCAATTCTTTAAGGACCCGTGGGTGTATGCCATCCTGTCCAGGTGCTTTATTCACCTTTATTCTGTCTAAATATTTTTAGATCGTATCATTTGTGAGCCAATGTGGATCATCTGGAGCTGTGTCAATACCATGCCCGTTATGAACAAGAGCTCCCCCATACTCCTTTGTATACACAGAGCTGAAGAAGGTATTAATTAGTTTGCCTTCTCTTTGTCCCCAGTCACCCACTCTAGATTATTTTGTAAATGGTCTACATGCTCGGACCGGACCTTTTTACTATTAATAATTTTTTGGGGTTGGTCCTGCTATCTTTTGCAATCTGTCATTCATTTTCAATTTTTGCCACCGTTATTTCCTTTTTGCATATTCTGTTATATTCTTTGCAATGTTTAAACGATGATAGTGTTCCTTCATTTTCATATTTAATGAAAGCTCTTTTCTTATTATCTATAGCTTTTTTAACTTTGGTCGTAAGCCACATAGGCACACGGCATATAGTGGCGCATCTGCATGTGCAACGGCATGCAAAGCGCAATATCTGCTGGCGTCCAGTGGCCTTTATAAGGACTGCAGCTTCTCTCAGTAATTGCTGGATTAGCATCAGCCTTCTGTTCCTGTGAGAGTTGACTACCCATTACCAACCCGGCTGGCTACTCGGATCTGCTCCTGTCTATTCCTGATTGATGTCTTGTGTATGACCCTGGCTTGCTCCTGACTTCCAAATAATGAATACAAATACTCCTGCGCTTGGCGGTGAACTCGATGCAGTTTTGGATCCATTCTGGAGATCCTGGATGGTGTACGCCTTGCTGCCCTCAAAGGACTGGGGGACTCCAAACACTGAATGCAAAGAAAACAAACAGAGGGCGCAGCAGCCTAATGCATTACCTAAATAACATTTATTGATAAAAATAATAGGTGATATACTCACAAAGGACAAATGTATAAAAGTTCATCATAGAGAACAGCACTGTCCAGTCCGCCTGATACGACTTTCCACACCGGAACCCTGGACCTACAACAGGCTAATGCATTTAGAGGACTTGTATCAGAGACAGCGTACGCAGTGACTGTACCCTCTTTATAAATGGTCAGATATCGAGTCTAAGTGCTACAAATGGACCGTCACCTCCTCGCCCAACTCATATGAAGCGCCCTTCACAGAAATAAATTCAAGTGAACAAGGATAAATATACACAGATCCTTGCAATCCACGAAAGGATAAAACATATATAAAAATCCATATGAATATGTATGTATGTATATATGTGTGTATATATATATATATATATATATATATATATATATGTATATATATATATATACATACATACAAGTGGGGCAAAAAAGTATTTAGTCAGCCACGACTTGTGCAAGTTCTCCCACTTAAAAAGATGAGAGAGGCCTGTAATTGGCATCATAGGTAGACCTCAACTATGAGAAACAAAATGAGAAAAAAAATCCAGACAATCACATTGGCTGATTTGGAAAGAATTTATTTGCAAATTATGGTGGAAAATAAGTATTTGGTCACCTACAAACAAGCAAGATTTCTGGCTCTCACAGACCTGTACCTTCTTCTTTAAGAGGCTCCTCTGTCCTGCACTCATTACCTGTATCAATGGCACCTGTTTGAACTTGTTATCAGTATAAAAGACACCTGTCCACAACCTCAAACAGTCACACTCCAAACTCCACTATGGTGAAGACCAAAGAGCTGTCGAAGGACACCAGAAACAAAATTGTAGACCTGCACCAGGCTGGGAAGACTGAATCTGCAATAGGCAAGCAGCTTGGTGTGAACAAATCAACTGTGGGAGCAATAATTAGAAAATGGAAGACATACAAGACCACTGATAATCTCCCTCGATCTGGGGCTCCACGCAAGATCTCACCCCATGGGGTCAAAATGATCACAAGAACGGTGTGCAAAAATCCCAGGAACACATGGGGGACCTAGTGAATGACCTGCAGAGAGCTGGGACCAACGTAACAAAGGCTACCATCAGTAACACACTACGCCGCCAGGGACTCAGATCCTGCAGTGCCAGGCGTGTCCCCCTGCTTAAGCCAGTACATGTCCGGGCCCATCTGAAGTTTGCTAGAGAGCATTTGGATGATCCAGAAGAGGATTGGGAGAATGTCATATGGTCAGATGAAACCAAAATAGAACTGTTTGGTAGAAACATAACTGGTCGTGTTTGGAGGAGAGAGAATGCTGAGTTGCATCCAAAGAACACCATACCTACTGTGAAGCATGGGGGTGGCAACATCATGCTTTGGGGCTGTTTCTCCGCAAAGGGACCAGGACGACTGATCCATGTACAGGACAGAATGAATGGGGCCATGTATCGTGAGATTTTGAGTGCAAACCTCCTTCCATTAGCAAGGGCATTGAAGATGAAACGTGGCTGAGTCTTCCAACATGACAATGAAACAAACCGCCCGAGCAACGAAGGAGTGGCTTCGTAAGAAGCATTTCAAGGTACTGGAGTGGCCTAGCCAGTCTCCAGATCTCAACCCCATAGAAAACCTTAGGAGGGAGTTGAAAGTCCGTGTTGCCCAGTGACAGCCCCAAAACATCACTGCTCTAGAAGAGATCTGCATGGAGGAATGGGCCAACATACCAGCAACAGTGTGTGCCAACCTTGTGAAGACTTACAGGAAACGTTTGACCTCTGTCATTGCCAACAAAGGATATATAACAAAGTATTGAGATGAACTTTTGATATTGACCAAATACTAATTTTCCACCATAATTTGCAAATAAATTCTTTCCAAATCAGCCAATGTGATTGTCTGGATTTTGTTTCTCATTTTGTCTTTCATAGCTGAGGTCTACCTATGATGCCAATTACAGGCCTCTCTCATCTTTTTAAGTGGGAGAACTTGCACAATTGGTGGCTGACTAAATACTTTTTTGCCCCACTGTAATATATATATAATCTATAGCCAATAAGGTATTCCGCATATAATATGCCGCATATAATGTACCATATACCATGTATGGTTGTATCCCATGGTGCATCCATGCTGGCTACAATGTGTATAAACAGAGTCAATGAAAAACAATGATGTAAAAAGGGTGATAATACAAGAGGGATGAGGAGGAGAATTAATTACAGTAAACTCCCTCTGCTGTGGTGGATGTGATGGTGTGGTACCTCGTGTCTTCCGCAGTTTAAATTGCCAGCTGGAATGCACACCAGCTGGAAATATGGCCACCGTACGTTCCACATAGGATATGTGTGTGATTCTGGAACGCAAACAAGCATGGGAAAGCCTTGGACTGCTAGCCAGTCCCTCCCTCCCGGAAGAACAACCACTGAGAGTGCCCTGCCAGGGAAAGGAAGAGCTCCCCGGCTGCACCAAATGGCTGACTGGGTGTAGTGGCCCCTAGTGGTAGGGGGAGCATGGTAAAGGATACGAGGGATATTCACCCTATCTCCATGACACAGAGACATGCATGCTGAAGCTGCACTCTGTTAGCTGAAGGGGTGATGTGATGACAGAAATGCGGTCAAACAAGGGGAAAGAGATTTGTGTATCACACAGTGTGTGAATGGACAAAGCATGCAAAAGCATGAAATGGGCATGCCAGTACACATGTGAACGAGGATGTCACATACTGTGATAGCATACATGGTATCACAGGCACATTTATATCCACAGTCATGTAAATGCTGAAATATAATATAGATGGAAAATAAAAATATGTAAATCTAAAATAAAATAGATCAATAACAAGATCATTAAAGCCATGATTGGGCCGGACAGTTCACAACAATATAGAACTGTATATAGAAATGTATATGGAGATTATGTATGATAATAGGTGATAAATATATATACACCCATATACATACATTTACATATACACATATATACATACAGACATACATATACATACACATGTACACAAAAATGCACGTACATGGATGTATCAAAATGCACACATGCATACACACATACACAAAAAAGTGCACATGTGCGGAGCTGCACCTGCATGCAAGTTAGATCATAATAAAATCATAAATCTTGAGACTTACAGACTCAGATGTGGAAGACTTAATCATAATAAAAGTGGAATCATAATAAAATCATAAATCTTGAGACTTACAGACTCAGATGTGGAAGACTTAAAAGGCATATGGAAAAAGCGTATGAGTACAGGGCATTGCTGTCAATAGATCAATAAATGTTAGTTAGGTAATGCACTAGGTCGGTGCACCCTCTGTTTGTTTTCTTTGCTCCTGACTTCGCCTCTGCTTCTGTTCCTGATTGATACCCTGTGTTTGACCCCCAGCTCTGGCTTCTGACTACGCTTCCTGCTCTACCCATCTGTCAACATCCGCCAGTCTTCCAGAGAGTCATCTGTTGTATCCTTTCTGCCCATGGGTGTCGTCTCATCTGGAACCACCAAACACATCATTGGCAACACATGCTTCTTTGGGCTCTACACCTTCAGTTACCACCTCCAGGGGTACCTTGCACGTAGCCATAAGGGGAGCCCTCTCACCCTCTAGCCAGGTATGTGACATATTCTCAATAAAGCTCTTGTATTTTGTATATACAGGAAGATAACATGTTCTGTCTCTCTTTTGTAATGTACAGCGCTGAGCGAACTATTGGCGCTTTATAAATACTGTATAATAATAATAATAATAACAAGACTATAGAGCATCCTGGAGGGTCATGCTTTTATATATTTATGTCAGAGAATGTTGTCATTTTTGGGTGTACCATGTGCAAAAATTCAACAGGCGTCCTTGTCAATCAGGTTCTATGTATGTTCTTTCAAAAGGGTGCCATCAATGAGAAAAGTAAAATGCTTACTTCTGATCCTGGCTTCTGTCCACTTCCTGAAGTGTCAGTACTGTCACTGTACCTCGCCGCTGCCTCCCAGGAAAATGGGACATTTGAAATCTTATGAGAATAGTCTTCTCTTGGGTGGAAGTCAGGATCTAATATTACTTTTTCTACAATAACTAATTTCTGTATACTTTTGTAAAATATTTTTAATGGGAGATGAGTGCTGTCATGAAAAATGGACTATGTATTTTCATGCAAGGTCTGCTTTAGGAAACTTGATAGTTCATAACGTTAATAATGTATTGCAATCAGGATGCATTTAAAGAATACTATGATTACATAAATGGGTCATAAAGTTTTAAAAGTATTGCCTATAAGAAAGATCTGTCACATCTGTCAAATTCACTTCTTTATATGACAACACAGAACTTCAGAACAAGAACCAATATTGGACAAATGCCAATATTTAGGATTGATTAACCTCAACCATTTAATAAATTAATATAGGCAAAGAATGTATGTACCTATTCCATCAAGTCATCACTAGCTGTATTTAGCAAACATAGCTAGTAAAGATTTTGCAGATTGTTTTACTTTACCTAACTTGTTTTATAGGGTTCTCATCTCCAAAAATAGGCATCACTCTGTTCTACCTTTGTCAAGGTCCTACCTTTTCCCAGAGGTTATGCTGCTCCATGTGCTGGCATCCATCTTGGGTTTCTGCAAAGCATGGTGGGAGCCTTTTATGCTTTCAGGCCTCTGCGGTCCATCCCCCAGAGGGGTGTGGTTGATCACATTTAAGCCTGTTGTCTGCACTTGCTCTTTGCATTCGTGTCCTGTATGATTGTGTTGTTGCAAGCTCTTGTTCTACTCTCATGGCTGTCCTGGAAACTGACTCGGCTTTGACTAAGACTATTCTCAGCCTTATCCCTTTATCTGACCTCCCGTTGCTGAACCCGGCTTGTGACCTGTGTATTCTTGTCTACCGTTCAGTACTGTCTGTCCCGCTGTTATCGACCCGGCCTGTCCGACTACACTATCGTTCTTATCTGGTTCCTACCAGCTATACGCCATTGGCGGCGGCCATTACCGCAGCTGGGGTTACTCGGGGGCCACAACCTGGTCCCTGGCTGCGTCAAATCAATCCCCACCATCAGGGGCCCTGGTGAAGGGCAGCCTAGGGCTTAGACTCCGCGCCCTGAGGGACACCGGTCTGTGGGTGGTGGTTGCCATTAGGCCTGCCTGTCCATTCCACAGCTCCTGCCCTGACAACCTTGCCCTGCTGAGCTCTACAGATGCCAGAGGACTAGTAATGCTTTTATGATTTTATACAATTTGAGTGCAATTTTACCTTCTTTTTATGGTTTCAAATATATCTACACTTAGATAGCGGTGTCCGCTGTTTCTTTTGTTTTCCAAAAATAGAAAACCTAGCAGCATCTTCAGCTGGACCTTGGTTGTATATCCTGCTACCTGCTAATGTCTATGGCCAACTTAGCACATTGAACTTGGGACTATGGGGTTGGTTTACAAAAGTCAAATAGACTGTTAACCTCCTAAGGGAAGTTGAACTTTGCATGGAAGTTTTCCCTCAAAGCTTAATAAATTGAGATGAAGCTCTGCTGACTTCCATCATTCAGCCACGCACAAGCAAAAATGTTGTTTTTTTTTTTTTTCATTTTCCTTGCACTTGATTAAGTATTCTTAGCAAAGTTAAATTTGATCAAATCTCAAAGCTCAAATATCAAAGCTCTTGCGAAATTCCCCTTGCAAAGTGAACAGTCTATTTGCGTTTAGAAAAACCACCATTATGACTATAAAATTGCTTGTGATTGTGTAAATATTCAGACCTCCTATATGGTACACATTATAATATTTAATCATACATAGACAGTATCTATTGTGCAGGAGGTAAAATGTTAGTTGTCTGTCAGCATCCCAAAGGTGGAAACAGCTATACTGAACTATTCATAAAATATTTTGTGTTTCATTCTTATTCAAATAAACTTGCACATTGCCAACCTAACAAAACTGCTAGTGATTCATTTATTTCTCTACTGCTGAAAAGCAGGACTTGATGCTGCACAGGACTTGGTCACAAGTGTATTTTCTGCCTGGCTGGTATGTTGGAATAAATTGTTATAACTTATGTTAACACCTAAAACTGATGTCCAAAGAATTTCATGGAAAATGAATCCTTTTATTGTAGCTTATAGTTGATTTGTGTAAAACAGGTTTTAAATATGTTTATTGATATAAATCGAACTAAAAAGGTATCAGGAGCTTATCACAGCAACATTTTCCTAGTAAAGTCAGTTGATGCAATATAAATTTAATATTCTATAGAAGTGTACGCTAGTACCACAGAATAGTCTCAACCATCAACTGATCCATACGGTGACCTCCTGAATGAATTATATTTTTTGCTGTGTGTCTCCAATTAGTGAGGTTCACTCTCTCTATTTATCCTGGTGACCAATTTTGCCAAGAGTGAAAAAGAAAAGAAAATCCCAACGTTTGAGTTGTCTCTAATGGGCATACTAGTTCTGGTGACCCTGGTGGCAATCAGGAATTCTTCAGATTGGAAGGATTCCCCTCACTTCCGGTTGTGTCTATGGGACAGGAAGTGAAGGAAATCTCCCCAGTGGGTTAAATATTGAAAAACAACTGGCAGGGGATATAACTATCCCATATTTATCATAAAGCAGAAAAAGGTAGCGCTAACAAATTAAATGTTCAAATTATTTCACAGAGAGAGGAATATTTTGAAAAGCTGGACACTGCTGAGTCTGCCTGCAGAGTATTGCTCCCAGGGCAAAAAAGTGCAATTGCTGGTTTATAATTTAGCTGGCAGTTTGCTCTGGTGAGTTTATTCATTTCTGTTGGTGGTGGATTTGCACAAATCTGTTTTTGTGGTGATGGACACTGTTCACTGTTGATGAAAAAGAGAAAAAGAAAATTTCAAAGACTATTTTTTGTCACAATATCATTTTTCACTGTTTAATTTTATTTTATTATTCATTAATTTGAACATTTAATTTGTTAGCGCTACCTTTTTCTGTTTTATTATTGTAACCTTTATTTTAATGGTAAGGTTTAGCAGCTTATGTTAATTGATTAGATGAGAACACTATTTTGGCGCTATTTCCACTTAAAATTTTTATCCCATATTTATGCCTTTTTTTCTGTACATTTTTTCATGCAAGAGCATATGGCTGCCCTACGAGCATCATGTAGTTTCTGCACCTTTTTTTTCCAGTGAGCCTCACATGTTTTTGTAACGTCTGTTTTGTCACATAATAAAATGCATGTCTGGTAGTGTGTTTGGGGTATCATTAAGAAATAATTTGCCGTGTTTTCTGGAATGCCCATTTCTGGACATGTTCCCAGAAGGTGCTGGTATGAATGGGGCCAGATACAAAATGAAAAAAAAGTTTTGCTTTAGTTCTGCTTTAAATGACATTTTATATTTGCTAAAAATTAGCTGCAATTATTTAGAATGTATCTAAACCTTAAAGCTGTTCTTTAGCATGTTTGGCACCATGCTACAATGTTCACTGCAGTAAATCATTTTTGTGAATCTGTTACAACCAGTGACTGTGTCTGATAAGATGTAGCTACTGTTCAGCTGTTTATTTTCCACCCAACAACAGATGATGGTTGCATGGCCACCCGCAGCTCCATTTTCAGCCAATTCAGCAGGAATCAGCAGTAACTTAAGCCCTTCATGGGGACCTTTAGCCATCACCTCACAATTTGGGCCTGTTCACACATTTGCATTGGGCTGCACTGCTCGAAACAATGCAAAGACAAGGCAACTTACCTTGATTTCTATGAAGCTAGTTCACACCACTGCATTGTGCTGATGTGCGACAAATAATGGTCACTGTACTGTGGTGATGTGTGACAAATAATGGTCACTGCATTGTGGTGCAGTGCAACAAATAATGGTCATTGCATCGTGGAGATGTGTGACAAATAAATGTCACTGTATTTTGGTGTGCGACAAAAAAACTCGCACAACAACAGTAAACAATGCAATGCACTGGAATTGGCGAATTTCCATTGCTCCTCTCAGGACAAACTGGCAGCCATGTGTTTATGTGTCCAAGCTGGCTAAACACCAGTAGAATTTAGCTTGAAAAGAATGTTTCTTTGACTTTGTAATACCTAGTGGGGTCAAATCGACATTAAAAAGTTTGAAAGGGAAGAATGGAAATTTGTTTCTGAACAAATTTCTAACACTGATTGTGATTATCATTCTGGAAAGTCCATTCATTCCAAAATCAAATGCTGAAAGGAATTCAAATTTTGGAGTATTTTCGAAGGACATTTTCAAGTAATTAAATGTACTGGGAATTTTCGTGCGACTGTACATACTAACATTTGTTCATAAATCTACTAGTGTATTCCCAGCCTAAGCAACAGAATTGTCAGTGTTATCAGAGTGACCTGTTAAGAATTCAATGGCCAACTGAAGGAGTGCATATAGCAGGTAGATGATGCCACTGCTAACTGCTAAGAAGCAAAAAAGCTTATGGTTTGAAAAAGGGAATAAAACCGAACCGTTGCTGACAACTTTCTGTCTGCTTTGAATAAAGTTTTCATGTAGTGACTGCAGCCAATTTGCTTTAGAAATGAATGAAAATAATATTCAACATATATGTGAAGATTGTACATCATATCTAGATATGTAAAATTTCCAGACATTTTGAAGTCATGGGGAAAAACTATTTCTTTCCCTACTATTTTCCAGACAAAAATGGAAATTGTTTGAAAAATTAAACGAAATTCAGTTTGGAGCATTTTTAAAAATTGAAAGCCAATCTGTTACACTGGGAACATAAAATGCAGTGTATATAAAAGCATTATGCTTGAAGTAAAAGTACAGCTTGTTCAGTGAATAAACTAAACTTACTTTTTAACATTTGTGATGACGCAGAAGAAAGTGTTTCTAGAATGGAAACTGGATGAAAAATCTTCTTGCACTTCCATTGTGGTCCTAATAATTTAATTCCATAAAGTATTTTTAATGTCTTTAGGGCACCCCTGGCATGCAAGGATGTGTTTTGTCATCCTTGTAGCATTTGATAAAGAATATTTCTTCTCACAATATTTGCAAATTGCAGCTTTGCTCTCAGCAGAAATTGCATTGTAGAAATATTTCCAAACTCTAGATGTTGGTCTCACCATTTTACTGAGAGGAGGAAAAGAAAAAACTATTTACTGACCAGATTATAGACAAACATTAGGCTATGATGGTGGAGAAAATTTCATATGAATCATTCAAAAGTTATAAAGGTAAACTAATTTGTCAGAAAAATGTACCCTCTTACTTGTCGATTAAGGCCTGAGAAGAGGACAGAAATTGGCATCTACTGTATCACAACAAATCACAGAACTGTAGAAGGTACAAGATGGAGCAAACTAAACTGGAGCCTTTCCCATGCAGTGCCCCTTATTGGCAGAAATGAATATTTCTCTTATTCAAGAACTACATTAAGAAGTGCACTGCTACTTGAATTGTATTCCAGGATTTGATTGTCTTCAGCTGAGAGAACTAGCAGTAATTTAAGACTTTACATAAAGTCTCAGTTTTTTTTCATTAAGGTCTTCATGTTATATAGTTTGAATACAATGTCATAGATATAATATTTATCATTGTAAAAGAACAAATTCTACACTCCATTTTTTCAAATTTTTCTGGGAAAAAAAAAACTAACAAAAAATGACTTGGGTTTAAAAACAGAAGAAAAGTGTGTTTTTTTCTCAATTTTTCCATTCTTTTCAAAGCCTTCCCATCTCTAATCATATCTCATATTTTCAAAAACATAGAAACTATTGCTATGTTGTAAGAGAATTTGAAAAACTGAGTTATCTGTTTGTAACTGAACAAACCAGTTTGATTTATCAAAGGAAAAGCTAAAACTTATTTCAGAAAAAAACAGAATTGAGAGAATCATGATATATTTGTTTACATAGTTATAAAATACTACTAGCAGGAAGCAGAAAAATAACAAGCTGTCCCTCCTCCTGTTTTTCTTCCATTTCTAATTTAGCATCTGGTGCTGACTAGCCGGTATCTCTCAGGAAGTGCTAACAAATAAAGATGACCCTTTCATTAATTCCAAATACAATATTCCATAAAAAACATGACATTTCATCCTTAATCGACATTTAGAATCTAGGCAGGGTACCACACATACAGTGTAAACACCACAACTTGTATATCTTGCTGACTTATATCCTACACAGCTGGAATCCCCAGTGTGAACTTATGCTTTCAGCATTACCACCAGCATAAAATGAAATTCAGGATATCAGTTATATCTTACTCTGTATAATGCAATCAGTGAAAGTCAAGAACCAAGTATTTGCAGTTTCACGTTCTCTTTGGGACCACTGGTTTCAAAATTCCCCAAAAAAAAGAAGCACAAAAAAAAACTAAAATTAAAAAGGTGCACTGTGACATTCCATGGAAGTGACAGAATCCCTGTAAAGGGCTCCCTCCCACCTCCATTATATTCATCTTAGCACTGATCCCTCACCACTCCTTCTCCTGTCAATGAAATCACTAAAATCAATATTAGCTACCATGGGGAACAACGATATCAGGTGACATCTCTCAGGCCTATGATTGGCTATGAGACCCAAGCACAGTAATAGAGTAGGAGTTCATAGCTCCTCTATACCAGTACCAGGTATTGTCGCCAACTGCGAAGTAGGATGGTGTTTTTTGGCGTGTGCTGGCAAAGTAAGTATATGGTGGATGGGGGGAGCTAATTCCAAAACCATGGTCACTTTGACCTGCATGGTTACAGTGACAATGTAGTATATAAACAGCGCAAATCAACCTCCTCACCATATACAATATCAGTCAAAGATATGTTAATATCAATCAAAAAAATATAGTTCAATCAAAAAATATATATAAAAATATATATATAATAGTGAAATAAAGATAAAAATAATTAAATAATAAATAATTAATTAGTGTACAAAAAAAATTAATTTTGTGTGCAAAAACAAATTCTTTCTTCCCAAAACACAAGTAAAAAATCTTCTCCAAAAGAAATGCGCTTCCACCTTCACCAGTGTGAAATCAACATCAACCGCACTCACCAGATATTAGTGAGTATTGCGCCTTTTAGGATTTTAGGGATCCTACTCCCCCTCTATATCTTCCAAAGCTCCTTTCACCCTGTATGGCTTGATGTGCTCCTTCCATATACTCCTAATAAAAACTACATACCGGTGCAAAAGAGAAAACAACCATAGTGTAATACTGCTAGTAACATGTATGGTATTAAATAACACCAGGCCACTCACATGTTTATATATATATATATACACACACTATATTGCCAAAAGTAATGGGACGCCTCCGTTTACACACATATTAACTTTAATGGCATCCCAGTCTTAGTCCATTGGATTCAGTATTGACCTGGCCCACCCTTTGCAGCTATAACAACTTCAACTCTTCTGGGAAGTCTGTCTAAGGTTTAAAAGTGTGTCTATGGGAATGTTTGACCATTCTTCCAGAAGCGCATTTGTGAGGTCAAGAACTGTTTTCTTTTGGGGTTTTTTTAATCCGCGGAGGTGCGCAAAAACAAAAACACATTAAGTTTACTAAAAAAAAAGGAATAAGTGCAAGAACACCAACACAAAAAAGTGCACTTAGGGGGTGTGCTTTTAGTCCACCCCCCCCCCCCCCCGAAGGGGTAGGACCTTTACCCTGATCCCCCGGGGCACAACGCTCCTGACAGGGACAAAGGTTTCCAGCATGGTCCACCTAGCCAAAAGGACTGGCAGACCCCTTTTCTTGTGATCAGCCAAAGCCGACCACCAAGTACTTAGTCGAGGGGCTCTCCCAAAGAGAGACCCCTCAAGGATTGGGGACGGAGGGAACCTGAGGGCCACACATGCTCCCCCTGGACTTCAGGGTAGGCCCAAGGACCCACACCCTCCATCAAGTAAGGGAAAAAAAAGACAACCACACACATAAGTGAAAGTGAGACAAACATGAGGAAAAAAATAAATAAAATAAATAAGTGGCCATGCAATTGTGCACTGGCTAGGACCTGAGGCATGTAGCAAAAAAATTGCCCTGGACTTTGCCAAAAGGCCTAGCTCTAAAAGGCGCACTGCAGAAAAAGCGTCTGAAACAGTGCCCATGTGCACTTTTCACACGTGGGATCCCATCCCCATGTGTTACTAAGAGCACCCCTGGAGAGACTGCACCGCAGACTCTGCCTCCCAGGCCCCTGGCCAGACAAAGTAGATCTATTCAGATCAGGAGGAACTTGGAAACTCCGGTTTTCCCAGGGGAATTACTCCCAGGCCCCAACAGCCTGTGGGTGCTTCAGTTTCTCTTCCAGCCGGTAGTAGCCTTCAGAGTCCCATCATACTAGCAGTGGTACAATACAGCCAACCATCCTCACCAAAGAGCAAAAATGACAGTGGAGCACCCCTACTGGACACTGATAAGAACAGATACTACACTTGATCTTAGCCAAAGGCTGAGAAGCGATATTGGAAGAGAAGGCCTGGCTTGCAGTCTCCACCCGAATACATCCTAAAGGTGTTCTATTGGGTTGAGGTCAGGACTATGTGCAGGCCAGTCAAGTTCCTCCACCCCAAAATCGCTCATCCATATTTTTATGCACCTTGCTTTGTGCACTGGTGCACGGTCATGTTGAAACAGGAAGGGGCAATCCCCAAACTGTTCCAGCAAAGTTGGGAGCATGAAATTGTCCAAATTGTTTTGGTATGTTGATGTCTTAAGAGTTCCCTTCACTAGAACTAAGGGGCCAAACCCAACCCCTGAAAAACAACCCCAAACTATAATCCCCCTTCCACCAAACTTTACACTTGGCAAAATGCAGTCAGGCAAGCACCGTTCTCCTGGCAACCGGCAAACCCAGATGCATCCATTGGATTGCCAGACAGAGAAGCGTGATTCATCACTCCAGAGAACACGTCTCCACTGCTCTAGAGTCCAGAGGCGGCATGCTTTACACCACTGCATCTGACGCTTTGCATTGCACTTGGTGATGTAAGGCTTGGATGCAGCTGCTCGGCCATGGAAACCCATTCCATAAAGCTTTCTATGCACATTTGTACTAATCTGAAGGCCACACAAAGTTTGGAGGTCTTTAGCTATTGACTCTGCAGACCGTTGGCGGCTTCTGAACACTGTGCTCTTCAGCATGCGCTGACCCCGATCTGTCATTTTACATGGCCTACCACTTGATGGCTGAGTTGCTGTTGTTCCCAGTTGCTTCAACTTTGTTATAATACCACCAAAAGTTGACCGTGGAATATTTAGTAGCAAGGAAATTTCACGGATGGACTTATTGCATAGGTGGCAACCTATCACAGTACCACGCTTGAATTCACTGAGCTCTAAAAGTTAGTAGAAGCAGTCTGTATGCCTAGGTGCTTGATTTTATACACCTGTGGCCATGGAGGTGTTTGGAACACCTGAAGACAATGATTTGGAGGGACGTCCCAATACTTTCGGTACCGCGCTTCAATTCACTGAGCTACTGAGAGCAACCCACTCTTTCACAAATGTTTGTAGAAGCAGTCTGCATGCTCAGGTGCTTGATTTTGTACACCTGTGGCCATGGAGGTGATGGAATACCTCATTATAGTGTATGACATCCAACCTGATGCACCGGTTATGGTGCAGTGGCCATGCAAATGCTGCTTTCCCTTAAATTTGCATTTAATGGCAAGAGGATAACTTCAGTAGAACCATATATAAAGTACTTATCAGTCAATGTAAATAGCAGTTCTGGATGACTGTGGTTGTCAGAGTAGATTGAAAGCATCCTGACCTTTTTCACCAGTCACTCCCAACTGTATCAGAAGTAAGCGAATAAATGAGGGGATCTCTTTCCAGAAACACTGTCACTTCACCCTGCATGGGAAAGGTGGAAATGTTCCTTTAAGGAAACAGATGTATAAAATAGTAAGTCATTCTCCCTATCATTAATAATTAGGAAGAGAAAGAAATTAGTTTACCCAAAATAATATGATGAGTCAGAATGAGGCAGGCAAAGACAATGCATGACACCCTTGCAATGACCCCACAGAAACCTCACTGAACAACTGAAGCAGTCTCACAGTGAAATTCACCATCCAATCGGCTGCACACTGAAGATATTCCAACTCCTGCAATGGTTTATTGCAATATCAGCACACCCATGATTAAGCCCTGCTGTGAGGGAAACATGTTGGAAGCATGGCTTTGGGTGGAAGTGAACAGTGTGCTGTCATTGCAACAAACCTTGGCTGGAGTTGAATATCTTTGATAGATTTCAGTGGGGAAATAGTGGACTCTAGGGCCTTGGCACCCAGCTGATTGCAGGGAATCAAGGAGGACACAGGCTGGTCTGTGAGCAGTAAAAGGGGTTGGCCATCTCTAACATAGGTGTCTGTTTAAGAAAGATAGAAAAGCCAAGATCCTGATGATCACTGCTGATCTGTCAGGTGTGCCAGTTTATGAAGCTGAGATGAGGAGTGGAAAACATTTTCATCACTTCTCATCACAGGACACACCCTTCTGTCATTCACTTTTAGAGAGAAGGCCAATTTATGAAGGTAAGATCAGAAGATCTCACTGACCATCTCCATTCCAGATTATCCAGCCCAGTGCTGCTGTGATGTGAGGAGGAAGAAGGCTTCTTTCTTGTGAATATCAGCACCAGTGGGGTTAAACATTGACATAAATTACAACTATATATGTTTATGTATGCATATACTGTATGGATATTTGTGTTGTTATTTATAGTGTACATGTATATATACATATATACACACACATATGTATACACACACACAGTATAGTTATAGTGTATTGTCTTTTAGAACTGCTGTTAGCGACATGCATTTTGCTGCACATTTTGTAATTTGACAAATACACTATCAGCACATGAAAATGCGAATTGAAAAAACACACAACACTCCATGCCCAAAAAAGATTCAGTTTGGCTTTTTTGGGCCTTTTCAATGCACATGGTGCAATTTTTAACCACCTACCGCCCGTCATATAGGGACATGATAAGCGGGCAGCGGTTCTCTTGTTCTGGGAGGACGTCCTATGACATCCTCTCACTGTAACTGCGCATGCGTGCCCCCGGCGATCATTGGTGTGCTGTGTCCCTGAATAAAGAGCCAGTTGACGTTGGTTCTGTCATGTCCAATCACAGCTGATCGCATGTAAACAAGGAAATGCTGGTTATTGGCAGTTCTCTCCTCACACGCTGTCAGCATCTCTCAGAGGGGACATCTACACTGATCATCAGTGTAGCCCCATCAATGCCACCTGTACATGCCCATCAATGCCACATACCAGTGCACATCAATGCCACATATCAGTGCCTACCAGTGCACATCAATGCCACATATCAGTGCCCATCAGAGCTGCCTTTTAGTGCCGCCTATCAGTGCCACCTGTCAGTTTCAATCAGTCCTGTCTAACAGTGCCAGTCAGTGCTGCCAGTCAGTGCCACCTATCAGTGCCATATATGAGTGCTGCCTTTCAGTGCCCATCAGTGATGCCTTTCAATGCCCATCAATGCCACCTAACAGTGCTTCCTCATCAGTGCCCATCAGTGCAGCCTCATTAGCGCACATCAGTGAAGGAGAAACATTACTTATTTACAAAATTTTATAAGTGAAACTAAGAAAAAACTTTTTTTTTTTTAATTTCTGTCTTTTTTTAGTTTGTTTAGCAAAAAAATAAAAAAAAACAGTGGTGATTAAATACCACCAAAAGAAAGCTCTATCTATCTCAAAAAAATTATAAAAATTTTGTTTGTGTACAATGTTGCAAGACCGCGCAATTGTCATTCAAAGTGCCACAGAACTGAAAGCTGAAAATTGGCCTGGGCAGGAAGGGGGTAAAAGTGCCCAGTAGACAAGTTAACAAACATTTTGCTGCCTTTTTCAACACACATTTAAAAAAAAATTTTGACATTTTTATGTGCTTTTTTAACATGTATTTTGGCTCATTTTTTACCTGCGTTTGTGTGTGGGTTCTGGTAACGCACGCAAAATGCATGTCATGTTCACGGTGCCATTATTTGTTAATGGCACCCAAAAGTGGCTAGCAGATGTGCACTTTGCCAAAATATGCATGGAAACCAAATCAAAATGCTTTTTAAAAAAGTGCCAAAATACCTGCTAAGAAAAGTGCCAAAATGTGCATTACAAACCACACTGCATGTTAAAATAATCTGTGCCAAAATGTGCATTAAAGTGCCTAAATGTGTGTTTAGAAAAGTGCCAAAATGCACATATCGTTCTTTAAGGCAAAAATAAGCATATGTTGGATTTAAAGCACAAGCATCCGTGTGATTGCTGAAGGCACGTAAAGGACCGAATTCTAACAAAACAAGATATGTGCATATAATCATCAGCAATTCCTCTATACAAAAAAAAAAGTGCAAATACATATTCTTGATTGCATGGACTGCTGCCTATGAGTGCATGTTGTAATAAATGCCTTTATTTATGGTGTCTTATTTGCTATCTTCCACAGCTATTTGCATTTGTATGTCATTCAGAAACAATACAACATGAAGTGCACTTGACATCCCTAAAAGTGGCCAGAGCAAATACACATTCTTGATTGCATGCACTGTGGCCTGTGAATGTAATAAATACTCTCACTTATGGAGCCTTACATGCTTTGAAAGCACATTTTAAAAAATCTGTTGGGAGTTGCTCCTTTTTTGATGCATGTGCCTTTTACAGTGTGTCATTTTATTTTTTAAGTAAGTGATCTTGATTTTGTTGCATTCATTCTTTCTTTTATTTTTACATAGAGAATGTAAATACACATGCTACTGCATTGGGTTTCATAGGAAGTGAAATGTGTAGCACCCTCCTAGTCAGCTAAGGGGAGCAAGACCTCAACTGTTACCCAGGAAGACGGAGTAGCAGCCTGTGTGTGATAGCTAGCAGAGGTCAAACTTTGGTCAGAGCTGGGAGGCTCTGCAGGCTCACCCTCTGGAATTTCCCCCCTGCCCTAGAACTTTGGAGAAAGGTTTAGAAACAGTGGGTGGTTCTGAGGAGTGGCTGATCTGCACTTTTAAGGGAGCCTGGCAAATCTCCAACAGGAGGCTTGGCAAGGGGCCAGGACAACCCTTAAAATTGATTGAGCCTGCTTAGCTGCAGGAGAGTTTAGGGGAAAACAGAGTGAGAGAATGTGAGGCTGAAGGCAAGAACTTGGAAGGGGGCCCTGATAGACATGTGCAGTTCATTTCATTCCGAATCAAAATGATCCATTATTTGGAGATTTGAATGTATCCGAATGTCAATAGTAATGAATTTAAACGAATCTGAAATAACAAAATGAAATTTGGCCAAACTTCAGATCAATTCGAATTTGAAAACCAATTCAAATTTGAAAAACAATTTGAATTTGAAAACAAGAATAGAATAATAGAATAAAATAGAACAGAATATAGAGAAATAGAAAATAATAGAATGAAATATAAAATAAAAGACTAGAATAAAAAAGGATAGAGGAAAAAAGAACAGAATCAAAAATAAAAGAATAGAACAGATTACAGTAGAAATTATAGAATAAAACAGAACAAAATAGAATAGAAAATAAAGGAATAAAAAAATAATAGAATCCATTAGAATTGTAACGGAACGGACCCAGACTGCGCTTGAGTACTTCCGTTAGAATACTGCTTCCCCATCCGAACACCGACAACAGACACCACAGCCGACCATACAAGACTAGATGACACCAGTCTTGAAATAAGCCAGTAGGTAGACTACTATATTTGAACACAGATAAAAGATGTAAACACTCGGGGGACATTCCCTCCCTCCTCCCTGCATAATGACACAGGGAGGGCCAATCTATATTTAGTAACAAGAGACACACAGGCATTCAGACTTCACACCAGCAGACAGTCCCATCAGGAGGGAGGGCTGCTGGAGACACCCCCCCCCCAAGCTAATACACATAAACACATACATCCCATAATAGTTTGCTCCCAAGCCAGACACACAATAGAACAATGGGATGCAGCCACATAACATTAAACAATCAACAACCCCCACACAATATTAGGACAGATCACCCTGTACAGAGGGATATGGGGAGCTGAGACAAGGGTCTCCCCACCTCTCCAAAGTGAACTGGGTTCCAAGGGCCCTCCACCCAAAGTGACTCCCATCACAAGAATAAAATAGAAAAGATTAGAATAGAAAAACAAAGAATAGAATAGGAAAAAATACAATAGGTTAGAATAGAAAATCAAAGAATAGAATAGAAAAGAATAGAATCAATTAGAAATGAAAAGAAAAATACTAGAATAGAAAATCAAAGAATACTGTAGAATAGAAAATAATAGAGTAAAAAAGAACAGAAAATAAAGTAATCAATTAGAATAGAATAAAAAATCAAAGAATAGAATAGAAAAGATTAGACTAGAGAATCAAAGAATAGAATAGAATAAAATAGAATATAGCTACCTTCCGAAATTCAAATTTTAATTAGAATAATTTTGAATTTGAACAGACTACATTAGAATACAATGTAAAATAATAGAATAGTTTAGGCAAGACTAAAATACTTCAGTGACCTGAATAGTGATCAAAAGCACTGTGAAAATTTAGCTGAAATAGAAATTTCTGCAGCAACAGATCACTAGTGATTACAGTCAGTAATAGATCACCACAATTAATTATGTTGTAGTTAATGCAGAGCAGCATGGAGGAGAGGCTTGATCAGCTCTCCCTTCACCTGATCCTGAAGACCTATAGAAAAAAAAAGTTCTCCAAAATATTCCACAGATCCCAACAATTTAAGTTGGATGATCAGGATGACATTTGCTTTAGTGACCCTCAAATGCTCATGTAATCAAGCAATGTCATAGAGAATTTAAGCAATCGCAAACCTGTGAAAATGCCACCATTGTGCTCATTTGTGTTCAGGCACAACTCTGCTTGATTTCATAAGAAAATCCTAATGCTGCATGTGAGCTTTGGATAGTCCTGTAAAATAATGGAAATATTACTAAGTAACTGTAGTAAACATATATGTAAATCTGAGAGCTCTACAGATTGTAGGCTGTAATTGTTGATCACTGTATCTGCGGATACATTCAATGAGCCCTCCTCATAGAGAACCAGGTGTGAGCTTTCCTTACCCCATCTGCATATCAATAGCATTCTCCAGCAAGGCTTACCTGCCTGCAGAGGCGTGCCCTATGAGGTCATTGAATGCTCTGTGAGAATAACCTCCTAATTCATTTACAGGAAGAGTCCTGAGGTGTTTTCACCTTGTATCTGGAAAAAACACGTCAACTCCGAGGAAACTATATTCAGAAAAAATGGCTGTGCGAATCACAGGACCTAACAGCCCTGGATTTTGTACATGAAGGTAAAGTAGTACATTTTATTGATAGGTTTATAGGAGTTACTTTTTAATGCTGTGTTCACGTAATACTGTGTTATGAGCTAGTGAAACATTGTGATATAGGAACTGTGGTACAACTGGAGCAACCGGCATAGGCAGTGGC
Source organism: Staurois parvus (assembly GCF_062004578.1). Taxonomy (NCBI): domain Eukaryota; kingdom Metazoa; phylum Chordata; class Amphibia; order Anura; family Ranidae; genus Staurois; species Staurois parvus. Next base: position 1,839,772 of record NW_028317867.1, on the reverse strand, counting down.
TGGGCTGTGTGTGTGATAGGTTCATCTACCTGTACTAGTTGTATTTTACACATTGTGATCAATTTGGCCATTACATATGACAGACACATAAGTGGTGATTTGCTGAACAAGGATACATTTCACTTGGATAAGTGAACCTGTGTTCATTTTGTACACCCAATGTGTACAAGAGGAACTAAAAAAAAGTTTGCACATGATTGAAGTGACAACAGCTTCACTGAACTAATTAATCAATGTATTCCATTTGTAAGTTAACCCCATAGGGTTTGGAACATGTAAGGAACCTGCCACAAACCACTAAAAACACAGTAACTGAAGATATTTTCAACTGTAAATATTCCATGATCTTCAGTGGTGCAAGTGCAGGTCTGTATTAATATAATGGCACTCATGGGCCAATGCCAAGGGCAGTAGGGTAAGGCTGGCCATACATGGATCAATATATTTTTGATCAGCCAGCAGGCTGATTGAAAAAAAAAAAACTGAACAGTTTTCCTCATCCACACAAGCGAGGTGGATGGAGGAATCCCTGATGTGTTAATGTGTTCTGACAGTGAGGACTCCGCTGTCAAAATACACTGATCAGCACTGTAGCCATTTGGCTGTAGCACTGGTCAAAGGAAAATTTTCCAACAAGCCAGTTTGAGAGAAGTCGATCATTAGATCAACCTCTCTGGAACTGATCAGTACTGTAGCCATTTGATTGTAGCGCTGGTCAAAGGAAAAACTTCCAACAAGCTAGTTTGAGAGAAGTCGATCATTAGACTAACCCCTCTGGCTCTATGGCTGACCGGCCATAGATAGAACGAAATTCAGCCAGTCCCTGCTCTACCAGCCAAATTTTTATCCATCTATAGCTAGCTTAACCCCTTGATGCCGACCGCATGCAAATATGCGGCCTCTCAGCGTCTGGGTCTTGACGCTGAACAGCCACATATTTGCGTGCCATTAGAAAATACGTATGTGCTAAGAGCACGCGGCCTACGTTCTCCCAGCACATATGTCTGTGACTCACAGAAAGGTCTCAATCTCCCCTTGCGATCGGGACCTTTTCCAATCATGTGACCGCCATGATGGCGAATCACGGCAGTCACTTGACCCTAAAACCCAGCCCACCTCCCGGCTTCTGAAACTTTTAAAGGGCCAGGAGGTGCCGGAACTGAGAGGTTAAGGACTTCGCCAAGCCTCGAAACAGACACGTTGTGATATTTTTGCTTTGGTTTGTTTTCCTTTTGTAAACATGTGTTTATAGATTCAAAAAGCATACTGTATGGTGGAAGGGGGTACAGGATTACATAAACCGAATTATTGCTACCGCCAGGGCGAGCGGCTGACGCATTCAACCTGCAGTGCTCTCTTTGGGGCTGCAGAACCTTGCCTGGTGCGATAGAGCTTCCAGCTCACAATCAAAGAATTTTATGAAAAGTATTTGGCATTCACAAACTTGCACCAAAACTGCTTTGATACCGTGAACTTGTCTCAATTTGCCAGAAGTGGGTACAAAAGTTGAATGGAGTCAGAAGGCTCTTTATAATTAAGGAAAACGCATACCACCTTCCTTTTCTTTATTTTGCAATACTCTGAGAGACAGTCAGCCGCTGCGGCTAGGTGGTGAACTAACGTGTACGGCAGTATGCACCCAGGGCTAAATACCAATGTGCATGAGGCCCAAGCAACTATAGTCAAAGCCTACCTAGTAGTAGTTAGCCACATTCAGCTTGACTTTTGTAGTGTTAAACAATGCTACAAAATACGTCCAGCTGAATGTGGCTACTACTACTAGCTATACCATGATCTGGATTACATTGCTTCACAGAATTAGCTGCTCTCATAGAAGCCTTCATGATCTGCTAGTCAATGGCCAGCCAAAACACTCCTATCCATTGTTACCTACACAGGCTATGGCCTGAGGGTTCTAATGAAAACTTGGTGATGTCCATGGTAACCCTCTAAGTTCACCCTTAGGAAGGTTACAAAAGAAAGCTTATAGGTTGCTATGGGCAGTGCCAGCAGTTTCGCTTTTACAAAATAGGACTTAGTCACTTAGAAAAAAAAATTATGTTGACTATTCAATGATCATAATATTATATTTATATACTGCATTCATTTGTTATTGTTACTTTTATTATGTTAGCACAGACAAAAGTCCATTTCTTACCTTGGTTTATAGATTTTATGACAAGGATCAGAGAAGTGCTGGGACATGTAGTTACTTGGGGTAAGAAACCACTAAGAACTAAGTAGATGTCCACTTGAGAAGCCATCTGTGCCACCCTTTCATTGTTGGCTTTTCCAAACACAGTGTAAAGATTAGCTCGTGAACTACTAAGATGGTTTGCACTGCAACCAGCAAACCATTCAAGAACACGGCAAGGCTGCTGCTCCTAAGGTTAAATTAACCACATAATCAATGGGGTACTATTCCAGCTATGGTGAATTCAGTTTGATGCAGGCATGGCCAAGAAGGCCAAACACCCATCTAAGGATACAAAGAAAACAAACAGAGGGCGCACCGGCCTAGTGAATTATCATAAAAAATATTTATTTAAAGGATAAAAAGTAAGTATCGTACCCACAATTGACATATGGGTCAAAGGAACAACACACTGAACAACAGTGTCCAATCCACAACTGGAACCCTGGACTTCCAACAGGCTAACGCTTTTCGAGGACTAAGGCTGGCCATACACTATACAATTTTCTGTCCAATTTCTGCCCAATTTCCTTTAGATTTACCTTCACCTATGTAGTGCAAGGGCCTGCCTAATTGGATACAATTGAAAGTGTTGTTAGGTTTGACCTCCTATTATATGGTTTTTGGTAAATCTAAACCAAAAATCTCAAGAAAATTGTATAATGTATGGCCAGCCTGAGCCTCTTCCTCAGAGCCAAGATGGCCAAACACCCATCTACACCTGCCCTTCATGAGTAGAGCTGTTAGTATATGCTGAGAAGCAAGTCAAACATGGAATGGGTTGCAATTACCATTAGTCAAAGTGAATAATTCATGGCAAGGGCAACACCAAACACAAGTGTATACTGCTCCATGCGATCCAAGCCAAAATTCACACACTGCTTCCCTGAAAATGCTCCATGGACCCATTTCTGAAGAACAATAGATATGTCCTTACTAAGCCTAACTGATGTCAGATGGGCACCTTGAAGGCAATTAGTGAAAGGTATGTAAGATAAAATGTCTCAAATGAAGTGCAGCCAATCGGCTTTTAAGATTTCATCTCTAAGCTGTGTGCAAAAAAATGAAAGATAGAACCTGATTTGTTGCTATAGCCACTAGTCCAGATAAAACATGTCTCAAAGACTTTTTATTAAGAAAGACACATTGAAGGCATGCAATGAATGATAACTTTCACAAGTGCTTGTGCTTTCAACCGAACTGTCAGGCCATCAAATGCCTGGTGTCATAGCTGATCACTTGTGCAGCAGCATTGCAAGTGCAGATTAAACAGAGGCTAAAATGACAGCTACCTTGGTTGAAAAGTATAGAAGGATTTGGTTCTGCTTTAGTCCCCCCCTTGTTGTGCACCACGTGTGAAAGCTAAAATGTCTGAATCATTTTAAGAAGTAGTTAACTTGCATTCTATGTCACTACAATCTATAATAAATGCTTCATGCAGGGTTTTCCTTTACGTAATCTGCCCATTTGCTCGTTTGGTACACGTTGAGTGAAATGGAACAATAAAACCATGCTAAATGCACCTTTAGATATCAGTCAGTAAGTGTAATTAAAGATCACAAAACTGTACCTATATGTGGACTATATTGAAAATTAAAATACCCCCTTCTTTTTTACAAAGGTGTGGTGGCAACTTCAGTTCCTCTCTGTATACATTATAAAGTCGGCTCTGGCTTTGAATATACATTTTCTGTTGTGATTCCTCTATGTCTGACTTCAATGGGGAAATACTAATACTATGTTAAAGTGTTACTAAACCCACAATAGTAAAATGAGTCTGTATATGCATTAAAGCATACTTGTTATATGTACTGTGGATACTAAGGGGTTAATCCTCCACACTGTAAAAAGGATGTTTGATCCTGTCTTCTCTGATCCTCGCCTTCTACTGTCCCCAATCCAACTGCTGATAGAACAGAGCCTTGGGGGCAAGCTGCACATGCTCTGTTTGGTATGTATTGCTAGATAGTTTGTTTTTCTTTCTTTTACTAAAATAGTTGCATATCCATGTTCTGTGTACTGTGGAAGACCAGATATAGTGAATGCAGGGTCCTGGGTGTAGTAACACTTTATCTGCTTTCAGAAAAGTCATTTGTAGAAGTTAAATGGCGTATTATAGTGTATTTGTTTATAAAAATACCGCAATTAGAGCAATAGACATATTAACCAATAAAGCCACATGCTGATGGGTTGATCACTGAAAGCTGCTAATATAACCTTGTTATTCTAGTACAGCACTGCAGCCATACAATAAGTGCAGGTAATGTGAATCAAAGTGCAGATAAATGATGCCTTTTATTTTTCAAAGTTCTGGTGAAACTACCTGCTATACATGGAGATAGCCTGGACAGGATCATTGATACATTTCTCATTGCAGCTCTAGAGGGTCATCCAGAGATCTAGGATGCTTTATGATAACCCGCTCTTTGACTACTGGCAGAAAGTGATTGCATCTGTAACAATTTGCTATTTAAATTATATTCAGCTTGGAAGCCAGCACTCAAATGTTATCAATATAGATGTATGCATGTTGTGCCTAGATATGTTCATGTACCAAAACATAGGAATATTTGCATAAATATGCAATATGCTGTGATCTTGGATAAGTGATCATAATGGACAAGAATCCCAATTTGGCGAGAATGATGTGATATGTTTTAGTTACCAAGCGAGCATTGATTCATGGACGTGTAGTTACAGTGGGGGTCAAAAGGCCAACATTGTCTAGCCTTTAAAACAGTATTAAACCCAAAAGCAAACATTTATTATATTGCAGTATACCAATTCTTAGATGTGATTCATTAGCTTTCTTTTTTAGGCTTGATTTCTCCTAGTTTAATCTGGTGATTCAGCCAGAAAGTCTGCTGTTTTTCAATAGCTCAAGCTCTCCAGCAGTGTGTATTAGTTTACAGGGATGAGACCATCCATTTACTGCTGACAGGGGTGATTAAAATGTTCAGCTTTTATTTGTTCATGTAAAGCAGACTTTCTCAACACAGAGGAACCCTTGAAATACTTTTCTGGTCTCTGGGAACCCCTGCTAAAAATTACTATATGTACAGCTCATGATGCACTAATGCAGGGGTCTCCAAACATTTTAAACAAAGGGCCAGTTTACTGTCTGTCAGACTTTAGGGGGCCGGACATTGGTATGAGTGGGAGGAATACCGCTTCATCATTGGTAGTGGGAGTAATAGTACTCCATTGTAGGTGTCAGTGGGAGGAATAGTGCCCCATTGTTGGTGTCCATGGGAGGAATAGCGCCCAATCATTGGTGTCAGTGGGAGGAATAGTGTCCCATCATTGGTGTCAGTGGGAGGAATAGTGTCCCATCATTGGTGTCAGTGGGAGGAATAGTGTCCCATCATTGGTGTCAGTGGGAGGAATAGTGCCCCATCATTGGTGTCAGTGGGAGGAATAGTGCCCCATCATTGGTGTCAGTGGGAGGAAGAGTGTCTCTAATCGTTGGTATCAGTGAGAGGAATAGTGCCCCATCATTGGTAGTGGGAGGAATAGTACACCATTGCTGGTGTCAGTGGGAGCAATAATGCCCCATCATTGGTGTCAGTGGGAGGAATATTACCCCATTGTTGATGTCAGTGGGGGGAATAGTGCCCCATCATTGGTGTCAGTGGGAGGAATAGTGTCCCATGATTGGTGTCAGTGGGAGGAATAACGTCCCATCATTGGTGTCAGTGGGAGGAATAGCGCCCCATCATTGGTGTCAGTGGGAGAAATAATGTCTCATTATTGGTATCAGTGAGAGGAATAGTGCCCCATCATTGTTGTCAGTGGGAGGAATATTACCCCATTGTTGGTGTCAGTAGGGGGAATAGTGCCCCATGATTGGTGTCAGTGGGAGGAATAGTGCCCCATGATTGGTGTCAGTGGGAGGAAAAATGTCCCATCATTGGTGTCAGTGGGAGGAATAGTCCCCCATCATTGGTATAAGTGCCAGGAATAGTGCCCCATCATTGGTATAAGTGCCAGGAATAGTGCCCCATCATTGGTAGTGGAAGGAATAGTGCCCATTCATTGGTGTCACTGGGAGGAATAGTGTCATGTACTAGTGAGAGGGCTAGATAAAGGCAAACAGAGGGCTGAATCTGGCCCTCGGGCCACAGTTTGGAGACCACTGCATTAATGTATTGGTCAGTGGGAAGAGTGCTCCTTACACTTGTGGTCATTGGGAAGGATTACTCATTTACAAGTAGTTAAAAATATCAACGGTGTTAGTAGGAACTTATCTAAGAGGCAAAAACTGGTCATTGTTCAAGGAATCCCTGGCATCCTTTTGAGGAACCTGAGGGTTGAGAAACCCTGATGTAAAGCTTTTAACCCAAAAGGAAAAAAAATGTTTGTTGTAACTGATTATAAATTGAGAGCTGAAGTTTGGCTTCAATTTTTTTTTGTATTCAAATCTGCTAATATGTTAACACTCCCCCCCTTCCCCCCCCCCCCCAAACTGACAATGCTGCTGTGTCCTGTGCCCATTGCTCCATAGTGGTGTCTCACTAATACAGAAGGTGTGTTACTGTCAACATCACCAGATGAAAACAGAGTGAAAAAAGCCAAAGAACACTGATGCAGCCACCACAGCTAATGATTGGCAAGCTGCAATATTTTACATTTTTGGGTTTAATATCATTTTTAAAATAGCCAATACTGATCCCACAAGCAGGATTTATCCTGATTCCTGTCACAACTGCTGGTATCTGGGTATATGCTTATTTTGTAAAGTGCTGTGCAAAGTGATAGCGCTATATAAAGTCTGTATAATAATTAAAAAAAATGATGCTAAAATGCCAACTGCGCTAACTAAAAACCTCCCAGTTGAATTTGATACTGGGATTCCAGTAAGAAGATTCTCCCGAAGGGTGGTAAGACTCAAGAGGGACTGAAGGCCCAAAGCCCAAAATTCCAGTACTGTGAAAGCAAACTAAAGGTTGGCTAAAGTAAGTATTGGTTGCAAGTAAGAGTCTTAGGCTTGGTTCACACTTGGGATCTGACTTGTGAGACCCCAAGTCACAAGACATGTGAAATCCCATGTTGGTTAATGAGAGCTGTCTTAATTAACACTGAAGTCTACTCTGACGTTAGAAAAGGTTGCTGTACTACTTCAAGGCGACTTGTGCCCATAGACTTTATTGGAAGTCGCCTCAAAGACAGATCCTCATCTATATTGACATTACAGGAAGATTACCCAGGCATTCCCTGAAAGTTCCTTCAAAGTTGCATCAAAGTAGTACTCAAGTCACCTGGAAAAGTCGCACTGTAAGTGGCACAACTTTCAGGTTGCTGTAGTGTGAACCGAGACTTAATCATGAAGCAAAAACTGATTTACCCAAATTGATTAGAATCTGTTGTGTGGTTGTTTAAACAAATCTCTGGTCGATCAATTGTTCATTGTTTATTCCAGGTACTTATATAGCGCCATCAATTTACGCAGTGCTTTACATATATATTGTACATTCACATCACTCCCTAACCCTCAAGGGGTGTACAAACTAAAGTCCCTGACTTACATTAATACATACTAGGACCAATTTAGACAGGATACAATTAACCTACCAGCATGTCTTTGGAGTGTGGGAGGAAACCGGATTACCCGGAGGAAACAAATGCAGGCACAGGGAGAACATGCAAACTCCAGGCAGGTGGTGACGTGGTTGGGATTCGAACCAACAACCTTAGTACTGCCAGGTGGAAAAATACTAACCATTAAAATGTCCTGGACTTGAAGTGGGTAAAAGTTCATGGCTGCAGCTGCAGCCATGAGTTTGTTGTCATATTTTTAAGCCGGCGGGTGGCTGCTCAGTAAAAATGATCTGGGCGGCTCCACAGCTGCATGATCGTTTTTATAGCGATGGAAAGAGCTGAAACTGCCAAGATTTTATTCTACAGCTTTTAGAAAATATATAGTATTTGGGGGTTATAAGTAATTTTCTAGCAAAAATGCTGATTCGTTTTTTTTAACATGCATGTGTAAAAATGTAAAATTGCCCCAGATGCCAAGTAGTTTAAGTATCTCTAAGCACTGGTCCAAGGCATTTAGCATCCTTATTATTTTCCTTAAAATGGTCAAAGATGAGACAAGACTATTGTCTATAGTTTGCAAATGTTCCTAGATGATGATTGCAGTCTAGTGTAGCACCCTCCTAGATAGGTTGCTAGGAAAGCTAGGTAAATCTAGTTCTTTTTGGTTCCACTGTAGTCAGCAGAACAGGCTGTGATTGCTTTGGGCTATTCTGTGCATTGCAGGTTGCAGGTTTAATTGCTTCCTCCTCTTTTCTAGGGGATTCCAGAATATAGTGGGTGGGGGGAGGCAGTTCAGCAGTCTTAATATTTATGTAGCTTCAGCCAATCCCTGGGGCAGGATACTCAGAAGGTTGTTGGGGAGTGCGTAAATAGTTTGCAGCCTGAGGCAGTCCTGTTTTCGTCCAGGAGACGTTCTCGGCAAGTGCCTTCTAGGCATCCCAGCTGAAAATTAAACCTGTGCTCATCGAGCTCCCAGTTGTGGCAGAGCTGGGGGGCCTGTTCTGCTAAACTCATCAAAGCTAAGCAAGGGATTTCACTGGGGATCTGGCCTGGTATATTCACTGAATTATCTGTCTGATATTGGAGGGAGGCATTCAAGTATCCAGGGACATTGTAAGTACAGACCTGAATGGTGGATCCTATTAACTGTTGCTGTTGATATCACCAGCATATCAATACTAGTGCTTGCCCGGCGTGGGACATTTCTGAAGGTGTCCCAGTGCTGTTCATTTTTTTGGTCTTTGCTGGATTGACTGTCATGAGAAGTAGTAGTACAGTAAAGAGCATCCTTAATTTGTTGCTCATGGAGTTCCCCACAGCTCCCTATGTTCTATCCAAGTTAACTGGCAATACATTTTAAAAAAGACAACCATCAGACTGTTCAGTGAGCCAGAAGAGTGGCTGCTGCTGTGTGCCTGGCTGCTATTGTATTATTCTGGGAAAGGAACCAGGGACATACACTATATTGCCAAAAGTATTGGGACGCCTGCCTTTACATGCACATGAACTTTAATAACATCCCAGTCTTAGTCTGTAGGGTTCAGTATTGAGTTGGCCCACCCTTTGCAGCTATAACAGCTTCAACTCTTCTGGGAAGGCTGTCCACAAGGTTTAACCTCCTTGGCGGTATGATTCCTTCTGATTTTTTGTGCTGAAAGCGGTACCATTTTTTCGCATGGAAATAGTTTTTTATTGTAGGCTGTAATTTTTAGGAAAATTTCCCCACAAATCATTATCACTCAATTCTGTAAGTGGTTCTGATTTACTATCGCTGTTCTCTAGCCGGTCTAAAACCGCTTTTGACGTAAAGGGACGCTTTTTGGACGCCATGGACTTTTCTAAGTTTCCAGGCAGAAAGAACAGACAAAATGCAGGCAGGGCACAGGGCAAAGCACTAGGGACAATATGTATGTGAAATGGGATGAAACAGCAATGTTTTACTATTTAAAATTGAAAAAAAAAAAATGACATTTTTTAAATTTTTTAAATTTCCCGCCGCCGGCGGCGCCCGTACGTCCCGACGTCACGGGAACCGGAACACAGAAGCCGGATGCCGGCATCGGCCGGAGGAGATGGCCGGGGACGCTGCAGGGGACACATCGCGGGAGCGAAGGACAAGGTAAGTGCTGCAGGGACCCCCAGATCAGTGCCGCATGGTAAGCCCGAGTGTAGCTCGGGGTTACCGCTTGTGGTATAGAAATTCTACCCCGGGCTACACTCGGGAAAACCGCCAGGGAGGTTAAGAGTGTGTCTATGGGAATGTTTGACCATTCTTCCAGAAGTGCATTTGTGAGGTCATGCAAAGATGTTGAACGAGACGGTCTGGCTCGCACTCTCTGCTGTAATTCATTCCAAAGGTGTTCTATCGAATTGAGGTCAGGCCAGTCAAGTTCCTCCACCCCAAACTCGCTCATCCATGTCTTTATGGACCTTGCTTTGTGCACTGGTGTGCAGTCATATTGGAACAGGGGGGCCATCCCCAAACTGTTCCCACAAAGTTGGGAGCATGAAATTATCTTAAGACTTCCCTTCACTGGAACTAAGGAGCTCAGCTCAACCCCTGAAAAACAACCCCTCACCATAACCCCTCCTCCACCAAACTTTACACTTGGCACAATGCAGTCAGGCAAGTACCGTTCTCCTTGCATCCGCCAGACCCAGACACATCCATCGGATTGCCAGACAGAGAAGCATGAATCGTCACTCCAGAGAACACGTCTCCAGTGCTCTAGAGTCCAGTGGCAGTGTGCTTTACACCACTTCATCCAACGCTTTGTATTGCACTTGGTGATGTAAAGCCATGAAAACCCATTCCATGAAGCTCTCTATGCACTGTTGTTGTAATCTGAAGGCCACAAGAAGTTTGGAGGTCTTTACCTAGTGACTCTGCAGACAGTTGGCAACTTCTGTGCAATGTGCGCATCAGCTGACCCTGTTCTGTCATTTTACATGGCCTACCACTTGATGGTTGAGCTTCTGTTGTTCCCAGCTGCTTCCACTTTGTTATACCACTAACAGTTGACCATGGAATATTTAGTAGCCAGGAAATTTCATGGATGGATTTATTGCAAAGGTGGCAACCTATCACGGTACCACGCTTGAATTCACCGAGCTCCTGAGAGTGATCCATTCTTTCACAAATGTTTGTAGAAGCAGTGTGCATGCCTAGGTGTTTGACTTTATACACATGTGGCCATGGAGGTGATTGGAACAACTGAATCCAATGATTTGGATGAGTATCCCAATACTTTGTGCAATATAGTGTATCATCAGCCTTTACGGTGCTGAACGCTACACTACTTCAGTGGACTAGAAGGTTTCTTGTGTCGTTTTTTGATGACAGAGTAGAGGGAGATACAGATAACCTAGTGCTTCTTTGTCGTCATAGGCTGTATTGGGGAATTATCCCAACCTACAGGGAATAGATTTGTATGCTAGCTGAATCTTTAAACGGTCTCATTATTAGTATCTGACATATCACATCCCTCAATCTATGACCTTTTTAAGATCAGGTTTCTTTCAGCCATGAAAGAATAAATACTAGTGGAGTGTAGATCACCTGTAGTTTACTGTAGGCCAAGTGTGACTTATAAATTGATGACCAAGAATGAGTCAGTGTGATCTTATTGTTTTACAAGAAAATCAAGAACATACTTTTAAAGGACATAAAATTATGAACACTCAACTCAGGGTTGCCAATGCATTGCTTTAATTAGTGACACCACTATTTATACAAGTTCTGTAGCTAAGTGGATTCAACAGAATCCATGTCATTTATGTATGTTTGTAATTATGGCAATACAATGGCAACACTGATACTCCTGAAGATAATTAACCTTTATAATTTCTTTAAGGGGATAACAGCATAGAGATTGAAGAAACTTGTTGTGTGGAAATCGAAACTATTTAGAACGGGTTGGGGCCTGTTGCAGACACATCGTCCTGTAAAATGACATTGACTAGAGGAGTCTGTAGCAGCATGTCTAAAAATGCACACATAGATACATTGGTCATGACATGTCAGCTAATTGTCCCACATACATTTGCTCTGCTTTTTATTTATTTTATCTGCTGTGTTCTCTTGATGAAGATAAGGCCTCTCCTTTGATACACATTATGATTACACAATCACTCATTATGAATGCTGTAGGCACTTCTGTGGAATATTCGTGAGGTTGTTAAATCTTACTATAAATACTCCCTCTGTACAACATGCATCAAACCCATGCAATGCATTTGTGATGTCAACACAGAGAATAAGATAAATAGAAAATTAAGATTTTTATTCTTATCGCTTTGATATGTTTCAGGTAAAGAGTACGTAGGAAAAATAATCTATCTGGTGTAGTCATGAAATGTATCCAGTTAAAGCTGAACTAAAGGCAAATTGTGAAATGCACAGCTAAATGAATGTTTTTTTACCAGTCAAATGTTTGTATTTCTGTTCAGCCAGGCTTCAGATTTACACACCCCTGCCAAACAGCACTGCTAAGCAGGTGGCCAGACTTTTTTTCTACTTCAGTTAGTGAGTGTTAACCTTAAAGTGATTATAAATTTTTTTTTTTAAATAACAAACATGTTATACTTACCTGCTTTGTGTAATGTTTTAGCACAGAACAGCCCCAATCCTCTTCTTTTGGGGTCCCCCCCCAGCAGTACTGGTTCCTTCCCCCTAGGGGGGCACTCGAGCAGGCTTGCTCCCAAGCCGCATTCCTGTTAATGAAAACTGTCTATTTACACACAGCACAACTTGGCCCCGCCCCCTGCTCTCCATTCACTGGCTCATTGGCTGTGATCGACAGGGGCTCTCATGCACATCATTGGATTGACATGGGGCTCGGCTAGGTATAAGGGGGGCTGAGGGGGGAGCCGCACCCAGAAGGTTTTTCTTTTACCTTCATGCATAGAATGTATGAAAACAAAGACCTTCTCTCTTTAGAACCACTTTATATTGCAGTTTACCAATTCTTAGAAGTGATGGCTTCATTAATTTTCTTTTTTTAGGCTTGTTTTCTTCTATTTTAATCTGGTGGTCCAGCCTTTAAGTTTTTGTTTTAAGAAAAAAAACAAGGTTTCTATCAGAATATATCAGTTACAGAGATTAGACAAACCATTTACCATTGATGGGTTGCTTACTATGATACTTACAATGATTAGCAGTTATTTATTATTACAAATGGTCTACAGTAGGTGCAGAGAAGAGACTTTGATGGAGTAGTTTGGCTGCTGTGACAGGGAGTTGACATTCTGGAGAGGTGTGTGAAGAATCTGAGGCATAAGATACAACTGAGTGTCTGGAACTGTTGTCTCTTTCGTTTTCACTAGCGGCTTGTTCTAAGACCCTTAATCTTGCCATGGCTGTGGCATGTTCACATTGTTTTTCCAAAACTTCAGTTTCTGCCTTTTGGTATGTGGCTTCAGCTTCTTTCTCTGCTTTCTGATGTGCAGCCTGAGCCTCCATTTCTGCGGCCTGAGCCTCCATTTGTTCTTTCTTCTGTGCGGCCTGAGCCTCCATTTGTGCTTTCTGATGTGCGGCCTGAGCCTCCATTTCTGCTTTCTGATGTGCGGCCTGAGCCTCCATTTCTGCTTTCTGATGTGCGGCCTGAGCCTCCATTTCTGCTTTCTTATGTGTGGCCTGAGCCTTCATTTCTGCTTTCTTATGTGCGGTCTGAGCCTCCATTTCTGCTTTCTGATGTGCGGCCTGAGCGTCCATTTCTTGCGGCCTGAGCCTCCATTTCTGCTTTCTTATCTGCGGCCTGAGCCTCCATTTGTGCTTTCTTATGTGCGGCCTGAGCCTCCATTTCTGCTTTCTGATGTGCGGCCTGAGCCTCCATTTCTGCAGCCTGAGCCTCCATTTCTGCTTTCTTATGTGCGGCCTGAGCCTCCATTTCTGCTTTCTGATGTGTGGCCTGAGCCTCCATTTGTGCTTTCTGATGTGCTGCCTGAGCCTCCATTTGTGCTTTCTTATGTGCGGCCTGAGCCTCCATTTCTGCTTTCTGATGTGCGGCCTGAGCCTCCATTTCTGCAGCCTGAGCCTCCATTTCTGCTTTCTTATGTGTGGCCTGAGCCTCCATTTCTGCTTTCTGATGTGCGGCCTGAGCCTCCATTTCTGCTTTCTGATGTGCGGCCTGAGCCTCCATTTCTGCTTTCTGATGTGCGGCCTGAGCCTCCATTTCTGCTTTCTGATGTGCGGCCTGAGCCTCCATTTCTGCTTTCTGATGTGTGGCCTGAGCCTCCATTTTTGCTTTCTGATGTGCGGCCTGAGCGTCCATTTCTGCGGCCTGAGCCTCCATTTGTGCTTTCTTATGTGCGGCCTGAGCCTCCATTTGTGCTTTCTTATGTGCGGCCTGAGCCTCCATTTGTGCTTTCTTATGTGCGGCCTGAACCTCCATTTCTGCTTTCTGATGTGCGGCCTGAGCGTCCATTTCTTGCGGCCTGAGCCTCCATTTCTGCTTTCTTATCTGCGGCCTGAGCCTCCATTTGTGCTTTCTTATGTGCGGCCTGAGCCTCCATTTCTACTTTCTGATGTGCAGCCTGAGCCTCCATTTCTGCAGCCTGAGCCTCCATTTCTGCTTTCTTATGTGCGGCCTGAGCCTCCATTTCTGCTTTCTGATGTGTGGCCTGAGCCTCCATTTCTGTGGCCTGAGCCTCCATTTGTGCTTTCTTATGTGCGGCCTGAGCCTCCATTTCTGCAGCCTGAGCCTCCATTTCTGCTTTCTTATGTGCGGCCTGAGCCTCCATTTCTGCTTTCTGATGTGTGGCCTGAGCCTCCATTTGTGCTTTCTGATGTGCTGCCTGAGCCTCCATTTGTGCTTTCTTATGTGCGGCCTGAGCCTCCATTTCTGCTTTCTGATGTGCGGCCTGAGCCTCCATTTCTGCAGCCTGAGCCTCCATTTCTGCTTTCTTATGTGTGGCCTGAGCCTCCATTTCTGCTTTCTGATGTGCGGCCTGAGCCTCCATTTCTGCTTTCTGATGTGCGGCCTGAGCCTCCATTTCTGCTTTCTGATGTGCGGCCTGAGCCTCCATTTCTGCTTTCTGATGTGCGGCCTGAGCCTCCATTTCTGCTTTCTGATGTGTGGCCTGAGCCTCCATTTTTGCTTTCTGATGTGCGGCCTGAGCGTCCATTTCTGCGGCCTGAGCCTCCATTTGTGCTTTCTTATGTGCGGCCTGAGCCTCCATTTGTGCTTTCTTATGTGCGGCCTGAGCCTCCATTTGTGCTTTCTTATGTGCGGCCTGAACCTCCATTTCTGCTTTCTGATGTGCGGCCTGAGCGTCCATTTCTTGCGGCCTGAGCCTCCATTTCTGCTTTCTTATCTGCGGCCTGAGCCTCCATTTGTGCTTTCTTATGTGCGGCCTGAGCCTCCATTTCTACTTTCTGATGTGCAGCCTGAGCCTCCATTTCTGCAGCCTGAGCCTCCATTTCTGCTTTCTTATGTGCGGCCTGAGCCTCCATTTCTGCTTTCTGATGTGTGGCCTGAGCCTCCATTTCTGTGGCCTGAGCCTCCATTTGTGCTTTCTTATGTGCGGCCTGAGCCTCCATTTCTGCTTTCTGATGTGTGGCCTGAGCCTCCATTTCTGCTTTCTGATGTGTGGCCTGAGCCTCCATTTCTGCTTTCTGATGTGCGGCCTGAGCCTCCATTTCTGCTTTCTGATGTGCGGCCTGAGCCTCCATTTCTGCTTTCTGATGTGTGGCCTGAGCCTCCATATCTGCTTTCTGATGTGCGGCCTGAGCCTCCATTTCTGCTTTCTGATGTGCGGCCTGAGCCTCCATTTCTGCTTTCTGATGTGTGGCCTGAGCCTCCATTTCTGCTTTCTGATGTGCGGCCTGAGCCTCCATTTCTGCGGCCTGAGCCTCCATTTCTGCGGCCTGAGCCTCCATTTCTGCTTTCTTATGTGTGGCCTGAGCCTTCATTTCTGCTTTCTTATGTGCGGCCTGAGCCTCCATTTCTGATTTCTGATGTGCGGCCTGAGCGTCCATTTCTTGCGGCCTGAGCCTCCATTTCTGCTTTCTTATCTGCGGCCTGAGCCTCCATTTGTGCTTTCTTATGTGCGGCCTGAGCCTCCATTTCTACTTTCTGATGTGCGGCCTGAGCCTCCATTTCTGCAGCCTGAGCCTCCATTTCTGCTTTCTTATGTGCGGCCTGAGCCTCCATTTCTGCTTTCTGATGTGTGGCCTGAGCCTCCATTTGTGCTTTCTGATGTGCTGCCTGAGCCTCCATTTGTGCTTTCTTATGTGCGGCCTGAGCCTCCATTTCTGCTTTCTGATGTGCGGCCTGAGCCTCCATTTCTGCAGCCTGAGCCTCCATTTCTGCTTTCTTATGTGCGGCCTGAGCCTCCATTTCTGCTTTTTGATGTGTGGCCTGAGCCTCCATTTCTGCTTTCTGATGTGTGGCCTGAGCCTCCATTTCTGCTTTCTGATGTGTGGCCTGAGCCTCCATTTCTGCTTTCTGATGTGTGGCCTGAGCCTCCATTTTTGCTTTCTGATGTGCGGCCTGAGCGTCCATTTCTGCGGCCTGAGCCTCCATTTGTGCTTTCTTATGTGCGGCCTGAGCCTCCATTTGTGCTTTCTTATGTGCGGCCTGAACCTCCATTTCTGCTTTCTTATGTGCGGCCTGAGCCTCCATTTCTGCTTTCTGATGTGCGGCCTGAGCCTCCATTTCTGCGACCTGAGCCTCCATTTCTGCTTTCTTATGTGCGGCCTGAGCCTCCATTTCTGCTTTCTGATGTGTGGCCTGAGCCTCCATTTCTGTGGCCTGAGCCTCCATTTGTGCTTTCTTATGTGCGGCCTGAGCCTCCATTTCTGCTTTCTGATGTGCGGCCTGAGCCTCCATTTCTGCTTTCTGATGTGCGGCCTGAGCCTCCATTTCTGCTTTCTTATGTGCGGCCTGAGCCTCCATTTCTGCTTTCTGATGTGTGGCCTGAGCCTCCATTTCTGCTTTCTGATGTGCGGCCTGAGCCTCCATTTCTGCTTTCTGATGTATGGCCTGAGCCTCCATTTCTGCTTTCTGATGTGTGGCCTGAGCCTCCATTTCTGCGGCCTGAGCCTCCATTTCTGCTTTCTTATATGCAGCCTGAGCCTCCATTTCTGCTTTCTTATGTGCGGCCTGAGCCTCCATTTCTGCTTTCTGATGTGTGGCCTGAGCCTCCATTTCTGCTTTCTGATGTGTGGCCTGAGCCTCCATTTCTGCGGCCTGAGCCTCCATTTCTGCTTTCTTATATGCAGCCTGAGCCTCCATTTCTGCTTTCCTTTGGGCAAAAGCTGCCTGAATTTTAGAAGCTTCAGTATCAGCACGGGCTTTTATTAGTTGTTGAATGAGTGTAGAAGACCTTGATTGTAGGCATTTAGAAGATCTTGAGGATAGTAGATGCAGAGTGATAAGATCTGCATTCATGGAGCTGTGTTATTCTCACTTCTGCCTTTGTCTTTGTTCGCACCACTAAATTGTCTCTTTCAAGATTGAGCTCCTCAAAACTCATTAATTCTTCCAATGACCTATGAGTGTTGTACCGCTTTAACAGAGCAATATATTTAACACAGTCTTTGATAATTCTCATAAGCAATATTCAATTGCTGGATAGCGCCCTCTAGTTGTATTAGCTCATGAGATTGTTGGGAGAGAGCAGACATGCATTTAACAGTATTAGACCATAAGTCATTGATATTAGACAGCAATTCCAACTTGTCAGTATCAAGATTTCTTGCACTTCTTAAGCGTTTTTCTCTTTTATCTAAGTCCTACTCTGGATGAAGCTCTGATTGTGGTTGTGTATTGGTTTCCCCAGACTGTATATTACTTTTCTGAAATATCATGTTAGCAAGGAGAGGGGTTGATAGAAAGTTTACATAGAAATGTATCACTTTTTCTGTGGGTGAGTTTAGGTTTCCTAGGCAATGATTGCACAAAGGTTTTCTTTTTCTTTCTTATAAATTCACAAACAATCCATATGGTAATGCATACACATGCAGTGTATAAACTTGCAGTTGTAAAATATTCATATCAATAATTTGTCCTGACACTGATGAGTGTTATGCTAGGATATACTTGGAGACATGTACAGACTTGTGTAGTGGTGGCTGCACTCTCTATAGCTGTTATATCCAGTATCCATATAACATCTCACTGTGTATTGTAGCTAGCAAGGACTCTATGAAGCATTCCACAGATCTTTTGACTAGCCAGGATCCTATGAAGCATTCCACTGATCTTTTGACTGTTCTGTGTCTCCAATCTAAGCATTGATAGTGTGATCTTTGTAACTTACAGTTGTGATGAGATAGCGATAACTTCAACTTCAGTTGGATACCACAGTCAGTGACTCAATTGATAAGACATCTAGTAGATCTTGTGAAGTTTATTCCATAAACTGAGAGAATCTTACAACAATGAACATTCGATAGGTCAAAAGATCATAATGTGATCTACTTCATGACATGAGGCTAGAGCTGCAATGCATTACTGGGAAGGGGGAGGGCTCTCTATACAGCATTAACTAAACCAAAGAAAAGGGAGGAGCAGAAACAAAATATAGAAACACTTAAAGGCATATGACAGTCAATATGACAGTCATGTGAAACATGACAGGAAGTTCCACTTTAATGCTTTGTCCCCTGCTTCCCATTAAGGATTGGCACCTTTGGGGACTGGGTACCCAAATTTGACAGGTACCCGTTCCCACTTTCGCTGCTATCGCCTAGGCAATTGGAAGTTGTCCTCCCTCCCCGTAGTCTTCTGGGACACATGACAGGTCCCAGAAGACTACGGGACCATTCACAAAGTGCAGCGCTTCTCACGCATGCTCAGTGGACACTTGGCTGTGAAGCCGCAAGCTGTCACAGCTGGGTTCCCACGCTAAAGATGTTGGCACCAGGGAAAGAAGATGGCTGGTGAAATCAGCGGTGGTGTGGACACCGCTGGACCGAGGGACGGGTAAGTGGGTGTATTTTAAGAGTCAGCAGCTACAGTTTTTGTAGCTGCTGACTTTTTTTTTTTTTCAGCTGGAACTCCGCTTTAACTAATTGCATTTCTTTTAAACAAATACATACTATAACTGTATTAAATGTTTAATTTCTTGAGCTCAGCTTTAATGTTTAAGCAGACTGAAAGCTTTATGTTTACTCACTGCATTATGCTTGTGTTATGTATTGTCTGCCACCTAACCACTTTCTGAGAATTCAAGGTTGTTCTGCTTGCTTGATAAGTTTAATGGATGAGTCTGCAAGGCAGATGGAAATACAAAGGTTTTCATTTAATAGGATGGTACAAAGAGCCCAGAGGTGCATACAACAAACCAGCTAAACTGCACCTTAATTAATATGCCTTCACTAAACTGCGAAATGGTTGCTATGGCATACATAGTTGTCAGCATTATACATTTCCAAGGTCACTTTACCAATACTCTCTTCCCAACATTGATTTTAATTAGCAGTAAACAGAAATGCATTATGCATTTTAATTGCTACTCCTGAATAAAATATTACCTTGAAAGAGACCCTGTTACTGTAATTGTTATAAATAAATAAATGAAGGACCTCTGTAAGAAGTGTTCATACCTAACTCTTTGACTTGGATAGCTCCTTTGCAGATTGAACCACAGCATACAACTCCAGGCAAACAGCAAAATACTGCCAGATAGCACAGCCAGGTTGGTGATCTTACTTTTCTCTACCTAAGTTAAGCAATACAGCTGATTACAGCTAGGTTATTTTTTATTAAATTGGGGGTATTGCAAGTGGAGCATTCACTTGTTGCTGATCATTTGTTCTTTAGACTGTCTTTTGTTATCAGCACACTGCTTTATTGCTTATCAAACATTTTGTTCCTAAACCACCTCACTTTGACTCACATTCAATACACCTCCTATCCTCACAGATAAATTAAAGTTAGGTATACACCATTTAAGCCTTTTATCCCTGATTAAAACAGTCCTGCTGCTGGCCAGTTTTGCCCAGCTGTATCTTGTGTAGCACTACCTGTACTTTTTTTCTCAAGTGCATTTCAGACAATTATCTTGTCTCAATTAAAATGTCCATGTTCAGGTTGCTGTGTCATCTTTGATCTCTTGATTCTTAATAAGAGCTTGAAAGAAAGTGGCCAGTGGCAGTACAGTTTTGCACTGGCAAAAACAAGGACAATCAAAGCAAACTACTGGTCAGTTTCTATTGGCCAGTCAAAATGATCCTTTTATCATTTGATGAAAGAGTATGAGTCATTGCTAAAGCTATTTTCAAAAGGCCTTTTTTTATTCAGCTTCTAGTGCTGCTGGTGTATGTAAGCCAAACTAGTGTACAGCCAGTGTAAAGTGCCACTGCATATTTCAGAAAAAGTTAAAGGATTTACGTTTTTAATGTCGACCTCAAAATCTCTTAAGAAGATCTTCTCCAGGTATTACTATTGTTTTTTAAATTTTTGCATTAGTACATTTCCCTCCTGGCAGTGCCCAGCCTCCCATTCCTTTTTTGTTGCTTCACTATTAGTCCTAAAAATGGTTAGAATTTAACAGTAAAATTTGCCACTAAAGACTTCAGTAGGATTCCCCTCTAAATTAGGGTTTGCTGAATTTTGAAGATTTGAAAAACCCACATTTGCCCAAGGCTATTAGTAACTATTAGGCCTTGTGCACATTGCAGCTAAAAAGTTCCCATTTTACAGGATTTTGAAAATGTTTTTTCTCTCCCTAAATGCCCATCTATGCTAGCCTTTGCACACGTAGGAGCTTACAGGCATTTAGAGGTAGAAGTGTTTTAGGGGAAAAAATCTGAACACACCAAAATTGCATTTAGGAGAGAAGGGACAGAAAAAAATCACCTGACGTGGCTAAACATGTGAATGCACCTGAATGTTAGGCATGTTTAGAGCTTGAGAGTTCATTTATTTCAATGGCCAGCATAAAACTATATTCTGGCCAATGAAATGAACACGCAAACGCTTAACGCTCCTGAACACTTCTAAACGCTCCTAAACAAATTTGAAAAAACACGGCTTTAGGTGTGTTTTTAATGCTGCTTTTTGTGCAAAGAAAACTGAGCCTGGTTCAAATATAGCAGAAGTAATAAAACTGCAGAATGTTTGAAGTGGACCTTCCAAGAAAATTAGCTTAAATTACACTACCTCTAATTAAAGGGGTAACCAGAAGCAAAAAAACCAATGCTCTTTGGAGGTGCATTTGATGTCACCATGCCACCAGCTACATGCTAGAAGAGTTGGGTGCTCATAAATTCTACACAAAATGCCTTTCTGCTCTGTGTTTACCACTGTAAATTCAACTTTTTTTTTAATACAGGTGATATTGGGTCATCTAAGCAGACCTTAGTACGCAAACAGAGGTCCTAAATGGGGTATTCATACTCCTTGGGGGTGTGAGAAGCAAATGATAGGTGTATGGGAATAGATCTCTGAATAATTAATGAAAACAAAAAATAAAACAGAGCTTTCTGCACTATTGAATTTGAAATAATACTAAAGAAATTGACTTGATTTATCAGATAATATGCAAGTAACATTGTCAATAACTATCCATGATTTGATTTCGCAAAAGCAACTGCTAAAATCTCACCAGCTTGTGTTTGTATTTTGCTGTTTTTATATCATTTAAATTCAAATTTTCATTTGTCTATTCTGTTCTGTTCCAAGCTAGCTATAATGTAGGACAAGGCACCTGACATATTTTAAAATCATACTAGTACCTAATCAACCTGATAATGATTTTGATGGTCTAGCAAAAGGGATATAGGGGCATATTTAAATAATAATAAGTCCAGCTGACTATTACAGCTCCTTATCCCCATAGTGTAAATATTGAAAACAAAAAGAAGAGTACTGGGATTTTAACGTGTTACTAAATCCAGGACCCGCTGGTCTCCCACAGTACACACTACATGGAAATGCAATTATTTTAATAACTATAAATTGCCAAATAACTTTTCTCATCAGCAGTTAGAGCAGTCTTGGAACTTCTATCAGTGTTCAGCAGAGCACTGGTTAAAGCTTGTAGGAGGAGTTTTCATTTTACTTTAGGAGGATGCAGAACTCCTGACCTCTGCCTGGACAGTGCTGAAAGGCCCTGTGCTGATCACATGCATTCTTCCAAGAAAAAAAAAACAACTCTCTAGCAATACACACTAAACTGAGCATATGCAGAGTGTCTCCACACGATATATCTTAACAGGAGATAAGAGGGGGATACTGGAAGAAGGGGAGGATCAGAGAAGTCCAAATCAAACAGCATATTTTAGCAATGCAGAGGATTAATTCCTAAGGTTTCCCCAGTGGGTATAACAAGCATGCTTTACTGCATATACAGACTGATTTTCATGTTGTGGGTTTAGTAACACTTTAACCGAGATTCTCCCTCTCATAAGAATTTAATCATAAAACACAGAAATGTTTGTTATCTTAAAATATTTTAGGGTACATAGCCCCTAAAAAGCATAATGATGAAACACATATAAACTCGTTTATAGATGATACATAATGTATAAAATGCAGCACAATCATATGACATAGGGGAAGGGAAGTGCACTTGATGTACGAGTTAATCCACACATTTCACATTAAGCTTCTTCAGGGGTGCAAAGCAAACTTTATTTCACTGCATCACCCATTCCTTAAGGTTACACTGGGCCTACCTTATGTTACATATGGACAACGTTTGATGTGCTTACTCCTATGGATGAGTTCTAATATATACTGTATGAAGAGCCCTATATCATACAGTATTTTGAAAGTACTACGAGGGGAGAGTGATCTATGGTCTCCTCCCCTCCTGTATTTGGACCGCCACTTCATTTGGGAAGGACTAATGGGCACTGTATCTGCCTCACATATTTTATCTGACCTTCAGTCTTACCAGTTGTGTTTTTTTTGGGCATCCACCAAATAGAAATTAGGCACCCTTTTGAGAGCTGTGATCAACCACAGTTAATCTCTGTCTCCTGAATCCCCGAAGAAGTTTAATGTGAAACGCGTTGGATTAAAGCCTACATCAAGTGCATTTTATGCATTATGTATCATCTATAAAAAAAGTTTATATATTATTATTATACAGTATTTATATAGCGCCAGAAGGTTTGCTCAGCGCTGTACATTATAGGGG
Organism: Staurois parvus; assembly: GCF_062004578.1. Taxonomy (NCBI): domain Eukaryota; kingdom Metazoa; phylum Chordata; class Amphibia; order Anura; family Ranidae; genus Staurois; species Staurois parvus. The sequence goes on along the minus strand of NW_028317867.1, from coordinate 1,816,947 downwards.
GGACAGAACATGAGACAACACAGTAACAAAACAATACATGAGGGGTTCGAGGGCACTGCTCTTTCGAGCTTACAATCTATGTTTATACATGTGTAGGGGAAGTGGTTGTTTGGGTGGAGAAACTGTGATTTCCTCATTACTGTTTTTAAGGGCTATGCACCCCAAAATATTTTAATAAACATTTCTGTGTGTTATGATTTAGTTCTTATGGTTATTTTTCTGAGAGGGAGAATCTCGGTTCCATTAAAATCCCAGTACTCTTTTTGTTTTCAATAGGGGCATATTTGCCAATCCATTTGGGGGTCAGTAATCATAAAAAGGTTGAGCCCCTGGTCTAGGCATTTGTTCATTTAGTCTCTACTGAAGGGGAAGACTGGTCAATGTAAACGTAACCACCTAAGACATCCTAAGTGGAAGAGTAGAAACATAGGGAGGAGCAATGATAAGCCCTTCACAGCCTGGCACCTGGTCAATTTTTTAATTTCTAATTTTTTTCCCCCAAAAGCTTTATTGTAACTGTGTATAACTACTAGCATAGAATGATTTATGTTTTACTAATTTTCAAGCAAAATGGTGTACCCCCAACCCCCCATGCACAGCTACAGGTACTTGGTAATACAACGTATTTTTATCAGACATTCATAAGCACAAGCAATCAGCACTAGCTTTAGTCATCATGCACGCTGGATGTTGTTACAGCTGCTGTTTTTGGCTTTTGGCGTTTTTTTTACAGCCATTAAACTCCCCAGCATGTTATCCTATGTGTCCATGCACACACAGACTGTAATCAGTGTTTTTTGGCTGGAAAAAAAACCCAGAACTAGTGGGTTTCTAAGAGGGCTTTTTTAGCTGTAAAAATGCTCTAATGCTGAAAAATGCAGCAAAACACGGTAAATCGCGACAAACCAGCGTTTTTGGATTCTTTTTTGAGCAGAAAAAATATTTTTTTTTTGTAAAAAAAAAAAAAAGCTAAAAAAACACTGCTAAACGCGAATGCAAAAACAGTAAAAACTGCTGAAAAACGTTTTTAACATGACTTTACACAGGTAACACCAGCATTATTAAACGCCCAGTGTGCATGGAGCCTTAGTCTGCATTATGGAGTTAAAAATTTGCCTTTGCTCTTTTCAGACAAGTTCCCACACTACAGAACTGGCAAAGTCTTTTTCAAGATATGAGATAAGTTTGTCTTCCACTCACTGAAGGTCTCTTGTGTGTCTGGACTGGATGACAATGGCTTACACCCAGTATTTTTCCATTCAGACTAGTACATTAGAAAGGTTTTAAAAATGTACTTAAAAAGAAACTCTACACAACTGTGTTGAAAAGAGGAGAGTAAGGAAAGGTTGATGTGTTAATTTCACATGCTTTTTGAAAAGGCCCATTCACATAAAATGGAAGGTGGAAAGCATTGTAGAAACACCCATTCTTTTGTGGCGCTAGTGGATTCAGTAGACCACGCAAGGCAATATACTGAAATGTGGCATGCAAGACTTTTTCTGATGATCAAAACTCTACCAGTACTTAGAATTCCAGTAGAAAAGAATGGATCTTCACTTCTCCATACATTCTGCCTTCATGAATATATAAAAGTGGACAAACACTAGAACATCATGTATTCATTAACAAAACTTTAATGTATTTATAAAGCTAGGGTAGGTCTCTGAATTGGACTTGATATCACCCCCCTGCAATGTCCTGTACAGCAGCACTCAAATGGAAAAAAGGAAAGCAGCACATCAGGTGTTCTGCAGATGTGCTGACAAGGAAAACACTGACAGGAGGTGAAAGCAAAAGACAGAGGGTCATCTGCTGCTGCTCAATCATTGCCCAAACACATAGGATGGGGAGGTGGCCTAACTTTTTTTGTATATATAACCCCAAGAAAAAATATATTTTGCAGCTTGCTTGTCCTGAGATGTAGTGGTTGCATTAATTTTCTTTTTTCAGGCTAAGTATATTGTTTGTAAGTGCAGAAAAATACATGTTCTTATCAGAAATCTAATGTTCTTGTAGCTTCTTGTGCACTGAACTAAAATACCAAACAATGTAATCAGCCTTCTCAGCTATCTTGTGTGACATCACAATTAAAAGTAATGGGAGACTACCAGCTCCCACAGCTAATTGCAGCCTCTTGCATGTAATCTCTCATTTGACTGGATGCAGGCAGTCTGCTTCCAGGGCCAATCACTTGCATGCGATCACTGTGGGAGCCATCAGCCTCCCATTGCTTTTAATAGGGCTGCCTTCTGCATCTAAACTCGGGAACCCCCGCTGAAGTTCTGGCATCTAATCCTAGTGCCGGTGCATTCGTATATAAGCTGGCTGGCGAGTTGATTCTTAAACCCCTTTTTTTTTTATTTCCTTTTTTTACTGACATGCGTTGCCGGTTCACGTAGTCCTTGCTTCATAAGCCAGTTATAGACTGGAGCGGGTGCCATGTTTTATTTTATTATTGGTTTTAAGATGAGCGGGTGCACTAGACGCCCTGGCTGCCATTGTGCTACATGCTGGGTGTTCTTTGCACTCCTGTACCTTTTAAGAGGGGTGGGCTCCCTGATGTGCACCTGCCCTTTGTCTATCCTTTAAATACATGTGCCTCTACTATGGGGACTCTCAAATTTGTAGAGTTAGGACCACAGAATATCGGTGTGCCGTGATGTGGCTCTGTGGCTTACATATGTATTTGCAAATGTGTGCTAACTAAACCCCTGTTTTTAACGCATACTGTTAGACAGGCTAATTTGGTTGTTGGCAAGCTGGCTGGCGAGTTGATTCTTGAACCCCTTTTTTTTTTATTTTCCTTTTTTTACTGACATGTGTTGCCCGGTTTACGTAGTCCTTGCTTCATAAGCCAGTTATAGACTGGGGCGGGTGCCATGTTTTATGTTATTTTTTTTTGTTTTATTTTAGTATATGTGAATGTACCTTTTAAGCTTTAGCCAAGAAAAAAAAATCTTTGTTGAATTTTGTGTTGTACTAGATATCTCCAAATAGTGTTGGGTCCCTTCAGCTCACAATCTTGCTTGGGTAATTGCCTCTACACCTCTGCCTCTGTTCACATTTTATGTCTGTTCTGAAGTTTGTATCTGAAGCTCTGAAAAATGAAATTTTCGTCCAAAAAACAAAACCAAACGCACATGTCTATTGGCTGTTTTCTCTGAAATATAGGTTTGTATATCGGACGGTTTAGTCTTTGTGTTGGAGGACCTAATAAACATTTTCAAGGCTTTATACATAGTGAGTGGTTCCCTCGTCATTTTGGAGTCTTGTATGGTCCAGAATATGGCTGCTTCAGTTGTGTAATGATGCTAATTTTTGTATGCAGTTCATAAGCTCCCTGTCCATTCTTTTTTTCATTTCATAAAATCATATTTTCACCTTTGCACATCTTTTTAGATCATTGTAACAATACATTTTTTTATCCTTTTGTCATTTATATTCAGGCATAGAAATACAGGGATTTTAGGGAGCAGATGGTAGTGGAATTTTAAATGCAAGTAAAAGATGAAACATGTTGCTCTAGCATCCTGCACATGCAAGATGTCAGAACTTTCGGAAATACTCGGCTGTCATATTCCACTGCTGCTGGAAAATATGATCTGTTACTCAGGAGAAAAAGGATGATTATGTCATTGAAAGAATTATGATGATAGTTAAGAAATATGCCAGGATATTTTAATTCCCATCTAATGTTACAGGCTCCTGTCAATAATAACAGTAACCTTTTACATTTTCGCCTACTCTACATCAGATGCTCTGTCTTTTAGGGAATTCTTCTCTGGTATTAGGAGATGGAAATCTGCTTCTGAGGATTTTTATGTTCTTTATTTCTTATCTGTATTATGAAGCACTTGGTTTAGATGTTATTTCCTCTTTAGCGCAGATCCCTCTGGTGATTATTACTCTCTTTCTTATTGCTGAAATGGGAGCAATCCATTATTCTAGCTTTCACTATGACATACAGGGTAAATGTTTTACTGAATAAAATGTACATTTCTACCCTTTGTAGCTTCTGTACTGGTACATGTGTAACTCCTAAGTGATTTTTCGCAGTAGAATATCATGTAAGAACGTCAACATAAAAATACAACATGGATATACTGAATGGGCAGCTGTCATCTTTCATTATATTTTCTGAAATGACATATAATTAAGCTTTGAAATGCTGTACATTGCAACAAACAACATTCCCCAGCAGTGACTATACTGAATGGTATATTGTAAGAGCAAATAGAATATACAATGCCAGTAGCCTAAGGTTGTTGCTGGTGTTTCTGTAGTTCTGGTTTTCATGGACTAGTAATCTAACACCCTGTACAGAAGTGTTATGAAACAATATTGTGCATTTCATTTCACATGTCTCTTTCACCTTAATTCCCTGCACAAAAGCTGTGAGAATGGGAGAGGGAGAGTCAGCACTCTGCGCCAATAGGACTCATTGTACATTGATATCATCCTAACGCAATGGACAGGAGGGAAGAGCAAGAGTGATCTGACAAATATGCTGCTTATCCTTCATTGTCCAATCACAAGTAGGAGAAGGTCCTGGACCAGGCCATACTGCTTAACTGCTGTTTAATATGCAAGGAGATGCTGGATCTGGTTGTGCTCTCTGAATCACCAGGTAAATGGTAAAAGTTCCATTTCAGTCTTTGCAGATGACACCAAGCTGTGCAGTGGAATAACGTCCTTACAGGTCGTCTCCAACTTACAAGCCAACCAATGCACTATTTATTTGGGTAACTATGTGGCAAATGAGGTTTAATATTGTTAAATGTAAAGTTAGGCACTTGGGGGATAAAATACACATGCAACATACATGTTAGGAGGAGAAGGAAAATCAATGGTGTCAAAGGATCTTGGTGTTCTAGTAGATTGTAGGCTTAATAATAGCATGAAATGCCAAGCTGCGGTTTCCAAAGCGAGCAAAATCCTTTTTTGAGATATAATTTTACCCCTGTAGAAATCATTAGTAATACCTCATCTGGAATATGCAGTTCAGTTTTGGGCACCAATTCACAAAAAGGATATCGGGGATCTGAGGATGGTGCAGAGAAGGGCAACCAAACTGATACGAGGCATGGAGGAGCTCAGCTATGAGGAAATATTAGAGGAACTAAATTTATTCTCTCTTGACAAGAGGAGATTCAGGGGGGATATGTTCCACATTTCTAAATACATAAGTGTTCCATATAGTGAACTTGGTGTAGAGTTATTAACTTTAAGGTCATCACAGAGGACAAGGGGGCAAGCTTTACGTTTGGTGGAAAAAGATTTAATCTCTAAATACGGAAAGGTTTCTTCACAGTAAGAGCTGTGAAAATGTGGAATGGACTCCCTCAAGAGCTGGTTCCGGTCTACTCAGTAGATTGTTTTAAAAAAGGCCTGGATTCTTTCCTAAATGCACAAAATATACAGGCATACTAATATTTATAGGTAAAGTTGATGCAGGCAATATTCAATTGCCTCCCGGAGACCAAGAAGTGATTTTTTTCCCTGCTGGAGCAAATTGGATCATGCTTTATTAGGGTTTTTTGTCTTTCTCTGGAGCAACCGGGGCAATAGGACTGTGCATATGGGATTGTATATATATTTTTTCCCCCTTCTGTTGGTTGAACTGGATGGTCTTTTTTTCAGCCAGGCTAACTATGTAACCAGGTTGACTGAAGAGAAATACAAATCCGTTGAGAATAAAATTGTGGACATCATATTTTTCCTGAAGTTTCAATACCTGATATGCGGTGTATATACTGTGAAATTATCCACAAACAGAGAGGAGGGTGTTCATTAACTAAAGGCAAATAGACTGTTCACTTTGCAAGTGCATTTGCATTTTGCAAGAGAATTTTCTCAAGAGCTTAGTAAATGAGGGGAAGCTCTGCTGACTTCTATCATCAAATTATGTGCAAGCAGAAATGCTGTGTTTGCTAAATTTTTCTTGCATGTGATTGGACATTCTTTGCAAAATGCATAACTCATTTGCTAAGAACAATTTCCCTTTTAGAGTGCAACTGCACTTGCAAAGTACTCAGTTTATTTGCCTCAACCCAAAGGAATACCACAAGTGCACGTAAATGTCCATTTCATCTTACCCATCATTTTAGCCAGTAGCTTATCTATTTCCAATCTAAGTACGGGAATAGGGAATGAGCATGCATATCTGCAAGGGGTAAGGTAAGTGAGCGCAATCAGAAAGAGTGAGCAGCTAACATACAGGGTAATCCTCAACACCTTGAATCGTAAAAATATATAAATGGGGTATGTAGCGCTAGAGAGTATATAAATCAATCAAAAAAATGTATCACCATACATAATAAGTTACTATATAACACTTCTATTATAGAGGTATAAGGTCAAATAGACGTAAAATGTTCATATAGTATATCAGGAGAGGTATTGGATGTAATCCCAATGTGCTTCAAATCCAACTTGATAGAATGGAAAAAAATATAGTGAGGTTATGCGCTTACCACGTAGACATACAATTTTGGCATTGTATGTAAATCATCATAAGCTGGACATCAAGGTCTGGTCAGCAGCATGAGCAGCATCTGGTCACCATAGTGGACACTCAGGGATGGTGGTACACACACTCTCGAGGGTCCCCTCAGACTCACCAGCAGGTCCAACGTTGTCCAGGTATCTAATGGCCCTTCATTCCAGAACACCACCTTGCAAAGCTCATCATAAACGAGCCAGGAGGCAAGAAGGTACCAATAGTGAAGTACGTTTATTCAAAGTAGTGCAAACAAACAGAAAAGGAAGGAACTCACATAAGCATAAAAACATCCAGGTCTGATTCCCAGGCTACCTGGTGGCTAGTGGTTCCCTGGTGGTAAAAGGCGTCAATTGGGTGGATCCCCAAAAATGCATCTCTGTGTTAGCCAATGGAAAAAATTATTATCATTATTATACAGGATTTATATAGCGCCAACAGTTTGCTCAGCGCTTTACAATATAACGGGAGACAATACAGCAACAATACAGTTCAATACAAGAGGGAAAGGAGGGCCCTGCTCCTTGGAGCTTACAATCTAGGAGGGAGGGGCTAGTGGTACAAAAGGTAGTAACTGTGGGGGATGGACTGGTTGGAAGAGTAGAAGATTCCATTATTAGCTGAGGGCAGGATAGGCTTCCCTGTAGAGATAGGTTTTCAGAGATCGCCTAAAAGTGAGCAGAGTAGGTGATAGTCTGATAAATAGGGGTAGAGAGTTCCAGAGGATGGGGGAAGCTCTGGAAAAGTTCTGGAGATGAGCATGGGAGGAGGAGACAAGGGAGCTAGAGAGCAGGCGGTCTTGCGAGTTGCTTTAGACTTCTAATCACCATCCACTGTCTATGGCCACCTTAATACCACAGTGTTTTTTTAAACACAATGGATTCCCCCTGCAGGTGAAGTTTCATTTTATGTATTACATTGTTTTTCATTTCTGTTTTTCTTGTCTTCTTTCTCCTGTTTTGTAACACATTGATCTTCTGTTCTCATTGCAGTGGTAGCTTTGCCAGTAGTCATTTTGGAATATAAACCTTCAGTTGGACATCAGTAATGGAATTCTGTGACAGAATTGAAGTATTGGATAATGCCCTTCCTCAGTCACTATGTACTGTATGTGGACAGCAACATTCCACAGAAGAAAACCATTTTTACACATACACCGAAGAAGTGGATGATGATTTAACTTGCCACATTTGTCTTCATGCACTGATACAACCTCTGGATACCCCATGTGGTCACACATTCTGCACTCTCTGCCTCACAAACTTCCTTATACATGAGAACTTCTGTCCTATGGATAGGAAACATGTCATGCTGCAGTCCTGCAAAAAGTCCACTGTGCTAGTAAGGAACTTGCTGGATAAACTTTTGGTTGCTTGCCCCTTAAAGGAATATTGTAATGAAGTCCTTCAAAGATGTGACCTTGAAGATCACTTCCTGAACAGGTATGTTTCATCCCACAGGCAAGAGATCATTTTATTCTAACAGGTTTTTAACAAGCTCAATCATTTCATTCCTTTAGAGTTGCTGGGTCATCCTAGTACTCTAAGGCTCTATGCACACTAGCATTTTTTAAAGCTAAAAAAACACTGGTAATAGTGTTTTGTAGTAGCGTTTTAGTAACGTTTAGGAGCGTTAGCGTTTTATTAGCATTTTTACAGTACATGTAGAAAAAGGCGTTTAGGAGCATTTAGCTTTTTATTTCTGCTGGAAAAATGCTCCAAAACACTCTACAAAGACTATTTTTTTTCCTGTTTCTAGACGCTGAAGCTCAAAAATGCTAATACCCCAAAGTAGTGTGCATGAACACATAGGATAACACTATTTTAGCTTCTAAGAGCAGAAACAAATGCTAATAACAGCTTCTAGGAGCTTAAAAAAATTAAAAATACTGTGCATGGTGACTTAGAACCTTAGTCGTTATGCTTTTGATGGTGTGTGTACAAAGTGTCCAGAGAGATATGCCTCCTACTGCTGCCTCATTGTACTGTCCTTTTGGCTGGGTGAGTGGTCCCTGGGAGAGGAAAGTCTGACACATTGCTTCCTCCTGCCTGCAGCAGAGTGATGACATCATTCTTGGATAGTATTTTTCATGACCTTCTTAGGTAGCTTTGAGAGGTTGTGCCTTGGCGTGGTCATTTGGCTGGAGCTCAGGAACTGCTTTTTAAAGATAAATGGTGGCCTTTGTTATATGAGTGGTTGCTGTATATTTCATGACATGTCACTAATTTATCCATGCCGATGTATAAATGTACTCATAGGCCTGCCTTTACATGTTTTAATAGTTGCTGAGATCTGCTTTGTTTCTCTAGATCAAGAGACTCAAAACTATGGCCCTCGGTCACATCTGGTTTGCTACATGATTTTATCTGGCCTACAGCTAGGGTCACTGGCATATACTCAATGTCCACAGATTGAGGGTTAAGGTCAGAAGAGGCTGCATGTGGTCTCCACTTCTGATGTAAGGGGACCCTGATAAGGGGGTACTAGTAGGGTTCTTGATGTAAGGAAGGACTGAAGGGGACCCTAATGTAAGGGAGAACTCTGATGGGGACCCTAATGAAAGGGAGACTTGGTTGTAAGGAGTGGACTCTGATGAGGACCTTAATGTAATCTCTTAGATTGTAAGCTCCAAGACGCAGGGCCCTCCGAACTCTCTTGTATTGAACTGTATTGTTGCTCTATTGTTTCCCTTTTATATTGTAAAGCACTCAGCAAACTGCTGGCGCTAATGTAAGGAAGGACTCTGATGGGGACCCTGAAGTAAGGGGGGGATACTGACGGAGAGCCTAATGTAAGGGAGGACTCTATTGAGGACCCTCATATAAGGGTGAACTCTGATAAAGACCGTAAGGGTGGACTCTGATGGGGAAGCCTGATATCCGGATGGACTGTGATGTAAGTGGGACCCTGATGAAATGGGAACTGTAATTGGATGTATGTAATGGAGGTTCTAATCAGGATTTTTATTTATATTTGTAAAATATGCAATGTGGCCCCAAACTACCAAAATGTTTGGAGACCCATGATCTACATACAGGTACTGGTTTAAGAAACTGGATAAAATGGAGGAATTGCTCTAAGAAGCCAATTAAACTGTGTACTTTACTCAATGCAAATAGGAAGTGAACACTCTAGATTGGATACAGCGAGAATCACCTCTTTTATTGATTTTCACCATATTTCATAAATCAGCTACAGAGTACCATGTATCACAAAAGAGAATTTCTAGAAAAAGCTTCTAAATACTGGTAACAAAAAAAAATTGAAATAATTGTTTCCTGAAGCTCAGCATGTATTTTCCTGTGTAAAATACGCAGGTATGTCGGAAATAGGATCACTTATTTTGTGAGTTATTGCATAATATTACCTTTATCTTGTTTATGGTTGTAATTAACACTCATATAAGCAGACTCCTGGGAAATTTAAAATAAGCTGCTTCCTTACAGACAGTTTATTTGTGTTTATTGCATGTTCACTACCGACAGGATGCGAGCCTGCCAAACAGATAATGCAGCAATGTGTGTACTTGTAGTAAGGATTAGCTGTAAAGAGAAAGAATAGTGCTCACTAAATCCTTGTACCACAGAGGGATCTATGTGTGGTTTGCATGTGGTTACATTAGCGTGCTATGCAACACCTGCTTTGTGTTAGGTACGGATTCTACAATGGTGTATCTATTTTGCTTCAAAAATACCTACAACAAATAAAAATTGAGTAATGCTCGTAGGAATTGCGGTGGACTCTGGTATGAGCATAACTATAAAAGAAGCCCCCCTATAGAAAAGGATTCTACAGATTCATTCTAGTAAGACATTCTAGTACAATGGTTTGTATTGCATTATCCCTAAATATTTGACAAATACTATTGCTTCCTGGATTATGCATTATGCCGCAATCACAATGAATCAGTGCTGTCACATGGAAGGAAGAGTAGGGAGTCACATGATCCCCTATAACCAGGAATACTGTATATTTTTCTTCACTCCTGGCAGAAGAACAGACTAGTGGATAGGTGATTTGAAAGTAAGCAAAAGCAGCTGCTGGATCTGCCCTTAAAGCAGAGTTCCAGTGCAAATAAAAAAATAAGTCAGCAGTTACAAAAACTGTAGCTGCTGACTTTTAAAAAACGGACACTTAACTGTCCCTCAATCCCGCAGTGTCCTCCTCGCAGCCCGTTTCACCGGCCACCCCGTGTTCCCAGCATTGGCATGTTCAGTGTGGGCACCAGGCTGTGACATCTTGTGGCTTCAAAGCCGGGTGCTCACTGCACATGTGCGAGTAGCGCTGCACTTTGTGAATGGTTCCGTAGTCTTCTGGGACCTGTCACGTGTCCCAGAAGACTACGGGGAGGGAGGGGAGGGAGGACAATTTCCACTTCCAATCGCCTAGGTGATCAGTGAAAGCGGGTACCTGTCAATTTCGGGTACCCGCTCCACCAATAAGGATTGGTACCTTTAGGGAGTCCTTAAAGCGGTGCTTCCCCTTTTGGGTGGAGCTCCACTTTAAAGGACAGCTTGCCATTTAGTAAAGCTGTCCTTTATATTTCCCCACACTCTTAGGACCATAGTTGTACTTCTCTGGATGGCTGAGAACTTGCAGGACCTAGGTCAGGTCTTTTTCCCAAACTTACATTTGTCCAACTTGGACTGATGTAAGTATCCATATCTTATATCCGACGGGTAGGGATGCTGAAAATCGCTGTAGTAGTCCTACTTCAGTGGCTCCCCTCTGCAGACTGACCATAGGGAGTTGCTCACTTGGCACCACCGTTATGGGTTGTATATTTTTTTAAATTATTTAATCATATAATTTAATTAACCCCCCTGGCGGTATTCCCAAGTGTAGCTCGGGGTAAAGTTTCAGTACCACAAGCGGTAACCCCGAGCTACACTCGGCGCTGCTTCGGGATCCCTCGATCACTTACCTTGTCCTGCGCGCCCACGATGTCCCTCCTGCAGTGTCCCCAGCAATGTAATCCGGCGGATGCCGGCATATGTCATCTGGGTTCTGTCCCCTGCGAGCGTCGGGATGTATGGGGACGGAACGGCGGGAAATTTGAAAATTACATATTGTGATATTCACTCAATACACTAAAATAACATAGTAAAACACTACTGTATCAAACCATTTCACATACATTTGTCCCTAGTGCTGTGTCCTGTGCCCTGCCTGCATTTTTACCATTCTTTCTGCGTGGAAACTATGAAATGTCCATGACGTCCAAAAAGCGTCCCTTTACGTCAAAAGTGGTTTTAGACCAGCTAGAGAACAGCGAGAGTAAATTAGAACTACTTGCAGAATTGAATGATAATGATTCATGGAGAAATTCATCATCAGACACGGAAAATGATTCTGCGACTTTGCTCAGTGGTGTGCGAACTTGGCGCTATATTTCAAATTTCAGTGTTTTTGGTTTGATTATATTATTGAAATAAATGTATTATTATTATTTTTTATGATTATTTATTAAATTATAATTTATGATTTTGTGTTTCAAATTTTAACATACCCGGGATGTTTACTAGACTCTTGTTCAGACAGATTTCAGTGAGTTATTCCTGAAAATTACAGGCCTACAATAAAAAAATACATATTCCCATGCAAAAAAATGTACCGCTTTGAGCACAGAAATATGGACATAATCAGACCACTATGGAGGTTAATACAAGGCAATATTTTATTGGATAAGGTGGAGATCCACGTCATCCACCCTTCCACCTTATTCCTTCTGGGCAGTATGACAGTTTATCATAGTGATGGGCCAACAGAAATGTTCAGGGGAGTTGGAGGTATAAGCAAGCTCTGACACATCCTGGAAATATTGGAGTTGTACCTGTTAGAACAGCCCAGCATTCAGCCATAAAATAGTGATGCAGGTATGTGGACCTCTTGATACCTGCATTCAATATCTGCAGCAGCCTTTCTTAACTCAAAATATGCAGCTGTTTCATAAAAGGCACACTATTTTAAGATTTCTTATAGATGATTCATTATTATTACTAAACAGATAGTGTAACAATAACTGTTCAAATAACACAAATTTCTAATATAATTGTTGTAAACAATTGACAGTCATACAAGCATTGTCATAAATGGCATCACAGATCTTACTGGCAATTAATACTTGGTCAGTGTCCAAGGTTCCTTTGTAAACATACAAGCTGCTTTCATGCCTTTGAATGTGATTCAATGACATCATTGTGCATTGCATGCCAGTGCCACTGTTGGCATGCTCTCTCAAGGTAGGGCATTTAGTGGATCAGAATGATCAACAGTGATAAAATGTCAGGAATGGCTTTTACCTGCAGTTTAACTCTGGTAGCCTTGGTGGTCCAGGAGCCTTTATTCTCTTGCAAGATCCTGTGGATGTAAATTAAATGACTTGTTGTTATATCTAGGTTTGTTTATACAAACAACCAACACTAAAATATCCAGCTAAAAAGTGTTTTAAGTGTTAAAATGTAATTAAACCCAGACTATGAAAAACTGTCATTGCATGCTGTATAACAGACTGTGCATACTCAAAAAGCCACTAAAGCTTTCATTTTGTATAGAGTAAAATATAACTGATTGATCCTATCTCCAGCTGTCCCTCCCATCTTCTCTATGTCCCCATTGCAGCCTGAGATTGTGTAAACCAGCTGGTGTCCCCTACTGAGCATGCTCATATTTCAGTTCCCTTCTAAACTCTTAATTTGCCCCTATTTCTGTGCAGCCCGCATGACTATGGAGTAACACATGTGGGTGCATACACAGCAGGGCGGACTGACCATTCGAGCACTCGGGCACTGCCCGAGGGCCTGGGGTCAGTAGGGGGCCTCATGAAATGCCCCTGGTACCTTTTTTATAGGCTTTTTTGAGTGTGGGCAAGGACACAGGGGCCCCATGATCCCCTATTGCCCGGGGGCCCCATGAGTTGTCAGTCTGCCCCTGATACACAGTGGTAAATTATATAACATGCTGATTGATTACATTCATTAAAAAACTCATAAAAAGCTTAGCTTTAATATATAAAATAGAAGCCCCTCACAAGGATCTCCTTCTGCAGATGCCAAAGAACAGGGAAAGATCACTGCAGGAATAAGTTATTAGAGGATTAAAAAAATACAGTGGCATAATATACAGTATATGGTATATGTGAATGAATTATGGCAATTAACACTTCTGTTTAGTATCACTTTAAGCCAAATGGATGGAGTAGGAAAGATTAGTACTCCTATTAAGTTTTTACTGCTATCCAGGTCTCTGTTAGAAATGTTTCCCCAACAGCCAGCAATAATAACACTTCTGTTAGCATAGTAGGGGAAGAGGACAAGGAAGCACTCTTTACATCTGGAGGAAAAGAAATGTAATCTCCAAACACGGAAAGGTTTCTTCACAGTGAAAGCTGTGAAAATGTGGAATAGATTCCCTGAAGAGTTGGTTCTGGCCAGCTTAGTGGATTGCTTTAAAAAAGGCCTGGATTCTTTCTTAGATACACAGAATATAACTGGATACTAACATTTATAGGTAAGGTTGATCCAGGGAATATCTGATTGCACTTAAACGACATAAGTATGTTGTTCATTGACCACACACTGATGTACAGACTTGTCTAACGCTAACGTTTGCCCTACCTGCTTGTGGGGAGGTGCAGCATGGTGTAGTAAATATGCAGAGTCTTGGAAATTTTATTGAATAGAATGGCAATGTTACAAACACTCTAGTGGCAGGCTTTCAGTTCAATGCAGTCAGGTGTGGCTGAGGAGAGGTGTTCCAGAGGGAGAAGTGCAGCCTGGCCGATCCAGTCCCAAGGAGGGGGACTTCTCAGAATAGCAAGTCCCTAAACTTTCCTTCCTAATCAGGAAGCTTTCCCTACCATTAGTTACTCTCCCTAGCAAGCTGGGTCTCTCTCCCTACACTAGCCACTCTCAACAATGCCCGCTAAAACCCGGAGTCAGGGACCCTGCTGACCCAGGATGGCCGCTGGTGTAGCCAACCAGAATGCTGCTCCAACAATCCAGGAAACCATACAGACACCATGGGGTTTATTTACTAAAGCTGGAGAGTCCAAAATCAGACTCCCTTCTGCATAGAAGCTTCCAGGTTTCATTGCCAAAGCTTCATTGAACAAGCTGAGGTTAGAAGCTGATTGGTTTCTATGCAGAAGGGAGTCTGATTTTGGACTCTCCAGCTTTAGTAAATAAACCCCCATGTTTCCTTTGGACTTCTTCTCTAGGCTGTGGTGCCACTCAGGTTGAGCGCCACCTACAGTGGAGAAAACAGACTGCACCTGCCTGCATACCTCTTAGAGTCACTACTAATTCTACAAAGCACTTGGTCGGGTTAACACCCGTGCACTGCAGTTTGAGTGCAGCATGATTTAACCTTGTTTTACATGCAGTTTTACATGCACTCCCATTGACTTCTATTAGACCGTATGTTTTCTGAAAGCTTAATCAAAGATGCAGTATGCAGGACTTTGATGTGCTTTCATGATAATGTACGGTTTAATAGAAGTCAATGGGAGCGAACCTAAAGCTGTGTGTATTACAAAGAAAAATTGTGCTGCACCCAAACAACAGCACACTGGTGTGAACCGGCTCTTAACCACTTGCTAACCGCACTATAGCCAAATGACAGCTACAGCATGGTTATCCAGTTCTGGGAGGGCGTCATATGACACCCTCCTGCGCGCCCCCAGCGGCGCGCATCCGGCAATCTCTGTGATCACTGTGTCCTACGGACACAGCTGAGCATGTGATGAGGTAAAAGGTCAATCACAGTGGCATTTAACCATGTGATCAGCTGTGTCCAATGACACAGCAGATCACGGAGTAAATGCAGTTGCTGGTTATCAGCAGCACTTTCCTGATGCTGTCACCGCGTGAGGAAAGTACTGCCTGCAACCGGCAGCTGTTACAGAGCTGATCGGCACTGATGATCAGTGCCCTGATGATAAGTGCCCTGCAGTGCCACCCTTCAGTGCCACCCAGCAGTGCAACTCATCAGTGCTGCCTAGCAGTTGTTCCCATCAGTGCCGCCCATCAATGCCCAACAGTGCTGCCAGTCAGTGCCATCAGTCAGTGCTGCCAGTCATTGCTGTCAATCAGTGCTGTCAGTCAGCATCGCCCATCAGTGCCACCTATCAGTGACCATCATTGCTGCATATCAGTGCAGAATCATCAGTGCCTCCTCGTCAATGCCCACCAGTGCCCCCTCATCAGTGCCACCTCATCAGTGCAGCCTATCACTGCTGCCTATTCGTGCCCATCAGTGCTGCCTATCAGTGCAGCCTCATCAACACACATCAGGAAGGAGAAAAATTACCTGTTTGCAAACTTTTATAATAGAAACAAAGAAACATTTTTTTTTTTAAATGTTTTGCTATTTTTTGTTTATAGTGCAAAAAATAAAACTCCCAGCAGCGATTAAAAGAAAGCTCTATTTGTGTGAAACAAATGATAAAAATGTCATATGGGTGCAGTGTTGCATGACCACGCAATTGTCATTCAAAGTGCGACAGCACTGAAAGCTGACAATTGGCCTGGGCACAAAGGGAGTATAAGTGCCCGGTAGGCAAGATAACTGGCCCATAACTCATTTGCCAGCCTGCCGTGTAGTTCATCATGGAATCTCAACAGTCTTAAGCTTGGTGACACAAGTAGTTGTCAGATTGCAGACATTCAGCCTAGACTTCAGTGTTGTTTATGTGGACCAAAAACATGCAGTATAATAAATATCTGTCTTCTAACAATAACATCATGGTCATAGCAGACAATTCTACCATCTAAGATTTCCAATGGTACCATCCAGACTGAATACTAGCACAGCACTGCAGCATTACTGCCTACACATTGAAGCACTTGTTGGGAATCATGCTGTAACAATATTGCATTGTCATGCTGTTAAGACTGGTGGTGAAGTCGGATAAGATTATTTCTTGTAATCTCTTGTTTGCAGGTAATTATAGAAACCTGCATCACTGCTTCTGTTGTACCTTCCAGCCAATTCCCACTCCTCCAGTTTCAGATTGCTCAAGACATTTCCTGTACTTTTCAGATTCATATTCTGTTTTCATACCATACCCATGGCAACAACTGAGTAGTTATTATATCATCTGACCATCATTTAACATAAATTAAAGTAACTTAAAGCGTATGTTAGAAAAATAAATGCAGTACATCTCTATGGAAATGAACATGTTAATTTTAGCAACTCATAATAACCTTTTTTTTTTTTTTTTAAAAAGGTATTTTACAAAAGGGAAACACATTAATTGTTACAAACAGCATGGATATTGTTCTGTTTCAAATGTCACTTAGACCCTAGAGGGGAGATTTACTAATTCTGGTGCACAGAGAATTTGGTGCTGCTGGCTGTGCATAGTAACCAATCAGCTTCTAAGTTTTATCGTCAAAGCTTAATTGAACAAGCTGAAGTTAGAAGCTGATTGGTTACTATGTACAGTTGCACCAGAGTCTGTTTGCACTAGTTTTAGTAATTCTCCCCCTATCTGTCCAGACAGTATGGTTACCTGCTGACACCATTCACAGAAGGTTTAGCTCTTCAATAAGACACAGATGTCAGGCTTTAGACATGTGCAGTGCAGAGATTGTTTTTACAGTCTTTTGAAGTGTAAGAAGACAATGACTTTCATGAGCTTTGTGAAGAACTAACACTCACTGACAGAACATGGAAGAAACAGGGAGGGCCTAGCTAGAACTGAATTAACTAGCACTAAATAGGAGGGAATGACAAAGGGAGATACCAAATCACATAAATAAACAAATTGTAGTGGCCCTAAACCACTGCTAGATGTCAGCATACATCAGAATTATAGTTGCGTGAAACAGTTTCCAGAAAAATATATTTTAAATATATTTAAAAAATATTCTTCCCAAATATATTGTCATATATTTGAAATACAACAATTTTGGCCATATGCAATATATTTGCATGTCCTCAGAGGGGAGACCAACCTTCGCTCCCCTCCCCTCTGAGGACGTGCATGGCACAGAAAGCTATAGGAGGAGCCAACACACCGTGACGTCACGCCGCCGGAGCCTCATGTATGTCCGGCGGCCATCTTTGATTTTGGTCAGTGCTGCTCAAACTCTGCAATACTGTCATGTTTACTTGATTTTAAAACTCATATTTTCCATAGAATAAATTATTAAAATTTTAAAATACTGCACTATGGGCACTTTTTGTTTGGTTCCTATATGGAGCTACTGATTCACATAGCCAACTTCTGAGCCTGGCCCTTTCAAGTACCCAGAGGAGGGAGTCCCTGTAATACAGGCTGCAGACCCATCCATCCTTAAAGGGGACCCAAGAGTTTCTGCTGTGCTGTTTAACACCCTGAAGGAAGTTAACCACACACCTGGCATATCCCGTTCCCTAAAGTGGACTGTGTTGGATATATTTATATGTGCATATTCTCTGGTGAGTGCGCTTTTTTACTATACCTTCAAAGCACAAGCACTTAAATATCGCTGCGGTTGGGATCCTGTATCACTCCTTGTATATATTGTATAAAGTTGTTGAGGCTACATAGAATTGTTTTGGTGCATGGCTATTGGTAAGATAGTATAATCTACTGCATGTCAGCATCATTAGATAGTATTACATTTTATGATCAATTTAGAAAAATTCTTAGGTTTTGAGTAGATCTATACCCAATCGGTATAATATCATATATACGTACACTCACTGGCCACTTTATTAGATACACCTTGCTAATGCCAAGAAAATATCCCTCACACCATTACACCACCACCAGCCTGAACCGTTGATACAAGGCAGGATGGATCCATGCTTTCATGTTGTTTACACCAAATTCTGACCCTACCATCTGAAGGATGCATCAAGCAGTCTGCCCATTCTCCTCTGACCTCCGATATCAACAAGGCATTTTTGTCCACACAACTGCTGCTCACTGGATATTTTCTCTTTTTTGGACCATTCTCTGTAAACCATAGAGATGGTTGTGCGTGAAAATCCCAGTAGATCAGCAGTTTTTGAAATACTCAGACCAGCTTGTCTGGCACCAACAGCCATGCCATGCTCAAAGTCACTTAAATGTCCTTTCTTCCCCATTCTGATGCGCGGTTTGAACTTCAGCAAATTGTTTTCACGACGTCTAGATGCCTAAATGCATTGAGGTGTTTGGCTGATTAGCAATTTGTGTTACCAAGCAATTGAACAGGTGTACCTAATAAAGTGGTCAGTGACTTTGTTTACTATGTTAATATAATTTCCCAAGTCTTTCTTTTTTGTTCTATAAAAATTATACTTGATGATCCTGCCATTAAAGTGATTATAAAACAGCCCATTCAGTTTAAAATAGAGATGAAAGTAAAACATTTTTGTTTAGCTATTTATAAAAACATTCTAAATACCTTTTTCCCCTTTTTTATAAGTGATTACCCTCAGTTCTCAGTTGCATAAGCTGGGGCAGGAGAAACAGAAGTACACTGATCTTACTAGTGAAAGGCTGTGTGGGGGGTATCAGAACAAGTCTCATCAATGGAGGAGAGCAGGCTGAGTTCCCAGCACAGCTCTAGTAGTCAATCTATAATTGTCTACATTTAAAAGATTAGAAAAATATAGACTCGTTAGCATCTAAAAATGTGAGTCACTTCAAAATCTAAAGATCTAAACCCACTATATAAGCTTTGTAATAAAGTTTCAAGTAATTTTCAATATCAATATACAGCTTATTAAAATAATACATGGGGATCCCACCATGAAGGTCCTCGCTCAGGTACTCCCTCTCGTTTGGTGACCATGGTCTGTCCCCATCGCTCCTGTATGGTCACCCTACAGACTACAAGTGGTTGTTGCAACAAAGTCCACTGTTGTCACCATCAGGAAACCCATCCTGTGAAATGTTATGCAGCAATTGCTGGTATGCATGTAGTCAGAATGTGGCTGTAATAAGGCTGCAGGAGATCAGCAGCACTAAAACAAAAAAAAATTAAAATTAAAAAAAAGTGAAAATCGCATTTTATCTGCTTCTGCACTACCCTACTGCAGATATACTGCTACAGGGTGGCTAGGGTGCGCAAAATCACACATATATATGTGTGTGTGTGTGTGTGTGTGTGTGTGTGTGTGTGATTTTGCAGTTCTGGGTAGGGGGTGAATGCACCCTATCCGCGCCGCCATTCGTGGCTTCGGCTGTCAATCACCGGGTCCCAGCCGTTGATTCCCCGCTGGCACCCAGTGATCGCCGAGGATTTCCGAAGGGGAAGAGATCTGTATGTAAACATTACAGATCTGTCCCCTGTCAGCTCCTGCACAGTGCTTACAGTGAAGCACACACACAGCACCCATAGTAAAACAGCACACAGTTAACCCTTTGGTCGCCCCACATGTTAACCCCTTCCTGCCCAGTGCCATTAGTACAGTGTCAGTGCTTTTTATTAGCACTGATCACTGTATTGCTGTCACTGGGGATGTCAGTGACACCAAGTCAGTTCCTCCCAGTGTCAGAATGCCCGTCGCAGTCCCGCTATAAGTTGCTTATTGCCGCCATTACTAGTAAAAAATAAATAAATAAAATTCCAGTATATATACTACCATTTGTAAACGCTATAACTTCCACATAAACCAATTAATCTACACGTATTGGGATTTTTTTTTTAGCAAAGACATAGAAGAATACATTTTGGCCTAAATTTATGTCGAAATTTGATTTCTTTTTTATTTTTTACTGGACTTGTTTAATAGCAAAAAGTCAAAAATATTGGGGTTTTTTTTCAAAATTGTTGGTCTTTTTTTGTTTATAGCGCAAATAATAAAAAACGCACAGGTGATCAAATACCACCAAAAGAAAGCTCTATTTGTGGGGAAAAAGGACGTAAGTTTAATTTGGGTGCAGCATTGTATGACCACGCAATTGTCAGTTAAAGTAACGCAGCGCCGTATCGCAAAAAGTTGCCGGCCAGGAAGGGGGGTAAATCATGTGGAGGGCAAGTGGTTAAAAAAGCCATTTGTATATAATATAAAGTGCTTTAGCAAACTAAAGTTGGCTATAGATGGATCTTAATTTAGCTAGTTCAGCAGAAACTAGCTTGATTTCGATCCACGGTTGCCACTTCCGTTTTACAGAAGTCGATCTAGTAATTGACTTCTGTCAAATGGGCTTGTTGTGAAATTTTTCTTGATCAGTGGCTGCAACCAATGGGCTGCAGCCACTGATCAGTGTTGTCTGATAGCAGAGCATCCCCGCTGTCAGAGTACAATGTCACAGCGGGGAAGATTCCTCCATCCACCTCCACCTCCACTGTGTGGACTGCCAGCCTAAATGTCATTCAGTTATAGTTTACATATACTTGAAGCTATACATTGCAATAAAAATGTTACATATGTCTTCTCTGAAAATATGACTTTGCTTTACCACTCTGAGAATGCTTATTGAAGGTGTGTTCTCTCTGATAACGTGCCAATGCTAGCAATGTACAAAGCTTATCACATAAAATAATTGTCAGCGGCATCATGTGGTCTTGGTATTTGTCTTCTAATGAGCCATAACACATGTTAGCATAACGAACTGATCCGGAAAATGTAGAGTAGACATCCAGAACACGTGCAGGAACACAACTGGAAAAATATCTTCTAGCCTGAAGGCAAATGACGTTAAATTACTATCAATGAATGTAATCCTTGCTCTAAGAGCAGGGCAAAGCTTGGAAACGAGCTATTTTTAGTTGCTCAATAACCTAGCCAGATTATTGTTACAACTGTATGCCTGCAGATCCAAATACACAAAGAATGTCAATACCCTGCACATATCATTACACAAAACCTTAGCCAGAGACAAGTAGCAGTTCCCATCACCTAAAATGCATGGATGGAACTCTTCAAACAGCTGCTGGCTCCAACAGTTTCTATCTCCTTCTTTTTTTTTTTTACAGTATTTTTCTCCCCATAGCTTATCAAGGAATAAAAGCTTCCGGTGTATGTAAATTCACAGCTCTGTAGGACACCACTGGCTGTTTGCAAAAGAATGATTTCAGGATGGAGGGCTTTCACATCATACTATCTTTCTTAGTGAAAAGAATGTTCCCCAAAGACCAGTGCTGAGGTCATTGCCGAGGCAATCTGACTGCTTGTGTTTTCTTGACGATAACAAAAGAATTCTAAGATCATGTCCTTGTTTGTTAATATGAGCTATCCGCTTGCCTTTGGATGTTCCATAAAGCGTCTGGATTTTGCAGCCATCATTTTAAATAATAGGATATTTAAAGACAAACTCCTGGAAGATTCAGTTTTGATACAGTTAAAGTGTTTGTAAACCTCAGACATGACATATGAACAAAGCATATCCCTCTATAGTGTGTATTTGTGTCAATTAAGAGCACTAAGTGTTTTTTCTGTCTGCTGCGTAGTTCCTCTGCTATGAGCATGACTCACTTCTGACATGTTTTCCTGACACCAAGAGAAAATAGGTGACAGGGGAGGGGCCTCCAGCAGATAGACAGCCTCAGCTCTGTTCCTGTGTGCTGCGGGTGTGTCTCTTCCCTTCAATCAGCTCTCAGATGTCTCCTCACTGAGATCTGCAGAGTGAAATTTCAGCTCCCCACCCCCTTTTTTGAACTCTCAGACAAGCTTTATAAATTCTGGACTTTGAACGTATGTAAAGAAGAGAAGACTGCAGAAAGACAAGTACAACTTATGTAGGATTTATTTATTTCAGGTACTTATATAGTGCTGTCGATTTACGCAGCGCTTTACATATACATATTGTACATTCACATCAGTCCCTAACCCTCAACGGGTGTACAATCTAAGGTCCCTAACTCACATTCATACATACATATATTAGTGCCAATTTAGACAGGATCCAATTAACCTACCAGCATGTCTTTGGAGTGTGGGAGGAAACTAGAGTACCCGGAGGAAACCCACGCAGGCACAGGGAGAACATGCAAACTCCAGGCAGGGGGTGCCATGGTTGGTATTCGAACCAACGACCCTAGTACTGCCAGGCAGAAGTGCCAACCATTTACCCACTGTGCTGCTGATGTAGGATGATTTGTTTAATCTCTGTGTATCACCTGAGGCCAGTCATTTCACTGTGTAAATGTAAGGGTCAGGGGCGGACTGACCATTTAGAAACTCGGGCACTGCTCGAGGGCCCAGGGTCAGTAGGGGGCCCCATGAGATGCCCCTGGTACCTTTTTTGATAGACTTTTTTTGAGTTTGGGCAAGGACACAGGGGCCCCATGATCCCTATTGCCCGGGGGCCCCATGAGTTGTCAATCCGCCCCTGGTAAGGGTTTACAGCCACTTTAAAGGAAATCGATCATAGGACCCCTTCTCCTGAAACAGCTAATTGACTGGCTTTAATCCAGTTGCTTTGACTCTGCCAAGTCCCTGACCTTTAATAAGTATGGAAATTAGGGTTTCTGCCTTTTTCAGACACTCACTTATTGCATTTTGGTTTGTCTGTAGAGGTATTGAAGCCAGACGCAAACAGATAACTAGCATTTTCAAAAGACGTTAAGCAATGACAGCCACCATTTTTCATTAACGACACATACTTTATGTATTCATTAAAAAATCATTAAAGCCCAAAGGAACATTTAGTTTAAATCAACTAAATATATTCAAGGTGCATCAAAACAAATAGGGTGTGGAAAGTCTTACATTTTGTTTTCTTAACCACTTTAATACCATCTAACACAAACCGTATATGCAAAAAGGTGGACTTTAATGCCCACAGGCCGCACAAATGCGTAAATGGATGACTGATGTTTCTGTGCTGAGAGTGCACTCACTGCGCGTTCCCAGCACAGAAACCAAGCTATGAAAGACAGCTCTTGGTGCCCATGGTCAGCAGCTGGCAGGACCAGCTCCTGGTCATGTGACTACAGCTAGTCAATCTTTCCCGCCCTCCAGCATTCAGAACTTTAAAAGGGACACTGGGCTGGGTGGGAAAGGGTTATAAAAGCAAGAACCAAAAAAAAAAGGTATCAGTACAGCCTCACAGGTGTCTCAATTAGGTCAATGTTTCAACATCTCAAATGTACTACAGAAAATAACCAAAAAAAGGATTATTTTAAAAATGTGTAAAAAAAAAAAAAAAAAAAAGATATTTCATTGAGTGATATATGTAGTTCTTCAAAAGACTTTATTTGTTTTCTGTCCTTAAAAATAGCAATCACCAAAGCCTGTCCCCTGCCTTCATTCTGCAGAATGGGACCAGTAGCAGTTGAGGGGTTGAACAAGCTATCTTGGTGAATCCCTCCGTAAACCTTCTGTATTAGGAGCAGAAATTTCAACAATCTCAGCTCCATGATGGGCCTTGGCTAACAGGCGATGGTTTCTAATTTCTTGGGGACAGTGGCAACTCACTCACCAGAGACAACATACCGCAGATAAGTGACAGATGCTGGGCAGAACTGAAGGTTCTCTGGGCAAAGTTCCAATTTTTCTTCCTGAACTTGCATTAACACTTTCTCCAGCCATTCCTCATGCTCTTTCAGCACCCTTCTGAAGACAATTATATCATCCAGATATACCCGAACTTCTATTAGATTTATGGCTACCACTGTTTGCTTCATCAGAAATTGGAAGGTTGCAGGGAGCCCAGTCAGGCCTTGCGGCATCCTGTTGTACTCCTACAAACCCAGCAAACAATTTTCTGTCTGTCCTGAGGATGCATGAGATTCTAGTGGTATCCACTCCAACACACTAAGCCACTTAGCCCCAGTTAGACATTGTAGAGCATCTTCTTTCCATGGAATGGTATACTAGTCTGGAATGGTCCTCCAACTGAGGGTGCGATAGTCAGTGCACATCTAAAGACATTCTTCTTTGGGACAGCCACTATAGGATAGACATATGGGCTCCTGAACTTTCTGATAACCCTGGTTCTCTTCAACTGTCTGAGCTTTTAGATCCCCTAATTGGATTCAACAACACCTCATCCTGAATGGATTATCTTACTGCAGATGTATACAATGCTGGGTACTCTTTGCACATCCCACCATGTCAGTATCAGGGTTTGTAGTCTGTTTTTCCATTCTGATGACACAGGAGCATTCACTGGGTAGAAATTCTCTGCAGAGATCTCTCCTTTGACTCCCTCCACCAAAAACAGATGAAAGTGAGATGAGGGTAAATATGTTCACTAACCATAGTAGCAGTTGGGCTCATAACTTCACAGGACAGTCGGTGGTGCTGGACACTGACTGGGGCTTACTCTCAGGCCTACTGCAATACTCTTGCCAAGATTATTTTGGGGATCAATTCTATTCCAGAAACCACCTCACCATTTAGATTAGCTTCTAACACAATGTAAGGGCCCAGCAGGTCCAAACTCATCTTTATTGAAGCTCAAAGACAAACCACCTCTGTCTTTTTCAGCTGCCATATTCTTCCCACGATTCCGTCTGGGTCCTTCTGTTCCTTGACTAAACACTGGTACACTGATCTCAATATAGGATGCACACCTTCTGATATAAGGTCACTTTCTGAGGCATTAGAGGCCCAGAGTTATCTCAATGGTTCTGTGTTCATCTTTATGACAGAGGAGCTCCTGGTGCTGGAGGGGGCTGGAGGTTATTAAAGTGAATCTGTTGATTTGCCCTGCATGAGCAAATCACAAGTTAACCTTAAAGCATATACTCATCTTTTCTTTGTTTCCACATGGCTCCTTTCATCAGCAGAGAGCAGAAAAACCCACCCTATTAAAGCTATGATTCTCTCAAGTCATAGCTTACACTGGACTATGTATCTTAACATTTTGACTGCACTGGTGCATGACGATTGGCCCTACACTGTCACATGGAATGAGTGATATGCTCCACCATACCCAAACGTACTGTGTATTCCTTCATCATGGCCAATAAAAGGAGCAGAACCTTAAAGCAAACCTATATGGGCTTTAAGTGTCAGAAAATCCCCAAATTCTTTTTTGTGTCATTACCTGTAAAAGTATGGCCTATACCTGGCTGAGTAACCTTTCTATCATGCATATTTTTATTGTTAGTAAATACCTGGCTGATCCTGCTGTTTCAATGGAATTCCCTTTTCTGAGTGGCAACACTGTAGCAGCCAAATTTCTTTCTGCTCCTTTGCCATTTTTGAGCTCATTCCCACCCCCTGTTTAAAAGTATATCTAAAGGCAAAACATTGTTTTTGGTTTTTGGATACAGTGGAGATGGATTACAACACCTGTCATGTTTTTATTGCTTTCTGTGCCCCAGTTAGGGAGATTCACCCTCTCTATCTGTCTTGTCTACCATTATCAAAAGTGAAAGTAAAATAAAATCCTGAATTTTATTTTGTCCCGAGAACAGTAACAGAGAAGAAATCTCCCAATGGGGACAGTAGTTCTGGTGACCTGAGGGCCCCAGTGGTTTCTCTTAATTTGCAGGGATTTTCTCTCACTTTCTGTTGTGACTATGGGACAGAAAGTGAAGGTAAATCTTCTCAGTGGGACATATGTAATCAGGCTGCAATTTATGTGGTTAGGTGCTGCCCTGGACAGGAGGGTTAGGGTTAACTTTATTCCCAGGTATTTTGGTTTTCGCTGGATTTGTGGGTCTGATCCACTGGTCCTGTGTATACAAAGAGGACAATGGTTTGAAGCCAAGGGTCGCTGCCTGCTGGATGGAAGAGAGGGCACAGCAATCCCGCACGATGTAATCTCCAGCTGCTACAGAGAGCTTACACCTGAAGAATTCTGCCGATGAGCGGAGCAGCACCACACAGGGAAAGAACTGACCATTTGGAAACTCGGGTACTGCCCGAGGGCTCGGGGTCAGTAGGTGGCCCCACGAGATGCCCCTGGTACCTTTTCATAGGCTTTTTTCAGTTTGAGCAAGGACACAGGGG
The DNA here is from genome assembly GCF_062004578.1 of Staurois parvus. NCBI lineage: Eukaryota > Metazoa > Chordata > Amphibia > Anura > Ranidae > Staurois > Staurois parvus. The sequence continues at coordinate 1,790,615 of NW_028317867.1, read as the reverse complement.
CCCCATGATCCCCTATTGTCCAGGGGCCCCCATGAGTTGTCAGTCCGCCCCTGGCACCACGTCTTCAATGTAGAATGATTCCTGGAACCTGTAGTCTGCCCTGGAGATGCCAGCTGCTGCATTATGCCAAAGCATGAACTTTGCCACTAATGGACCTGAACGCACACGGACTCTACCTTTGCAGGTACTCCGGGGTAAACTTTGCCTTCTGCTTGGTCTGAAGTTTTTTAAAAAGGGTGCACTGCAAGTAATAGGCACTATTGCACACTTACAGTAATCTACAGTTTGGATCACTGGCACATGGGATATGAAGAGTTAACATGCTTAAATTCACCTTAATGCAAGTTATACATGTGGTTGCTATGAGCAGCGAAGGTACGTAAGGTCATAAATGTGTATCTGTTATATGGGGAATTGCCTCTAGCCACGAGGGAAATGGTGTTGGCACTTCACTGCATTCTGTCTCCCAGAGCAACAGGAATGGAACTGCATGTTGGAGCCCGCGCACAGTGGGGTTCCATGATGTTACCGGGACCGATAGTGGGAAACGCTGGACAGGTGGCTGTAGTGTTCAGCATGGCCCGCCTAATTGCAAACTACAGTGGAAAGATGTACATTTACATGAGGATCAGAGAGTAACTGGAGGACACTTGTTCAAGTGTACATCTAAAATCAGACCTTAGCCTTGTCCCAGGACATTGATGAAACGGCACTAAAGCAAAGGTACCCCATGTGTAGGAGAGCAATCTTGTCTCAGGTGCCTAGTGTAGCCCAAAAGAACCCACCATGGGGATAGTCCTCTTATGTGACCCAGACTTGGAGCCCAACTAGTTAATTGGGAAGACATGGAGGAAGGTCCACTACAACACGCTTTTACCCCATGCTGGCCCACACACAGAGGGCAAAATAAAAAATAACTGACACAGGTTATAACCCTCCTTTACTCCATCTAAAATGAAAAAAAAAATGTTTTGCGTATAGTTCTGGTTTAACTCTACAGAGACTAAAGCACAGCATGGCAACCACTTGCATTGCATGTGGTTTCCGGGCAGTTGCCGTTGGCTCATATGCATAAAAGAACTGCATTTGACTGTAGTAATGCCCACTGAATGTGACATGGGGTTTCATTTTTTACACAACTGTGGAGCAATGCATCGTGGCCCTGGCATATTTACAACCCTGAGCAGCTGCATGCCTTTCTTTAGATGGGTGCTCAAGTGGTAGTAAAACCATTGCTCATCCATTTACTTTTACTGCTCCCCTGACCACCCGTGTGAACAAACCCTGCTCCTCTATGAATGTGCCTTGTTCTGTGTTAGGAAGCGGTTTACTTCCTCCTTTCTGCTCTGTAAGCTGCACCATGTGATACTTTTCTGTTTCTTATGGGGCAACTTTTGCTATCTGGTGTAAATTCTTGGAAATAAAATAGTGTGCTATTTTTTTTCCTCTGACAACATATGACCACAACAAACGCAACAGTTAATCTGTCATCACAGGATGCCTGTAGCTCCACCCACTGGTCTCACAGTGCGCGTAGAGCAAGGGCTGCAGAATTACGTCACCAAATAACAGATGGAAAAAAAGGTATTTGGCAACAATTTTATGTAGCAATCTATACATATTTGTTTACTTTGTTCGATTTACTGCTTTTACGGTATACTGGAACACTTTGTGATGAGCTTACTGACACTTTAAGCACGGTTTGTGCTTTGTGTTTAGCAGATTGGAAGAAAAGGACAGTTTGTAATATTCTTCTATAGCACAGGGCAGCCCTCTAGTTGTTGCCAAACTACAAGTCCCATGAGGCATTGCAAGATTAGCAGTTACAAGCATGACTCCCAAAGGCAGATGCATGATGGGACTTGTAGTTTCACAACAGTTGGAGGGCCACCAGTTTGACACCCCTGTTCTATAGTTACTTAACAGAAAGAAGGTCAGGTGTGTGTTGCAAAGTATAATTTTCTAAAGTTTTCTAAAGAACAAGTGATTCTAAAGGATTTTTTTAATATCAAACACCTCATACTAACCTGCTCTGTGAAATGGTTTTACACAGAGCAGCCCTGATCCCCCTCTTCAGGGGTACTATGGGTGCTATGGGGGCACTCATGCGGGCTCAACACAGAGCATGGCTCAGACCTGACAACCCGCTCTCTCCTCACTGGCTGTGATTGATGGCAGCAAGAGTCACTGGCCCCTGCTGCTGCCTCTCTGTCCAGTGAGGGGGGGGATCTGAGGGAGGGGGGAGCTGCACAGAGAAGGCACTGCTGAGGTGTTATGGAAGACCAGGATGCTTCAATAGCGGCCTTCAGCTCTTCTGCATTGTTTAGTCTCATGTCTCTCATCTTTCTCTTGGCAATGCCCCATAGATTCTCTATGGGGTTCAGGTCAGGCGAGTTTGCTGGCCAATCAAGCACAGTAATCCCACGGTCATTGAACCAGGTTTTGGTGCTTTTGGCAGTGTGAGCAAGTGCCAAGTCCTGCTGGAAGATGAAGTCCGCATGCCCATAAAGCTCATCTGCGAAAGGAAGCATGAAGTGCTCCAAAATCTCTTGGTAGACAGCTGCGTTGACCCTGGACTTAATGAAGCACAGTGGACCAACACCAGCAGATAACATGGCTCCCCAAATCAACACAGACTGTGGAAACTTCACACTGGACTTCAAACATCTTGCAGTGTGTGCCTCTCCATTCTTCCTCTATACTCTGGGTCCTTGGTTTCCAAATGAGATGCAAAAGTTGCTCTCATCAGTAAAGAGGACTTTGGACCACTGAGCAACAGACCAGGTCTGTTTTTCTTTAACCCAGATAAGATGCTTCTGACGTTGTTTGTTGTTCAGGAGCGGTTTGACAAGAGGAATATGACATTTGAAGCCCATGTCCAGGATCTGTCTGTGTGTGGTGGCTCTTGATGCACTGACTCCAGCCTCAGTCCACTCCTTGTGAAAGTCCCCAGCACTTTTGAATGGCCTTTTCCTGACAATCCTCTCCAGGCTGCGGTCATACCTGCTGCTTGTGCACCTTTTTCTTACACACTTTTCCCTTCCACATAACTTTCTATCAATGTGCTTTGATACAGCACTTTGGGAACATCCAACTTCTTTTGCAATTACCTTTTGAGGCTTTCCCTCCTTATGGAGGGTGTCAATGATGGTTTTCTGCACAACTGTCAGGTCAGCAGTCTTTCCCATGATTGTGATTCCTACTGAACCAGACTAAGAGACCATTTAAAGGCTCAGGAACCCTTTGCAGGTGTTATGGCTTAATTAGCTGATTAGAGTGGGACACTTTGAGCCTAGAATATTGCACCTTTTCACAATATTCTAATTTTCTGAGATTGTGGATTTGGGATTTTCATGAGCTGTAAGCCATAATCATCACAATTATGACAAATCACGGCTTGAACTATATTGCTTTGCATGTAATGAGTCTATCTCATATATTAGTTTCACCTTTTAAGTTGCATTATGAAATAAATGAACTTTTGCACAATATTCTAATTTTTTGAGTTTCACTTGTAAATATCTTATCTTTTGGGTGGATCTGAACCACTTGTCACATGTTTCCACGCTTTCCTTACATGTGTCCAGATACAGAAAGGTGCGTTAACCAGTAAGGACACTTGTATTCCTTACTAGGCTCAGAATTAGTAGCCCTAGGAGACAAAAATAATGCAAATTAAAGGGATTTAGATTGCAGGGTAGACTGGTTCAGAAAATTAATAGAGAATGGAAAGAACTGTTCAGTAGTTAGGATGCATTATTTGAGTCAGTGGAACAGGAGCGGACTGACCCTTTGGAAACTCGGGTACTGCCCGAGGGTCTGGGGTCAGTAGGGGGCCCCATGAGATGCCCCTGGTACCTTTTTCATAGGCTTTTTTGAGTTTGGGCAAGGAAACAGGAACCCCATGATCCCCTATTGCCCGGGGGCCCCATGAGTTGTCAGTCCGCCCCTGCAGTGGAAATACTTCATTTTAATATTTAACTGGGCTGTTCCTTGAAACTACTACCACATTTCTAATATTACAAAAGTATTATTATCGGATTGGCATGTATAATATGTTAGCTTAGCAATTCTGGTTTTCTGTTGTTGGTGTTCCTGCATAAAACATGCATCTAATAAAGTTTTACAAGACTTCGCAATCTAGCACTGAAATGTTCTAGTGTGAAAGCTAAGGCTTTGCCGTACAGAGTTCGAATTTTGGCTGCTTCCTACTGAATGGTCTGAAATGCAAACCATGGGTGGCCCTGTGGTTACCACCTGGCTCTACAAACCTTGATTGAAAAATTGAAAGAGCTGTCTGGAAAATTGTCCACCAAATAGTATATGCATCCAATCAGTCACACTCAACGTTCGGTTATTCAGAAAGCCGCAAGGGCTGAATACAATAACCAGCAGGGAAGATTCCTCCATCTTGCTGTTTAGCGTAGATGGAGAAATCTATTAGACATCCTTTGTTCTGCCCATGGATCAAATTAGGGAAATCTATGCATGTATGGCTAGCTTCAGATTTCACTTCTATTCAATAAATATTGTTATGACAGTTTCTATGTCACCCAAAGCCTATATTTCAGTTTTTGGTGGGCATCAGTTGGTTAACCCTCCTACCGGTTTCTTAGAGACTTCAGGCTTTTTCTTCTTCCTACAAGTCTATACAAAGAATTTACCCCCTTGAAGCTGGATTTCCCAGTGATCTCACTTTCTATAATGAAGATTCTGGCAGCATCGTTTCCCTTTGTCACCACAACAATGGGATAAGGCTATGAACCCCAGTGGGGATAGCTCTTCCTCCACTTCTGATTTTGGACAATGTCTGTAATATTCAGATAATTGCTAATGAATTACAGGGCAATATCAGTACCTTTGTTGTTTGATGAAGCTCATTATTGCTTTGGGAGATTTTCCAACGAGTGCATCTAATCCTTTAAACTCCTACGAAGAGGACCAAAGGATTAACAGTACTGCACATGTGTCATCAAGCAAGAATTGTGACCGGTCCCATGTCTATGGCTACCCTAGGAAATCAGCAGGTCATTCACCTTGTCAGAAACTAAACGGTTATATCAGTTGTGAGTGGAGCTGTTCACTTTAACAGTATGCAACAAAAAACTTTGAGGATTTTCCATGAACACATTATCATTTTCCTAAAATATTACAGAGCTCAGTAATATACACGGATTGCAAAGGTTCATGTATTGAAAGAGGTTGTACCACAGTACAGTATATATGTACATTGCACAGCATCAAGCAGTCAGAGCTTGTTGGTTGCCTAAGCTCTCACAACCCATCTGCTTCTAGCCAGTGATGTAAATGTACCAGCTGTTTATAAAGAACCACTCTGTGTCGTGCAGGAGGCTGGTCCCTTTACCTTACATCAGCCTTGTTTCCCAGCATAAGTCACTGTCTCGCCATCCATGCTGCATTGTCTCTAAACCGTCCACATCTCTAGCAATCTAGCATCCAAATGAACTAATCCTCTTACAGGTCAATGATTTTTTTTTTCCTGCTTTGCTTAGTTTGAAATTACAATCAGAACCATGATGTGCTACATCTGATATTACCAAGCAGCAAACCAACTGCAAAAAAATACTGGAAACCTCTTTTTTTGTTTAAAAGCTGTCAAGAAATTGGTCAGGAGGAAGCCATATCAACGTTGTGCTCAAAAATGAAGGCTCTTCTCTTATTGGTTCTACCTTGGCTAAGCCCTGCCAACTATATAGACAATATGGGCAATCTACATTTCCTGTATTCTGAACTGTGAGTACTCACAGTGAACCTATATGTGTGTCTGTGTGTGATGTCCACATATGTGTCCAAGACCTCCCTGTTGTGATCATTCAAGGTAAATGTGTTTTTTTGTGTACATTCAACAATGGTAATTTGCAATCAGAACTCTTGTGTTCATTAAAACATGTAATTTATTGTGTGCATTTTCCCCATTTGTCTTGGTGTTTTTAATGGCAGACCGTGCAAAGTATGTCAAAGCACAGCACAGGTTGGTGTGGAAGGAGTTAAAAGCTATTTGCAGTTTGCATTTATATTTACTATTATGTCAGGAAATGCTAAGGGTTATTGCTTTATCATTATTACTTTATTATTATTTAGATTATTATTTTGAATAATGTGGATATATATTGTATAGTGTGTGTTTATGTGTGTGTATACATACTGTATATTAATAATATTGCTACTACTAGAATGTTTAAGTGTTATATTACAGCATAGCCATTAACTTAAGGTCAATAGGAGACACTTCTTTTTATCAATACAGCTTATTATTGTAGTACTGTAGTAAATCAGTGACACGACGGTGTGAGAATTTTGCCCTCGTTAGCCACCATTCTCGTTCCTCACATTTGCCTGTCCCTTTAAGGGACCTGATTTGTATGCTTAGAGTACATAGTCAGTGTCCTCTTATACAAGAAGAATGTTCGCCTTTCCTCATGAATAAGCAATGAAAAAAAAAAAATCATGTGTTTGCTGACAAGGAAACAATCCCATTTCTTGAGAGATTAGCATACAGCAACAATAAAGTGACCGGGATGTGCATGAGTGTGAAATATTTATGTGATACATTGATATCTCCATGACCGTTTTACTTGAAAAATCATAAAAAAAATATAGACCACATGTGAAATGACCTCTCAACTGGTCAGTAAGTTCCGCCAGATGGATTAGCCTTGGTGACTGGAAGGATTGGGTTAAATTGACATTTCAAGAGCAGTTCAATCCAGCATCTACACTTGACAGCAAGTGAGACTGGCCCTGATCAAGCAGACCTAATAAATAGGGACAGGAACAAAGAGCTTGTTGTCGAATCCATCTCCATCCCTAAAGCACATCGTTAATCATTAATTAATAGCTGTGTAATTGCACATACTATGGCTGAAAAAGGTGCCACAGAAGCCATGCCTATTCCTCAATTAGCCCTGTGTGAAGTCTGAATCAACAGCTATTTTTTGTCACGTGTCCTTCTGTTTACGTTTAGTGATCTGTATTTGAGATATGGTTAGATGAAGACGTAAGTAGGTGGAATTGTTTTAATAGTCATAGCTCACTAGCACAGATGAGAGTTAATCCAGCACAGCGTAGACTCTGCAACGTCAACAGATTAATGTAAGAACTGGAAGTAAGTAGTACTGCCACTGACATTGTCATTAGTAATTTAAAAGGAAACTGTATGGAAACAATACAAAGACTGTAAATGCTGACATCTTCTTCTGGCAATCTGAGTTATTGGGCTGTCATGCTGATCCAGTGACTTCGGTACTTTCTGATGTGCAGACCTAGAACAAACCGGCAAAATGGGACCTTTAACTTTGTAGATCTGAATGCTTGTTCCAGGTCAGTGACTCAGAAAATAATAAAGCCAGAGACATCCAGGCAGGTCAGCAATGGCAGCCCCAGTATTTCCCATTATGTAACAGGGATGCTGCCATTACTGGGCACTGTGTAATAGATCAAAGATAGCGCCAAATGAAAAATCCTTAGGAGTCTAAAGTCTTTGTTGTTCAACTGGTTATAACAAGCAGGGCAAAGGACATCCAACACGTTTTGACGGCCACAAAATCCCCCTTCATCAGGGCTGGCTGAAATGGCAAAATGGTAAATGGACTCAAAAGTACTCCTAAGCAGACTGATCTGCAGGCAGAGTATGTTATAGACAACAGTCAGTGCTGGTGGTCACAGTCGAAATAGCAAGGTCCCTTTCGCTTTGTACGCCTAAGGATTTTTCGTTTGGTGTTCTCTTTGACCTATTACTTTTGGATTTCTCCATTCAGGTGAATATCCTCCCCTGGAGGATCTCCAGTCTCTGGTAAGCTGCTAAATATAGGCCAGTTGGGTTCAAGTAATGACTTTGTCCATGTTCTGAAAATCTGAGTCAAGCACCCCTATTCCACTACCTCTTGGACCATTGTTTGGTACTGTGTCAATTATACTCTTCAGTTGAATGTGAACATTTTGCTGGATGATTCTACTTTTCATCCCAAAAGGTATCTTGTATTCATATAGCTGACTGTCTTCCTAGCTAAATCCCTACTGTTTTCTTTCTTCCTGACCATGAATCTGTGTTCCCTGGTTCTCTACCCCTCCCTCTGTATTCCTCAGTGAAGGGTGGTTTAGAACAGGATCATGAAGTGACATGGGACTTCAGGAAACCTCCCCCCCCCCCCCTTCCTGAAGGACTGTGAAAGCTTTCTGAAGCTGACTGCAATGCCTCACATAAACCTTGGAATGAGTTATCACATTGGTTGTTGTGTGGTGTGCTCTGCCCAATGCACTACTGCAGACCAAAATTTATGCAAAGTGCGCTGAGAAGGTACATCAGGGTTCCTTTCAGAATGAACTCTGTGTTGCATTCACGCATGCATTGCCCCACCATAGTGGTGTGAACAGGCTCTGAGGGTAAACATAATGCACATTATAGCTATATCTACTGAAATTCATGAGCTTTTCCCTGACTGAAATCCATGCACATCTTGCATCAGGAATGTCCAGCTCTTTACAAGTTACCCTTACTCATATAATGCAACATTTTGTCACCAACAAATCTTGACTATTTTAGTAATATATTGCAAAAACTGTCTTCACACCATCAGGAATATACCATGCTCACCTACAAAATCCCCACTCCTTATTCCATTTGTTAAAAGTCAAGGACACAGCTTTATTGAAACTTACAAGCAAATCAACCAATAGTGATGTCCAACAGACTGAAAACTACCAGTTTACAACCCAAACTAGTGCCGTCCACAGATTCACTGAGGGCACCCAACTTAACATGTATTCAAAGTCTGTCCTAACCATAAGTTCAACACAGACATCCCAGCTAAACAAATCCCAAATAGGGGATCATGCAGATGTCTTTTATCGCTGGCAAGGTAAAAGCCCACTAATAAAGACATGTCAATGTTTATATTGGAAAGGAGGGAAGATCATCTGAGGCTGAAGAAGGTCCTTCGGCAGATGTGCATTCAGGTGAAAGTGATCATGCATGTGCACTGCTATAAGCTAAACCCTTTTTACAGACCCACGCCAATCACCTGCAACTTCTTTGATACCTAATAACACCTTCCTACCCACTGCCATGATCCCATTGGTCAAGAGCCCCTCTCACTAAAGCTTGTGGGCTCAAACATTATCAGTGGTGCTCATGTCTGGTCCTCAAAGCCAACTAATAGTGAATGTTTTATTCATTACCAATTGGGGGAACAGCTACATTAACTGGCACTTTCATCCCTTCCTTAGCAATAGAATCCTGGAAATTAATTTCTTATGATCACTAATGGAAGTCACTCTTTAGTACCTGTTGTGTGTATCCGTGGTAATCAGCATTTGCTATGCTGATTGTGCTATACCACAGAAATGAGAGTGGAATAGGGTAAACATGATCACTTGACTTATAGACCTTAGAATATTGTTGCCAAGCCAGACCACCAGCTTAAAATTAGAATTTTTGTTTTGGAGGTCTGTTGATAAATCAAAGAGGTCAGTTATTATCAAAAAATGTACTTATTTCTACTTTAACAATTTAATCAAATTTTCTGGGTTGTTTGGCTAAATAGAGAGCACACTCTCCCAATATCAGGTTTGATATTTTTGGAGCACTGATGAGCACAAGAGCACACAATTATTAATCCCTGTTACGGTTCTTCCAAAAGCTGGATGAAAATATGTGCTTGGCAAATAAAATAAATCTCAACACAACATCTCCCACAAATGCAACTGCCTGTGAATACACATAAAAATTAAATAAAAGGCATTCATCAATGGCAAATAAACCCTTTCTATACCAAGCATGCTACACAAAAATACTCTTTGCTGCTTCTTTTATATAGATAGATCATGCAGCTCGAGGTTAAAAAGGACTAACTTTATTGGCAAACAGTGGAACAATATTTAGGGATAAAAAATATGAATATCCTCGCGCTCACCTATTTGATTTATGTGAATGTAATAAAGCTGCAGCACAAAAAGTTACCAACCTTCTTCAAATAACAAATGCCACAAGTGCCGTGCTATTTTAGAGTGTAGATTCAACGCAAAGTCTCTACGCTACAAATAAATACATGTATGTGAAAATATTGATTGTAAATGCATGTATCAAATTTCAATATATATATATATCAGTGTTTCTCAACTCCAGTCCTCATGGACCCCCAACAGGTCATGTTTTCAGGATTTCCTTTATTTTGCACAGGTGATTTGATCAGTTTCACTGCCTTAGTAATTACCACAGCTGTTTCATCTGAGGGAAATCCTGAAAACATGACCTGTTGGGGGTCCATGAGGACTGGAGTTGAGAAACACTGATATATACAGTGGGGCAAAAAGTATTTAGTCAGCCACCAATTGTGCAAGTTCTCCCACTTAAAAAGATGAGAGAGGCCTGTAATTGGCATTATAGGTAGACCTCAACTATGAGAGACAAAATGAGAAAAAAAATCCAGACAATCACATTGGCTGATTTGGAAAGAATTTATTTGCAAATTATGGTGGAAAATAAGTATTTGGTCACCTACAAACAAGCAAGATTTCTGGCTCTCACAGACCTGTACCTTCTTCTTTAAGAGACTCCTCTGTCCTGCACTCATTACCTGTATCAATGGCACCTGTTTGAACTTGTTATCAGTATAAAAGACACCTGTCCACAACCTCAAACAGTCACACTCCAAACTCCACTATGGTGAAGACCAAAGAGCTGTCGAAGGACACCAGAAACAAAATTGTAGACCTGCACTAGGCTGGGAAGACTGAATCTGCAATAGGCAAGCAGCTTGGTGTGAACAAATCAACTGTGGGAGCAATAATTAGAAAATGGAAGACATACAAGACCACTGATAATCTCCCTCGATCTGGGGCTCCACGCAAGATCTCACCCCGTGGGGTCAAAATGATCACAAGAACGGTGAACAAAAATCCCAGGACCACACGGAGGGACCTAGTGAATGACCTGCAGAGACCTGGGACCAACGTAACAAAGGCTACCATCAGTAACACACTACGCCGCCAGGGACACAGATCCTGCAGTCCCAGACGTGTCCCCCTGCTTAAGCTAGTACATGTCCGGGCCCGTCTGAAGTTTGCTAGAGAGCATTTGGATGATCCAGAAGAGGATTGGGAGAATGTCATATGGTCAGATGAAACCAAAATAGAACTGTTTGCTAGAAACACAACTCGTCGTGTTTGGAGGAGAGAGAATGCTGAGTTGCATCCAAAGAACACCATACCTACTGTAAAGCATGGGGGTGGTGACATCTTGCTTTGGGGCTGTTTCTCCGCAAAGGGACCAGGAAAACTGATCCATGTACAGGACAGAATGAATGGGGCCATGTATCGTGAGATTTTGAGTGCAAACCTCCTTCCATCAGCAAGGGCATTGAAATGAAACGTGGCTGGGTCTTCCAACATGACAATGATCCCAAACATACCACCCAGGCAATGAAGGAGTGGCTTCGTAAGAAGCATTTCAAGGTCCTGAAGTGGCCTAGCCAGTCTCCAGATCCCAACCCCATAGAAAACCTTTGGAGGGAGTTGAAAGTCTGTGTTGCCACAGCCCCAAAACATCACTGCATGGAGGAATGGGCCAACATACCAGCAACAGTGTGTGCCAACCTTGTGAAGACTTACAGGAAACGTTTGACCTCTGTCATTGCCAACAAAGGATATATAACAAAGTATTGAGATGAACTTTTGATATTGACCAAATACTTATTTTCCACCATAATTTGCAAATAAATTCTTTCCAAATCAGCCAATGTGATTGTCTGGATTTTTTTTCTCATTTTGTCTCTCATAGTTGAGGTCTACCTATGATGCCAATTACAGGTCTCTCTCATCTTTTTAAGTGGGAGAACTTGCACAATTGGTGGCTGACTAAATACTTTTTTGCCCCACTGTGTGTGTGTGTGTATATATATATATATATATATATATATATATATATATATATATATATATATATAATTATCAGTCCATGACCAGTGGGTCTAATAATAAATCTTAACAAAAACAAGTGAAAATTGTGACCAGTCTTCACATGAACATCACCAAGAAGATGATGATTCCACCACCATGAACAAAAGATGGGTGCTCACCTTTAGTTATGGACCCTTAAAGAATAAAAGTCATCATGCATGCGTTTCCCTTTAATAACCGGGATAAATTCTGATAAACTCACAGCTGAAACTGGTAAAGACCGCCGTGTTAGTGAAAATGATCCACCACCTAGAAAAAATTAGCCTTAAATTCTATACCCTTAAAAATGAAGCCCCTGTTCACACCGGGTGTGACTTGTCATGTGACTTGACAGATCCAAGTCGCATGACAAGTCCCACCCTATTTGCCACTAAGGAACTGTTTGAATTGGTGCGATGATTTTTGTGCTTTGAAATTGCGACCCTGGCAGAAATTGTGACATTTTGGCAGTTATATTGAAAATATGACTGATCATGCCAAAAAAAACTGTCTTTTATTTAAGTATAGTGGTCATATGAAGCCATTTATTATCACATAGTTGTTTGGCTCCTTTTTAAATCATAATGATAACAGAAATCACCCGAATGGCCCTAATCAAAAGTTTACATACCCTGGAATGTTTGGCCTTGGTACAGACACACATGGGTTAAAATAGAAATTAAACTTTCATTTCCCACATCTGTGAATTTTTTAAACTGTTATTAGTGTCTGTGTATAAATAGTCAAGGAGTTTGTTAGCTCTCATGTGGATGCACTGAGCAGGCTAGATACTGAGCCATGGGGAGCAGAAAAGAATTGTCAAAAGACCTGCGCAACAAGGTAATGGAACTTTATAAAGATGGAAAAGGATATAAAAGATATCCAAAGCATTGAATATGCCAGTCAGTACTGATCGGTCACTTATTAAGAAGTGGAAAGTTAGGGGATCTCTTGATACCAAGCCACGGTCAGGTAGATCAAGAAAGATTGCAGCCATAACTGATAGAATAATTGTTTGAGATATAAAGAAAAACCCACAGGTAACTTCAGGAGAAATATAGGCTGTTCTTTAAAAAGAGCTGCATACTCAAGTTGCCAGAAAGAAGCCTTTACTGAACCAATGCCACAGAAAAGCATGGTGAGGCATGTCAAGGTGCTGTCGTTCATATTGTAACTGGGTTTTTTGTTGCATTGGCTCAGTAAAGGCTTCTTTGTGGCAACTCCACTATCCAGCTCATTTTTGTTCAAGTATTGTCATATTGTGCTCTTTAAAAAAAACAGTCTTTTTCAAGAGCACACTCTATTTGTCCTGAGTTTACCTGTAGGTTTTTCTTTGTATCTTGAACAATTCTTCTGGCGGTTGTGGCTGCAATCTTTCTTGGTCTAAAATGCATCAGTGTGAAAGAGCCCTTAAGCTGAAAAAAGAGCATCAAAAGCACATCATAGTGAAAGGGCCCCTTTCCTACAGGAAGGTTAGCACCATCTTTTCTTGGATAGTAGTAGTGTCTATTCTTGGCTGTGCACAGTTTATTCCAAACAATGCTGTCCTTCTGTTGTTGCCTCTCACCTGTTACAAGGTTACATCAGTCCCATGGAATGATCATTAGATGCAGGGAAACTGAGGAAATGCTTTCTTCCTGCCTGCAGCTAACTAATGTATTTATTACAGGTACTTATATAGTGCTGTCAATTTTCACAGTGCGATATATATATATATATATATATATATATATATATATATATATATATATATAAAATCATAAATGCGTTCACCTCCGCAGATTTGTCAGAAAACTTTCACTTTCCTTTCAGAATCAACATTTTCTATGGGACACTATACTACAAAATACTCCCAGAAATGCAGGCCATTTTTTGCAAACAAAATTTGTTAATTTGCACACACAAAGTATTTTTCCTAATAAATTAATTCAAGAGCATGTTGCAAAAATGAATACACCCCAATGAAAGTCTTAGGAGCAAAGCTAACTTTTAGACAATATCCTAATTAACAAGAATTCAAATACATATGAGTCTAATCATTCATTAAACAGGTGTCCAGCAGACAGTTGATTATAAAAGGGCGTTAATTAACAATGAAAACCCCTTCCTATTTTATGTAGTCGGCAATGGCACCACTTGGAAGAGAAATGTGACAAGGCCTGAGAAAGATAATACGTTCTTTACACAAGAAAGGTGAAGGCTACAAGAAGATCAGCAAAGCTTTACTTATCAGTCAGAATACTGTAGCAAAAGTGATACAAAAATTTAACAAAGATGGAACTGCAACCATCTCAGAGAGTCGTCCAGGTCAGCCATGGAAGTTAACAGGAGCGTCTTCTAATGAGAGGGGTTGAAGAAATTTGCTATGCAAGTTCACTGCAGTTAGCCTAAGAAGTAGAAAGCCAGACTGGGGTGATTGCTTCCCCTGACACAATACGGCTTACACTGTAGAGGAATGGCATGCATGGGTGTTGTCCAAGAAGGAACGTGTCCTAAAGCCTATGCACAACAAAGCCAGCCTAGAATTTGCCAGGGCCCATGCTGAAAAAGAAGACTACTGGGAATCTACTCTGGAGTGATGAAACCAAGATAAATATTTTTGGAACTGATGGCTTCAAAACTGTATGGTGTTGCAAAGCTGAGAAGTTCAAAGAAAAATTCATGGTGCCTACAGTGAAATATGGTGGTGGCAGTGTCCTTCTGTGGGGCTGCATGAGTTTTGCTGGTGTCGGGGAGCTGCATTTCATTAATGGTATCATGAATTCACAGATGTACTGCTCTATATTGAAAGAGAATATGCTACCATCACTCTGTGCCCCTGGTCGTCATTCATTTTTCCAACAGGACAATGATCCAAAACAGACATCTAAGCCTACTGTTGCATATCTGAAGAAGAACAGGGTGAAAGTGATTCAGTGGCCAAATATGTCTCGTGATCTGAACCCAATTGAACACCTATGAGGAATTCTGAAGAAGTAAATTGAACATCACTCTCCATGCAGCATCCAGGCTCTAAAAGAGGTCATTCTTGAAGAATGGAAAAAGGTAGATGTTGCAATAAGTCACCAACTTGTTCATTCCAGGCCTAGAAGACTTGGTGCTGTCCTTACAAATCATGGAGGTCATACAAAATACTAGATGTAGTAGTTTTTTTGTGGGGTGTATTTATTTTTGCATCAATTTGAGTAAAGCTGAAGATTTTGTGATCTAAGTTATATTATTAACCTTACCTTCATGTAATGAGCTAAACGAATGTTCTATAAAACTCAGTTTTAAATTGTGTAAATTGTTCTTGTATATTGTACATTCACATTAATCCCTAATCCTCAAGGAACATACA
Source organism: Staurois parvus (assembly GCF_062004578.1). NCBI lineage: Eukaryota > Metazoa > Chordata > Amphibia > Anura > Ranidae > Staurois > Staurois parvus. Next base: position 1,775,320 of record NW_028317867.1, on the reverse strand, counting down.
ACCTAAGGTCCATAACTTACATTCATACATTCACTAGGGCCAATTTAGACAGGATCCAATTAACTTACCAGCATGTCTTTGGAGTGTGGTAGGAAACTGGAGTACCTGGAGGAAACCCACGCAGGCACAGAGAGAACATGCAAACTCCAGGCAGGTAATGCCGTGGTTTGGATTCATACCAATGACCGTAGTGCTGCCTAGGCGGAAGTGCTAACGATTTAGCCACTGTGCTGCCCAATTACATTTTTCTTAAAATTATACCAAGGCACAGTCACCTGACTTTAAAGTGGAACTAAACCCTTTTATCCTTTACAGACATGGAAGCTGCAATCTTAGCCTATGTTAGATCTGCAACTGTCATGGTGCTACACATATGATCAGTTATGAAACCAGTTATTTGATGGCTTGACAGTTCACTTGAGAGCAAAGGCAGCTTTGGCAGTTATCCTTCATTTAATGCCTTGAATGTAACTTTTTTGAGAAACGATTAAATCATTAGGTTTAGCTCCACTTTAAGGATTTCTTTTTAATGATAAAAGGAACATGACAAAAGGTAAATGTGATATGTTAGGTGTCTAAAGTCACCAAAGGTCCACTTTAGTTACTAATGGTCCAACTGTAACATTATACTTAATGATGTGACTGAAAAAGACATATCTATGCAAAAATAGGTAGACATACATAGACAGTATTTGTAAGTGCTTGTCTTATTTTTGCAGAATTCACCTTAATGTTTTGGTACACAAAGATCTGCTTCAGATCAACATGCAAATCAGGGTGATTCCAGTCAGAACCCCCCCCCCTTCCCCCCTAACTGATTTATTCCAAGTATTATCTATGCGTGCAGCTAAAAAAGCTTTTTAAGATCAATTCGTCCTCGTATAAACTGAGACAATGTAGAGTGATCATCCCACTCTATTTAATGAACAAGTAATTACTTGCTTGTATATGTTTAGCAAGGAAGATAACAAGAGATGTGCCTAGAATTATAGTAGGTTGTGGTATGACACAATGAACATAGAGAGGGAGATTTAATAAAATTTATGCACACTGAATCTGAGGCAGCTCTGCATAGTAACCAATCGGCTTCTAGGTTTTATTGTTAAAACTTAATTTGAACAAGCTGAAGTTAGTAGCTGACTAGTTTTATGCAGGCCATAGACGGGTCGATTATCGGCCGAAATTTTTGTCCGACCAAAAAATCGGCCGATACTCACACCGTTAGTGGGGCAATGCCGTCGGCCATTTTTCACGGATCTTCTCGTTTCTTTTTATCAGTCATGCTGAAAACTCCATAAAAAACGGCTGTTTTTCATAAGCATTGGTGGCAGCATCCATGGCAGCAACGACTGATTTTTTTCGTTTATCGGCCAACAATTCGGCCTATAAACGGCCCATCTATGGCCAGCCTAAGTGAGTCTACCCCAAAGTGTTGATACTAAGCAGTGGGTGTGCATTGTCTATTTACTTGTCACTGAGCACTGGAGCAATGGGTAGCATTTTCTAGTCATTTATAGAGATTTTCCTGCAAAAACTGGATGATTTTGGGAAAATTTCCCCACTTTGATCAAATGTAATACAGTCAAAAAGGAGGGCAAAACTAAGGTATTTTTGTGTTTTCTAAGGATGCAGTTGGTTTTACATTGCTTCTAAAGGTTACAGAAGATCCTTTCAACTATCTTTTACCTGTGTGTTAAAAAATGGTCCCTTGTTAAATTCAATATTTTACATTTTTCTTAACAAAAAGATGAAATAAAACATTTTATAGCATCGGTGCAGAAATAACCAAATTCACAAGTAAGATGGAAAGCACAAATTCAAACACTAAATTAACCTAAACACTTGCCCATTACAACAAGGTGGTGCCTGCTAGAACCTGTGTTAGTATTCAAATTATTCCCTGTGGAGTCCTGTTGTATTTAATACCAAACTGTACATGGTTTCTCACCTAACTCAGATTGGTTCTAAGACCCTGCCAGAGCCTATTCTGTCCACTATAGTTTTGCCATTTATCAGATAAATGAAGGAGGTGTTCCTTTGAGGGCAGGGATTAATCTGTACTTGAATAGAAGCCAAGATTCCATGCACAGCCTGAGCTTATGGCTCAAGAAGCTCTGCAAAACTGGTCTGAATACCAACAAAGGTACTTCACTGTTGATACCTATAAAACCCAGACCCATCCAGGTTAGGCTCACATTAGGCTTGGACCTGGTGATGTCCTGACTCCTGATTATTAAATGTTGTCATAAATACTTGACTACAGAAAAATGTATCCTTTAGAAAATTAACTAAATACATTGTTGTGTTTTTGTTTATGTGCTTTTACTTTTTTCTCTCCAAAATGATTTTGCATTCTATTACTGTTCAGTCACACATTCATCACTAGCCTGATATATCTCTATCATTGTGCAAAATAGCTTTCAATGCCCTATAGAAACCCATCAGATATGAAAGTTCTGGCAAGAGTCTTTCAGGTTTCACTCCACATCTGTGCTAGAACCTCTTAGCAAGCAAACTTAATTACCTTTTTGTAGGAAAGTAATCCCAGCTGTTAGTGTCATGGTAAATAAACCTCAATTGCGCAACAGTGTACGGTCTGTAATTACTTGGCCAGGCTTGTTACCATCTTTGTAGAGATATGGAAATGAAGATTTCATAAATATAATGCCATGGAAGAGAATATATTAAAGTTATTTGTAGGTTCTTAACAAGTGCACCTGTTGTGAGAGAAGTAGTGAGAATGCTATTGGTGGTCTCATTCTGAAAATGTTTCTTGTTTGGCTGTGTCTGGCTTCAAGACTCTGAACATGCATGCTGTAAATAAGTATCAAAAGTTAGAAACAATTAGAATTCCTTATCTCTATACTTGTCCCGGTTCTAAAAGCACTTGCATCAGCATGACAGTCAAGCAACAAGTGTATTTTAAGTATTGATTATAAAAATCCACTTTCTATCTTTTTTTCATTTTTCTTTGCTGTAAGTGTAGTATTTTTCCACACTCTGATCCTGCGCCCCATGGTTTACTCTCATTATAAAAACCCAGTATGATAAGTGTTACTTTTTCAATTCCACTTAAAGGGGACATATTTCAAAACAATGTGGATAAGTGCTTCAAAGTAGGCCAAGCCTCAACTTGAAACTTTCTTTAGGCTGGGACCAGTACCTGACTGGAGCAAAATGCATCCCAGGAATGTGGAAAACTAACCAATATTACTCAAGCACTTTAGAATCTGATTGAACAAGCTGTTTACAATATCATTATAAATCATTATAAATCTGCAAAAACTATGTAGTACAGGACCCTACCTAAACAATCTATTCAACTGTTATACCCTAACATTATACCATAGATGGATAAATCCATTGGAGACTTGGTAACACAAATTGCTGATCAGCCAATGGCATGGCAGTAACGCAATGCATGTAGGCATGTAGATGTAGCAAAGACAACTGAAATTCAAACTAAGCATCAGAATGGGGGAGAAAGGGGATTTAAGTGACTTTGAACATGACATAATATCCAGCAAATGGCAGTTGTGTGGACACAAATGCCTTATTGATGTCAGAGGAGAATGGGCAGTCTGGTTGCTGCGGCATTCAGATGTCATATGTTAGGGTCAGAATTTGGCATAAACAACAAGAAAGCATGGATCCATTCTGCCTTGTATCAACGGTTCAGACTGGTGGTGATGGTGTAATGGTGTGGGGGATATTTTCTTGCCACTAGTTATACCTAATAAAGTAGCCGTGAGTGTATATATACAGTGCCTTGAAAACGTTTTTATAATCCTTGACATTTTCCACTTTTTGTCATGTTGCAACCAAAAACATAAATGTATTTTTTGGGGATTTTATGTGATAGACCAACACAAAGTGGCACATAATTGTGAAGTGCAAGGATACTGATAAATGGTTTTCAAAATTTTTTACAAATATAAATATGTGAAAAGTGTGGCGTGCATTTGTATTCAGCCCCCCTGAGTCAATACTTTATAGAAGCACCTTTCACTGCAATTTGAGCTGCAAGCCTTTTTGGGGATGTCTCTACTAGCTATGCACATCTGACATTTTTGCCCATTTTTCTTTGCAAAATTGCTCAAGCTGTCAGATTGGATAGAGAGCATCTGTGAACAGCAATGTTCCAGTCTTGCCACAGATTTTCAATTATTATTATTATACAGTATTTATATAGCGCCGATAGTTTGCTCAGCGCTGTACATTATAGTGGGAGACAGTACAGTAACAATACAATGCGATACACCAGGGGATCGAGGGCCCTGCTCCTTGGAGCTTACAATCTAGGAGGGAGGGGAGAGTGGTACAGGAGGAAATAGCTGTGGGGGATGGAGTTGTGGGAAGAGCGGAGGAGATCAGCAATTAGGTGGGGGCTGGGTAGGCTTCTCTGAAGAGATGGGTTTTCAGGGTGCGCCTAAAGGTGAGGAGGGTAGGTGACAGTCTGATGGATTGGGGTAGCAAGTTCCAGAGGATGGGGGAAGCCCTGGATAAATCCTGGAGATGGGCATGGGAGGAGGAGACCAGGGAACTGGAGAGTAGGAGGTCTTGTGAGGAGCGGAGAGTGCGTTTTGGGTGGTAGATGGATATCAGGTTGGTGATATAGTTTGGGGCAGTGTTATGAACAGCTTTGCACGTCAATGTTAATATTTTCAATTTTATGCGTTGGGCAATCGGAAACCAGTGGAGGGATTGGCAGCGGGGGGAGGCGGATACGGAGCGGTTGGTGAGGTGGATGAGTCTGGCCGCAGAATTCAGGATAGACTGAAGCGAGGATAGCCTGTGTTGGGGTAGGCCGGCGAGGAGGGAGTTGCAGTAGTCAAGTTGTGATATGATAAGGGAGTGGATGAGTTGCTTTGTGGTTTCTGGAGTTAGGAACGTGCGTATTTTGGAGATGTTGCGGAGGTGGAGTCTGCATGAATTTGTCAGCGATTGGATCTGGGGCTGGAAAGACAGATTGGAGTCTAGAATGACACCTAGTACTTTGGTTTGTGGAGTGGGGCTGATGGTGGCGTTGTTGGTCGTGATTAGATTTAGGTCTGGACTTTGACTGGACCATTCTAACACATGAATATTCTGCCTTATATCAACGGTTCAGGCTAGTGGTGGTGGTGTAATGGTGTGGGGGATATTTTCTTGCCGCTAGGTATACCTAATAAAGTAGCCGGTGACTTAAACCATTCCATTGTAGCTCTGGCTGTATGTTTAGGGTCGTTGTCCTGCTGGATGTGAACCGCTGATCCAGTCTCTGTCTTTTGCAGACTCTAACAGGTTTTCTTCTAAGATTGCCCTGTATTTGGCTCCATCCATCTTCCCATCAACTGTGACCAGCTTCCCTGTCCCTGATGAAAAAAAGCATCCCCACAACATGATTCTGCCACCACCATGTTTCACGGTGGGAATGGTGTGTTCAGGGTGATGTGCAGTGTTAGATTTCCACCACACATAGCGTTTTGCTCTTAGGCCAAAAAGTTCAATTTTGGACTCATCTGACCAGAGCACCTTTTTCCACATGTTTGCTGTGTCCCCCACATGGCTTCTCGCAAACTCCAAATGAGACTTCGTATGGCTTTCTCTCGACAAAGGCTTTCTTCTTGCCACTCTTCCATATAGGCCAGATTTGTGGAGTGCACGACTAATAGTTGTCCTGTGCACAGATTCTCCCACCTGAGTTGTGGATCTCTGCAGTTCCTCAAGAGTTACCATGGGCTTCTTGGCTGCTTCTTTGATTAATGCTCTCTTTGCCCAGCCTGTCACCTGCATTAGGGGCTATGGAAGCAATTGGGCGGCTGCTTCCACCTGACAGCCACCAGATTGTGTATAAAGCTCCCCTGCTGTCAAGTCCATATGATGTACGGACCTGGTGGTGAAAGGGTTAATGCTAAACTCCAGACAAACACATACATCTTGGAAGCCTAAATCTTCTCTACTGCAGTCAAGTAATACAACTAAATATTGCCATTGCCTTCACCCTTTGACTGGATAGTGAAAGGAGAACCAGTAAAATCTTCTCCCTGTCATTTTATCAGCATATTTCTTATTAGCACATGAACACTGCAGCTTATTGGTCTGTCTCCCCATGTCCCAGTCTGAGCTCTGCTGTACAAGGACTGCAAGAGGATAACATTGAGTAAAATTAAGATACTTACACTAAAAATGGCCCTGGAAAGCTGGCAACCAGTGACAGTCATGAGCGGCCAAGGATCATTTATGCACATGGGGAGCGAAGGCTGGCTTGTGTAGTCCAATCCAGTAACAGAGCTACTACTGCAGCTCAAATTGCTGAAAAAGTTAATGCTGGTTCTAATAGAAAGGTGTCAGGACACACAGTGCATAACATTTTGTTGCATATGGGGCTGCGTAGCCGCAGATCGGTCAGGGCGCCCATGCTGGCCCCTTGGACACAGCCAAAAGCGCCTACAATGGGCATGTGAACATCAAGACTGGACCACAGAGCAATTAAAGATGGTGGCCTGCTTTGATGAATCACATTTTCTTTTACATCATGTGAATGGCCAGGTGCATATGCATTGCTTACCCGGGGAAGAGATAACATCAGAATGCACTATGGGAAGAAGGCAAGCTGGAGGAGGTAGTGTGGTTTGCAGGACATAAAGGATCTGCTACTGACAGGTTTTGTGTTCATGCCTCAATGAGTTAGGGCTGTTTTGGTGGCAAAAGAAGGGCCACGGCAAGAATATGAGATGGGTGATCCTAATGTTATGGCGGATGGGTGTATATCCCTTAATCCTGGGCCTCCATCATTTTACTTTGACTAACACACCCAGCACTCCCATCCACTGGAAGCAGCTGCAATCCACACAACCTGATTTCTATTCCTCTTCTTTCTAGAACCAGTCTTTACTCAATAATTTCAATAACTCAATAATATTTCAATAAAGTGTTTCAATATTTTCAATAAGTAATAATTAAAAAATAGATATATAATAATTATATAAAAAATACTTTTTTTACTGTACTTTTAGCCATAATTTATCTCACCTATAAGATAGCCATGAGTTCAAATACATCATATAAATCTGGGGAGATGTAGTAAAACAAAATTTCATACAGGATACTTAACAGTCACCATAGGAAGAAGGAGGGCAAGATGTATAAAATATTGAGGTCATAAAAAATAAATAAATAGACTGTTCCCAATGGGAAAGTAATGATGTTCCCATTCAAAGCAATGATGAAAAACATAAAAAATGAATGATTGTAATTGGTTAAAATTAATTGAAGGTCACTTTGAAGAATTAGCATTGAAGTGTATTCTTTGTATAAGGAGGAGCAAAATTCCATGTTTCTATTGGACCACCTACAGGTAAAATACAAAAAAAATAAATTATGATATAAAACCAACATTAATAATTATATTTTTTCTGAATGGCTACAATAACACTGAGAACAGGAAGCTATTTTTGCATTGATTTACAGCAAAACATAACCAATTCCCCACCTGGTTACTGTACAGTATACCCTTTCAGCACTCCTCACCAACCTATTAGCCTGATCACACTCTGTAGCTAACAGGGAGGGAAACAGAACAGCAAGGGGTGGACTACGTAGCAACCAAGAAATGACTCAACTTTGTGCGTTAACTGTGTATGCAGTTGCCATCACTTTTCTTAGACTAAGCTAGCTGAAAACAAGTCTGCAATTTCTTCTCTCGGCAGTACTTCAGCAAAATGCTAATTGCACGTTTGACATACAGGCAGTTGCTAAACAGAACACTTAAAACCTTTATATTAAATAACATCTAGAAAAAAATCAGCAACTTAAAAGGCAAATAAAAAATTGCTTTCAGGCACACATTTAAGTAATTACTCAAAACGACATATGGACATCAAGAGCAAATGGAGGTGTCAAATCAGTTGTCATTACTAGTTCCTACCCTATCCAGAACAACTGCAAGTCAGTTAAATGGCTTTGATGAGAATGTAAAGACTAACACCCCGGTCTCACGAATCCAGACTTTGAAATTGTGCAACTTACAGTAAAGTCGCACGATTTCAAAGTCAGGGACATGCCCATTTCAAGTGCAATTTGCAAGACATCTGACATAGATGTATATGCAAATCGCACATAAAGTAGTGCATGGCCCCAACCAAGTCGGGACCGCACTGATTTGACCGTTAATTGCGGGCAATAGGGTGCGACTTGGCATACGATTTGCATGCCAAGCTGCACCCAGTGCCACCGGGGTGTTAGGCTCCCTTAGGTTCACACCTAAGCAGTTTGCTTTTTGTCCATTCTGCAGTGCTTTTCGCAGTTCGTTTTGCGTTTTTCTACATGCGTTTTTGCAGCAATTTGGCTGCATTTTGTTCAGCTCTTTTTTTTTTTTTCTTAAAGTGGAATTTTTTTTGCTGGGCAGAATAAAAATGCAAAGCGCGGCAAGAACACACTACCATGCAGTTCAGCAGATTCTTCATTGAACTCTATTGTAGCAAACACATTGCTTTTAAAAAAGTCCCTGACCCTTTCCAAAGACGCAGCAGCTCAACAAAGCATGGATGTGAACATGTTCCATAGAAAACCATGTTAAATGGACTGTAGTGCGTTTCTGTAGAAAGCACTAAAAAACACATTGGTGTGAACGGAGCCTTCTAAGACACAGTCTGTCATACATAGAGATTTTCTTGTGTTCCTTTTAATGGTCCTCCATATCTCTGCCATAGAGCCTTTTCCATTTTGTCACAAGTTTCACTAGGTATATTATTTAAAGTGATACTAAACCTGAAACTGTTTTTTTACCTTAAAGCATTCCTTGCAATAAGGTAAAAAAAAAAAAAAGGTTTTCAGTTTCTCTGTCCTCCCCCTCCCCTGTGAGAAGGGGAAGAGAAGGGAAAAGAGATCAAGCACTGTGCACCACTGCATCTCTTCTTCCCTTGCTTCCTCTTCACACAGGGACTCCAGCTGCTGTCAATCAAATGCAGTGAAGTGAAAGTAGGGCTCAGTCCCACATTGTGTGTCTATGGAGTGTGGCACCGTAGATACAGAGCTTGGGAGTGAGCAGACACCGTGTGCCCCATAACAAACAGCTTGCTATGGGGACACACGAACAAGAGGAGATGCCAAGATCACCACAGAGGGTCCCAAGAAGAGGAGGATCTGGGCTCTGCATCACCACTGCATCGAGCAGGTATGATATGTTTGTTATTTTCATTTAAAAACAAATTCAGACTTTAGTAGCACTTTAATTTTTTTGCAGACTGTGTCAGATCACTCACAGAGATTGTCTTAGGAAAATTTGTACTAAAATTCTCAGGGTATTTGAATGATGTTTGAAAGATTTAGTTTGCTTTTAAAATTTGATTTTGGAATGAATGGACAATACTGAAGGAAAGCCACATACACTGTTATACTGTATATGGATCTTGAGGAAGGGCAGATGATTCATGTAGCATATACTTCCTGGAATCCACCTGCCCTTAGCTCATGCATGCAGGCAGGAGGTTGTGCTTAGCTGAGAAAGCCTCTCCTCCAAATGAAAGAAAAATGAAGACTCCTGGGATGTATGATGTTATCTTTCGTATTGCAAAAAATTTGTAAATCGAAACATGGTTTCCCATAGGAATGCATTGAAAACCAATTAATCCGTTCCGGAGATCAGAAAAAAGTAAAAAAAAAAGTATTTTATCTGTTCAAAACTCTTTATAGAGTGCACTTTAAAGGCATAAATACTGTACTGGGACATGATTAAAAATTTCCAGAATGGCTCCAAAACTCGATGAAAAAACCACTCCAACACCTCCACATTCGACGCCATGTGCTACCCACAGACTCCAGCATGCACGGGGTCGGCGCTATAAACCTCCCAGCCGCAATTCATCCTGGGGAAACTTGCTTTGTATTGCGAAAAAAAAATTGTGAATGCATTGAAAACCAATTAATCCGTTCCAGAGGTCAGAAAAAAGTAAGAAAAAAAGTCTTATCTGTTCAAAACCCTTTATAAAGTGCACTTTAAAAGCACGGGGCCGGCACTATAAACCTTGGATTTTCATTTGTAAACCGAAAATTACATTCGTAAACCGAGGTACTCCTGTACCTTACTACAGTATATATTTACTAATTATAGTTGGTGGTCAGGCACTATAGCTAGCTTCTGTGTTCTCTGCTGAAAGCAGCCCCCCTCCCATAAAATAAGCAGGCCTACCGGTACACAGTTGGCCCCAGGTCCTATACTCAGTGCTATAGTGCCTGGCTACCACACTGGGGCACAGGGGCAGGCACGAACTAAGCACAGTAAACAGGTACTTGCGTTTAGCAGACAGGCAGATTTGTCTAGTGGCAGTCCGGGTTCAGGCAATATTCACAGAGTAATCAGATCAAATCCGTGGTCAAAAGGCAGGCTCAGTTCAGAGAGTAGTCAAAAGTCCAATCTGAGGTCAATAACAAGGAAATCCAAGCTAGCTGGCAGGGCAAATCTCTGGAGAAGATGAGGGTCAAGGCGCTGGAGCAAGGCAGGGGAATCACCCTGCAGGTCAGACAGGGAGAGTGCAGCTCAGCCAGGACCAGAATGTTGGAATGAGACCAGCAGCTACCATGGGTCAGAAGCATTTCTTTCTCCTGACAAGCATAAGGATTAAAAATAGTTAATGTTGGTAGAGAAAGTTTAATTCCTCTTTAAGCAGACAGGATGGTAGGTATCCAGATAGGCAGTATAATCATAATCATAATTCTGAAATTTAAAGGATCTGTATATCTCCCAAAGAGTGAAGGACTTGTCAAAAGTGAAAGGGGTCTTTACAAATGTGGTCAAACTGGAAATGGGCTTTGTGAACATTAGGGAGTGGATTATATGCATCCTATTTTTGGATTACTTTATTCTGTACTCCAGAAGAGTCCCTCCTGCTCTGGGTCTCCCTAAGCCTCAGTTACCCTCGCCACGTACAGTGCAGGGCAAATGAAGACATCGAGAGACAGCTCACAGACTTCGGGGGACAGAGGGCAGCACCAAAGTGAGGAATAGGGTAAGTAATTCTTCCTGTTCCTCTACCCCTAGACATAGAGGATTTAACTCTTGCACTGTGGTGGTGATGGTGGTAGAGTTGCACTGTGGTGGTACAAGGGTAGACTTAATCTGATTCCTGGAGTTCGGCTTGAAGTAGTAAGTGCATTTTTCCCAGATAATAGGGCAGACAGAGGCGGACTGACAACTCATGGTGCCCCCGGGCAATAGGGGATCATGGGGCCCCTATGTCCTTGCCCAAACTCAAAAAAGCCTATGAAAAAGGTACCAGGGGCATCTCATGGGGCCCCCTACTGACCCCGGGCCCTCAGGTCGTGCCCAAATTTCCAAATGGTCAGTCCGCCCCTGAGGGCAGATAGACATTTGTATCTTTAATGGATAAGTTCACCTTTGGGAACATGTTATATGTTTCACTTCTACCCATTTTTAAGGTGGAACATGCAACATGTTCCCACTGCTGCCGCTCGTTGTCCTCTCTCCCTGTGAGAGCAGTATGGGGAAAAGTTCTCTGTATTAGCTGTCACCTTTTGAAACCAGTGCAGCCGTACTGGGTACCCACACGGCCGCATCATTCATTCACAGGGTTCCGTGAATGAATGAACTACAAGTCTCGACAGTCTTTGTGGTTCTTGGCTTGCAGTTCTCAGTGAAGTGCTGTTGAGTGCTGTGGTCGAGCCTTTCTGTCAGACTGTTTCTGCTTGCCCGTATGGGCACACAGATACAGTACACTGATAGGTTTGCAGGAATCCTGCACGGCACCGATCTGCTGATAACTGGTGCAATGCTTTCCAGGACCCCCTCCCCCCAAAAATAGTCAATTCACATTTTTTACCTGCAAAGTTTTCTTAAAGTGAACTTATGCTTTAATCATTGTAAAGAGGACTTTTCAATTCCCTAATCCTTTTAATAATGATAATATTATACATAGCTTAATCATGTTGTTTAGTCTGTGTCTTGTGGTTAACAACATCCTGTCTTAAATCTTCCATTTTAAGCAGTTGTTTTAAAGCTAGAATGAAAGGAATTTCCTACCATAGCTGTAAGAATATTACATTTTGGAAAGCTGGTCAATTTGACCAGATTAGACATCTGTAAAGGCATGCTGCGGCAGTCATATTTACGGAAAGTGGACTGGATTTTTTTCAGTATGTCTGGATTCAGTCTGTCAGCCTGCTTAATTCAAACTATTTGTTGCAACATGCAGGACACGAGCAGAAAAGTCCCATTAGGCGCCATAATGTTTACTACTGGTGTCTTGAGGTCACCAAAGTCCCTTTTTATGATGTGTGTGGCTTCTATAATACACACAAATACAGCAAATTAACATTGAAGGCCTAAAAACAAAGCTCTGAAATCTGAATTGATATATTGTGAGTTTGTTAAAAATACAAGCCTGCCCAACAGCTACAGTTACTTCCATATATATTTGGACACAGGCACAGTTTAGTTTTTTCAGGTATTTACTAAAACATATTCAAGCTATAGTTATATAATGGACTGAAAGGGCACAGTCTCAGGTTTAATTTGAGGGTATGTACATCCAAATTGGAGGAAGGGTTTAGGAGTTACAGCTCTTAAGAGTAGCTATCTCCCCTTTTTGAAGAGACCAAAAGTAATTGGACAATTGAATCAAAAGCTGTTTTATGGCCAGGTGTGGGCTACTCCATTATTTCTTCATCAATTAGGCAGTGAAAAGGTCTGGAGTTGATTCTAAGTGTGGTATTTGCATTTGGAATCTATTGCTGTGAACCTACATCATGTGTTCAAAGGATCTGTCCATGCAAATGAAACATACCATTGTAAGGCTTCAAAAACTAAACAAATCCATAAGAGAGACAGCAGCAACATTAGGAGTGGCCAAATAAACAGTTTGGTACATTCTGAGGAAAGAAGAAAGCACTGGTGAGCTCAGCAACATAGAAAGGCATGGACCTCCACGAAAGACAACAGTGGTAGATGATCACAGGATCCTCTCTATGGTAAAGAAAAGCTCATTTACAACATCCAGACAAGTGAAGGACACTTTCCAGGAGGTGGGCATATCATTGTCAAAGTCTACAATCAAGAGAAGACTTCACAAAAGCAAATACAGAGAGTTCACCACAAGGTGCAAACCATTCATAAGCCTGAAGAATAGAAAAGCCAGATTAGACTTTGCCAAAAACCATCTAAAAAAGTTAGACCAGTCTGTTTGGATTGAAAAAAAAAAGCCAGACCAGTTCTGGAAAAGCACTCTTTGGACTGATAAATATTAGATTAATCTGTACCAGAATGATGGGAAGAAAAAATTGTGGAGAAGGCTTGGAACAGCTCATGATCCAAAGCACACACCATCATCTGTAAAACATGGTGAAGGAAGTGTGATGGCATGGGCATGCATGGCTTCTAGTGGCACTGGGTCATTGGTGTTTATTGATGATGTGACAGAAGACAGAAGCAGCTGGATGAATCCTGTAGTGTTTAGAGTTATACTGTCAGCCAGGGGCGGACTGACAACTCATGGGGCCCCCGGGCAATAGGGGATAATGGGGCCCCTGTGTCCTTGCCCAAATTCAAAAAAGCCTATGAAAAAGGTACTAGGGGCATCTCATGGGGCCCCTTATGACCCCGGGCCCTCGGGCAGCGCCCGAGTTTCCAAATGGTCAGTCCGTCCCTGCTGTCAGCCCAGATTCAGCCAAATGCAGCAAAGTTGATTGGAGGGCGCTTCACAGTACAGATGGACAATGATCCAAAACACTGCAAAAGCAGCCCAGCAGCTTTTGAAGGAAAAGAAGTGGAATATTCTGCAATGGCTGAGTCAATCACCTGATCTCAACCAAATTGAGCATGCATTTCACTTGCTGAATGCAAAACTAAAGGCAGAAAGACCCACAAAGAACAACTGAAGACAGCTGCAGTTAGAGCCTGGCAAAGCATCAGAAAGGAGGAAACCCAGTCTTTGGTAATGTCCATGGGTTCCAGACTTCAGGCAGTCATTGGCAGTAAAGGATTCTCAACAAAATATTAAAAATGAACATTTTATTTATGATTATAGTCATTTGTTCAATTACATTTAAGCCCCTGAAAATGAATGGACTGTGTATAAAAATGGTTGCAGTTCCTACAATTTGTACTTGATATTTATGTTCAACCCCTTGAATTAAAGCTGAAATTCTGCATTTCAAATTCATTTGGATTGTTTAGTTTTTTTCATTATGGTGGCATACAGAGCCAAAAGTCTGAAAATGGTGCCTGTGTCCAAATATATATGGACATATCTGTATATCCCAGGGTGCCATAAGTAACTGCAAAGATAGGTCAAAATGATCATTACTTGTTATCACAGATATTGCTGATCTGTGCTGGTCTCTGGTCTGCAACACACAGAAACAAATGAAAGACAGATTTAAACCTTGTCCACTGCCAACTACTGGCATAGGTAAAGAAAACCCTGTAGCATGGCCAAATAGGGACATTCTGTATTGTACTATGTCCAAGTAGGGACATACATGAACTGTGCTAGTCCCAATTGGAGATTCATCTGAACTGTAGTATGCTCGATTACAGAACTACTCCAACTGTACTATACCCAATTATGGAAATACCCGAACTGTACTATGTCCATGTATGTAATTACCCGAACTGTACTATGTCCATGTATGTAATTACCCGAACTGTATTATGTCCAATTAGAGAAGTACCCGAACTGTATTGTGCCCAATTAGAGAAATACCCGAACTGTACTGTGCCCAATTAGAGAAATACTCAAACTGTACTGTGGCTGTTTAGGGAAATACACAAACAGTTCAATGCCCAATTATAGAAATACTCAAACTGTACTATACCTAATTAAGGAAATGCCCAAACTGTTCTATGCCCAGGTATGGAAATACCCAAACTGTACTATGCCCAGGTATGGAAATACCCAAACTGTACTATGCCCAATTACAGAAATGTCATACTATGCCTAGTTAAGGGCTTATCTGTACTATGCTATGCCCATTCATCCGCATCAGAGAAAAGATGTCACATTCTCCCTAGTACTTGGAAGTCTTGGTATCTCACTGTGCTCTGGTGGGCAAGTAGGGTGACAGGCAAGGATGGGAAAGATAAGTATCAGCAGCACAGGGAGCAAGCTATCAAGTGAACTTGTCACTTTGCCCTTATTGGGAAAAGTACAGATGTGCTTTAAGGGATCAGTACACCCCAAAAAAATGACATTTTAGATATAAGTGTATAGTAATATTCTAACAGCATTCTTTTTTTTTCCTATTGGTTGAACTGGATGGACTCGTGTCTCTTTTTTTCAACCTGTTACTATGTAATAAGCTCTATCTCAAACTGTTTACAGAGGTGCAGCACTCAGATTGATTTCTGTATTTTTAAGCACAACTGATTTTCGTTTTCTAGAATCTCTCTTTTCCTGCTGCATTCTCCATATCAAGATTAGATAGGATGTGGCTAATTCAGTCGGTCAGTTTTACTATATTTTATACATATATACACAGTATATGCATACAGTATACATACTTTCATCATATATGTATTATATATTTTTTTTTGCTTTTTCTATTTTCTTCAGCTTAAAGAACCAGAAATTGTATTCTAACATGCTGCCAATCCCAAAAAAGCAACCTATAATTAGGAAATGACAAGAAATAAAGGTGACTGACAGTTCCATTGACGTGTAGCTGATATTTTTCAGCAGCACTTGTCAAGGAGATGAAACCCATCCCTGTACATGACATCTTATTATTTTATACATTATAGTCTGCACACTCTGACTGCATTGGATAATGATCACTAAAAAATGTGGTATAAAAGAAATGCTTTGATATCTGGACAATTAGAAATCTCAACTTAATGAAATCTTTGAAAGAGTAAAAAACTAATTTTTAAAGGCAATCCCTATCCAAATACCAACATTTCAGCTTTGCTTGTTTGCTGGCAAGTTGAATAATGTCCTGGTGTATAATATCACTCAGAGCCTTTAGTGAAAGCAGATTCCCAGTGGAGATACCTTGTTCAGATGTGAGAGGAAAACAAATATTGTTTTATTCTGTACAGAATGCAATACGAGCAGGCATCTGAAGCAGTTCTAATTGAACATTGTCCCTGTTATTCCCCCCTCTATTGTCATATTGTAGGGGTTAACCACCGTCATTTTTCACAGTGCTGTAGAAAGGGAGGTTTTGGGGTCCATGCACCCTATTGTGCTATGGTAATGTGTGTTACATAAGTTGTCGCGATGCAGTACCATTCCTTCTGCCAATGGACGTGCTTGGTTATGCAGTCACCAAAAAATCCTGCGTGCACCTTTGTTGCTGTGTTAGGCAGCCCATTCAAAATGAAGGGGCTGTCTTAATGTACTACACATTGGCAAATTGCTCATATGGTTAACACACTGCAATGGTGTGAATGGGCAATAGCTATGTGGACCAGGCATTTAAACTTACATGTCACATGAATCAGTAGTCTGCATATCAAGATGGCCATACTACAAATCTGTACCTATTTGGTGCCCAAAAAAGCAGTTCCCAACCTTCCTTTTGTGACCTAAAACGTAGGTAATCACCTCATGGTCCTGAGGTTCTTGGGATTGTGTGTGTTTACATCATTACAGACTGAAGAGAGTCTAATGTTTATAATTAAAAAGACCCTGTCTGATTGACATGCACTAAAAGTATCGGCAAAGTACAAAACAGTTCTGCAGCAGGAAGCAGTCTGCACATGTAATATGGTGCCCTGTGTACATACTGTACAGTATATAGTTACAAATGATACATGGAAACGGCATCAAGTTTGGTAAATGTATATACCATATCTGGCTAACGCTCTTGGAAGCTGGAAATCCCTGAAGTAGACACGGCTAGTCCATTGATCTCAATTTGCTTCTTGGTCCAGTGCCAAGAAAAACCAGGAGGTCAGCTGCATAGCACGGGTGCCATTCAGAGAATTATCTTCTGGACGGTAAGAGCACAGTGTGAAAGCAAGAAAACACAGACACTTGGATTGCAATAAAAAGCTTTATTTGACCATGACATGAATTAAGGGTCACAAGATTCGGGGAGAGAGTTTAAAAAACCTTTTTAATGTAAGACTAGGATTGATGATATGAGACTCTATTATTGAGTTAATATTGAAGCTCTGGTGTACCCATGCTTACTGCCATTCGGAGTATTGCATATTCTGAATTAATCCAAAGTATTCTATAAATGTAAAATGTGGAGAGTGTGATGTCACGGGCCCCCCTTCTCCACCACATCCAATCAGTGAATGCTTTGCATTCATTCAAAAAATACAAAGCATTCTCTGAATGGTGACCGACCGTGCTGAGCGGTCAACCTCGTGTGTTCAGAATACAGCAGGGCAGCTGCTCGGCGTAGGACCCAGAAGCAAATGGAGATCACTGTAGAAGCAGTGTCTATTTCAGTAATTTCCAGCTTCTAAGGGTATGGCATACACAGTATATGGTTACATTGGTCCAAGCTAGACCACTGTAGCTATGCATAATATATCTATACCAGGAATTCATCATTAGTTTCTGAAGCTTTGTTTTTAGCACTTCCCTATGCTTTGATAAGACATCATGACTTCTCACTGACAATCATTTGTTGCAAGCTTGTCCTGGATGTGTAACTTAGAAATATTTTAAAAATGACGGCCAGGCCTTTGGTATTTTCAGCAGGAGAGGTCCGCAATGGGCTGCTCATGAAGGGTATAGTTTAAAAGAAAAGCTAGTACGTTCTCTTTTAAAATATACACAATTATTTATATGGAGATGCAATATATACAATATATAAATATACAGTACAAAATGATACTATTTATAAGGTCTATGAAATTTCTATATAAAAAAAAATATTCTGTTTGGCAGAACTGTCTCATTCAGTAACTGTATTTGGACACATCCGCTAAACGCTGTGTATTTGTTCCTTGGGAAACAAGAAGAATCATTGATATTGCAGGAGCAGAGCTCTCTTGATGGCAGAGAAATCCCCCTCGGCTGTAAAAGTGGGAGATTTAGTATCTTTCGTGCTGAAAAATGAACACAGAACACAAAACACCTTCCTCCAAGTTATAGTTAATGAATTCTGTAGCTACCCAGCATTTGAAGACTGCAGTATCTGACAGAAATACTGGTCATAGCAACCAATCAGATTGTTGCTTCCATTTCCCTTTCAGTAAGAAAATGTTAGCTGGAATCTAATTGGTTACGTGCCTTTCTTGCACTGCGTAAACATGAAGATTCTTCTTGCAGTTACTTTATGGATGATACTCACAATACTCCTGTAGTGCCCTCCTAGTTTGCAAGGGGGAGCTAGTTAGAGAGGAGGGCTGAGTAGCAGCCTGAGTGCAATAGTCAGGAGGTCAAATTGTGGTCAGGGCTGAGAAGCTCTGCAGGCCAGCCCCTCTGGCATTTCCCCCTGCTCTAGAGCATTGGAGGAAGGTCTATAGGCAGCAGGAGGATCTGAGAAGTGGCTGGCTTCTACTTTTGAGGGATTCTGGCCAATCCCCAACAGGAGGTTGGGACAACCCTTAAAGGTGTTTGAGCCTGCTCAGCGGAGGAGGAGAGGAGACATTGGGTGGAAGACAGTGAGGAAAATGTAAGGCTGAAGGCAGGAGCCTGGGAGAGGGCCAAGATGGAGAGAGGGGCCCACCTACATGCAGCTGAGCTGGAAAGGAAGAAATCTGAGAGCTTCACTGGGCCCTTGAGCGAGGACCACCTGTACAGCAGGGAAGGAGCGGCCCAGCTAAAAGGCCTGGTAGCAGCGACCAACCCATCAGCGGTACAGGAGATAATCTGAGTGACTACCCCTGCACTACCTCGGCAGATAGGGGAAGGATAACTCTGATGGAAAACTAGATTGGCCACCTACCTGGGACTGTCCATTTCTTAAAGTGACAGGAACTGGATCCCCTGTTCAAGGATACCTCCAGATTGCTGCGTGAAGGAAGAGGCATTCATCTAGGGTCTGAGGTGGTACTTTAGGAGATGCTGGCTAGTTCTTCAACAGAGACTGTGTTGCAGTGAAGGCTTGTAAATAGTTCCAGGACATTCTCAGTTCATCAGTTCCCTGGGGCATCCTGTGCACTCCTAATCCTATCCCAGTTCAAATCCCCTAAATAAAAATAACAAAACCAAAGTTCAAGGACTGATCTCTGACTCTGCTTGCAAGTCTATATGGAAATGTGTGTTTCCTGGCTGTGCAGGACTACAGGGGGACCAAAATCTCTTTGAAACTCCTAAGGGGGTAGTGCTACACTCTGTATGGGTATACTTTCTAGAGAAGGAAACTACAGAGATGAACAGTAGTTTGTCATTGCCACTCCTGTGTTATCACCATCTGAGTAGGGACTCATTAAATATTAGATATAAAGCCTTTTCTTAGGTATACCATTATTAGAAATGGCCTTATCATTTGCATGAAGTACTATTTATTTTCTAATGGACAATATTAATGTACGTACAGTATATCTATAAAATTAAATAGACATCCAGTCTTACGGTTGGATGTAAGGAAGGAATGAAGTATTAGTTATTACTGGTTAGGGATTCAACTTTAGTAGAATGACATTCCTACTGACTGTCTATCACTGATGCAACTAAATTCACTCCACTCAAATGCTCCAGGTCTGCTTATGCTACTTGTTGGACTCCAACTCTTTGGACTCATTTACATTTGTGATTGGGAATCGATGGTGTGGGTTTTTAGGTGAGGAGACAATATACAGCTTCCTTTCCGCCTGTTAAATATCCTCTGAAGAGCATTCCACTGTAGATTTCTCTTCAGAGGGCAACAAAAGGCTAAACAAGCCCATACACTGCCTGCTGGGCCTGCTATGGATTCAGGGTAGTCCCCACAAATATACAGGGTAGCAATATAAGATTCCTATGCTGTTCATACATATACTGCTCATCAATCAACTCATTTAGTCAACTGGATGTCAAAAATGATTGTTTGCTTATGAAAAAGTGTTAAATAGAATCTATCACTTTTTCCAGTTACAGGACCTGTTAAGACCTGCCCCACACCACTTCATCTGTTAGAGTCCTTAAAAATAGCCAGTATTTCAAGGAATGGGGTAGCATATGACCTTCTCCTCTTTCTTCCAGAAAGTCAATCACTAGGTCATGTGGAGGAGGGGACAATGTCATTAACCCAACACAGGCTAGCATGGATCTTAAACAGGGATTAGACTAAACCCAGACAAACATGAATCGAAATTTGGACAGTTCTGCAGGGACCGGCGGAATATTGTTCCATGTATGGGAAGGTTGATTGTGTCCAAGTCAATCCTTCAATCAACTTGGGTACAACCAGCCAGTTGGATTTTTTTTACATGTAATTTCTGCTGGCAGCTCTAGCCGCTAGCAGTAATCATTGTGTTCTGTCAGCCGGGAAGGCTTCCCATGCCCCCCTGCTGGCAGAACACAATAGAACTGCAAGAGACATTCCCCCACCAACACTGACTGCATTGATGGGGGAATTGAGTGATTTTTCTTTCCTGCAACCCATGGTGGAAGGAAAGAAAATCAAATCATCTATGGGCTACCTAAGTGCTTCCACAGGTGAAAGCAGGGGAATACAAGGAAGTATCAGTGGGTGGGGGTCCCTACCATGAGAATCTTTTACATTTTCATAACAGGGAAAAGTGAAATATCATCTTTAATAAGGCTAATAATAAACAAATTGATAAATGTTATTACATTGCATTTTTTTAATTTTTTATTTATGAAAAGAATTCAGAGTTCACAACCATAATGCAGGTATTACAACAATACACAGCAACATAAATTAGTGTACATGTCTGTACTGATAATGCATTTGGTGAGATTTGCAACAGGGAGAACAACAATACAGTTATGCCAAAGTACAGTATTCAAAGACCACCTAGATTGGCAGTGGATTGAGTATATGGCCAGTGAACCGGGGATAACAGCGCATACAAAAGAATAGTAGGTTGTACACGTGCCACAAAAAAAAAGAGTGACATACAGTTAGAATAAAGGGGGGGTTTAATTCTCATTTTTTTCATGTTTTCTATGGGGCTATAGAGAAGGGGAGTGATGGAGGGGAAGATCAGTAGTAGGAGAATCAAGAAAAAAAATGTAGGTGTGGAGGAGGGAGGTTATCGAGCTCCAGGATGGCAATAGGCATGCCTTCTTGGTCAGGCCCAAACAGATCCTTTCCCTCAACAGAATATTTGATAGTGTTCCAGTGAAACTAGGTTTTGGTGTAGGTTTCATGTTGGTTGTAAGAGGACGAGGTCTTCCATGTTGGTTATTTCTTCAACTTTAGAGACCCATAGTGATATGGAGGGAGGGTGCTAGTCTTTCCATGTTATTGAGATGCAAGATGATAGCATTGATTAAGTGACCCAGAAGCTATTTCTTATATGGTTTAGTTGGTGTCTCTAAAAAATGTAGGAGGACAAATGAGGGGTCCTCAGGAAGGATGTAGTCCATGAATTTTTGGGAAATCCTCCGTACTTCTCTCCAGAAATTTGTTACCTTCTGGTAGGATATCTCCTCTGTCCCCCTTTCACCCCCAGCAATGAGAACGAGTGAGAAAATGTATATTGGATGGAGGAGGTATGATACCACCTTGATAGGAGCTTGAAGTTGAATTCCTGCACTCTAGTGGATATGGAGGATTCCATGGAAAACCTAATGATTTGTCTCCATGGTTCTGAGTTAAAGGATTTATTCAGATCAACTTCCCATTTTTGAATGTTGGATGTTTTATAGTCTTTTCGTGGGGGGGTTGAGTATACATTTGAAAAAGAAAGTGTCTATCAAGCCTGTTTTCAAACATAGTTTTTTCTAAGGGGGATAAAGCTGGTTGGATCTCATGGGGTTGGGGTGAAATGATCCAAGGAAATACCTAATCTGATTCGCTCTCCAGGTCCAGTTTGAACTAGCCAGAGGTTTGCATGAGAGAAGTGACAGAAGGCCATTGGGAAGCTTCTAGTAATTGAGAGGCTTGGGAGCATTTAGAGCTTAGCAGAGATCGGAATGGGCCACCTAGTAAGCCTAAGCCTTGTGGATTCCCTATTATAGGGTAAAGGGGAGAATGGTTAGGAGTTGAGGGGGGATTGGGCAAGAGTCTTAGCACTCACTTTCAGGGTAGGGACGACTATTGGGTGTGATCTTAGAGGAAGCGAGAGGTAAGTGTAGCACTGAGGAGCACTGGGTAGTGGGCTGTTAAATTGGGTCTGTTTGATTTGAGGCCAGTGTTTAGAGTTTTGTATGTCTGCACCAATCGATTAATCTGATGAGGTGTGTGGCCTGGTAGTATTTTGTGCAGTCAGGCAGCGCAAGGCCACTGTACCATTTAGGTAATGTTAATAAGCATCAGGGAACTCTCTGCATCTTGCCTGCCCAGATGAAATGAGTAAAGAGAGCGTTAATTTGTTTAAAAATTGAGGGAGGCAAATAAATTTGTAAGGCCTGAAAGATGTAAGAGACGTTTGGATGGACAGACATTTTGTTACATCAGCTGAACCAAGAGAATAGGCCTGATTGCTATTTCTTGAGTAGCGTCCGGGCTGTCGAAAGGAGGGGGGGGGGGAATTGAGGTAGAAAACTTAGCTATATGCAGGTGCCTCAGTACTTCAGGGTGTGGGTCCATTTAAATTTGTAGGTACATTGCAAGTGAGTTGTTTGAGAAGGGTTCTTAGCTATCCCCATCACCTCAGGTTTGGAGAAATTAATCTTCAAGTTAGAAATGGCCCCATATTGATCAAATTCACTGAGGAGGTTTGACAGCAACATCATGGTATTAGTAAGGGAGTACAGCAAGTCCTCTGCGTAAACAGAGACTTTAACTTGGGAGGTCCCTGCAGGTATGCTGGAGATGTTGGGGTTGTGTCTAACCTTGCATAATAAGGATTCTAAAGAAAATGTGAAAAGGAGCCAGGAGTGGGGACAACCTTGTGTAGTTCTGTGTTATTAGATGTAGTGTTTCAGAAAAATAGTGCTCAAAATATTATAAAAAAAGCAAATTATTAGAAAAATCCAAAGCAAATCAGAATCGGTAATGCTATAGTTTTATTTCACTGAAATTCATTTTATAAGGATCTTGTTATGCATGAACTTTACATTGAAGATAAATATATTCAGAATGATTAGTAGCTGTGAGGTTCTTTCCCACCCACATAAATCACTAGCTGTGAAAAAAGAGATCTCCCACATGACAGTTACTGAATGCAGGCAAGTGAGAATATTTACCTATGGGTCTATCTATAGATGCATAGAACAGTCAGGTTTGAATATGACTGAATCACTCAGAAGGCACCCTAAATATAAAGAAAACAAAAGTTCTTATTGCATCATCGTTACATTCATTTTACATAATAAGGTGATTGTAAATCCTCACTTTGTAAAACAACCCATTCAGTCTAAAATAGAAATGAAAGGCAAAGCATGTGTGCATCTATATATAAAAAACACTTTTCTTCCCTTTTTTATAAGTGATTACATATCCTCTGTTCTCAGCTGGGGGGGATTTCACGCACAGGAAGCAATACAAATAAAACAGGATACTTTTTCACACAAGTATATGGTACAGCAGGCACATATCAGGAATATGAAATGTTGGGTTTACATATTCTTTAAGTCACTGAAAAGACTGTTCATTTTCCTTAACATTGGTCAATAACTAGAATGCAAGCAGTCTTGCGTGGCTTGATCCCCTGCCTGACAATGTCTGCATAGTTCCAGGACCAATTGTACTTGGCAGAGCCAGAAGCAATGGAGACTCTCTTCTCTTAAACAAGTAACCATTAACACCAATTAACTCTAACTGAGCTCCTATTGACCACCAATATAAGTGGACACCTTACCACTTATCACCAATATCTGGACTTCATCACTGACCACCAATTTAAAACAGTCACTTAACTTATTGCCAATGTAAAGAGATCCTTCAAGACTGATCTAATTTAAAGGGGACATGTCTCAACAAACCACCTATGTAAAGGGGAATATCCCCGCACAAATGTAAGTAAACATTTAGCAACTGACCCTCAAAGTAAGAAGATACTTCTCTGTTGTCCACCAATGTATTGAAAGCATTTTACCATTGACCAATGTATGGGAACACTTCTCCATTGATGGCCAAGACACAGAGGGACTTTCCATTGAACAACAGTATACAGAGACACTACACTGACCACCAATGTAAGGTCTACATTCTGTAGCTCTGTATCTTCGGCTACAATTTTGATAATCTGAATTCAAAATGTCCTGTTATTTAATTTTTATGCTTCAATTAAAGTGAATGTAAACCCCAACCTTGAATGTCTCTTATTTGGTCCCTTTTGGCATGGTAAAGAAAAAGTTACGGCGCTGTAACTATAAATAACTTATAAAGAATAATTAATTTTTTTGCTTCGTTTCTATGCGATCAAGTGACCACAAAGCCCCAGCCCCTCTGTGTGATGTGCAGCTGGTGGGAGGAGATTCTTTCCCGCTTCGATAATGCTTAGAGTAGTGAAAGTCAGTGGGTTACATCACTGCTCTAAGGAATTCCATTCCGTGGTTAGCTCCACACATTACATAGCGGGCCAAAGGGGAGCACTGTTCTGTGTTCTCTGCACACTTTCTCTGTTATCTCAAAGAGGATATTTAGCCCTCTTAATTGATATTATGGACTACACAATGATTAGCTTTTATGTTGTAGAGATCTGAGAGTAGGAGTGGTGTGTAGCTTAGCAAGTTAATCCACAAAAATGCTGTCTTGTCAGCACACAATAAGAAATTAAGAGCTACGTGCATTTTTGGAAGAACAGATATTTTATGTATTTATTTCAGGTATTTGTAAAGCGCTGTCAATTTACGCAGTGCTTTACATATAAATTGTACATTCACATCAGTCCCTAACTCTCAAGGGGCGTACATTCTAAGGTTCCTAACTCACATTCATACATACACATATTAGGGCCAATTTAGACAGCAGCCAATTAACCTACCAGCATGTCTTTGGAGTGTGATAGGAAACCAGAGTACCTAAATGAAACCCATGCAGGCACAGGGAGAACATGCAAACTCCAGGCAGGAGGTCAATCCAATGACCCTAGTACTGCCAGGCGGAAGTACTAACCATTTAGCCACTGTGCTGCCATTTTTATGTAGTTCTGCAGAGATGTACAATTTTTTTTTCTTCATTTTACTTTGAACTCCATATCCACTCATTCTGAAGAAATTTTGGATAGAACATAGAAAGTGTTAAACTGAGTTACATATTGCAGTAAAAAGTTCAGAAATTGATAGCCTTTCCTGCTGTATCCAAAACATAAAAAAGGGCCGTGGCTGGAGTCCCACTTTAATATCTCATAACTTTAGATAAACCCAGATACCTTGTGTTTGTTACTTAATAAAAATGAACATTCTTACCTCTAAGTCTTTTGCTAACTTTAGGCAACTCTAGCATGGTCGATTCTGGTCTCAGTGAGCAGTGCAACATTGCTGCACATTACTGGCATTTCCTCTTTTTCAGTGAGATGACATTTTAGAATTTAACCTGCTATAATTGTTTTCCAGTCCTGCTATTACTCTACTTTCTGAAAGGCAACATTAGTGAAAGTGCCAATTTTCAGCCAACTTTTTGTAACATTAGCAGTGTGTACACTCTCTCAATGTTACATATGAATTCTTTGCCATTCCTAAATTTAGAAACCCATTTTCTGGCACTGCTGGAAGAAAGAAGTTGCCCTGAATGGTTGCCAGCTCACAATGAGTGTCTGAAACTATTTCTTATAAAAAAAATAACCATTAATGACAGCATGTTCTATAGCAGTGTCAAAATACAGATAACAAGGATCACAGTGGCATGAATAGGTTAGATTTCTGGTGCCAACAACCCAGACTGTGAGAAATGCTACACTCCAAAGAACAGCCCAAGCAATAAATCCAAAATCTAGATCATTATTACTACATATGCAAACACATCATAAGCATCAAAAAGTTGTATTGAACAGGAGTGTTTCAAATCGGGCTAGATCTAAAGTGTTGTCAGCTTTCATGTGTCTTTACATTATGCTTCCCATTAGACACAATGCTGACTAGCCCTTTTTCATACATTGGATGAGAAGGTCTGCAATCTGAAGGACTAGGCCATTGCCATGCCAACAATTCCCTGCTAAGCTCATCAAGACCATTACAGCTCATACAATTGAGCTGGATGCTGAACTGCTATGGTTAAAACCCAACTTCAGTAAAGAAAATAGATATTCAATCAGATAGACAATGCACTAAGAACTTCCTTTTCATAGTCTTACTTTACTTTCCTGTTACACCAATTGTGATGGGTATCTAGCTAAAATTGTACTGTCCAATAGGCACCAGTATTAGACCAAGTCATCTTCGTAAACATCACTCTGTTAAAAACCTGGTCAGGCACAACTCCCTCTCTTCTTCTGCATCACTCCTCAGAGTGAGAACATCTATAATGAGGAGACGTGACTGTTACTAAACTATGCCAGCACAGAGCACTGGAGTAGGAGGGCCAGAAGTAGCAGAAAAAAAGGTATTTAAAGTGGTACTTCACCCTAGAAATAAAAATTTAAAAGTCAGCAGATACAAATACTGTAGCTTCTGACTTTTAATAATAGGACACTTACCTGTCCAAGGATCCAGCGCGGTCCTCTCCCATGCTGGCTCTTCGAGTTCCTAGTGCTGGTATGTTTACTTTGTGAAGCCGGTTGTGACTGCCTGTGGCTTCCTATAAAAAGAGTCAGGATACAGAGGTTCATTCGAAGATTATACTTAAAAGAGAAGAGTTAAAAGACCTATTGGAACAGGAATCAAGGAAGATTTTTAATAGGGTTTCAAAGGAAAGATATCAATTGGGGAATAAACCAGGAAAATATACGAGCCACACTGAGCTTTGTGAATGGTCCTGCAGCTTTCTGGGACCTGTAACATGTCCTAGAAGGCTGCAGAGGTAGGGGGGGGATAACATTTTTTATTATTATTATACAGGATTTATATAGCGCCAACAGTTTGCTCAGTGCTTTACAATATAAAGGGAGACAATACAGCAACAATACAGTTCAATACAAGAGGGTTAGGAGGGCCCTGCTCCTTGGAGCTTACAATCTAAGAGGGAGAGGCTGGTGGTACAAAAGGTAAAAACTGTGGGGAATGAACTGATAGGAGGAACTGAAGATTCCGTTACTAGCTGAAGGCAGGATAGGCTTCCCTGAAGAGAGGTTTTCAGAGATCGTCTAAAAGTGGGCAGAGTAGGCGATAGTCGGATAGATTGGGGTAGAGAGTTCCAGAGGATGGGGGAAGCTCTGGAGGAGTCCTGAAGATGACCATGGGAGGAGGAGACAAGGGAGCTAGAGAGCAGGAGGTCGTGGGAGGAGTGGAGAGGACGGTTTGGGTGATATTTGGAGACAAGATTGGTGATGTAATTTGGGACAGAGTTATAAATGGCTTTATATGTTATTGTTAATGTTTTGAATTTTATTCATTGGGCAATGGGAAGCCAGTGAAGGGATTGGCAGAGAGGGATGGCAGATATGGAACGGTTAGTAAGGTGGATGAATCTGGCAGAAGCATTCATGATAGACTGAAGTGGGGATAGCCTGCGATTAGGTAGACCAATGATTGGATCCATGCTGATATGTCACTTAGAAGGTTAGTAATGTGAGAGGAGACTGAAGGGGCGAGGTGAGGAGTAGAAAGATAGATCTCAGATCTGACCGGAAGTGGGAGCAGGTACCTGGCAAAACCAGGTAACTGCTCCCCATAAATAACATTATAAAAAGTGCCAATTCTGAAAGGAGGAGTGGAGGAGGCAGACAAAGGGAATTTCCTCTTTTGGGTGAAGTTCCGCTCTAAAGGCATTCTTATCTGAAAAAAGCCACAAAGCAGAACATGCAGATCAGTACTATAAAGAGATCAGAAGGTGTGAGACTTTAATTTGGCGTAAGCAATTTATGCAGACTCTTGCTGAACCCTGCATCAGATGCTACCTTGTGCAAATAAACAAGACTAAAAAGACAGACAGAAGCACCAATGGCTCCATGCGTTCCTTTCATTGAAGTGCAAGACACCTTCTACTGGGTTTGCTACTAAAGCCTACCATAGTAGCCAGCCTGTTTGTAAAATGGGGAAGCATGTGTGGACCTGATTAGTGTCAGTTGCCATCTGAGGCCTAAATTACTGTGACTTGCCTATAATTCCTGCCTTAAAGTGTAACTAAACCCAGGACCCTGCATTCACTATATCTGGTCTCCCACGGAACACAAAACATGGAAATGCAATTATTTTAATAAATATAAACTGCTAAATACCTTTTATCAGCAGTTAGAGCAGCCTTGTGACTTCTATCAGCGTTTAGCAGAGCACTGGTTAAAGCTTGTAGGAGGTGTTTTAGTTCTGCTCTAGGAGGATGCAGAACCCCTGACCTCTGTCTAGACAGTGCTGATTGGCCCTGTGCTGATCACATGCACTCTCCCAAGAAAGAAAAAAACCCTCTCTAGCAATACAAACTAAACTGAGCATGTGCAGAGTGACTCCACACTATATGTCTGATCAGGAGATAAGAGGAGGCCACTGGAAGAAGGGGACGACCAGAGAAGACAGGATCAAACATCAGTTTTACACAATGTGGAGGATTAACCTATTAGGTTTCACAGTGAGTATAACAAGCATGCTTTACTGCATATACAGACTGATTTTACTGTTGTGGGTTTAGTAACACTTTAACAATAACAGAATAGTTTGCATAGCAAGTAAAGAATTGTACTACAACATATTTAGTTTAGCCTCTTGGTCATTAGTCCTTTGCCTTCTGCTCTTTGTCATTGGATGTCATGGAGCAATGTAAAAATAAATTAACATATACAGAAGATCTATCATACATAGATGTGGACAGAATGCATATTGCCTAGCTTCTTTTGTACATTTTTCTTATAAAATATATTTTTTAGCCTATCCACAGACTATTTTCTTTCTTTTTCATTTCTTTTCATCCAAATATGAGCTGTTTCTGTAATATTCTTGATAAAAGGCAAACATATAACCAAAGTGAATGGAGTAGACCAACTACTTAAAATGGTCTATGGACAGTTTCCAAAATCATCTCATAACTAATTTCATGAACGTGTAATCTGTATGTCATCAGCTCCAAGTGATACTGCCCAGATGCAGCAGCTTCACTGCAAGGATGACAGTCCCATACCCTAGGAATCCGAAAAGATTTACACAGAAGCAGCCTCTCTATGAACATAGAGGGAAAACAGATGTGTATGAGACTACTGAAGATGACCAGGTTCTTTACTACCTTCCAGGGCCCCTGAAACAAGCAATGGGGCAGTGGCATAGCCATAATAACTCCTGATGTAGTGACATATAAATGGGCATTCCCTAAAATATTGAACTGGAACAACCTGGCAAGGGTGGCAAGCAACACTACAGTCTGGCTTCTGGTGATTACCTAGGAATGAGTCATGCAGCAAGAGAAATACCTATTATTCCTATTTATGGAGATGTGCTAAGATATTAACATGCATACAATATATGTTCTATGTAGCCAAAGTTATGTTATTGTTTTTAACTTTTTTTTTCTGCGCTGTTTTTGTCCCATTGGGGAGATTTCCACATTATGCTTGCAGTCCCAGGGTTACAATAGGAGGTCCTGAAAAGAAATCTCTATAAAGAGAGAGGAACTCCCATCTCAGTTGCCACCTTAAGAGGTGTTCCCATTGGAAGATAAACTCTAACATTCTTGCTCTCATGACAGTTATACAATTTTAGCTTTCCCATCAATTTCTGTCTTGGTGGCAATGGTAGGCAGTACAAAAAGGGAGGATGACAGAGACAGCAATACAACTTGACAGGAGTTTTAATTTTTCTCTTACTCTAGCCAAATCTAAAACTAAGGTTTTGGCTATATGTACACTTTAATATTTAAACTTAAAGTGGAACTGAACTCAAAAACTAAAGCTTTGCCATGTTGTAGGGAATCTCTAAAAGTGTTAAATGTGCATAAAAATACTCTTTTGTCCTTAATTTCTCATGAACAGTAGCAGTGCACTTCCTGGTATGTGAGTGTGCCTAGGCACTCCTGTTTTGTATCCTCATAGTTGTAAGTCAGTAACCAGAAAGAATCAGCTGCATAGAGACAGCAGATAGTATTGGTGGCTAGTAGGATGTTCTTGAGGTGTTTTTGGATCTCAGAAACAATGTTATTTCCTCCTCCTCTCTCTCTTTTCACCAGAGTCTGGCTCAGCTTTCCTTTTTTACTCTATTCTGGGTATTGTATTCCAGTATGTATTTCTGAACAGCAGCTCTTACACGGTTTAAGTATAGCTCTTAGCACCTATATGCATGCATATTCTTTGCTGTTATTCAACAATGGAATCTCTGTTGCATTATGCTTGATGTTAAATGACATACTTGGTTATTTGTACCTGGTAGGTGATTGTGTGTACTGTATATGCCTAATACAAACATATTGCTAAAGCAGTTTGGCTATGTGGTGTGTTTGCTTACTCTACACATTAAAAACAGATTTATACACTGTTGAGAAGTTTATGCACCCTAAATAATAATATATTGCTGTTTGTTGAATGATGTAGTTAGTAGTAGCATGCAGACCTTTATTGTTAATTGCATAGTCCTTTGCCCTCCCCTTGGCTTTTTCTGGCCAACTATAACCTGTAGTAATCATTTTTTTTATATAATATAGAAACCTGAATAGTCAGAAGTGACCATTAGGTCTTGAGATGTGTACAGGCAACACAATCTTCCTACCCCATCTTCCAGTTTTATGTAGATATTGCTGTAGTACCCCACCACATCCAACTCCATTTGTTGGTAATGTTGCAATCTAGAAATCTTTGCTTGTGATGCAGGACAAAAATTCCCAAACACACCCACTGCAGACTCCTTGCTATCTCTCACACTCATTAAAAGATGTCTCACAGCCTCCAATCAGATTCAAACCTGCCTTCCAAGTTGCAGAGAACTTGGACTAAGGTTAATTAAGTAAACTTTATTAGTTTCTTGCTTTTCAATGAACCATTCATATCAAGCTGAACCCACAAAAACCATAATAATTTTTCTAACACAGAATCACACACATGCTGATATCAGCAATTATCCTGCCCATTTGTTTTTGGATTGTGCATTTGGATTTAGAGATACAATCAGACCACCATGAAGAAACCCATACAAATAAAGCGAAAACATAAATGCTTTTTTGGCAATACCAAAAATAAATTACACTAAATTAGAAAAAACAGGTCATGTATGTTTGCTGTTACAAAAAATGACAGACAATCCAACATTCATCCAACCATACAGTATGGTACTTTAAAGGTACCAAATCATATTTACAGTATACGGCACTGTTACAAATCCAAACATTTATTCAAGTTCATATAAAACATTAAAATACCACATGATCTTAGCCATGCATGACTTCCTTTATGAATTACAATATATTCCACAATAAAGGAAAACGTTGTTCCACAGTGTACCATTGATCTTCCCGACCTACTGTGGAGCTAATTTACTAAAATTGGAGAGTGCAAAATGTGGTGCAGCTTTGCGTAGAAACCAGTCGACTTCCAGATTTTTTGTCAAAGCCTAATTGAAAAAATTGAATTTAGAAGCTGATTGGATACCATGCACAGCTGCACCAGATTTTGCACTCTCAAGTTTTAGTAAATCAACCCCTACATATTGTTTGAATCCTTTGTTTTAATCGAACCAATACTTTACAGGGTTCTTGATGTCAATCATAGGGGAAATTAACATTTTTTTGCAACGCATTTCATGGATGCCCATGTGTCACACTTCCTCAGGTTCTGTGAAACTATAAAATAGAAATGTAATCAATTCCCATTTAATAAAATAATTGGAATCCACAATTAATATACTTTAACATAAATTTAACACAAAATATTTTAATTACATTTACACAAACACAGGGATCAGGAGCTTGGGAAACCACCACTACACCAGACCAAAGGTGGTGGCTTTTTCCTTAAAGCAAATGTATTACTTTTAATACAATTGTTTTTTCACATGGGATCAATTAAAGGCAGTGGATAAAACATTTGGATAAAGAAACGCGAGTCAACCCGTCAGAAATCATGACTCATAGAGCTTCTCTAAACTGATTACTGAAGTCACACCTTTTATGTTATATGTTAGTAAATAATCCAAGTTAACATATTTGTAGGTAAGGTTGTAAGTTTTCCATAGAGCACATATCTATAATATGCATGAAAGTGTGTACAGAAATACCTATTTCAAAACAGATGGTATGTTATGTGAATTGCTACACATAAACCAGCAAAATATATAGTTCTCTGCAGGAGATGGACATTAACATGAGTACAGGTCAACAAATCAGTTGTTTGAACCACTAAGTGGGTTCTAGGCAGGAGATCATTCACTACTGCTTTTCATTAATAGCTCCAGGAATATATCTCCCCTGCAGGAAGAAAACATCACCTGGTCCCAGTTTATGAACTTTCACAAATTGTTGTCTTTGTTCATTTTCACTTCCACACACAATCACAAAACACAAATAAATATACTACTTTACAATATTCATTTCTAATGTCCCTGTCATCCACAGTTCGACAGCAGTAGTATTGAAGTCACTTCTAAACACTCTCAGAATTTCTAGTGCCTTTTCTTAAAGCAAAAAAGTAGCCAAATTTGTTGTTCTAGCTCTTGAGGGCATGGCCAAAATTTAGAACATGTAAGTTTTAACAGTTGTCTGGGTCCTTGCTAGTTGGAGTCACCATTTTTCCTTGTGACCATTGTCACTACAGCTGGCCATAATCTATTTGATTTTTTTCAGTCTGCCTGCAGTCTGAACAAAGGAAATCTAACGGATTCCTCCATCCACAATACACAGCACCTAAAGTTTGAGTGCAAAGTGTTTCTGTTGTATCGGAAAATTCAACAAGAAAAATAAGTTTTCCTTAGTGTCAAGCACACTCCTCTCCTTTATTTTTGTAATGGTTATAATTGAATCAAGAACTGTCTCCAGAGTTTATATGTTTAGATTTTTTTGTGAGTTAGTAATGAGCCAGATGTTGAAGTCCATTAAGAAATGGTCAGCCAGGAGCGACATGTAAAATTTACAATGCAGATACAGCATTTACGAAATTCTCAGCTAAACAGTAAAGGCTAATCAAGAAAATTGTTGTGACAACCTCAAGCGCCAAGAGCTGCATTTCCCTTGAGATCTGTAATTCTCAAAAAGAAGCTGTCCATTGCCCAACCACTTGATGCATGGTTGAGTTCTACTAGCTTGAAGGCATCTATAATTCATAACTAGATTGTGAACTAAGAGAAATGGTTTTCGCTGGAGATATGCTTAGTGAGACACTACATACCTTCTAAAATTCAAATCAAGTGTCCAGATATATGAAAACAGAGTTACATTAACTGAAGTTAGGTTATTGAAAAAATACAAAACAAAGTCCTTATTCACTAGTGCCAGAGTTCACAGTATTGCCTAGAAGTTCTCTAACTCTGGACTACATTTCTATAAAAGTGTATACAGTATAAACAGGTAGGGGTTATACAGTATTTGACAAAGTGACCAATATTGTTTAACCTCCAAACTGACCGTAAATGGAGGTTGTGCATTAACGTCTTTCACTTTACAATTCGAATTCTGCAATTAGCAAATCTCATGGCCCCCGCTGAATGGAGAACTCTAGTTTTGATTCAGTGGGGTGGGATAGGATGTGACACATTGAACCACATCAGAGTAATTCTTTGCTCTGTCTTTTGCATCAACTTGACACCTTGTTGCTACTTTCCTGTGCCGAGCTGTAGCAGTAATCATCCAGCTTCCAGTTTCCCACTGCCACCCTTGATAGCACATTCTACAGCAAAGTTTAAAAAATAGATTTGGACCACCTAGAATTTGCCACTGGTTCACCAGTGTTGAAAAGCAATGTTGTAGTGGGGTAGCCATAATATAGTAAACTCACTTTTGGCCCACCTTAAACCTATATAAAACCAATCAATAAAATTATTGGTGACAAAAACAACTTTGCTTTGAGCCAAGCAGAGAAGACCTAGCACAGGATCAAACTCTGAACCACTCATGTGAAATTAAAAAAAATATAATTTTGGGTTGTGTTCCTCTACGGTTTTAAGTGCAGTTGGTGTATTTGATCGTATCCTTACCCCTCAGGTGTATTGACATAGATGATTATTTTGACATATTTCCTTATCAAACACATTTATCTTTCTCAACACAATCTGCAGAAGATTATTTCTAGCAGAATCCCAATTCCATAGAAACTCTTCAATCTCCGCCTACATCACTATAAACAGTGGTTTTTCTGCTGATTGCTTCAGAAATGCTTCACTTGGGTAAAAGATACTTAAGACAAGCAGGGAAGTTGTGCCCATTCCTGATTCCACAGAATAAAGTATCTTGATACATTATTTCTATTTTGCACAAAGCCAGATACACTTAAAAGCCGCTTTCATTTTCAGATAATAAAGCGAGGAGTTTTCCTGACAGAGAAATTGTAATGATTATTGCAATGATTAGAGTTCCAATTCTTTCCACAGAAGACATAATGTTGTTATAAAAGCATGCATTGTTGTCAGCAATGGAGAAAGATATTGCAAAGGAGTCGCTGTATGTGTAATCTGCTTTGCAGCTAACTCAGGTATACTTATTAAGGCAGTGCTAAAAGCATTGGTTATTTGCAGAGTGCAATTGTCCTCAGTAACATTCATTTGTTCTGAGCAATTGGCTGCTGGGTGCTACTAAATGTTATGCATTGCTCTTTGCTCTCTTGTAAACTGAGGATATTTCGATTATTTAGGTACAGGGGTGGACTGACCATTTGGAAACTTGGGCATTGCCCGAGGGCCTGGAGTCAGTAGAGGGCCCCATGAGATGCCCCTGGTACCTTTTTCAGTTTTGAGTTTGGGCAAGGACACAGGGGCCCCATGATCCCCTATTGCCCGGGGGCACCCTTAGTTGTAAGTCCACCCCTGTTTGGGTAGGAAAAAAGTGAGAGATCAAAAATAAGTAGAATGCAATTTCATTATGAAAGTTCCAAAGTACAGGCGTACCTCGGTTTACAAATGTAATTAGTTCCGCGGGACTTTTCGTATTGCGAAAAATTCATAAACCGAAACGTGGTTTCCCATAGGAATGCATTGAAAACCAATTAATCCATTCCAGAAGTCAGGAAAAAGTAAAAAAAAGTATTTTATCTGTTCAAAACTCTTTTTACAGTGCACTTTAAAGGCATAAATACGGTACAGGGACATGATTAAAAATTAATTTGTAATAGCATTGAAAATCAATTAATCCGTTCGTATTGCAAAAACAATTCGTAAATGCATTGAAAACCAATTAATCCATTCCAGAGGTCAAAAAAAGTCTTATCTGTTCAAAACTCTTTATAAAATGAACTTTAAAGGCATAGTACTGTACAGGGACATGATAAAAAAAATTTTGTAACTTGAAACCAATTAATCTGTTTGTATTGCGGAAAACATTCATACACTGAGCAATTATTTTCAATGAATTTTTATTCGTAAACCAAAAATTCCATTAACCGAGGCGTTCGTAAACCGAGGTATTCCTGTACTACATAACTGTGTAGCTGGTCAGTGGGCTCCATGGCCCTGATTCACTATTGGGCGTGGGCGCATATTTATGGGCTTAAGCCCAATTTTCATGGGCGTCCGTCCATTTTTGACCCTGCAACCTAATTCACTATTGAGCAGAGCCCATAAGCAGACGCCCAATCTAATTCACAAAAAGACACACGCCCGGAATCAGACTCACAAAAGCAGACTTGCTAAGAAGCACGTCTAACACCATGAAAAATCACTGTAGAGACATGTTCACTTAGAAATTTGCTTTGCCAAATATCAGGACTTCACTTTAAACAATATCTGCTATTTCCAAAAAAATTAAGAATGTGTTAAAAATCGTTTTTCTCAAGGAAATCGACACAGTAAAAATCTAGATGCCCGTGCAGTGTCTTTGGCAGATAGAACTGAGCATGTGCAGAACACCTTTTAGTCCTCTGCCATGGGCGTTTGCTTTTTAGCCACTGACTAATAGTGAATCTGATTGTGGATTCCTCTGACAGCCGGCACTCGGTCGCGACTACTGTGTTTAATAAACAGCATTAAGCATATCTTCATGTAATCTAATTAGATTTCCTTCGTTTTAGTGATTATATTTTTGTTTCTTATCCTTTATAATTATTTCTGTTATGATTTTACTTATTTTGAAGGTCTAGATAAAATTTATTTTGAAAGCTGAATGTAAAAATAAAGGTCCGCAATAAAAAAAAAAAAAAAAAAAAACAGCGTGGGTCCCCCCTCTCATCCATACCAAGCCCTTCAGGTCTGGTATGGATATTAAGGGGGAACTCTATGCTGAAATTTAAAAAAAAAACAGCGTGGGTCCCCCTCAATATCCATACCAGACCTTTATCCGAGCATGCAGCCCGGCAGGTCAGGAAAGGGGGGGGGGACGAGCGAGCGCCCCCCCCCTCCTGAACCATACCAGGCCACATGCCCTCAACATGGGGGGGGTGCTTTGGGGCAGGGGGGCTCCCCCCCCCAAAGCACCTTGTCCCCATGTTGATGAGGACAAGGGCCTCTTCCCCACAACCCTGGCCGGTGGTTGTGGGGGTCTGCGGGCGGGGGGCTTATCAGAATCTGGAAGCCCCCTTTAACAAGGGGGCCCCCAGATCCCGGTCCCCCCCCCTACGTGAATGATTCTGCGGTACACGGTCCACAGACTCATTCACAAAAAAACTAAGTGTGGTGTAAAAAAAACACAGTACAGGGTCTTTGACAAGTCCTTTATTAAAACAATGTCCCCCGAAGTAGATCCAACGTCAATCGCGGCGGCGGCGACCCGAAAAAAGGAAAAAAAAAAAAAGGTTCCGCTCCCGTCCAAGGCTTCCAGCCTAGTGAAGAAAAGCCTAGCTGACAGTTCTTATATAGGTATGGGGCGGGGCCAGCCGGGAACAGCAAGCATGTGACATGGGGCGGGTCACTGGGATGATGTCCCCGGCTGGCCCCGCCCATACCTATATAAGAACTGTCAGCTAGGCTTTTCTTCACTAGGCTGGAAGCCTCGGACGGGAGCGGAACCTTTTTTTTTTTACCTTTTTTCGGGTCGCCGCCGCCGCGATTGACGTTGGATCTACTTCGGGGGACATTGTTTTAATAAAGGACTTGTCAAAGACCCTGTACTGTGTTTTTTTTACACCACACTTAGTTTTTTTGTGAATGAGTCTGCGGACCGTGTACCGCGGAATCATTCACGTAGGGGGGGGGACCGGGATCTGGGGGCCCCCTTGTTAAAGGGGGCTTCCAGATTCTGATAAGCCCCCCGCCCGCAGACCCCCACAACCACCGGCCAGGGTTGTGGGGAAGAGGCCCTTGTCCTCATCAACATGGGGACAAGGTGCTTTGGGGGGGGAGCCCCCCCTGCCCCAAAGCACCCCCCCCATGTTGAGGGCATGTGGCCTGGTATGGTTCAGGAGGGGGGGGCGCTCGCTCGTCCCCCCCCTTTCCTGACCTGCCGGGCTGCATGCTCGGATAAAGGTCTGGTATGGATATTGAGGGGGACCCACGCTGGTTTTTTTTTTAATTCCAGCGTGGAGTTCCCCCTTAATATTCATACCAGATCCGAAGGGCTTGGTACAGATGGGAGGGGGGACCCCACGCTTTTTTTTTTATTATTTATGCAATAAAGGGAATTATTTTACATTCAGCTGTCAGTGGGGAACCCCGCTGACAGATGAAACATTAACTCATGGCTGTCGCTCCTACAATCCCGCATGAGTTATGTTATCAACTCATGCAGCATTTTAGTAATGAAAACCAATGCAGCGCTCATGTTTCAGCTGTCGGCGGATTTCCCCACTGACAGTTGAATGTCAAAGTATTGCAGTGATTTATAAACTGTTCTTTAAATAACTGGCGTGGGGTCCCCCCTCCCATCCATACTAAGCCCTTCGGGTCTCGTATGGATGTTAAGGGGTAACTCCACGCTGAAATTAAATAAAAAACAGCATGGGGTACCCCCCTAAATCCATAACACATACTTATCCGAGCATGCAGCCCGGCAGGTCAGGAAAGGGGGGGACGACGACGAGCGAGTGCCTCCCCCCCTCCTGAACCATACCAGGCCACATGCCCATACCAAATTATTCAAACATTTGTAAACAGACCAATTAACTGAAATGGTTTGACATTTGTACCCCAAATATGACGTTCCCTGAGGCGTTGGTAAACCGAGGTACGCCTGTATTAGTATTGCAATCCTTTGTATTGGGATACATAGAACCAACATACATCTGAATTGGCAACATAGCACAACATTTGTGTCACATTGGAGATATCTGGCTAGTTAAACTGACCATGCCCAGGGACCTAGGATTGATTCACAGCACAGAAATACAGGCTGGGTTAGCAATGTAGCTCCGTGGATTAGTGGTTAGCACTGCTGCCTTACAACTCTAGGGTTGTCGGTTCGAATCCCACCCCCGGCGAGGTAGTAGCATGATCTCCGTGTGTGGCTGTCTTCACATACATGTTCTGGCAACATCTTTGCATTCTGTCTAAATGATCCCTAAAATGTGAATTAGAATGAGGCCTTGTCTGTTGAAACACCTTCAAAGCTGCACCTTATGTGAATGTCATACAATGGGATAAGATAAGGGCCTGAATTATTTGATAATGATGGTTTACACTCCACCCACTTTTGTGAAGGATTTGGCAAGCAAAGAGCTGACAGAGAGAGAGAAGAGTGAGACGAAGAAGAGTGAGCGAGAGATACATATGAAGAGTGATAAAGAGAGACATTCAGAAGAGTGAGCGAGAGAGAAGAGCGAGCCAGTGAGACAAAGAAGAGTGAGCAAGAGATACATACTGAAGAGTGATAAAGAGAGACATTCAGAAGAGTGAACGAGAGAGAAAAGACTTGGTTGGTGAATCCACACATCAAACTTGTCACAAATCCTGGCGTGCATTTTTCCCCCAAATGCATAGCAGACCCTTATCCCAGCAGGCAGGTACCGCACGCCTTCAAAGATTTATTTCCTTTGTTGATTTTCCTGCTTCGCTCACACTATATGCAATTGAAAATTACTCTTTAAGTTGCCAATTTTACTGTGTTTTCTAGAGAATTACTAACTAGTTGTGTTTTCAATTGTGTGTAGCATTGCGATTTCTATTTGAGTCTAGATGTTAAATTGCTAATAAATGGCCACAATTCTCAAATACCTTTGAACTCTCGCTGCAACAAATGGTGTATGTTAATACACTCACATTCATTATATCCAATATCAGGTACGATGTCAATGCACAAATCGCACCTGAAATTGCACACCCTGGATGTGACTTGTCATGTGATTGGCATGGCCAGCAGCTTGCTCTCTGCATGGCAAATTGCACCCAATGTTACTGGGGGCCAACACCACTGTCACATCTAATCCGATGCGGCAATTGTCCAACTTACAGTGAAGTTGCACGAGTTCACAATCCAATTGGATGTGAACAGAGCCTACAGTGGCCAATAGGGTGCGACTTGGTCTACGATTTGCAAGTCGCCTGTCATGCCAATTGCATGGCAATCGCAAACAATGTTACTGGGGGCTACCCGGTCACATTAAAGCAGATTTCTAAGTGGTGTTATTGACACCACAGTCACATCATGTGACTTGCATAGAAGATGCATGATTTCAAAGTCAGGGTACATGGTGATTTCAAGTGCAATTTGCAAGACATTCGACATCGATCTCTCAGCAAATTGCATGAAAAGTAGTGTATTCATTACTCTATTATTACTTGCGGCTCCTACCAAGTTTGAACCACAACAATATGAACGCTCCAATAGCGTGCTCATTGAGTGGGACTTGGCATGTGATTTGCACAACATGCAAGCTGTAAATCGTCTGCAAAGTCGCACCCTATTGTCTGCTATTAGAGTGACCACATGGGTGCATTTCAAACACTGATTTCTATAGTAGTACATGTACTACTTTAGTGGCAATTTGCATAGAGATCTGTGTCAGATGTCTTGAAAATTGCATTGAAATGGTCAACTTTACTGTAAGTCGCATGATTTGTAAATCAGCTTTGCCCAGAGTGTAATGTTTGGTGATGTTTGATTTCTGGAGTGTTTTACCAATTGATGGGAAATTCACCATACTAGTCAAATCGATTTGTCATTTTCAGTATTGCATGCAAGATGTGGTCATGTGACTGTCTTAACTCATGCGAGAATCTGGAGGGAATTGTGACCATAGTAGCAATAAAGGTTCCAATTGGGGTTCCCTTTCACATCCCTGCTCAATGTTCTGTTGTATGCTGCACACGTACATTTCACTGTATATTTCTTTCTGATTTGTGGGGCCTGTATACCAAGGGTTAATGCAGGTAGGAAGCCGATTCATCAGGTGAAAACACTTTCACTGACCAAACTAAGGTCAGTGGTGGGTGTGGCTTCATTGGGTGTGGGGCCTTGTTTGGCGTGCTCCAAATACAACCTAGCTTATATAAAGATGTGCAGTAGGGAGTGATTTGGCCTGTTACTAGGCCGGGTGGTTTGTGACTAAGTCCTTGCTTGTAGTGGTTTGGAGGAGGAAGAGATTTTGTGCTGAATTGCCCCAGACACCACTCAGGCTGTGTTTGGAAGTGGGCTGGAAATGTTTGCATATTTTTGGCCTTGTAAAGTGTGTTTGTGTGTTATTGCACAATGATTGTGTTTTTTCTTTTTGCATTGAAAGCCTCACACATGTCAATCGTTTTGTTTAAAATCTGCTCTTGTTTTAATTTTGCTTGCTTATTTAGACTCAAATGCATTTTTCTTACAAACCTGCTGACAAATGTATGTGTAGGGGGTTTGTAGAGGTGGGAGGGGTTTTTCACATATGTCTTGTTTTCTTTATATTTTGATGTGTAGACTTTTTTGTGAATGGATCTTTATACTAAATGATTGTGTAAGTAAACCTTATTTGCACGAAAATGTTACTTGATTCATCTTCCCCTTTGTTTCCTGCTATAACCTGAGCACACACAGTTCATTAGAAGTATCTTTAGATTGTAAGCTCTTATGAGCAGGAGTGTTTTATTTTTGCCACA
Source organism: Staurois parvus (assembly GCF_062004578.1). NCBI lineage: Eukaryota > Metazoa > Chordata > Amphibia > Anura > Ranidae > Staurois > Staurois parvus. The sequence goes on along the minus strand of NW_028317867.1, from coordinate 1,734,215 downwards.
TCAATCCTATTTTTGTGACTCACCAAGATATTGACTGTACCTACTTGTTCCTGCTGACCAAATAAATGAAGATATATTTGATCAATAAATGTCTGACCGATGTTTTTGTGTTTATTTTATGTTCAATATATGAACAACCTTAATAGTTACTTTGTATACTTATATAATCTGCTCAAATGTAGCTTGTAAGAGCGTGAATATGCAAGTGGGTGCAAACTGGCTTTTTCAAAACCAAACAAAAAAATAAAAAACCTGCTTGCACCACAATATTATGTACTAATGAATATGTCACATTCACTGTGCAGCCAGCTACAGGTTTTCTACAATTTGATTTACAGTAATAAAATAGTCCCCACTGTATGTTGATTTTTGGCCTTTGGCAACAAAGATATATTAGCCAAGGTTTAAAAAGAAAAAAAATCACTAAAACACACATTCGCGAAAGCTATCATAGCCGTGCATAGAAATGAGCGATCGTGCATAGATATGCGCGATCGTGCACAAATAAACGCCAAACAGGTGTCCCCCATGGCGCACGAGCAGCTATCCTCCTGGAAGTCCGTCATCTGGTGCGCACGCACCCGGAAGTGGTTGTGGGGAGTGTAAGTGGATGACAAGTGGTTGGAGGTTTTGTGTTGGTTGAAAATTTTGATAACTTTATTGGCATTTGGACATGGCGAGAGCACAGTTCTCAACTGAGGAGATGATCCTTATATGTAAAGTAACTGTGGCCATTGCAAATATGTTTATAACATGTGAGGGACAAGTAATTGTAATTTTGTGGGTGGGGCCTAGCAGAATCTCACTTGGTGCACATGCTACTTATCTGTACATTAGCTCCTGGGTATTGATGGGTCAATTATATTAACCACTTGCCTACTGGGTACTCCTACCCCCTTCCTGTCCTGGCCAATTTTCATCTTTCTGCACTGTTACCCTTTGAATGACAATTGTGCGGTCATGCCACATTGTACCCATCTTAAATTTGTATCAGTTTTTTCAGACAAATAGAGCTTTCTTTGGGTGGTATTGACTTGCTGCTGTGAGTTTTACTTTTTGCTCGATAAACCACAAAATAGCTCATAATGAATAAAAGGCTGTTTATATTATAACATTTGGTAAACTGGTAATTTAGCAACACTGATGTGCGTTGATGAGGCGGCACTGCTGGCCACAGGTGGGCGGAACTGTTGGGTGGCACTGGTGGGCACTGATCATCGGGGCCGACCCCTGCTTTGATAACTGCTGGTTCTCGGCAGTACTTTCCACACATTCTGACAGCGTGATGAAAGTGCAGCCAAGACCCGGCAAATGCATTTCCCGGTGATCAGCGTGTCATTGGACATGGCTGATCACATGGTGAAAAGCCGCTGTGATTGGTCTTTACCACATCACGTGATCAGCTGTGTCCTTAGGACACAGCAATCACGGAGAGCGCGTTCTGCCAGGATGTCATATGACACCCTCCCAGAGCTGCCTGGATGCAGTGTAGCGTTATTCGGCTATCTGCGGTCGCCAAATAGGAAACCAGCTAGGCCTTCATGGCTAATCTTTGAATATCTGGACATGTATACTGCGTATAATGCATTACATTCTACAATGTGTTGGTGTACATGGTATAACAGTGTGCAATGCGTTGCTGGATTCTGCATGACAGTGGACAGCGTATCACAGTGTGCAATGCGTAGCTCCAGCCTGCATGACAGTGTACAGTGCATTACAGTCTACAATGTGTGGGTGTACACGGTATCACAGTGTGCAATGCGTTGCTCCATCCTGCATGACAGTGTACAGTGCATTACAGTCTACAATGTGTGGGTGTACACGGTATCACAGTGTGCAATGCGTAGCTCCAGCCTGCATGACAGTGTACAGTGCATTACAGTCTACAATGTGTGGGTGTACATGGTATCACAGTGTGCAATGCGTTGCTCCATCCTGCATGACAGTGTACAGTGCATTACAGTCTACAATGTGTGGGTGTACACGGTATTACTTTGTACAGAGTATTACAGTGTGCAATGCGTTGTACACTGCAGTGTGCACTAAAGCATTTTACACTCATGCACTGTACACACTAACGCATTTGACATTTCTAGTGTGCAATGCATTAGTGTGCAATGCCTTGGACAGTACAATGCATTTGCAGTATTGGTGTATGTTTATTAAGCACAGATAATTACTCTGATTTTAGTTATCAAGGAGAAGTCTTCTCTGTCCCCCTGTTTATGAGGTGGAGGACAATTGTTTTCCGAAGAGGAGAGGAGACATTTTTTCAAGGAGATCTGTATAGATTTCCAGAGATATGTGTAGATGGTTGAGGGGCTGCATGTGATCTCCGGAGATAATTGTGATTAATGATCACCTGAGTTAAACCAGTGAATGAAAAGTGTAAAAAAACATGGATTGAAAATAATCTGCACTGACCACTGTGCTTTGTCAAGCCACATATTGGCACATTCTGGTGTCACACAGATGCCATGTGAAATTTGCAGTGTTTTCTGTGCAAGCGCTGCACCGCATCACAACCGCAACCCCTTCATGCCACCTGCTGCGGCTTTCTAGGTGAAGTTACCAACACACCAATATTGGTACACAAAGCGTATTGCGATTTGCCAAATTGGATGGCATGCCTATTCACACCCATGTGCATACCCTGAAAAAGGGTCCTGCACATTTTTGGCCCGGATGCGGTGCAATTTGAGGTGTGCAAAATGTTTGTCTCTAATTGCAACGCACACAAATTGCATGTGATTTGCCCAGGAGTGCGGTGTTAGACCACAATGCATGTATGTGAAGCCAGAATAAAAGGATGTGGATTTTGTCTATTTTTACTTGCGCATGTTAACATTATGTAAGTGCATTTTTCTTCTGTTTAACATGCTATAGAAATGCAACATGCATTTGGATGGAGTGTTTTTGTATGTGCATTTTGGAAGTATTCTAAACACACATTGACCCTAGGGCCACACCATATCTTATGCAGGCCATAGATGGGTCGAAAATCGGCCGATTTTTCGTCCGAAAATAAAATCGGCCGATTTTCGGATCGTTGGTGGGCTATTTGTTCGGCTGTTTTTCGGTATTTTGGCAGATTTTTTTTTTCGGTAAAGTTGGAAAAAAACGGCCGAATTTGCCGATCGGCCGATTTTTGCGGCAATGATGGGCAAATCGGCCGATTTTTTTACTGATAAAAAATCTGCACATGAGCAGTGACCTGCAAGAGGAAGACAAAAAGAAGAAAAAGAAGAAGAGGATGATGATGATGAAGATGATGAAGAAGAGGATGATGATGAAGAAGAAGAAGAAGATGATGAAGAGGAAGAAGAGGATGATGATGAAGAAGAAGAGGAAGAAGAAGGATGAAAAATGAGAGGAATTCCAGTATGGCAAAAAGTGTCCCTGCAGAGAGCTCCGCTATTTCTTTGACAGTTCCTTGACATTTACAGCGGTTGCAACATTGTATCTATTTGTTTCCGAATAAAAACATCTGTATCCGAAATGGATACAAATACATTGTTGCAACCGCTATAAATGTCAAAGAACTGTCAAAGAAATAGCGGAGCTCTCTGCAGGGACACTTTTTGCCGGCTGTAGACGGGATGAAAATCGGCCGATTTTTTTTTTACCATTGCTGGTAACGTCGGCCGCTTGAACAACCGATTTTTCATTTTTTAAAAGAAAAATCGGCTGTTTTTCTCCCCGTCTATGGCCTGCATAAGCATTAGTGTGCCTGGGGGAGGGGGGGACCTTTGGCCTTTCCAAACACAGTAGATGCTCCAAGAATGTTTCCTTAAACTCTTGAAATGGTTAAAAAGGAAAGACACTCTAGATAGCCTGCACTGAGAATTGACTGTCATGATGACGTGTCAATGATTATTTGCTCTCATTTTTCAGGAGTGGTACTGCTTGCGGTTGAAGCTGGTAGAAATCCACCTTCACGTCCTCCACTCACCTTCACTTGTGGCTAGTGGATATTTTGTGGCCGCAGGCAAGAACTGGCATCGAGGACCTGCATAATGACCCTGGCATGCCAGAGGTGGTTTGGAAGCAGCACAGCAATTTGACCATCCCTTTCCTCTATGTTGGTTTTAGGGGTGCAGAATTGCTTCTCGTTCGTGAACGGACTGTCGCCGGATATCAGAGTCCCCATATTTTCAAGATATGTTTTAGCCATGTTGGCTTATTTTTATGTTATTTTCCAAGTGTGTCGCACCTAACCGCACAGTAGTGTGGTGCCATGCGTATTTGTGGCTGTGAATGGGGCTGTTTTTAATAGACGTGTGTAGGTGCAACAACGTTTTCATCATGGTACCTGCGCACATCTACACAGGGCATTGCATTTCTTTGCTGTGCTGGAAAATGTGTGTTCTTGCATGCGTTTCTGCACCACCAATGGTGTGAACAAGTCCTAAGGGCTGGTTCACACTATAGAAACAGTCTAGATGTGTTCCTGATGGGTTTTTTTCATGCCCTTTTGGCATGCATGTTTAGTGTGTTCCAGTACATTTTGGATGCGTTTTGGACATGTTTACATTGCATTTTTGTATCCCTTCCACTTATTTTTTTCTATTTTCTTTGTATTCAATGTAGTTAGGGACATGTGCGTTTTAGTACATTCAAGGACGTTTCAATGTGTTCCAGTACAGTTCTGTGCAGAAACAATGCAGCGTGGTCAACTTTGTTTACAGCACCTGCAATGCATTGAAAATGCAAGCGCTGGTGTGAACTATGACATTGACAACCATATAACCTTCTTTCTGTGCGTTTGTGATGCTGAAAAAGCAACTGAAACACATGTAGTGTGAACTGGCCCTAAAGGTTATTAGAGGTCAGGGAACAGGACTGACCAGGAATTGTGAATTCAATCAGACTAGTGGTGAGATACAATCAGCAATTGTATAATAATGTGAGATCTGAGCTGTAGCTGATAGAAAATGAGACACATTCACTTGATCAGTAAATAGATAGTTAAAGAGTGGGGCGGTGATCCATAGATTTGCATATGGGACAGGTGATGATGGGGTGGGGGAGGGGGTCAAGTTGTATAAGGAGACAGATTTAAAAGAGAAAAAAGTTACAATGAAATATACACGGCATGAAACTTGCACATGACCTAATTGGCAGAAGAACAGTACGCAAGTAACATTCATCCACTTTCTAGTCATTAGGCAAAATCATAATTGATTGATCAATATTCCTGCCACAACCCAGAAAATTGATCTCCATTTTTTTGGGATGTTGCCAAGACTGGGATTAGAACCCATGACCCAAGTGCTGTAAGTTCTGAGCTCTAACCACTAAACCACTGTGGGAAACACAGTTTGAGTTATAATGTAGAATAGTTACATTGTTTAAAAATGATAAAGCGAGCGCTGGTCAAATGATATAGACTAGTAAAATGGTCTTACACAAGATAAATATAACCACGAACAGTAGTGCATGAACTCGTGAAAGGTCATCCACCCCTGTGACAGTGTACTACACTATTGAGCACCTTTCTGGCTCCTGTGGCTGAGCTAATTCCTCCCCAGGACCATTTGGGCACCCACCCTGATGGATGGATGGATGGATGGATGGATGGAGCTGGATGACTAACCCATAGCTGCCAGCATACCGCTGCACCCCCAGATGTGCGATGTGTATAACCCATGCACATTAATACTTTTGTTCTGGTGAGTGTAGACCAGTCCCAAGGGTGGTTTACCTTTCACGAGTTCATGCACTACTGTCCGTCACGGAGAGAACACATGTGCCATTCATAGGCACTCTCTGAGTTGGTACTCTCACACCAAGGACATTCCATTATTCAGGAATAATTATATGAACTTATTTTAGCACGATTTACCAGTTTACATCATTATTGCAATTCTTTACACTTTTTGGTTTTTACATGCGTTCATTATTGATCACATGCATTTATAGCACTGCACTTGTCTTTAACATAGAATAGTTATGTGATTAAAGAGAATGAAGATATATAACTATATTGGGAAATTAGAAGTATATAAATTATTTGAGATATAAGTGTGAAAATGTTTAACATTTGAAAATAGAATGTATGACATTCATTAGTAAATGCAATACTTTCCTGAACATTTTGGAGAAACAGCAAAAAAAAAAAATAGCAAAAGAGAATTTTCAGAATGTAATAGTACAGCTGTATTAGAATTTTCTATCAGAAAAACGCCAATGTTAATAAAGCCCGCGCTTGTGCGCCATCTAGCGAATATATCCGGTATTGCACCTAAAAATGTGCCAGACAGGATACCTCATTCACTAATGGCAAAGTAGTCAGTAGACGCTCGTTAATGAGCTTGCTAGACGCTGGTCAGACCACTGATTGATTGACCGGAGTCTGCCTGAATGGTCAGTCTCTGCTATTACACTCACATCTTAGTGAATCAGGGCCCATGTGTCCCTGGACCCATAGCAGTTGTGTGGCTATAGAATCCTTTGGAAATTTAAACCACATGACAACTTCTTATATTTCTCAGAGATGTTACTAGAGAGAGTGCTGCACTTGTGTTACTATGTGTAAACACTTTCTATGGCCATTATAAAGGGTTTATCTTTCTCTGTGAGTTGTTTTATTTATTTTACAGTATATTCTAAACAATGTAACAGGAGGAGCTGGAGCACACAAAAAAAAAGTGGCCAGAAATACTCATAACTTCCAAGAGAGTTGGACATTATCACAGAGAGTTCTAGCTAAAATATCACTTTTAGGTGAACTGACCCTTTAAATGTCCTTTACTATGTAACTGACCAAATGTCATATTCTAACACTGGGGTTAGATGTTCATTTGGTATTAATAAGACATTTACCTCCTGTGTTACATCTACTATATATAGTACAAATAAAAGCTGACTTTTAATTGCATGCTGGGATACAGTAGTAATTTGACAAAATTACAATGTACATCTCCTCCCATTTTCTATATGCAACTCTTTGCAAAGCCATTAAAGCAGAACTTCACTCTCTCAATCAACACCGAGTATTTTAATCATTATGTTGCTAGGATTAATAAATAGATTGGAAAATATATCATATTTTCTCATTTTAATTTTTTTTTTTACATTTCTTCAATTACTTCCTGGTTTCCAGGCCTAGACAAATGATGGTATACATCCAATCAGTCTTCAGGAGGAAAGGAGTGGCTTTCTCAGCTAAGCACACCTTCCGGCCTGCGTGCCTGAGCTAAAGGCAGATGGATACCAGGAAGTAAGCGCTACATAAATCATCTGCCATTACTCAAGATGGCCATGGCCAGAAATGCTAAGAGGTGTTTTTCAAAGTGTGTTCCCACCAAAACAAAGCATGGAGACATGGATGGATGGATGGATGGATGGGTGAGTTTGCTTTGAATATTGAAAATGAATTAAATAGCATTTTGAGTTTGTGGTGCTCAGATACAGTGTAGTTCTGCTTTAAGGAGAAAGGAAAACCACATCTCTAGCCACATCTCCAGTTACTGATCTTTGCCATCCCAATCTTCTTAATAATAAATATGTTTAGAGACACAGTAATAAAATACTATTTAGGAGACAAAGAAATCATGCTGAGTCTGTTTTCTTATTATGATATATTTTTAACTATGTAGCTTTAAATGTATAAATATGTGTATATAGGTATTAGATCTCTTTTTGTCTCTCCTTATGCTACAATATAGTGTACAGTAAGACAAGTGGAGCTTGCCATATGTTTTCTTGTTTTCCTGCAGGAACATTTTGTGAAATAATAAGAACTACGAGAAGACTTTTTGCCTGTGCATTGTTCAGTAAGGTACAATTGGAATATCAATGAGCAGGATTTTGTCTGCTAGCTAATCTGTCATGTATTGTTTGGTATTTAGTGCCTTCTTACCTAGAAAAGCTTCCAGTGTGAATTTTTACAATATAAGGCTGGTAGTATATAAAGGCAATCTTTGATTTATTAGATGGGAATCTTTATCTGTTATAGCATGTAGTAACAATACCATAGGGGTTGCATCTGCTCATGGGCCCCAAGGGTTGAATATGGATCTACTTATCTCTACTTGACAGAGAGAAAAAATTAGAAGAACTGAACACATCATTTTCCTTCAATGCAAGGGCTGCTCACATCCCCCCAATCCTATACTGTATACACAATGAAATTAAAGTGATATTAAAGGCAATTATAATAAAAAATAATAAACATTATTTACCTGTTCTGTGCAGCGGTTTTGTACAGAGCAGCCCAATCCTCCTCTTCTTGGGTCCCTCGCCAGTACTCTTGACCCTTTCCTCCTGCCGAATGACCCCAGAACAGGCAGCTTGCTATAGGGGCACCCAAGCAGGCTCACTCCTTAGCCACTGCTCTGCATATACATTCACACACAAATCCCTGCCCCACCCCCTCTCTTCATTCTCTCACTGGCTGTGATTGACAGCAGCTGGAGCCAATGGCTATGTGGCTTAGGTAAATATTTGGGGGGGGATGGGGACTGCTGCACACAGAAGGTTTCTACCTTCGTGCATAGAATGTATGAAGGTAAAAAGACATTGAGACTTTACAACCACTTTAAACAGGGCACTCCCCATGTGCGTGCTTTATTTGCACATTTGTTGTGGTCTCAGTGCTGGATGCCCTTTTTGTACACCAACTACAACAAGGTCATCTCGTACATAAGCAGTATTTATGCCCATACAACTAAAAATCACATTAATGACTCATCATGTATACATTTCAGGGGGTTATCAGCACAGAAGCTATTTCAAATTAAGGGGGCAAAATGGCAGTGAAGACTACCAACTGTTTTGCTATTTTCTAAGAAGGCACAGAGGAGTGGGCTGTATCCAAGTCATATAATTGAGGTAGATGTAAACCCTAAATAAATGACATTTAGTTTTCTAAAGTACTGTTTATCATAAACAATTGCCATTTTTTAAGTAAAATAATTCTTTTTGTCCTTTTCATCCTTTGTTGCCACTGAAAAGCTGCACTCTTTGCAGTCACTTCTTACCTACATGCATGCATTACAGCGATTACCTCATGTCATTTTTCAGGATGGTCTCCCTGTTGGTGACAACAGTGGACTATGCCTACAAAATGTTTGTTGAAACCACCACTAGTAGTCTCTATTGGAAGCTCATATGGCACAGTGACTAAACGGGAACACCAATGGAAAACATAGCATTGCCACCTTGTAACAGGAAGTACCTAAATAAGGACTTTCATGGCAGGGTCACCAGGTATTATGTGAATGATTTTAGTGATTGGGTTTATATAGGTTTAAGGTGGGTCAATGTCCATGCTGATCACATAGACTTTAAGCAATATTAGCACTAAACACTACAGGATGCAACACTTGAATATTAGTACAAATTGGTTGTCCACTGTGTTGTCATTACCTAAGTCTCTGAGTTTTCAGTCAAAGAAAATCTTCCCCAATCTGTACAGTGAAGTCTCAGAATAATTACGTTTTTGTTTTTTGAGGGGCTGTTTACAACACTATAACTGTGTTTGCCCGCCTGTACAAATTTTTGACATTTATTAAGCCTTGTTTCACATTATGAACCACATACGAATCACACAGGAACCGCACCACATTTTAATGTGAACCTAGGCTTAGAGAGGACTGTGGGGGTGCAGAAGGCAGATTGGGGAGGATTCCGTGTTTGACTGGAAACTCTGAATCAGATTAAGTGTGATGTTTTGGGCAATGTTCTGATGGGAAAACTTGGGTCCTGCTATTTATGTGTTTGTTACTTGAGAAGTATCATTTACCTAAGCACTGTTGCTGACCAAGTACACGCCTTCATGGAAATGGTATTCTCTGATGGCAATATTTGACCCATGTGTACCCAGCTTTCTGGATTCTTCCCGCAAATTCAAGATTATTACAGCTCTCAAGTAGAAGCAATAGATGGGCGTTTCATTCCTGTGAGTCAATAAGATGACTGTTTCAGCTGTGTGTATAACCTTACACCATATTTTAAAGATAATAAAACATTTCTAAGCAAAGTACATTTATATTAGAATCCGATTTATTGGGTAAGTATGTACAGGCATACAAGGATTTTTCTTTTTTTCATTTTAAAGTTTGAAGATTTATAATGGCTCTCAGTGTACTTTGCACATAGCTGAACATTAATGCGTACGCGTATGCATACACACTCCTATTGAAACAACATCACAATATGCAAGACTTAGTTGCACACATTTACTATATATAGTACATTTTTGTAATAATCAATATTTCCCTAACTAAAAAGAAATTCAAAAATCAAAGTGTTATTTATTTATTTTTTGTTTAGTGGATATAATCATAAAATCAAATATATGGAGAGACCTATTCATCCCTGTAAGGCATTATCACACTTCGCTTTGAAATAAGTGTAAGGGGCAGCTTTAAATTTTAATTTGTAGTTAGCATTTTTCCCCTCTGGATTGCAGAAACCTCCGTAATGAAAGCAAGCCCAAGGAGCTGTATTTTAATCTGTTATCATTGTAGCTTACTGAGATTACATGACCAGATTGTAGCTTCAAGATTGTTTGATTAAAATTATAAGGCTTCATGTGTACTCTATTTCACTGTAATCTGAAGATTGTCATCCGACCAGAGAAATACAATTATACAAAGATATATCAAGTCATTCGAAAAGAGAAAAAAAGCATGCAGAGAAAGTAAAGCCAATGCTTAGGATTGCAATGGATGTATGTGACAAAGTGGATCTGTAATCATACTGGGTGGCTTTTCTGTGACCGCTACCATAGGATCTCCATAATAATCTTATATTTGTATACATTAATACATCTAAACAACCAAAATGCAGAAAGTAGGACAAGCTGTCTTTATGTGCGTTGTCTGGTTCGATTTATACGAATGGATTAAATGATCATATTAAACCAAAAGTACGGTATAGCCAGTATAGCTGCAACATATGAAGTTCTACAGGGTTCTTTCTATAAACACTTTACATAGCCTATCGCTTACCTACATACTGTATATACAGGGGTTGGAAAAAAATGTGCAAACACTACATGATTTGCAGGTGTGAAAAAGACGACATTTTGCATTGAAATTGGAAGTGATATAACATTCTTTTGCTTCCATTGTGTTATGAGACACCTAGTTAACAGGTGGGAAGCCTCACTTTCTCCATTTACTGCATGCGCTGATAGTAATACGGAGTTGTGTCAGAGCTTACTGAGCTTCAAAAAGGGCAAATTGTTGGTGCCTACTTAGCTGGTGCCTCTGTGACTGAAGTTGCAAATTTATTTGCTGTGTCACGGGGTACAGCATCAAAGGTTATGATGGCATATACAGTTTACGGGAAAACGTTGTCTAATAAGCATAAGCGTGTTTGACATGGTCAATTGACAGAATAAAAAAAACAGGTGCTGCAAAAGTCACTGCAGAGCTCAATCTCAGTCTTCTCAAGCCCAAGTCCGCAAAAACTGTGCAGAGGGAACTCCTTAAGCAAAAAGTTCACAGGCATGTTGCAATTGTTGAACCACAAGTGACTGACATTAATGCTCAGAAGAGGAGAAAGCGGTGCAATACCCATAAATCGTAAACTATCGATCAATGGGAGACTTTCAATGTGGTCTGATAAATCGAGCTTCACACTGTTCCCAATCACTGTATGTGTTTAAGTGTGGCGAACACCATCCCATGCTTAAGACCAGGACTGTCTTGTGCCAATGGTAAAGCATGGTGGAGGCACAATCATGGCTTGAGCAGCCATATCTTGGAATTTTGCAGGCCTCATCATCACCTTGAAAGGTAGAGTCACTGCCAGCGACCATATACAAATTCTGGCCGACCGCACCATTCACCAAGAAGATAATGCTCCAATTCACACATCTGGTGTTGTCAAATTGTGGTTTAACAAGCATGCAGATGAAGTCTCGCACCTCCATGGGCGCCGCAGTGCCAGACCTCAATATTATAGAGTCACTATGGTAAATTTTGGAGAACACGGTTCAGGCTCATTTTCCACCTCTGGCATTTCTGCGAGAACTGGAATGATTTTTGCGTGAAGAGTGCTATCAGATTACATTATCCACCATCCAAGACTTATATTTGTCAGTTGGACAAATCTGGCCATCTTGGATGCCAAAGGTAGTCTAACACTATATTAGGTAACATATTAGGTAACATAATTTTGCTCAACCCTTGCAAATATCTTTTTGCTGAGATGTACCTGTTGCAGGTGGTCATGGCCTTTGTTTTCAATGGCATTTCTGTCTTCTATTTGACGTTTTCTCCTCTCTTTCTGCTTTCTATATTTATGATATCTCCAAAATTGATGGACTTGAAGCCATGCCTTATAAAGCAATGGTGATCTGGACTGGAGGTCAGGGGGCATTTGCTGCTTAGGCCAGCAAAAGTAATATATTTAGGGTTGGTGGAGTGGAGATACTCCCCCATTCTGACCTTCATTAGTAAGTGATGACCGCTGGCCATCATATAGCCAACTACTCCCTGTTCAGACCTGTAATAGAAACGCCTGGCAGAGGGAAGTCTTCCATCATTGACTTCCTTTGTGACTCTGGGATGTTATGTGACCAAAAGTGGAGCAAAGGAGGTCAGTCTTTAAAAGATGCAAAACTGTGAGATGTGCTGCCATTCATTCAGGGAAGTGGAATGAAAAGGATTATTAGTGATGATGTCATGGAATTTTACACAGTATTTTGTTAAGGTAAGTCCATACAATTTTCCCTGAGCAGAGGTCATCTTGTTCAGCTCATAAAGTACAACATATTTTTAATGCAGCTCTCCACAAAAGGACCCAGAAAACAATGGATTTCTGTGTGCTATGTTTGTACTTCCAGACTGCTGGGCAGAGCAGTGCAGAAAAATGCAGACATGTTGCATTTTTCCACACTGCTCCGTAGCCATCTGCGTGACTGAGTATTTATGCATGGCAGTGGAGCTGCTGGGCAAAGAAATGAATGGAAAGACAATTTGTAACATTCCATTAAAGTTTACAAAAAAAAAAAAGGGAAACAGTGGCTTGCATTTTTCCCCTAGCTGTGATCACTACCCGCAGAGAAAAACAGAACATTATGTGGGTAATGTGATCCTGCCTTTACAGTTCAACCCTGAAAATCCCCTTTCTAACATATACTTCACATGTGAAAAACTGTGACAATAAACTAGGTTCATCAAAAAAACACCTACTTCTCACTATGGTCACCAGTCATCGTGGCACACTTTGTATGCTGAACTTTCTTTAGCTCACAAGAAGGGGCTAGTTGGTTGTGTTTGTTTTTCACGCCAAATGTTCTTAGTCCACCCATGTTTTAAAGAATTAAAGATGAATTCTGGGATAAGGAAGAACTGTCTATTGTCAGGGGTCTCCAAACTTTTTTAATCAAGGGACATTTTACTGTCTTTCAGACTCTAGGGGGGCCAAACTGTGGCCACTGGTAGTAGAAAATGCCCCAGCATTAATGAGAGTAGACAGTGTCTCAGACTTGGCTTTCAGTGGATTAAAAAAAAAATACATGGTATATGTGGTCAGTAGGAAGAGGAATAGTGCGCCTTCATTGGTGTCAGTGGGGAAAAATAGTGCCCCTTCATTGGTGTCAGTGGGAGGAATAGTGCTCCCTTATTGGTGTCAGCGAGAGGAATTATGTCCCATTGTTGGTGTCAATGGGAGGAATAATGACCCACTGTTGGTGTCAGCAAAAGGAATTGTGACTCATTTTTTATGTCAGTGGGAGGAACAGTACCTTGCATCAGTGAGAGGAAGAGTGTCCCAGGGGGCAGATAAAGTGAAGTAAAGGGCCGCCGTTTGGAAACCACAGGTCTAAATATAAGCAGCATGTGTGTTCTCACATGCATTTTGGTGTGCTTTATGTATTTCTCCCAGATCTGTGCAGTGATCCAGTGTGAAATTTTGTTTCTGTGCAGGAGCTTCCTGTAATAAAAGCTGGTCAATACTTCTCTCTCTCCTTGTGCATGGTGACTGACCTTTTCTCCATTTCTCACATAGTTTTCTTCCCTTACACAGCTCTGCCCTCTGCGCAGACTATGTGCTGCACTGTGCTGATGTCACTACCATTTTATAAGGCAATATCTGGGTTTACAAAGGCATTTGGTGCACATAAAGAGGATGTATATCCATTGTGGATGTTGAGGAATATATTTAAATTAGGTATTTCTGCCTGAAGTTCAGCTTTAAACTTCCTGATCAGCCAACTCTGCCCAATATGAGCCTTCCTGTCCTTTAGAGTTCCCGAACTGCAAACTAAACCATGTACAGTATGTATATCTGAAAATGAAACCTGTAAAACTCTGCTCCTTTTTCCCTGCTTATAAGATGACACAACAAAGAATTTGTATTAAAAAAAATGCATGAAACCTTTTACAGTCACCTTGGCTGAAGTACAAGGTGAAAAATTTCTAAAATCTTTTTGAAGCCCATTGACCATGTTTGGCATCCAGAAGAAGGCTGTTAGACTGCAGTGCACATTTATTTTTGTTCACATTTAGAGTACATGTAAATCCTAACTAAATAGTGTTTAGTTTGCTAACACACTGTATATGATAAACAATTGCCATTTTTATACTATTTTCATGTTTTTAACATCCTTTAATCTCCTGCATCCTCTTTGCTTCAACTTCTTACCTACTGTAATACCCTCCAACATGGTATTTCTCAGGGTGACAACAGTGGAAAATGCCTGTGCAATGTGCATCACTTTTAATATCCATTGGTGGGATGTATAACAGGGTAATAATGCAGGAGAACAATTGGGGCACAGGGGCAGAGCATTATCACACTATAACAGTGTATATCTACACAGAGACCTTCATGGTATCATTACTAGGCATTATTTTAATGAATAGGCTTACATTTAGTGATCAGTCTTATATATACATTAAGGCAGTTTTCTCCAAATTGAAGCCCGGGGACCAGATGTGTCACTTTGCTTGCTGTATCCAGCTCATGGGGCACTATATCTCCCACTGATAAGAAGTAATATTCCTCCCACTGACACCAACAATGGGGCAATAATTCCTGCACCCACGTATACAATGGGGCACTATAGCTTCCAGTGACACCATTGATGGGGCAATATTCCTCCCCCTTCTGTATCCACTGGCCACAGTCATTGTCCACCCCCCTCCCCCCCAAAGTTTGAAGGACAGAAAACGGAACTGGCCATTTGTTTAGAACATTTGGAGACCCCTGCATTAAGGCAATCCTTTCCTTTTCTAGTGTTTACAGAAACTGTTGCAAAAGATGAACAATCAATTTCATAACTCACTACTTATTCGGGACACAAAACCTCTGCTCCAGTGCTCCAGACTTTCCTCCAAGACCCAGTAATTGCCCCATTGGACGTCAGAATTGTCCCTCTTATATAGTATTGAGAGGTCAAAGTAGGCTGTCAATCAATATCCACACAAAAAAGACACCTCTGCCTTTCCAGTCACATTTTATTGCTTTCTGTAGGTCACTAGGCAAACATCAGCTGCTAAGGGGAATAGTCATAGGCAGAGATGAAGGCTTAAGCTGGCCATACATTAATCAAAATTCATCCAGCTCAGCAGGGACCAGCCGAATTTTGTCCTTGTATGGGCTAGATCAGGGGTCTCCAAACTTTTCAAGCAAAGGGCCAGTTTACTGTCCTTCAGACTTTAGAGGGGCTGGACTGTGTCCAGTGGGAGTAGAAAATGCCCCAGGCTCGGCATCAATGAGAATAAACATTGCCTCAGGGATGGAGGTCAGTTACAAGGTGCCTATTTTCAGTAGGAGAAGGAATAGAGACCCATCATTGTATCAGTTGGAGGAATAGTACCCCATCATTGTTATTACTGGGAGGAATAGTACCCATCATTGGTATTACTGGAAGGAACAGTGCCCCATCATTGATATTAGTGGGAGGAATGCTCCATCATTGGTGTCAGTGACAGAAATTATGCCACATTGTTGGTGTTAGTGGGAGAAATAGTGCCTCACATTTGTGGGAGGATTACTGCCCCAAGGGCTGGTTAAAGGCCTGCAAAGGGCTGCATCCGGCCCTCGGGCCACAGTTTGAAGACCACTGGGCTAGATGATTGTACGCAATTACATCTATCAATCAACTTGAATACAATCAGTCTGTCAAGTTTTTCCTGGCTGCTTAGTGCCGCTGACTATTGCCAGCAACACTGATCATTGTATTTTGCCAATGGGGAGAACACAATAGCACAGCAGGAAGGATTCCCTCATCAGCACTGAGTGTGTTGATAGGGGAATTGCCATATCAACCATATGGTTGAATATAAAAAGGTGTATAACGTATGGCCTGCCTTATTGGTTGACTTTTGACAAAATGTTGAAATGTTTATATCTTCAAGATTGCTCTTTAGTCTGCCTTGGATGTTTGGATAAAAAAGGAATGTAATTGAAACAGCTGATGGAGGGAATTATAGAGGTACTGCTAAGTTTGGTAACTGACCAGTAAAAAGGTTCACTTTAAAAGATTCATAGAATACTCAGTAGAAATTCACTCTGAGCTGCTGCAAATTTTTGACATACAAAATCTTTGCAGAGCTAACAGCAGTTGGAGCCAAACATAGGACAGGGTGAAATGATCACTGTATATTCACTAGTACATATACTTTATATTAATAATGCATGTTTTTTAAGAGTTGTTGCCGCTTTTGGCAGTGTGATAAAAGTGTTTTCTTAAAGTGTTACTTACATACTGCAGTTTGAACCTGTCTCCTCTTAGTATAACACATTTCACTTCAACATAATGCATAGTTACAAATGATATGCTAAAGACGTGATTTGTCAAATACAAGCTGTGATCAAAGTGCTGCAGCTCTGATCAGAAAACACATCACAGTCTGATATTAATGTGGACGCTTGCTGCCACATTAGTATTTTAGTCTTGTGACAAGTCTTTTGTGTTGGAAAACATCTATACCTTATATAGAAATGAAAATTGTCATCATACGGTAGTTCACGCAGAACTCCATGAGCCTGTCCAGGCTGCTGCATCAGCTGGATACCAAAAAAGACAGGAGAGATAAAACACCAGTTCCATCTTTCTGCAGCAAAACGTCAACATACATCTAAAAATGTGATATACATAAGTACTGTATTCAGAGCTAATAGCTACTGCTTTGATAGTTTGCAACTGGTGAACATGTGTTAACTGTAAAGAGATCCTTTTGAATACGTCTCATCAATCATATGACAGTAAAGGGCTCTGTTTGTTATTAGCCCAGCTCGGGATCTTTTGCAAGCCTCCACTGTGTGCAGATGATTTTATTGTAGGATTTATCTGATTACAGGAGTGCTACACACCTAACAACTATGTGGGAAAACTATGGCCTCTGGTTCCATGTTCCTTTGTCTTAGTGCATGTTTATGGATCAGGCCTGACTCGACTGAGAGCAGTAGACTTGCTACAAGAACAAAAATGTAGCATATTGCAGCTTACCAGTTCTTAGATGTGATGGATGCATACGTTTTCTTTTTTTAAGGCTTTTTTTCTTTTATTTTCACCTGGTGACCTGGCCAGTAAGTCTGTTAGTTTTCAACTTCCTTTACCAGACCAAGCTGTCCAGACAAAGTGTCAGCTACAGTCAAAATATTTAACTCTGACAGTGATGCTTACATTGGTTCATTGATGTAAAACCTTTATCCCAAAAGGAAAAAAAACAGTTGCTGTGATGGCTTAATAAGCATTAGCTTTAGTTTGTTAGTGCAGTGGTCTCCAGTGGTTTGTTAGTGCAGTGCTGCAGTGGTCTCCAAACTGGCCCAGGGACCGGATGCAGCCCTTTGCTTGCTTTTATCTGGCCCTTGGGGAATTATTTTCCCCACCATCAGCAACAGTGGGGTATAGTTCCCACCACTGACACCAACAATGGGGCACTATTCCTTCCACTAACCCCAATAATGGGGCATTATTCCTCCCACTGACACCAATGATGGGGCACTATTCCTCCCACTGGCACTAACAATGGGTAACTAATCCTCCCACTGATACCAGTGATGGGGCACTATGTCTCCCATTAATACCAATGATGAGGCATTGTTTACTCCCACTGATGCCAGGACATTTTCTTCTCCCACTGGCCACAGTCCGGCCCCCTAAAGTCTGAAGGACAGTAAAATGCCCTTTGTTCATAAAGCTTGGAGACCCCTGGTCTAGTGCATCTAACTCTACCCATCTCCTACAACAATACTGCTGTCTATGGGTGTCCATTTCTCTTCTATCCAGAGGGGAGATGCTCTAAAACCGGCCATAGATGGAAGGACTAGCTGAGATTTGATCCTTCTATGGGAATCTGATTGTACCCAAGTTGATCCATCAATCGACTTGGGTATAGCCAGCATGTTGGATCTTTAGCATGTGATTATTGCCAGGGGCAATACAATAAACGTTGTTTTCTCTCAGCAGGGATGGCTCCTCGTGCCCCCCGTCATGAGAACAAAATAGCTTTGCAGGAAGGATTCCTCCCATCAACACTGATTGTGTTGATGGGGGAATCCTAAATAAATGGGCCTAAAGCAGCCCATAAATTATGCAATTTTCATTCTTTCCACCACAGATCGTCAGCTGAAAATAAAGGAAAAAACTAAAATAGAAATAAATACAGCCACCACATTTAAGGATTGGTAAGCTACAATATATAACATTTTTGTTTCTGTGTGTATTATGGCTTTAAACTGCACCTAGGTTCAGATATTGTTTCTTATTCATGTGTATTCATACTGTAACTTGTAACATCCTTTATTTGTTCTTTTTGGTTGGGAAAATGTACCACTGAAAATGCTTTGTAACCAGAAAGCAAGAGGGTCATACGCCGAAGACATCACTAGGCTTATAACCAATTTTATTTAGGCCATGCTTACATGGTACTGAGTAATGCCTTGGAATCACCCCACACTGATGTGTATCACACATATGGACTTATTAGTAGAGAGGAGTGAAATGCGTCAAAGCAGGTTTTCAAGGCAGGACTCACCAGCATGTGTGGTATGTGTGGCCTGGATAAAGTTGGTGTTATGCCTAGATTGCCATCGGTATGCAGTCCTCCTGTTTTCTGGTTACATGATTCACCTGTGGCTGGAGAGGAAATGAACTTTTTGCACCGGTGTTATTTTCCTTTGATTAGACTAACTGAAAATGTTTTGTTATTTTGGACTAACACGCTATCTTTAAAATATTTGCATCATGTCTGCATCTCTTCATATGCCATTTGCCTTACACTGTAAGGTTTAGGCAGTACAAAGTCAATGTATTTAATTTGACAACATTCTTGTATAATTGTTGACTTTGGTGTCCACCAAGAGCAAGCACTATTTGGAGTATGCTATTCTGTTACCATGTAAATATTCCAGTGAATGATTATCTCCAAACCACAGTCCAGTGTATCCACTTGCCCTGGTTGACCAAGATCTCCAGAAAGTATGCAAAGAACGTAACCTGATGTTACGATTAGTCTGCACAGAAATAAACGGGTGGCAGAACACTCTTAAGGAATATCGAGCTTAAACTATGCATGAAGATCTCCTAAAATTCTACCTATTTGGCTGTTAAGTTGACCTACTGGCTTCATAACTGTTTATGTCAATGACTCAAAACAGCCATGCAGATAAGGATTCCCAATTTTTCTTTGACTTTCCTAATCCACATACTTGTTCTAGGTCAGAATGTATTGAATCCAGGGAGTCACAACCAACTACTGTTTAAAGAATAAGGTCAGCAATGGCAGACCCCATATTTTTCATGTCTGGTTTACTTTAATTTGATCTGCTCAAAATAGGATAAAAAACAGAAGATCCTAGGTCTCTCCATAGCTTGTGGATACTATGGGATTCATTTTCTAATGGCAAAGGGAAGAAAATTTTCACCACATTCACTAAGCTAAGGGAAATTTTCTTGGCAAAGTGAACAGCCTCAGGGCCCCCAAGCTGCCATTTTCAGGTCTCATATTAGAGAGGAATATGAATTGGCCATATCATAGCCAACATAACTCACATAAAAATCCTCTCAAAATTTTTTAAGATAATCGTGTTATTATTAATCAGGACACATCATGGCTAATATTTAATTTTGCCCCTCCCTAGAATCAATTATTGCATTCACCATAAACTCACTTTATTGGAAATATATCACCCTTATAGTTTGTTTTTGCTGGCACAAGGCATTTGCTGCTAAGTGACACCTGGATCTTTGATAGAGGCAACACAAGTTCTTACCTAATCTGTCCTCCCATAACTATTCCAGTGGTCATTGTGTTCTTGAATACTCTATAGAAAGAATGAAGGTCCAGTAAACTCCTAAGCTGGACACACACCTTTTAGATTTCTTTTGTTCAGCCTGTGGAATGAATGAAAGAAATCTAACAGATTCCTCAAATCGTGCTAAATAGTAGGGATTGACAGACCTACCACTGGTGATTATTGTATTTTGATAGCTGGCAACATCGTTCAGAATACTGGAACATTGTTTGCATCTGACTGGATGAAATTATTGTTCTGTTGACAATTTCCTTCCTGGCTTCTTCAATTTTTCAACTGAAGGACATTGGGTGGAGTGGTGCTGACAGCACCATCTTTTAATTGAATACAGGTATTTGGATAATGTTTTCGTACTTCCATATTCCTTTTTTTAATTTGTTGGTTTTTGTTTTGCTTGCTTCCAGTGTCCTTAGTTGTTCAAATAGCAAACAAATCATTGTGAGCATTTACCTCTCTACTGTCACACATTCATCCAAGATGTCGAAAAAAAGGGACAGAGTAAAAGTATTTATTTTACTTGGAAATAGTTTATTTTGTTTCATGTGATGATATAACATGCAGAAAAAACATCTGACAATCACAATGAGATGTTTACAAAGATTCTGCTTTTTGGAAAGACATAAAAGGATGAACTAGAAAAACACTTTTATGAAGAAAGGAAATAATACCAAAATGGAATCCGCAGTACACAAAACAGTGATTGATTTACTAAAGGAACAAAGAATCCTAAGCCAACCATGTGCAACAATCATGTGGTCCTCGTTTCCTTCACAAATGACAGGAAATTCAAATTGAACAAGTGGATATCATCTACTGCTTTACTAAGGATTTCGCATTGTCAAGGTGTATTTCATATGACAATGTGGGTAGTGATGATGTTCTGTAACTCATAGCAGACATTCAGGAATTGGCAGACCAGGGCTAATGGGACTTGGTCCTTTCATTATCCATCATATCAACCATCATTATTATTATTATACAGGATTCTTATAGTGCCAAGAGTTTGCACAGTGCTTTACAATGTTGAGGGCATACAGTACAATTACAATACAATGCAATACAGTAGGAAACAGAGGGCCCTTCTCGTAAGAGCTTAAAATCTAAAAGGGAGGGCCAATTGATACAAAAGGCAATTATGCAGAAAATAAAGTACAGATATTAGGTGGAGGCAGGAAAGGCGTGTTTGAAGAGCTGGCTTTTCAGGGATCGTCTAAATGTAGACAGAGAAGGAGACAGTCGGACAGATTTTGAATTCCATAAAGTGGGAGAGACTCGGGAGAAGTCCTGGAGGTAAGCATGGGAGGAGCATCAATATTATTATCCATCATATCAGTGAAAGAGAGAAAGATCCAGCACAATACACAGTAGCATCACATAAAGAAAAAATCTACTTTCCTAACTAATTTTGACTCTCCAGAGATGGGGAAAAAATGTCACTAAAACCACAGCTCTGAAGATTCTCCTGTCTCTGTTCATGCTGAGACCAGGGAACAAAGGATCCATTTTCTTATACAAAACTATTGTTCTTTTACCATAGTAATGATAACTTTGACTCTGACTTCTGCTAGAAAGCATGACAGGGGTGATGTGTGCTAAGTAATACTTGTGTGGCCGCAACATAAAGAAAACCTATGTTGGGAGAATTAGTCAGCCTGCCATTGTTGTCCTCTACTTCTACTTGTGTTCCTGTGGCTTCAAATCTTCCTGAGCCACTGACTTGGAACGTGTGCAGATCTAGAGTCCTGACTTTACTTGCTAAGTCCTGGTTTCAGGTAAGAGACTTAAAATATTGAAATAATTAGAATACTATGATCAGTGCCATTCCTTCTATGGTACGGAGGCTGGAGTGTCCACATCCATACTCCGGCCTCAGCACTGTTCTGTAAGGCTGAGTCTGGTAAAACCATAGGCTCAGTGTTACTGAGCTCCCTGCACAGCTGCTGCCCCTGTCACACAGTGACCAAGGCTCCTACGTAACACTGAGCCTGTTAAGAGTGCAGAATCAATGTCGCCATGAACAGCGCTGCTGGCCTCTTCACCTGCCTGTTTGAGTCTTTTACTTAGTGATGCAGTGATGCTGAGCCCACACTTTGTACGA
The DNA here is from genome assembly GCF_062004578.1 of Staurois parvus. Taxonomy (NCBI): domain Eukaryota; kingdom Metazoa; phylum Chordata; class Amphibia; order Anura; family Ranidae; genus Staurois; species Staurois parvus. Next base: position 1,711,888 of record NW_028317867.1, on the reverse strand, counting down.
GCTCAGTGCCAATGAGATGACCATTTTTGCTGCAGGGAATGGGGGGAGGTGCAGAAAAATGTTACCTTTGGTGGCCTCTGCCACCAGCATGACTAGAAATTAACAATTTCAAAAGACAGTTAGCAATGGCACACCTCCATACTTCTCTCAGTATGCAATTCCTTTAATACATTCTGATTGGTAACCATCAATTACTGGATACCATTGCAGTCTCACTGCTCTTGGCAGCACATAAGCTGATTATCCCATATAGTTTAATATATACAAGAGGGTCAGCCTGCATGAAATCAGTGAAATCAGTGAACTGCTGTTGTAATTTAGGAAGCATTGTAACTACATCTGAAAGCCATCGTAATTCACCGTTACATGTGACATAACTGTGCTTCTCATGCTGTTTGTGGGTAGAAATGTATCCTCTTGTCACATGACTCATGAATTTTAGCTCTGTGCTGGATGCAGCATCCCTTCCATGTTCCAATATTTGTGGGCGAAGTTTCAGAAAAAGGCAGATGCTGGAACCATGGAACACACTGATCAGCATTGTTGTAGGTTGAAACATAGGGCTTCCCACAAAATATGTTTGCCAGTAACATGGAATTAACTAGCTAAGTAGCCAGATATAGAATTAGAGTGGCAGGCTGACAGGTATATTGCATGAAAACATTTTGTGTATCATTAAGTGAACCTTTAAATAACCTATTTCCATAAACCTCACAAATTAAATCTTTCTGGTGTTGCATATATACTTGATTGTTCCAGCTGAACTATAACCACTAAAGCAGAATATTTTTTTTTTCTCACAGGTGTAAAGGTGCATCACACTATGGCCTTACCAAAGAGCGCAAAAGACGTTCACAGGATGGTTCCCCAGACTGCAGCTCTTCATTAGACTTAACCATAGCAGCAGTGTCGCCAGAACTATCAGCTGCGTCTGCAGCTGCAGCCTTAGTAAATGATGAAGCAGGTCAGGACAACCCTGTATATAGCTCACCCACAGGAGACAGCCATCTGGGAGTTGGATCTGAAGAACACTTTAGAATAAACCGGAATAGGAGTAAGTCATGATCACCTTGCTTAAGACTTATTGCTTTTAATATCAAAGCTATCACAGGTGCCATGTCCTATTAGCATTTATTTACAGTGCCATTAATTATGGCTTTTAAATGAGACCTGCTTCATATCAAAGTCCTAAAGGAAATGTACAGTCTTTACAAATATTTCTAGATTTGTATTTGAAATTGATCAGCTTGATGTTTTATAGTCACATCTATGTGTGTTAAGGTTTTTAAAAATCTTACTTCTGTGAATACAGAATGGAGGCTCTGCTTCCTTCTTTTGTTTTCACCCAGGATTCACATGTTTTTCCATTGCATCTAAGTAAAAGGATGTGTGTAACTTGTGTGAATCTTGGGTGAAAACATCTATAAAGAGACCTATAGGCTTTCATAGTGAGAAGGAATAATAGTATGCACTGCTGCAAAGCAGGAAGCAGAGCCCGTATATGTAATAAAACATCATGGCTGCTCTCATGTACATAATTGCAAACTACTGTATTCACAGAATGTCATCTGATCCTGAGGACAAACATCAGTGCAATGATAACACAAAATATTTGCTCATTGAAAATACACTATCATTTCCCTTTAAATAAGCTATGGTAGTAGCTCATGCTTTTAACGGAAGAAAATAGTAAAAATCCCCACCTGGCTGTGAATGAATTCTTCTTCAGCAATGATAATAGGGATAGTTTGTACCTGAAACATCAGAATTTAGGCCTGGATAACACCTTAGCTATGACTAAAGCCCCCCCGGGGCAGAAATGCGTCAGTCTTTTCCTTGTATCTTGGAAGCTTTTAACCGCTAGTACTCAATAAGGTACTTTTTATGCTGTTCATTTGCTTACTATATTTTTGGCTTTATTCATATCACCTATCTATTATTTTTAATATAAAGCATATGTAAGTCCTACCAGTAAACATTTCCATACCCCCCTTTGGTTTTCTAAATATGCGATTGAAAGTGTTTTGCTATGTCTACTCAATAAGTGCACAAGATTACCTAAAATGTAAAAAGCGATTAAGGATTGTTTATCATAATCGCCTTATTATTTATGTTGGTGGTGGAGTGATACAGTTGTAGTCATATATATACATATATATATATATATATATATCTTTATTTGTATTTTTATTTTATTTATTAATTTTATATATGTCTCTTGGTTTTCATCCCAAGTTGTATGGATATGTAAGGAGTTGTCACACAGGTCATGTGTTGGTTCACTTGATAACTACAGGGGCAGCGCTACACTATTCACTTTGTTTTTTTACATTACATGCCATACATTACATACATACTGTATTGTTCTTGGGTTTAAATGTACTGGAGTTTGAATTTAGTTTTGAATTTTCTTCAGCTTCATATACTGTACACAATGTACCCTAACATAAATACTTTTTTCTTTACAGGTCGTAATTTTGAACGTTCCACAGTCAGGAGTCTTTCATTTAAAAAGCTAAACCGAGCACTCAGTGTCCTTCGAAGAACAAAAAGTGGAAGTGCCGTCATACACTCCGCAGACCGAGAACGAGCAAGCCTGCAAAATGCAAATATTACAGAAGATTGTATAGGTTTGAACCATTGTTTTATACATCCAGTTAAAAGTCATAAATATGGTTAATAAAAAACAACAAAAAGGAGCTGATCAATGACAGTCTTGGAACGGGAAAGCATTTATGTTCCCTATTTTAGCAAATGAGCGTCTTCATTTCTTCATTTTATTTTACAATCTCATCACTATTAATCTGCCCTAGAAAGATGACACTTTGAGGACATGTTTACACCATAATACTTATAATGTGAGAATGTGTTCTGTTTAAAAGCATTGCCTTCTGCATTGCTTAGATTTTCACCTACATTGAAAAATAAAGGGTTTCTCTACTAGTGTGGGCAAGCCATCAAAGTTGACGTTTGTATAGTATTACTATACTGTAATGTTCTGAATTACAGGCATCCACTTTGGTGATATATTTCATATTTTTAGGCTTTTGTATCTTGGCATCCAGTTCCAGTTGTCATTGCAAGCATTTTAAATAATATTCCAGCTCTAAAGCATTCTTAATGCCCACTGCTAGGGAACACACAGGGTCAGAGGCGTCCATAGGGTTGATGTCACCCGGTGCGGTAACACTTGGTGACACCCCCTCTGATGATCCCCGCAGAATGGATTGGATCTGCGGATTGAGCATAATGGATTGGAATTTGATCCATTCTGCTCAATCCGCAGATCCGATCCATCCTGCGGGGATCGTCGGCTTTCTTTACAACTTACCTTTTCTTGGAGCGGGTTTGGTGTCACCCCGTATAGGTTGCATGCCGATGATCCCCGCAGGATGGTTCGGATCTGAGGATTGAGCATAATGGATCGGAGTCTGATCCATTATGCTCCCCAATTCGCAGATCCGATCCATCCTACGGGGATTGTCGGCATACAACCTATACGGGGGACACAAAACCCGCTCCAAGAAAAGGTAAGTTGTAAAGAAAGCCGACGATCCCCGCAGGATGGATCGGATCCATTCTGCGTTAATGGTTGGCTTGCTTTACAACTTACCTTTTCGTGGAGCGGGTCCAGTGTCACCCCGTGCGGTCGGTGTCACCCGTTGCGAGCTGCACCCCCCGCACCTGCCTTGGGACGCCACTGCACAGGGTGACATGCAAAGTCCAATTGTTGCAACTGATAAGTGCAATTCCAGGGTTGCTTGGGATGAGCAGGCAAGGTCTAGAACATGTGTTTTCATAGAGTGTTATAATAAAGTTGATTTACTAAACGAATATAGACTGCGTTCTGCAAGGGCACTTGCTCCAGAGCTTAGTAAATGAGGGTAGTTCTGCTGACATCTATTATTCACACATGTGCAAGCTAAATGCTGTTTATTTTTCTTGTTTCTATGTAATTGAGTATTCTTTGCAAAGTGAAGCTTCACTTTATTTACTAGGCTCTGGAGTAAATGCCTTTGCAGAGTGCAACTGTACTTGCGAAGTGCACAGTCTATTTGCCTTTAGAAAATCAACCCCTGTGAATGCTTTCAAAACAGTTCATTATCATACAAAGATGTTACTACTTGTTTTTCTGTAAAAAATTGAGAATAAAATATTCCTCCATGAACTGACTCAGGAAAAATATCACATTGGGTCTCATTGGCTTAGCTGTGTGTTTGAAGATCAGCAGACATTTCAACATCTGCTCTTCTTAGTGAGACATCTGTCTGTCTGTGGGTTACTTTAGATGTGCAGTGTTGGATGTCTGGGGAAGGTATTTAAACCTTGTTACAGAACTTACCAGTGTTAAAAGAAAAGTAAAAGGCCCAAATGCATTACTGTTTATGCAGTCCTGCTGCATTATTACAGTAATAAACATTGAGGGTTCAATTGGGTTTTAACATTTATGATTTACCACGGCTTACTAATCATTAGTTAATCCAGGAAGAGTGTGTTAAATGTTTTGGGTCACCTGACGTGGGTGGTCGAGCAATATATACACCCCCAGGGGTTCTGCTGCTTGCTGTATTCTCTGAAAAGCTTTATTGAAGGCCAAGATCCACAGAAAGCACACAAAGGCCATGCTGCAAGTAAATCTAGAAAGTATTTAATTTATTCTTATCTAAAGCTACAGACACAATTACAGTACAATCCTTATATATTGCATGAAAAAATGATTAAAATATTTAAGTTGTGTCACACAAGGACATATATTCAGATTTCTGTCCTAGAAAAACACAAGGTATCTTATTATTTTGAAGAAAAACAATATAGCAGACATCGAAGTCTCTGGAAATACTAAAAACAAAGCAATAAGGAATCTTCCAGCTATCACAATATAGTGTTATTACTTTATACATGGATGTTAGCGCAATAATGCAACGGAGGTCTGGTTATAAGTGTATAAAAAGGAGAAAAATCCATATTCTATAACCCATGACATGGTTACACATTTACACAAGTACTGAAAGGTCCTATACACAAAAGATGGTACCTGTAGGCTATTAGTGCCAAGTGCTTTTCTGATAGAAAAGAGGGTCCTATTTATCTTATATTCTATGCTTGGCAGATATTAATGCTGCAGCACAAGTGCTGGCTAATAGCTCCCAATGGGAATTCAAAGTTAGACTTTTTATAACCACAACACGTGGTATCAAAGAGTTATTGGGAAGAATCTGGAGGCAGAAGACATGATGGTTGTTACAATACCAAGTGCTGGTATCCTGCAAAAGCAGGTGTAGCTGGATCAGTGCAGCTGCACAGAGGAAACAGGATTCAAACTAAGTGCAAACCAGATTTATTAGGAACATAGCTTGTGGCAAAAAACCCACAATAGCTGAAACAAATACCAACAATAGTGAAACACATGTGATGAGTAAAACCTAGTGAGAAACTAACTATTCTAAATTATATACAAAGCAGAGGGAGAGATCAGGTAAGACTGGGTCAAGTGGGAGAGGGCATGGGGCACTGGGTAAGAAGTCAGGAATGGTGGCATAGCAAGGATCTGGTAGAAGTGGAATTTGTGGAGGCAACAGGATCAGGGTTACAGGTTCAAGTAGTGGGAATATGTACAAGGTAGTTGGGTTAGGGTGACAGGTATGAGGCAGCAATGGTCAGAGTAACAGATACAAGGCACAGGTAAAGGATCAGGATCACTGGATTCAAGGCAGCAATCAGGCAGTTTGGACACATATGAAAAATTATAAGGCATTGTGAAAACTTGGAGAGGGAGCTAAATACCCTTCCAGCAGCCAGCAGATCTTCTGTCTGCTGGGGGACGCTGGGACTACACCCTTCAGGTTTGGGAACCATACAGGTGATCCAAATCCTAACGATGGCCCACTAGATTTATTGAACAGGATACAGTATCATTATTTTTATTACTAATTTTTTTGCTATATTTTATTTATAAAGCACAAGACTCAAATCTGAGAAAAAATTATTTATATGGACTATATTGAAGTTCACTGAAATAGTGTCTACATGTATTAAAGGTGCAAGAAATTGTATATTTTAAATGTCTTGCTTGTGTTATGCTTGTGATTCAGCATCAATTCCAGTAGAAAATCCCCAGCCCCAGAAATAGGTTGCAAATTCAGACCGCTGTGCTGTGTGTGACATCAGAGGTCTATCTGCAGCTGGTCCAGCACTTGCATTCCTTACTATAAAAACCCTGAAAGCAGCAACATTCATGCTTCCTGCCCAGGAAAACACAACGAAGCAGAGGCAAAGACATAACAATGTCAGACTGGTTTCTCACAAAAGCACTGTGGTCTCTATCCGCAGCCTATTGCCAGGGCACAGGACATTGTAGTGGCACTGGAACTAAATTATAAACAAAACACAGGAAAGACATTTCAAATATCTTCCACCTTCAGTTTATCTAGATACAGCAGTCCTATATAATCATTGAGCAATTTATTAGGAACACTATACTAATACTGGGTAGGGCCTTATTTTCATCTCAAAACAATTTTGTTGCATGGATTCCACAAACATTCTTTTGTGATTATAGTCGATGTAATGGTCAAAAATACCTGAGATAACATAGTTTCCCCACTCCCAATAGGCCTCCTGTTATGGCTCCCTCACAGGGAGCGTCGGTCCATTTTGAGCCCCTCTTTGTCACATTCTCTACATCTCTGGGACACAGCGTGCAAACTATATCCTTTGAAATCACCTCACACTCTGGTGGCCCCTCTTTTTAATAATCCTTATTTCCCCCAGGGCAGAATCTCCATCAGTTTGCCTGGTGGGTCCATAAGGGACGCTATAGGATAGTGCATTTTATAGATCACAGAGGGATCAGACAGTCTTTCTACTTTTTACAAATGTTTCGGATGCCCGCCACACTTCCACTTGTGTTAAATTATTATTATTAGTATACAGGATTTATATAGCGCCAACAGTTTTCTCAGCGCTTTACAATATACGGGAGACAATACAGCAACAATACAGTTCAATACAAGAGGGAAAGGAGGGCCCTGTTCCTTGGAGCTTACAATCTAGGAGGGAGGGGCTAGTGGTACAAAAGGTAGTAACTGTGGGGGATGGACTGGTTGGAGGAGTAGAAGATTCCATTATTAGTTAAGGGCAGGATAGGCTTCCTTGAAGAGATAGGTTTTCAGAGATCGCCTAAAAGTGAGTAGAGTAGGTGATAGTCTAATAAATTGGGGTAGAGAGTTCCAGAGGATGGGGGAAGCTCTGGAAAAGTCCTGGAGACAAGCATGGGAAGAGGAGACAAGGGAGCTAGAGAGCAGGAGGTCTTGCGAGGAGCAGAGAGTACGGTTAGGGTGATATTTAGAGACAAGATCGTTGATGTAATTTGGGGCAGAATTATAAATGGCTTTATAGGTTATTGTTAATGTTTTAAATTTTATCCGTTGGGCAACGGGAAGCCAGTAGAGGGATTGGCAGAGAGGGGTGGCAGATACAGAATGGTTAGTAATGTGGATAAGTCTGGCAGCTGAAGAGGGGATAGCCTACGATGAGGTAGGCCAATGAGAAGGGAGTTGCAATAGTCAAGGTGAGATATAACAAGGGAGTGAATAAGTTGCTTAGTGGTTTCCGAGGTTAGGAACGGTCGTATCTTGGAGATGTTTTGGAGGTGAAGTCTACAAGATTTGGACAATGATTGGATTTGGGGGTGAAAGGACAGATGGGAGTCTAGGATTACATCTAATACCCTGGCATGAGGGGAGGGACTGATGATTGTGTTTTTGATCTTGATGGAGAAGTCAAGGGAGCTCAGTTTTGGAAATATTGAGTTTGAGGAAGTGGAGTGACATCCATGCTGATATGTCGCTTAGTAGGTTAGTAATGCGAGAGGAGACTGAAGGGGTGAGGTGAAGGGTAAAAAGATAGATTTGTGTGTCATCAGCATAGAGATGGTACTTAAAGCCATGGGAGTTTATCAAGTGACCAAGGGAGGAGGTGTAGATAGAGAAGAGAAAGGGTCCAAGGACAGAACATTGAGGGACCCCTACAGAAAGAGGGAGTAAAGAGGAGGAAGCAGCGTTATAGGTAACACTGAAGGAGCGCTGCGATAGGTAGGTGGAGAACCAGGAGAGAGCAGAGTCTCCGAGGCCAAGAGAGAGGAGTTTTTTCAGGAGGAGGGGATGGTCATCCGTATCAAAAGCCGCAGAGAGGTCAAGTAGTAAGAGTACAGAGTAGTGGCCATTGGTTTTAGCTGTTAGTAGATCATTAGTGAGTTTTAGTAGGGCAGTTTCAGTGGAGTGTAGTGAGCAAAAGCCAGACTGTAAAGGGTCAAGAAGGTTGTTGTCAATGAGGTGGGAGCTCAGGCGATTGTAGACTAAGCGTTCTAAGAGTTTAGAGGTAAATGGCAGCAGGGAGATGGGTCTTAAGTTGTTCAGGTTGGTGGGGTCCAGGGAGGGCTTTTTGAGTATGGGAGTGATGTGTGCATGCTATAGAGGGGAGGGGAAGGCACCAGTAGAGAGGGAAAGATTGAAGATGTGAGTGAGGGAGCATAGGATGGAAGAAGAGGGTTACCGTAGTAGTTGTGAGGGGACAGGATCCAGGGGGCAGGTAGTGAAACGGGCTTCTGAGACCTCTTCGGTAGTAGCAAGGTCAAAAGAGGAAAGTGTTGAGGGAGGTTTAGTATAAGGTATGCTAAGTGGGATGGATGTGTGTGCAGTGGCGATGCCCCTAAGAATTGCATCAATCTTGTTTTTGAAATGATTTGCAGTGAGTGAGGTACTGGGTGGAGGTGGAGAAAGTAGAGAGTTAAAAGAAGAGAAGAAACGACGAGGACTGGATGCCAAGGTATTAATAAGAGTGACAAAGTAGGCTTGTTTGGCAGCATGAAGGGAAGAATTGTATGTTAAGAAAGCAGATTTACATCAAGTGAATGCTTTCTGGGATTTGGTTTTACGCCACAATCGCTCCAGAGCACGACTATGTCGTTTAAGATTTCTGGTGTCGTCAGTCTGCCAAGGTTGTAACGGTCGGGGCCTGATGCTTCTTGTTGTTAGAGGAGCAAGTGAGTCTAATGCAGATGAAAGCAAATTGTTGTAGACAGCAGTGGCCAGGTCAGGGCAGGACAGGGGCGAGATTCTGTCATAGAGTTGGTCAGGTGCAGAGTGGAAAGGAGCAGGGTTCAAGTTGTGAAGGTTTCTGCGGTTAATTGTTTGCTGCTTGGAGGGATAGGTGTTTGAAGGCGAGGACACTGTGAAGGTGATAAGATTGTGATAAGAGAGAGGAGAGGGGGTGTTTGTGAGGTTGTAGGGAAGGCAGAGATGGGAGAAACCAAGGTCTAATGTATTCCCATCAGAGTGAGTGGAGGACTGTATACACTGCTAATGCAAAAGATGAGATTAGGTTGAGGAGTTGGGATGTAGCCGGGTTGTTGACATTAATAGGTATGTTAAAATCTCTGAGAATGATAGTGGGTAGTTCAGAGGAGAGAAAGTAGGGTAGCCAGGTGGCAAAATCATCAAAAAAGCGGGACACCAGTGCCTCCCATAAATCACTAATTTCTTACAAACACTACATAGGGACCAGGTGGATACTGTATGTCCACTAGGACTTTATTTGAAAAATCAAACAGCATGGGAGTCGAACCTGGGTGAAGCTATAGAGAATTGGATATATTGGTTGACCACAGTGCACAGGAGAATAAGGAGATTACCTCCCTAGTAGAACCAAATTACAAGGTGTTGTCCCATTGGTACCTTATTCCGACAATGTTGGAAAATATCTACCCTGCCACCTTGCCCCTGTGCTTTCAAGGATGCAGGCAATAGGGCAATTTGTTTCATGTCTGGTGGTCTTGTCTGAAGGTTCAGTGATTCTGGATCAGAATACTCAATCTTACCTATTCAGTGACAGGGATGAACATACCCAAAAATGCCAAAACAGTGTTGTTCACCAATCTGTCGGATGAGATCCCCAGACATCTCTGAACCCTCATCTTCTTCATTTTTCCAGCAGCTAAAATTACCATAGTGCGAACGTGGAAATCACCCATGGTTAATGTTGCATTGGTCAAACACAAAATTTCTTGGATTATGATCAATGAAAAATTGACCAATATCCTTATGGATAAACAAGTCAGGTTTGAAAAAGTGTAGAATCCCTGGATTAAATACCTTCAAGCTCCTTAGTAACCAGGAGTTAGATGCCTGGGTCGAGGGGACCCATCTCCATCTTTTTCTCTGTTTTTCCCCTCTTCTTTGCTCTTTTCTCATTTTCTTTATGACCTTGATAATTTTTATATGAATCCCATTGTGGAGGCCAATGTGGGGGCCATAGAGCCTTTCCCGACCTCACATATATTTAGGCTTTCAGTATAGCAGGGGCAATACTTGAATTGCAGTTTAATAACACACATCTGTGGAGTCATGACTTTATTCTATTGTAACTGGGTAATTACAATTGTTGAGCTCTGCACCCTTGGTATGCTACTGTTCAGTTTGGCAGAGCCTGCCTGTCTGGATTGGTTCTTTTATTGTCTATATGTAACTTGACTGAGACGTGCTGGCCCCTGACCATGCTTGAGGGCACATCCATCTTTTGACATCTATTTGATAAAGTTTGTACCTTTTTATATTTTGCAAAATTTCTTGAATGAAAATTTAATGAAAGGGAAATGTTAAACTAGTTTGATTGTAAATAGAGATGAGCGAATCGAACCTGGCGAAGTGGAATTCGTTTCGAATATCAGGAAAAATTCGATTCGCATCGAATCCGAATTTTAGCAAACTTCGGGTGCACGAATCAAATTTTTCCCGATCAGCCGGCAAAAGTGTCCCTGCAGAGAGCTCCACTATTTCTGACAGTTCTGACAGTTCATTTACAGCAGTTGAAACATTGTATCTATTTGTTTCCATTTAGGATACAGATGTTTTTATTTGGAATTAAATAGATACAATGTTTCAACCGCTGTAAATGTGAAGGAACTGTCAGAGAACTGTCAGAAATAGCGGAGCTCTCTGCAGATACACTTTTTGCTGTACTTTAATTCTTCTTCTTTTCATTCTTCTTCTTCTTTTCATTCTTCTTCTTCTTCTTTTCATTCTTCTTCTTCTTCTTTTCATTCTTCTTCTTCTTCTTTTCATTCTTCTTTTCATTCTTCTTCTTCTTCTTTTCATTCTTCTTCTTCTTCTTTTCATTCTTCTTTTCATTCTTCTTCTTCTTCTTTTCATTCTTCTTCTTCTTCTTTTCATTCTTCTTCTTCTTTTCATTCTTCTTTTCGTTCTTCTTCTTCTTCTTTTCATTCTTCTTCTTCTTCTTTTCATTCTTCTTTTCATTCTTCTTCTTCTTTTCATTCTACTTCTTCTTCTTTTCATTCTTCTTCTTCTTCTTTTCATTCTTCTTTTCATTCTTCTTCTTCTTTTCATTCTTCTTTTCATTCTTCTTCTTCTTCTTTTCATTCTTCTTTTCATTCTTCTTTTCATTCTTCTTTTCATTCTTCTTTTCATTCTTCTTCTCATTCTTCTTTTCATTCTTCTTCTTCTTCTTTTCATTCTTCTTCTTCTTCTTTTCATTCTTCTTCTTCTTCTTCTTCGTCGTGCCCCGTGACTGCCCAAATGAGTGAAGTGTGCGGTGATTCTAAGATCGACGGCACTCATCTGCATGTCATACTGACTGACAGTATTATTTCTCTTCCCCAGCAGACTCCAAGGGCATTTAAATTAAAGGTACAGTGTTCTGCACTAATATAAAGGCTCTCTGAAGCCTAGAAACCCGTTTAATAAGTTAAATTCGCGGCGAATAAATTTGCATCGAATCGAATTTCTCCCGCAAATTCGGCGAATCAGCCGAATCGAATTTTTGAATAAATCGCTCATCTCTAATTGTAAATATGATGTTGTAGAATTAATATTAAAAATTGATGCCAGATATTTTTTCTATATTGACTTAGCTACATGTAATTATGAGAAAAATCCTTCTGACTTAACTTTACCCTATATTTATGTCTCCCAGTTCTGCCGAATCTGTCACATCTTATTCCTGATGGAGAGATAACCTGCATTAAAATCAATCGCTCTGATCCCAATGAATGTCTTGGAATTAGGATTGTGGGTGGAAATGAAACCCCTCTGACTCAAATCATCATACAACATATCTATCAGGATGGTGTCATTGCTCGTGATGGGAGGCTCCTTCCTGGAGACATGATCTTAAAGGTGAGTTTCCTTTTGTACCTTATTTATAGACAAAACAGTGCTTCAAATTCAATGTTTTGAGACTTCTTTAATACTTCCTTTAGCCTGTGTTAAACAGAAAAATCCAAAATCAACTCAACATAGTTCTGCTATGATTAGCTCCCCTCCCCCTTCAAAAACTGCTAAACACAATATTTTTTAGATGACCAATACCCCCACATTTGTCTGAATGAAGAAAGGGAATGTCATTCACACCTATGCAAAGTGGATGCAACTTTTATCAGCTCCTCAAGAGAGAAGGAGAACCTGTAGCTAAAACTATTTGTGCCTCTGGACTGTTTTATTAGATAGTTTCGTATATTTTGTCTTATATTTGTTTGGCTGGGTTATGAAAAAGACAAAATCCTTACTTCTCTTATAAACAGTAAAATAATTTACACTCTAAAACAATAAAAATAGGAGCAGTCACCAAAAGCCATTGTTGTATGCCAGTCCCGCACCTTAGCCTTATTTTAACTTTTTGAAGACCATCACATTATTATTGCTTTTAATATAAAATGTCCCAGGTTACCACAGAAATCAGCCTTATTATTTTCTTCCACGTCTGGAGAGCATGTTTCTTTTGTGGAAGAAGCCAGGTAAATACTGTAACATCATTTTTATTCTGTATTTACAATAATGCAAATAAAGTAATAGTATAATTCACTGCTAGTACGTACATTTACAGTTTTCTGCTTGCATAAATATACCTACGGTTACATAAAAATTGTCAAAATCCATTGATGCCTCATAACACTAACCTCCAGTTGACTCAAGTCAGTTTTGCTCTTTTCTTGAATCAGTCATTCCTCATTTTGTGCCTATTTTAATGGGAAAAAAAATAAAAGGGTTATCTGCTAATTTCATACTATTTACTAAAATCAACATAGATGCTTTTACTATGCACTAATTTGTATCTATTGAAGGCAGAACTGATATCTGAGTTTTATCTGGTTGCAGGTAAGTTCAAGGACATGCTGGCTTCTTGGTTACCCTAGTCTTGAGATATCTATACTTGAATACCTGGTTTTACCCAACTCCATTACAATGCCATAATATGTAATCCATAATAAATAAAAATGAAAAATATTGTGGAATCCAGCAGCCATTTTGGTCTTGTAGAAGCAGGTTTAGACATAAACTGCTGTGGAATAGTCTTTCTATTGCAGTGTCCAAGAGATAAAAAGGTGAAGGGTGATCTGAATATCCAATTTCACCCAACTCCATTACAGAAATGGTGATATGCTGTCCTGGTGGATTCTCTGAAATGTAAAATATTGGAGAATACAGCTGCAAGAGAGTAACCCCATTGTTATGGCCTTGTAAGAGAAGGTGAGACATAACTACTGTATGGAAGTCTTCTTCCCAGTGGGGATGGTGGGTTGTGTGAGCAATGTCTGACAGCAACAATTTACTAAGTACCATCCACTGATGTCCAGTAACATTTATTGTTAAATACTACTTTATATAGCTGTGACTCTCACTCTCAAACCTCCCGTATTGTTTCTTCTTCTCAAGCCCCCTGCGTTGTTTAACTTGTGGAAGTACTATCATGCCTTTGTGTATACATCTGGCCATTTAAACTTTCTGGGGATAAGAAGGAATACAAGTTTGTATAAAGACAGTGTGTGCTATGCACATAGAATCAATACAAATGCTAGCTTTATTTATGCTGGTTCTAGCTCCAGGCACTCAACCCAGCAAGATGCCTTTCTCAACATCTCTCTCTGATCTCAAGATCTGTTGATGCCTTTAATGTTTCTTCAATCACGTATGCTGAGGACAAGGCTTAGGTATCATGCAGCTGCACAGCTGCTGGTTGACTACATACCCCAGCATTCCTTGACATCTCTTTATTATCATCACAGAACAGAAATAGGAATATATGTTTTTTTTTATTTTTGTACAATAAAACCACAATGACAATCTTTGAATTGGAGAACTCCTTTTCTGAACTTTTCTGAATAAAGTCATTTTAGGTAAATATCTATTTATAATTTATCGATGACAGGTATAAATATAGTGGTAACAGTCCCTGCCCTCAAGGAGCTTAAAATCTATAGTCCCTATTTAACATGCACACACATACACTCACATAGTAGAACTTATTAGGACAGGAGTCGATAAATCTACCGGCATGACTTTTGGAGTGTGGGAGGAAACCGGAGTACCCAGAGGAAACTTAGGCAAGCACAGGGAGAACATGCATACTTCTTGCAGATAAATATCGTATGTATTTATCTAAAATAATTCCAAAGCAAAATGTTCATATTAATATAAAACACCAATAAATATATTTAGCTGTTCTTTTTACTTTCTATGTGAACAGCTATTATAGTGTATATTACAGCTTACACTGGATCAGAAAAGAAGAAGCTCCCATTAACATTATATCACAAAATGGCTTGTGTAGCAATTGCATGTGTTTTTTTTTTTTTATTGCTAGATTTTTTCATTGATAGGAGAGTTATCCCTTAAGTAGGCTGGCATCACATGAATACTTGAATTAACTACTTTACTGAAAATTCTTAAACTGTATATAAATAAAAACTTTTTCAGTTTTGGGTAGAAAAGGGGAAAGGTTTGTTTGTTTGTTTTTTTACGCCCATGTCCTGCTGGGAAGATTTCTTATTACCTCCTATTCTGCAGATGCAACAGGAAATCTCCCCAATCTTAGAGAGTTGTTTTAAGAACAGGTGCCCCCACTGGAAGATTCCCACTCACCTCTTACTCTGGTACACTATAAGTGCAAAAACAATTACCTATCAAAGTGATTATTATCCCCTGCTGTCTCTGAAATCTCCTTCCCCTATGTTATGGAGATGAACAGTTGGGGAGATGTTCTGTAGCCCGAATAGATTTCCTGTTGTAGGGTGACAGCATTGTTCCTCCATAGATAGAGTACAGGAAGTGAAAGTTTTCACTCCTGAACAGGAAATGTGTTACTGGCAGGATCATCAGATGAAAATATAGCCTGGAATCCAGCTGTCCATAGCTCTGACATACAGGGGGGGGGAGGTGCTTAGCTGAGAAAACCCCTCCTCCAGATGAAAATGAAAAAAAAATGCCCATAAAGACTCCTGGGATGTATGACATCATTTTGGCCTAGGCTAGAAAACAGGAAGCAACTAAAAAAATGTAAAAGAAAGGCTTAAACAGGTAAATACAATATACTTTCCTATCTATTTTCTATCTATTTTCTAATGCTAGCAGCATAAGAATTAAAAATAGTTAATGATGATTGAGAGTGTAACGTTCTGCTAGAATAAGGCTTAAAATACCTCATCATAAAAGTGAAACTTAAGTCCTTTATTGGGAAATCTCTCTAAGTACTATTGGTGCCCCTGTTTAATTTACTTACACTCTGTATTGCTTAATTGATACGTTCATACATATGATACCACTAATGTAAGGAGTCCACATTTTATACACACATTCTAAACAAAAAACCTAGCATGTAGCCTTTGCCAAAAGACATTTAAATTACCAAAGAAGAAAATAGAGTTCATCTGGGTCTCCTGAAATATGTAATATTTGATCATATTTCATCATGTTTTCCATGGGATTTTCAGCCATAAAAACCTTCTTCTAATCATTCTAATATGCAAGGCATGAGTGGCTTTGTATCTTTACCCAAATAGCTGACTGCTCAGATTTTCTGTGATACAGTCATCTGAGAAATGAGAAGGACTTAGCTCATTTTAAAGTTAAATATATGTGGAAAGAATGACGGCATGGGGCAGGTGAGTGAAAAATTGATGTGATGTTTAACTGTTTAATGTCGAGAAGAGGGAACATCACTATACATAGATTGTAAGAGACATTATCCACGTCAATATAATAAAAAAAAAATGTAACTTATGTAAAAATAAAGTTATGAATTTATACTATAAAAAAGTGGAATTTAATATTTATAAAAGACAAAGAAACAAACAAAGCACCAAAAAAAAAGCCCAGTCCAATATTAAATAGAACAATTGTGTTAGCCTAGTGCAGCAAAATGTAAGGAAAACGGAACTGGAGATTGCAATGTGGATATTCACTATGCTGAAAGTGAATCTGTGTTTAGTCTATGTAGGGCAAATCAATAGAATCACGTTTTTGTGGACCTTCCCAGACTTTAATGTATACCTTTAACAATACAAAATGTATACTTTAAAGCTAAAGTGTTTTTTCTTTTTTTTGGGGGGGGGGGGTACAACACCAAACACATTAGGTATACTGTATATAATGAAGCATTTCCCATTAACTGCATACAGCTGCATACCTTCTGCCTCCTTCACATTGGTTTAATATTGTCCTGAGCAACTGTCTTCCAGTGCTATAAAAGGTTAACAGCAGCCACTGCTACTGAGAAAAGTTGCACCAATTGCCCGCCATTTTCATTCACAAAACTCATATTACTGTTCTCACACCATGCATTGCATTCTGTGAATGGAGGAGGAGCATTTGAATGACCGGATCTTCACCGGCCATTCACAGAAAATGATGCACGTTGGGAGAATAGTAATATCAGTTTTGTGAATGGCAGAGAGGGCAGAAAGGTGAGGGCAAGTGACACAACTTTTCTCAGTAGCAGCAACTGCTGTTAACTCTCATAAAGTCAGAATATAGACACTCAGGGTAGTATGTGGCAGCTATGAAGGGGACACTGCAGGGGAAAATGTTTACCAGAAGCAGCCACCTACAGGTAATGACATACACACCGTTACACTTAACTAATATGTTTGTTGCTGCAAGCTGAAACCAAAAAAAATAATGTTCAGCTTTAACGCTGTCAAATATTTAGTATTGTATATATTGTCAGTGATAAATAAATACCAGTCATAAATAAATCGGTATGAGCTCCTCTCAGCCACCAGCAAAGCCCTGTGTAAGTTTAATTTGGTGAAGCAGTAGCATACACACAGGGCTAGAAATGCACCTCTGATAGTGCTGATTAGCTAGTATTTTCAGAAAGAAATCATTAATGACAACTTTTGTACTCCTCTATCTTTTAAAGCAGGGGTCTCCAAACTTTCTAAACATAGGGCCAGTTTACTGTCCATCAGAATTTCGGGGGGCCAAACTGTTGCCATTGGGAGTAGAAATTGTCCCAGCATCAGTGGGGGTAAACAATGCATCTTTGTTATTAGGGGGAGGAATAGCGCCTCTTCATTTGTGTAAGTGGGAGGAATAGTGCCAAATTGTTGGTGTCAGTGGGAGGAATAGTGCCCCATCATTGGTGTCAGTTTAAGGAATAGTGTCCTATTGTTGGTGTAATTGGGGGGAAATAGTGCCCCATCATTGGTGTCGGTGGCAGGAATAGTGCCCAATCATTTGTGTCGGTGGGAGGAATAGTATCCTATTGTTGGTGACAGTGGAGGGAAATAGTGCCTCATCAATGGTGTCAGTGGGAGGAATAGTGCCCTATCGTTGGTGTCAGTGGGAGAATTAGTGCCTCACTGTTGACGTTAGTAGCAGTAATTATGCCCCATTGTTGGTGGGAGGAAAGAAATAGTATCTTGTATCAGTGGGAGGAAAAGTGCCCCGAGGGCCAGATAAAGGCAAGCAAAAGGACCACATCTGGGCTATGTGCTGCAGTTTGGAGACCAAAAAGGATGTTTTAATGATCGGTTCAGCCAAAACTTGATTTGGGCCATGGGCAGATGCTGGTAGGGTAGGTCACCAATCAGCTCCTCCTCAGTCATGCATTATATTTGTAGGTTTAGTATACACACTTTGTATGGCTCATTTTGTATGGCTCAAATTGCATCGCATTCGCACCATAGAGGTGCAGGACCCTTTTTTTTTTTTTACCCGCACCTGAATCGTTCTCACCCATGCAATGCAATTTCTGGCAATCACACTGTATTTTGCAATCTGTTTCGGGGTGTCATTAATTTAACATTGATGCCCGCACCAGATCTCGAATGCCATACGATTGCCATGCGGTGTGGGAAATGCACAGGATTTGCATTGTTTCCCACACCATATCAATGTGAGCCAGGTCTTAAGGTGATTTTTTGAAGTAAGTTTATATTGGATTGTCAAAAATAACTTGTTCCTATTGCTGTTGCAATCCTGATATTCTAAAATGAAAGTGTATGCTGTGATTGATCTCCTTTACCTTTTTTAAGTTGTATTTAGGTGACTGGTCTGCATAATTCTGCGCTGCAATCATTCTTAGCCATTTTTGTTTTCCTTTACAGCATATAAATCTTTTGATATTCCATGCATTAACTTATTATTATTCTCCACTAAAAAGCTCCTTCCTAAATCTATTTGCACTTTAGCTCGGAATTAGGCCAGCACTCAGTAACTGCTCTGTTATGAAGGTTTTTACTAACTCAAAATAATATGCTATAATAATTCTTCTTCCAATCTTGTGTTTTGTAGGTCAATGGCATCGACATCAGCAATGTACCTCACACTTATGCACTTTCCGTCCTCAGACAGCCCTGTCAGGTGTTGAAGCTTACAGTTCTCAGGGAGCAGAGATACAAATGTAGGAGTAATGGCATCAGTACAGAGTCACAAACCCCCCGGGATGACAGCATCCATGTTGTCCTAAGTAAAAGCAGTCAAGACGTGCAGCTTGGGATAAAGTTGGTCCGTAAACGGGATGAGCCAGGAATATTTATTTTTAACTTGCTGGAAGGAGGTGTTGCTGCTCGAGACGGTTACCTGCAGGAAAATGATCGAGTTTTAGCCATCAATGGTCATGATGTGCGCAATGGGACACCAGAGATTGCAGCTCAACTAATACAGGTTAGTAAGACTCCAATTATCTGATAGCAACTTATCAAACTGGTTTCTGAAAGTGAATTAGATTTTAAAAAATGGCTTGCTAAGAAATCTTACAATGTAAGGTAGAAGGTTCCCTATTTAGGTATATTTTTAAAGATATATGTTGTAGCGATCTTACAAATAAGGACACCAATGAAGCATACACCAAAATACTTATTAATTCTGGACTACACAGGTAAATGTTTATCAGGACTCCAGGACTTTTAACAGGATATTGTTAGGTAGTATTTAAAATAAATTACCTCTGTCAGCATAGGGATCCAACTGCATGCCTGTAAAACAAGAGTGAGTATGCTTACCCTACCGGTGGCCAATGTGCTCAAATGCTGGTGTGTGGACTACATGCTCCTCCATAGCATTGTAGTTTCACCCAGCTGCTAATACATCACTACAGGACATACGTGTTGGTTGGGGGGAACCATAGTGCTCTGCAGGATAAACAGGTATATGATCCACTCAAAGGATCGAATACTTGCAATAGCCAGAGAACAGCACTTTGCAACACATTGGCTGCCAGAATGGTAAGAATATATACTCTTCTTTTACAAGCCCCCACCGGTTGTAATTTGCAAATCTGGGTGATAGTTAGACATTTTATATAGTATGAAAGATCAAAATATATAACTGACTTTCAGATGAAAAGTTAATTTGCCAAGGATTTTTTTTTATTTATTTACACATTTTCCAGACTGCAAGTACAGGTGAAAAACCAGATTCCACATTAACAGTTTGTTATTTTATATTCATAGTTTATGGGTTAAGGTTGACACCAAAAGAAAAAAACAAGATCTTATGATGGTCAGTTTGTTTAGAAGTGACTGAATGTCACCTATTAAGCACCGATACCTTAATACAGTATATACTGTAAATATATAGCTACCCAGACTAGGCCTAATTTTTTAATTAGAAAAAAGGAGCCTAGCTAAATGCACAGCATATTCTAATGATTCTAAATGACTTTTGTTCAGTAACTGAACTGGGGCTAGAAAAGAAAACTGTGTATTTGGATGATTTTATCAGCTCTTTCATTTTGAGAATACTGTTAATACTAGAGGTCCTAGTAAATCAAAATGATTCATCCTATGTTTTAGAACCCCCATTCAGGTATAGTTCTACATTTTAGGACCAGAGCTTGCCATATTTGAACTTGCATTGAATATACGTATCAGTTAGGGTGTCCAGAATAGCAACAAAACTGAAACTTTGGACATCCCAGAGCAGTGACACACCTACACCTGGGGTTCTAACTTCGGATCAGCAACACTTGATTAAAGTATATCAATCATATAAGCCTTGTGTATTCTTGGAATGTTCTCTGCTGGCTCTATTTATCAGTATGTAATAACCATGATCATTTTTCTACCCTCCTTAACTTTGGTGTAGCCTTTATGGGGTGTTCTTCAAATTCATCTTTCTACATCATACTAAATTTCCAATTTAATTTTGTTAATGCATTACAGATCTCTAATATTACGCCCTTATTGTCTGCAAAATCTGCATTGAATCATTCTATGTGTAATGTAACATCTGCTCATCTCTTCAGTTATATCTAATAGTCTTTTTTATGTCAGATTTTGACTTTCTAAAATGTTGGCAGGATTACATTTACTTTCATACAGCATGTTGAGCATCTCACAATAATCAGTCTGCTGCTGTGTGTTTTCTTTTGTCTCAAGTTCGTGCTTTTGTCTGAATTACAATTATTCCCAAACTTTACTGCTTGTATGTCATGTTGGTTGGTCGTAAGCTTATAAATTGTGCATAGTGATTAGTGGATCAGTCACATCAACCTCAGACTTTATTGTAGAGGACTAAAAATTACTCTTCAAGAATTAAAATCAAGGGTTCATCAAAATAGTACTAAACCATCTCCATGACTATAGCACCAGGTTCAGTTTTTCCCATGAAAAGATCAGTGTCTCTACTGTATGTAGGAAAATTGATAGGATATCAATGACTCCGTCAACTCCGATTTTCCCAGAGTAAAAGAGCTAGAGAGTTTGGGAGGCCAGAGTGGCAGATAGCTGTTTTTATTATTTTTAATTATTAATGTTTATTATGAAGTCTTAGTGAAAATACTGATCAAATATAGTATGATATGTATTTTGCCATTGTTCTTTATTGTTATACATGTGTTGCTTTTGTGAGTGTTGCAGGGCAGTGATTTAAATAAGAACGTCGAAATAGGCAAACAAAATCACCCGTTAGTACACCCTTCTACACAAAACACTAAACAGTTAATACAAATTTTAAAATCTGTGCCATTTAGGAGAAAAGTCTAATTTAATTTTTATGACCTCACCTCTGTAATTAAAAAAATAACAGCATATGCTCTGGCAAGGAGGAGGCGTAACAGCCAGGGATTACATCATATCCTCTCCTCTCTCTCTGCAGTAAAAGGAAACTACAGCTCCCATTCACCGCAGGAAATTGTAGTGAATGTGGGCGGGTACTCTAGGCCTGTACATGTTTAATGTTTCTGAGAGTCTCAGTCTGGCCACCACTGCAAGTGGGGCTGAATTACATCACTGCTTCCTGGAGAAAGAACTACAGAAGGGTTGTGCCAAGATTAGTGGCTTAGGAATAGGAGGCATAGCAGCCACTGGTCTTACAAACAGGAAACCAAAGAGAATTACCGGTTTGATTTGAAAATGAATAGGCTATTTCATAGCACCTACTGAGTGAATCAGAAAATGGGTGGCATATTCACTGAAGGTAAGAAATCAGCAACATGGACATGTAAAGAAGTTTTTGCCCGGAGTTCTGTTTTAAGTCATTCCAATGGAGTTACAAGATGTAAAAATATTCTGCCAAAAACAGCATTTTGTTTAATGGAATTTATTGGTAATCCAAAGATAATGGATGATCAGTTGAGTTGTTGACATCACAAATTTTTAGAATATAGTTAGTCTCTGCTTATAAAACATGGCTTCACGTAAACAGCTGGGTCTCTTTCTGTGTCTATATATACATTTCCACATTGCAAGGCTAATCTTACTGTTATCCTGGCTTTAGGATCCAGACTACTTATTTAATATAAGACATTTAGAACTTTAACTCTGCCAAGTAGAGGGGAGAAATGAAATCTGGAAAACCATTGGGATCTGGTCTTCTGACACTTACTCAGCTATGCAATTATAAAATTCCTACTCTCATGAAAGCTGTCCAGGCAGCGACATAGAGCAGACCCAGTGGGGCTCTCTTGTAATATCTATCACTGCCATCACAGCCATTCATTCTGCTCACCATTGACTCCAGAAGTCTCTGACAAGTTGCCAAGAAGGCATTTGTAATTTGTAGAGTACAACACCTGAAAGTGATTATGCAGCTTATATGTGGTGCCTCTTTGCAGAGTCACTGAGGTTACCAAAAGGCCAGAGAGACTGTGCAGGCATTGGGGAAGTTTATATAGAAATCATGCTTTGCTTTAGGAGATTTTCCTAAAAGTGGGATTGCAGAAATGTCACCCCTGCAGAGTAGTATTCATATAAATGTATTTTATTGATGTAGTAATATACGGAATGTAATGGAGATTATAGGCTAACAAGGTTTTGCTGTAAATACAATGAGGTTTTGCTTAAGTACAATACAGTTTTATATGCTAAGTAGATGGACAAATCACTTTCTGAACTCCTTATGCCCCTTCATTACTTACTGTAATGCTTTAATATATTGGTTCCTGAAATATGCAAGAGATAGGAAGTCCTTAAAAATAAGACTAAACATTCATACCATTTCAACTGACTTTAAATGTTGGCCAAACAGTTGAATACACAAATAGTGTGTGATCTATTTTACCCACTAAAATGTTTGTAATTTTATTCAACCACTTTTGTAATTCACATACCCATATGACACTATATACATGATGAGGTGCTCCCTTTTGTCTTCACTCTCCTGTACTTTATAAACCACCCCTCCAGCTCCCAGTGGCTGGAATCTCACAATCTATTAGAACCTGACTTGCTTGAATTTAAAGTGTTCGTAAACCTGAAAAAATAATTTTACGGAGTCTTTAATGTATATTAATGTGCTCTTTAATGTCACTATTTTATTTGTGCCTGCCGGGGTTCTCCAATACCTGGTTGATCCTGCCTGTGACCCTCCTCCAGAGAGTAAAATGACCTAGACATGGCAGTTGATTCATGCTAGCATGGTCAGTTCACATTTTGTGTCATCCCATTGTTAGTGTGTCAGGTACATTTTTGTTTCATTGCCTTGGAAACGTGGACTCCTGGAGACAAGCGTCATTTTTTTCAATGACGTAGATGCCCCACTGCGTACATGCCCACTAGCAGGTCCATTAATTGCTTGGGAACATACAGCAATCATGCGACCTGCTCTTTAAAAGCTAGAAAACACATTATAGTTATAAGGTTTTTTTTTTTTGTTTTTTTTGTTTTTTTAAAGAAACATGGATGTGTTATATGATTATATTTATCTACTGAAAAAAGTTTTAACATTAATGAAGTTCGCAATTACTTTATGTTGCCTCAAGTGCAGCACCTGACATGATCAAAGGCCAGCTTCTTATATTTAGCATCTGACAGAGACTGCAGATATGTAGCAAGAGGCAGACAAGCACAACAGACATGCTGAAAGAGGCAGTCAGAGACTGTTGAGATGGTGAACATCCATAGGAGACCATCATAGATTTGGAACATGCTGCAGAAGACAATCAGGCTCTGTGAACACACTGTAGGAGATGGTCAGAGACTGTAGACGTACTGCAGGAGAGGGTCAGGGACTGTGTACAATACTGAAAGAGATGGTCAAAGACTGCAGACATTCTTCTGAAAGAAATGAACAGAGACTGTGGAGGTGCTGTAGGAAATGGTCAGGGACTGGGGATATGTAAAGCAGATGGATAGAGACTACGAACGTGCTGCAGCAGATGGTTAACATTCTGCAGAAATTGGTCATAGACTGTGCAGGTGCTGCAGTAGATGGCCAAGGACTGTGGATATGCAACAGGAGATGGTTAGGAACTGTACACATGTGCATTGGATGGTCAGAGACTGTGAACATTCTGCAAAAAAAGGTCGAGGGCTGTCACCATGCTGCAGGAGATGTCATAAACTCTGGTCATTCTTGAAGTAGGCAATCAGGGATAAAAAATGGGCTGCAAGGGATGTTTTTAGATCAAACCTTTACAAGAATCAAAGTTTACACAGTTTATTTACTGAATCGATCTTTTTTGCAAAATGTCATAGACATCAGTGTACAGTATCTGTATTTTCTTCCTATGTTCAGGCGCCCTGACTTCTATGTCTGCAGTACAGTTGACCATTATATACCACTTCAGTGGCACTGCTCTGCAGCAGGCATGGTGTCACATTCTTCTTCCTTCCGTGGGTCACCAGATGACATCCCAGCCATGGTACTGTAGCGGGACACAGGATGCAGCTATTATGACCAGTTCTGTAGTAATCAGGAGGTGCAGCAATGGTAGTGAGGATGTTTGAATGATGTGGGACCATGCAGTATACTGGCTGTGGGTTGTGCACCAGTTTACAACAGGAAAGTCCAGTTAAACACCCTAAAACAGGTCTGTGTCAAAAACTATGAGGATATATCATCTGATCAGTAGCTCATTGGCAAGAGCAATCATTCTCACCATAAAGATAAGGACAACTATCCTACCTGAATAGTGCTCAGTGTCATAAGCCAAATACATAAATAAAATACATAAATACCACTCCAGAACTCATGTCCCCTTAGTAAGGTTTCCCCTCTAACCCTGTTCTGGTGACCACTCAAATTTTGTGATTTTCTTTCACTTTTATTCTCTGTGATGACAGTAAACAAGAAAAACAGAGAAGATGAATATCCCTAATGGGGGGCACAGATAGCAATAAAATGTTGACAGGTGTTAGAATCTTTGTCCAATCTATCTGAAACAGAAAAAAAGGTTTGCTTTTAGTTATACGTAAAGCACAGGGTTTCCTCATGTTCTGATTGATCAGAAACTGCACTCACTAGAGTTCTTGCAAGGCCTGTAGTGCAGTGCTATGAACACTTTTAAGACAATGACAAGAACATGGTTTTGGATGTGCTTTAGGACATGATCATGAATCCGTTCCGGATGTAACATTAGAATTGGAAAGTTTTCTCTTCACTTTATAAATCATTTCCTACCTAGTATACTGAGTACAGCTATCTCCAGGTTTGTGATACATCAGAGCAGGAACAAAATCTTTAAGCAGGTCTTCTGGGATCTGGATTGTGTTGGAGCACTATTTTCCCAGAAAGTTAAATCTTCAGTTCAAACTTATGTTGTAAAATGATA
Organism: Staurois parvus; assembly: GCF_062004578.1. Classification (NCBI taxonomy): domain Eukaryota; kingdom Metazoa; phylum Chordata; class Amphibia; order Anura; family Ranidae; genus Staurois; species Staurois parvus. The sequence continues at coordinate 1,686,601 of NW_028317867.1, read as the reverse complement.
TATAAAGAGTTGATCTGTGTGATCCTGCAGGGAACCCAATTAAAGTAAAATGGGCCCTTGAAAAAGTAGCAGCTTGGGGCCCCCCTGGCTTGGATCACTATTTTCTGAGATACTTTTGCGCTCTCAAATATTACCTATCCATTATACTGTATGTTAATAATTATTTCATATAATACAGGCAATTATAAACTTCTATCAGGCAATCTATAATTATATAATACTAGGTATGTATTGTGCTTACCGCTGAAAATATACATGGGTCTCCCAATAAAGTACAGAGGTTGCCAGATACACAAGCTCAGTCCCATGCACACCAACAATTCATACTAAGTCTAAGGGATGTCTTTTTAGTATTTATTGCTGAAGAACTTTAACAGAAGAGGGGTTTAGGGTCACAAGATGCTCCAAATCGATCAGTAGCAAAATAGTGAAAGGACAAACTTCTCACTAATCTTCTAATAACCACTTTTCCTGGAGGTAACAAGGGATGGCTAATATGTTTTTGGACCCTAAAGTAGAAGTTCATATAGCACTTACACAATAGTCCCCAGCAAGATCTTTATTCACAATGTCCTAGAACCTTTAAGCCACCCAGCATCCACAGGTAGATCCTCAGTGAGGGAAATAACAAGATCCTTCCCCAGACCAGAATTTAACAGCAATGCCTTCCAGCAAGTATAATCCTTTGGCAATCTTCTTCAGGCCCTCAGCCCATAAGCTGCTGAGGCCCAGACTGCAGTTTCTTGTCTTGTCTCTTTCCCAAGGACAACAGCCCCCAGGAGAATGAAATGCTCCCTGAAGAGGAAAAACACCCTGCCAAAAGCTTCCAAAACATTTATCACTTCCTCATCCACCTTCTGGATACCTCCTTTAAGGGATTGGCTGGGAAATGAAAAATATTCACACTGATCATCTGAATCTCTTTGCCCTATACTCTAGAAATGTCTTTCAATGGCAGGTGGGATGAATCAAATTCTCAGCTCAGGAAACCCTGAACGGACCAAAACAATTGCTCCACTCACTACAATGGGGCCAAAAATTATCTATATCAGTGCAGGAGTTGTTGAGAAGTATGGAGGTGAACAAAAAGAATGATAATAGGAATTCACACATTTTTAAAGAGGACCTGAAATTATCCTCCCCCCACAAACTTCCATTTATGCATTTACGATTAGAATATGACCGTAAAAAGGGTTAGGTGGTAAACAATTAAGGTAAACCTGTATTATACTGCCAAAATGAAAAGTAACATACACCCCCATCAAACCTGGGTCATCACTGCCGTCCTGAGAAAATCCCAGTACTTCTGGGTATGGGGTACATGTATAGACTCCGCCCAGTCTCACGCAGTGCTTACTGACCTTCACATGGACCATCTTTTAAAGGTTGACATTTTCAACATTATAGCTGAGGCTGAGGGAACAGTATCTGCTATGCAGCATGTGTATTTTTTTGCATTCAAGCACAAAGTACAGATTCAAAGTTGTCAAAATTACAGATGTTAACCTGCAGCTCATTAAGGATGTTTCTTCCTAGATTTACACTATGTAGAGTAAGATGTTGCTTTTGGAAGATTGATAATGCTTAGCACAAGGTGGGGTTCTTTTACTCATGTCTAATATATACTTTATTTGTAAAGGGGCTGTAAAAGCAGTGATCTTTAGCAGTCCCATGTGACAGGTCCCCAGTCTCTGACTGTCTCCTGTAGCATGTCCCCACTCTCCAACTTCACTTTTAGTATGTCCACAGACTTTGACATCCATTCTGTTATGTCTGCAGTCTCTGAACATCTCTTGTGATCAGGGGCGGACTGACCGTTTAGCCATTCGGGCACTGCCCGAGGGCCCGGGGTCAGTATGGGGCCCCATGAGATGCCCCTGGTACCTTTTTTAGGCTTTTATGGGTGTGGTTTGAGTGTGGGCAAGGACACAGGGGCCCCATGATTTCCTATTGCCCGGGGGCCCCATGAGTTGTCAGTCCACCCCTGATTGTGATATGTCTGTACTCTCTGAAAGTCGTACATAGAATCACTTTTACTGAATATTGATGGTATTAGGGGCTGCACTTTTGAACCGCTATCTAGTATACTGATCAGGGCATTAGATCAGGGTGGTAGCCATAACACCCAGAAGAAATCCACGTACATGTGGACACAGGATCCCAGTCTAGCAAGGCGAAGTTCTAGACTTTCTAACCTCTTCGCTTCTGTGCATTATTGTACTTTTTAGTGATGATTATGTTTCTAAATAATAATACTGCCTTGAGTAAATACTTATGTAAGTGCCAATATCGCACAATAGCAAGCCACAGTATATGCTGATCAGGAAATAAGTTGAAAATCACTGGAAACCTGTATACTTCATATTAATTTGTGGCATTGTACTGGCATTCATATGCAGGGCTTTTTTCAGCAGGAATGAGGGAGAATGCACTTCTGACACCTCCAGCACTGACTATTTTTTAGTAAGGTCTATTGTTGCTGGGGGTGTTTTTTGTTGCTGGCGGGGGGGTCTTATGTTGCTGGGGGTTCCGTTTTTGCTGAGAGGTGTCTACTGTTGAGAGAAAGGTCTGTTGATGGTTGCTAGGAGAACTGTTGCATCTGGTGGGGGTCTATTGTTGCTGGGGTGGTAATTTCTTGTGGGGGGTCCACTGTTGCTTTGGGGGTCTATTGTTGTAAAGGGGATCTGTTGTTGCTGGAGGGGGTCTATTGTTGTTAGGGGATCTTTTCTTGCTGGAGTACCTATTGTTGCTGGCTGTAGGGTATCTATTTAAAAAAGATGTTTGTTATTTAAAATTCCATACAAATTACTTGGTATATACTTGATTCTATATTCTCTAAAAGGGGCAGTACTGAGAGGTGGTTAAGGGGTGGAACCAAGGGACTCTGCTGGGAGGTAGGTATGGGTCGGACAACAAGGGTTGATTCAGAAAGGGGGAGTTCCTGCACCTATTCTCTGAGAGGAAAAAAACCCTGCTCATCAGTCTGGTAAAGGTGAAATCCAGGCACTCAAAAGCCACAAAGGATATAAATTCACTTTGTGTGTACTAAATGCCTTTGCAAACCCAAATATTGCCTGATAATGTGACAGCGACATCATCAATGTGCTGTACATAGCCTGTGCAGAGTGCACAAGGAGAGAAAGCAGCAGTGACCAGTCTTTATTATAGGAAGCTTCTATACATAGTCAAAGTTTTACTCTGGATTACAGCTCAGAGCTGGAATAAATACACAAAGCACACAAAGACTGAAGTAAGAATATAAATTGTATTTAGATTATATTTGTTTATTCCGGAGTTCAGCTTTAAGGTGGTTCTAAAGGCTGAAAGTTTTTGTGCCTTAATGCATTCTATGCATTAAGGTAAAAAAAAAACCCTCTGCATGCACCCCCCCAGCCCCTTTTATATGGTCCTCTCTCTCCCTCTTCATTGGCTCAGAGACAGCAGTAGGAGCCATTGGCTCCCACTGCTGCCAATCACAGCCAGTGAGGAGGGAGCACGGGGTGGGACTGAGCCACGCTCTGTGTGTCTCCACAGCTGGCTTGGGAGTGAGTCTGCATGAATGTCCCCATAGCAAGTGGTTTGCTATGCGGGCACTCAACAGTGAGGAGGAGCCATGAGTGCCGGCAGGGGACCCCAGAAGAGGAGGATTGGGGCTGCTCTTCGCAAAACCATTGCAAAGAGCAGGTAGGTATGACATGTTTATTATTTAAAAAAATAAATAAAATTTGATCTTTTACATTCACTTTAAAATCACAAGCTCATCAGATAAAATTTGACATTAAAACTGAATGATGTCTTGAAGCAGAGCATCCATACTGAACTTCTTGCCCACATGCCTGGTCTACTAATCATTTCATTTTCTCTGCCTCTGATTTTTTTTTATCTTTTGATTTTTTAATATGCAAGCTTAGTTATGGAGTTTAAACACTCTAACTGCATTGCCTATTAAGTACATTCCATTTTTTATATGCTATTGTTTGATGTAAGAGTGGGACAGAATCCAGCGCGCCCGTTCATTTATTTATAATCAAAGTATGCGTCGCAGTTTACATTGTGTTGGCTTTTTTGTTTACCTCCTGTGACTTATGTGTTCATAGCTATAATGGAATGTGGGATTGCAGCTTGATGTTTACATACTTTTGTTGTACTCTTATCAGGGAAGTGATTCATGTTAATTATATAGGGTCAAGTTAGCAGTTACAGCATTCATATTAATTTCAGAGTCAGCCTATTGTCTTCAGAGAAGCACTAATTACTAAAAGGCTGTTTGGTAACATCACAACCCCTTCATCATAGCAGTCTACATTAAAGAACTTCACTGTGCTGTTTGGATCTGCAGCCACAAAACATATCCTCAATGCAGTTTAGGAATAACCACAATGTTGTCTGTAAAAAAAAAAAAACGTAATCTGCCAAACATTTGTTTCAGCGCCAGAGATCAAGTTTTTGGCACTGAAATCGGAGCCAGAGTCATGGTGAGGAAATTGGAAAATGACTCCACTAAAGCTATTCTTTGCCCTTACCGCCTACCTATTCTTCATATACAGTTGCAAGAAAAAGTATGTGAACCCCTTGGGAATATGTGGAGTTTTGCATGAATTGGGCATAAAATGTGCTCTGAACGTCATCTAAGTCACAACAATAGAAGAACACAGTCTGCTGAACATAATACTACACAAACATTAGATGTTGCCATGGTTTAATTGCACATAACATGGAAACATTCACAGTGCAGGGAGGAAAAAGTATGTGAGGCCCTAGCTTAATGACTTCTCTCAGAGCTAATTGGAGCCAGGAGTGAGCCAACCTTGACTCCAATCAGTGTGATGATATTGGATGTGTTGCTGACAGCTGTCCTACCCTTAAAAAACACACACCTGTTTTGGGTTTACTGGTTTCAAGAAGCACTGTCTGATGTGAACCATGCCTCGCAGAAAAGAGCTCTCAGAAGACCTACGATCAAGAATTGTTGACTTGCATGAAGCTGGAAAGGGTTACAAAAGTATCTCCAAAAGCCTTGATGTTCATGTGTCCACGGTAAGAAAGACTGTCTACAAATGGAGAAAGTTTAGCACTGTTGCTACTCTCCCTAGGCTTGGTCATCCTGTAAAAATGACTGCAAGAGCACAGCGCAGAATGCTGTAATGAGGCAAAGAAGAATCCCAGAGTGTCAGCTAAAGACCTACAGAAATCTCTGGCACATGCTAACATTTTTGTTGACACATCTACAATAAGGAAAACATTAAACAAGAATGGAGTACATGGGAGGACACCACGGAGGAAGCCATTGCTGTCCAAAAAGAATATTGCAGCACGTTTGAAGTTTGCAAAAGAGCACCTGGATGTCCCACAGCACTACTGGCAAAATATACTATGGACAGATGAAACCAAGATTGAGTTGTTTGGGAAGAACACACAACACTATGTGTGGAGAAAAAAAGGCACAGCACACCAACATCAAAACCTCATCCCCACTGTAAAACATGGCGGAGGGAGCATCATGGTTTGGGGCTGCTTTGCTGCCTCAGGGCCTGGACGGATTGTTGTCATTGATGGGAAAATGAATTCCAGAGTTTATCAAGACATTTTGCAGGAAAACATACGACCATCTGTCCGCCAACTGAAGCTCCGCAGAGGATGGGTGATGCAACAGGACAATGACCCAAAGCATACAAGTAATTCAACAAAACAATGGCTGCAACAGCACAGAATACGCCTTCTGGAGTGGCCCAGTCAGAGTCCTGACCTCAACCCGATTGAAATGCTGTGGCATGACCTTAAGAGAGCGATTCACACCAAACATCCCAAGAATATTGCTACACTGAAACAGTTTTGTGAAGAGGAGTGGTCCAAAATGACTCCAGATCATTGTGCAGGTCTGATCTGCAACTACAGGAAACGTTTGGTTGAGGTTATTGCTGCCAAAGGAGGGTCAACCAGTATTGAGTCCAAAGGTTTACATACTTTTTCCTCCCTGCACTGTGAATGTTTACATGTTATGTGCAATTAAACCATGGCAACATCTAATGTTTGTGTAGTATTATGTTCAGCAGACTGTGTTCTTCTATTGTTGTGACTTAGATGATGTTCAGAGCACATTTTATGCCCAATTCATGCAAAACTCCACGTAATCCCAAGGGGTTCACATACTTTTTCTTGCAACTGTAGCATTTACTCACACATTATAGATTCAGTGCCATCCCCTCTTTTGAATGTCTGCAGCCAGCTCTGTTAAATTTGTTGTCCTGAAATAGGTAAAGTGTATTACTAGATAAAACATTTTGATTTAATCTTGTATAGAGTAGGTAATAAATAGAGACCTCTTTCATATTTGTATTCTTCAAAAGAAATTATTAAATATATAAAAGATATTATTTCAAATTTTTTATCTATCTGCAATAGATCGGATGTACATTATAGGATAGTAGCAGTATACGGAAGGCTGGAACCAGATAACCATGGCCACAAAAACATGGCAAAACTACATTTACTGAGTCTATGACTTCCCTCTTTCAAATTTTTATTGTCATTTAGAAATAAAGTGAGGGAAATACCCAATTTTGGAGATTAATTTTGAGGGTGTCGCCAGTAGAAGAAGTAAAGTGAGATCTTTCAATGGGGACACCTGATTCAAGGACAACTGTCTAAGAAGGGAAATTCCAATTTTCCTAATTTTGGGAGAAATCCTCTAACATATTGTTGCATCTCTGGAACAGAAAGTAAATTTGGAATTTCTCCAATGGCACACAAAAAATAAACTATCAGGAATTTTAACTCCCTTCCCTACTTCTCTTCCCTACTCTGTCCATAAATTGAAAAACAAATGCGGTATACATACACCTTAAAGCTGTAGTTTTTAGTTTCATTTTTGTTTTTGCTATTCAACAGTAGAGACAGAATTCACCTCTAATGAAGCATGCCCATGACCAACTGGCTGCTGGATAGTGTAGAGATCTTCTACCCACTGCTGCCATGTCCTCCCAACAGCACTGATCTTCCCATGCTGATATGTGTACTGAACCATTTGGCTTGGTATATTTGATTTAAACCTACTGTTTGTGGTACATTTGGCAGGGGTTGGATCTGCCTGGCAATCACCCAACAACCATTATAAGTGCCTTGGAGATCTCTTGGAGATGACTTGGAGACCTCTTGCTGTCTCTAGCTGTGAGATCCCTGTGCTGAGATTATGGTTTTGTTCTTACCCACTTTCGGGTTCTTGGTGTTCCATTGTCTTTTGCTGTATTCTCCGCTGTAACAATAAATAAATACATTGTTATTTTAGTTAAATAATTGTATTTTTTATTTAAACTAGAGAGTAGAACCCTTCCATAATTGGCTTTGCAGGTCTATGGACCAAGAAAGTTAAGAGCAAAGATCTATGGCAAGCCTTCACTGTTTGCCTATACTAACTCAGGAAGCAATAGAAGTGAAAGCTGCAAATTTAGGGAAAAGTAAAAAAACAAACAATGCTTTGTTGTAATACTAAATGCCAATTATAAATAACCAAAAAGGAAATATTGAAACTTAGATTTGTAAGAACCTGTAGTAATTCACCTTTCGACCAAAGATTGCTTTACATCCTTCCATCGTTTGTCAGCTTGTATGTGAAGCATTGGCTGTCATTTTGATGAACCAGGTGCTCTGAAAATTTCCAACTGCTCCTACCATCTTAAATTACAACTTGATGATTTCCTTGAAGCATTTATGTTTTTTTTTACCAAATGAGAATTTGAGTAGAGATCTGTAAACGTCAACCGCTAGAAGTCAGAGCAGCTCTAATCACACGTAGGTTAAAGTTCCCCATCAATTTGTATTGCATGCTAAATCTCAGTAATAATGTAGACAAAATTGTTTAATCGGCCTGTGATCATTCCATGGAGATATGCCTAATAGTACATTTCTGTTCTTCTCAGCTAAACCTATTGTCCTTAAAAAAAAATGAATAATCGCTTTTGAATTTTTATTAGCTAATCCATTAGTTTTGATTACAAAGGTATACATAATTTAGAAATGTTTTTATTAAAAATAATTACATGTTTACGCAGAGCTGTAATCATTAGCTAATTGCCAATAAGATCATCATTTAACCCACTTGTATGTGTGAGCATTTGCTCTTAAGAAACTGGATACTTTAATCGCACAAAGGCATTTATTTATTTAATAGACCTGATGTACTAAAGTGGAGGAAAAGTAAACCTTTACGTGCTTGAAACGTCCAAACCTGCTGGGGAATTTCAAAAGCAATAGAGATTCTTCATCACGTAACTGGGTGTTTGAAGTGAACAGAGATTCACTTTAACCTAAGTAATACCATTGTAAATGAAGCCCATATTTAATTGGATCAGCTGTCTGTGGCTATGATTAGTTGCATACCTGTGTATACAGTAGTACTGACATTTATGTTATATTGTAGATAATCATATAATGATGTTTTTATATTATCCACAGTGTCAGTGGATTACTTTGAAGGGAACTATTTACAGTTAAAGCTGTAGAGGGTCCCCTGACCCTTTGCATATGGGGTGCATAGCATACGTGCACATTGAAGCAAACGTACCCCTTAGTTGTCTAATTCAGAAGATCACAAAATTTTCATATTAGCAGCCTTCCCAGGTTTGGAATCTGTGACAAATTTGTTAATACATTGGTGTGAAGAAGTCCAATTATTTTAGAATGGCACACCAGCACACCTACAGAAGACCCCTGCATTGCAACATACCACAATGCACAATGTGGGGTGCACTAAAAAAAATGAAGTGGGACCTATTTTTTGTACATTGCGGTGCACTGAAGCCAAATCATTTTGACGCAATGCAATTTGATGCAACATTTCATTGCAGTGCAGTGTGTGTGTGTGTGTGTGTGTGTGTGTGTGTGTGTGTGACCTTAGCTATCTAAATAGTTCAAAAATTGAAAACAAAATAACAGTTTCTGTTTTGAATTACCAAGTTATGTTAATTATACCCATAAATGTGTATGTTAAAAATTACAAACTGAATCACTTCCACTCTACAATTGGAAAACAAAATCCCAAAATATTGTAACATTTGAAGCTAATGAACTTGGTAAACGCTTATTTGATCTCTTAACTGGAACATTTCTGTAACTTTTTAAAATTTTTCTTTTAGATGTTTATTCTTACTTTAATTGTTTTATATAAGTGCCGCCACACATAATCTGTGTGCACTTTATTGCCATTGATTTGATCCCTTCTGTGAACTTGTATAATAGACTGACCAACAGTTTGGCTTTACTTTCTTGCCAAAACATTTAATTTCTGAAATTGGATAAGTTGAAATTGAACTCTTTCAAGTCAGTCTAAACTTATTAAAATGTTATTTTTTGGCTGAGAGACCATGGTTCTCCTGCTGCATGGTCCTCAAGAGACATCTTAAATTATAGGGTAGAGTTTAAAAAAAAATGGCTAAAAATATAAACTTTGATTCGGAGCAGTGCACCTTAAAGTCCCGTGCAGAGGCAAACAGAGATTGCCTTTGAATTTGCTTGTTTGTCTGAACTTTTAGGGTCAGCTCATGATAGATTGCTTACATTCACATCACTCTGCTTATGCCACAGTGCATTAGTGCATGGACTAGGTACACAGATGTGGCTGATTATTTCAAGTCAATTGTAAATCTTTAAGTGGAAGACATAACACATTTGTTGGGTGACAAATGAATACAGTTTCTGCTGCTGTTTCCCAGAAGACTTTACATGTTGCATTATCTCCAAAACTGCTTTAAGAGATAGGTGGACTACAGGTCTTCTGCCATCTTTGATCAAGACAGGATATATATTCTGTACTAAACTATCTACTGAAACATGATTCAGTCGCTTCTCGGCCTTTTGGCTAAGATCAAGTGTAGTATCTGTTCTTATCAGTGTCCAGTAGGGGTGCTCCACCATCATTCCTGCTTGCGGGGATGATTGGTTGTATAGTACCCCTGCTGGTAGGATGGGGGTCCTGATGGTTAATACAGGGCGGAACAGAAACTGAGGTGCCCACAGGCAGTTGGGGCCCGGGAGTAATCCCCCCCCCCCCAGGAACGCCAGAGGGGCCCAGTTCCTCCTGATTTGAGCGGATCTACCTTGTCTGGCCAGGGGCCGGGGAGGCAGAGAGTCCACGGAACAGTGCCCCCTGAGTGGTTGCCTCAGGGGTGCTCTTAGTAGCACATGGGGATGAGATCCCACGTGTGAAACGTGCACATGGTCACTGTTCTAAACACTTTTTCTGCACTGCGCCTTTTAGGGCTAGGCCTTTTGGCTGAGTCCAGGGCAATTTTTTATGCTACGGGCCTCAGGGCCTAGCCAGTGCACAATTACACGGCCACTTTTTTATTTTTTATTTATTTAACTTATTTTTCTCCCACGTTTTGTCATTTTTCACTTATGTGTGTGTTTTTTTTCCTCACGGATGGTAGGGTGTGGGTTCTCGGGCCTACCGTGAAGTCTAGGGGAGGATGTGTGGCCTTTTGGTTCCTTCCTCCCCTGTACCTAGGGTGGCTTCTCTTTGGGAGAGCCCCCTTACCAAGTACTTGGTGGCTAGTTTAGGCTAGCCACAAGGAAAGGGGTCCGCCAGGCCTTTTGGCTAGGTGGATCACATGGGAACCTTAGTCCCTGTCAGGAGCTTCGTGCCCCGGGGGATCAGGGTAGAGGTCCTACCCCTTCGGGGGTGGACAAAGCACACCCCTAAGTGCACCTTTTTGTGTTGGTTTTGCACTAGCACATTTTTTGTCCACTTACGGGTTTTCGTTTTTTCGCACTTCTGTGGACTTTAAAAAAAAAATGACTGAAATGATGAAAGAACGGGCTGCAATAAGTACCTACACATACGTTTAAATATATTCTACAGTGTCCTCAAGCATGTTAATGTAAAATATCTGTTTCTAGTTTTGATGCCATAGTTCTTTCATGTCCCCTCCCTTTGGCATCCCTCAGTAAAGTGCTTTGAGCCTTTTTACGCTTTCCATTGTAGCAGAGGTAGGGGGACATCTTGATAGAGAACTTCAACTTCAGAATCCCAAGCTAAGATTTGAATACAGAGCTCATGGACTTTACTAGAGGATGTATAAACGTGCTTGCTTATATGTAACAGAGTCAGCTTTAAGGCTCCATGCACACTTGCTTAGAAAACAATGCTCCTAGAAGAGTTTAGTAATTTTTCCCTGTAGATCCATCTAATGTTAACCTATATGTCCATGCATATTATGTACTCTAGAGGTGTTTTTTAGGCTAAGTGTTTAGAGCCAGAAGAAAAACCTTTCTGTTTGTTTTTTTAGAGCGTTTTTCTGGCAGAAGAATATGTTAAATGCTCCTAAACAATAGTACAAAAATGTTCAAAATTATTGTTTTTTTCTGCCAAGAGCACTGGCGTTTTTTTTAGATCAGTGTGCATGGTTCTTTAGCACATATACACTTTAAAAAAAAAGCTAAGAGCAAAAATAATTTTAAACAGAACACCAAAACAAATCAGATACACTTTAAACTAAATCACCAAACTGAATGCGGGGGGGCAAGAAAGAAAGTCACCTAGTAAAGACACAGAATGTACACCATAACAACAAACATATTTCAAATGGCTACCACAAATAAGTCATAAAATAAAAAATAAAAAAAATATTAATAGGGGATATATAGCCATACAGGTGGGACCATAAATTTATATAGTAAATACACTGGCTCTAGACATATCAAAAGTGATAGAAATGCCTTTTATGCAATATGCAGAATGCACAAAAATTAAACAATGTGAGATACAAGCAGAAGATGCTAGCATAACTATATCAGCAAAATCTGAACAAACTTAACAGTAATTTAAATAAGTCACAATATTAACCCCTCCTCGCAGATTGTACATAATATTTATTTATCTATTTTTATCTTTATTTTTACTATCACTATCATTCTCGGAGATTTTAACATCCTTATTAATGTCAATAACCCGGCTACATCCCAACTCTTCAACCTAACCTCATCTTTTGCATTAGCACAGTGTATACAGTCCTCCACTCACTCTGATGGGTATACATTAGACCTTGTTTTCTCCCATCTTTGCACTCCCTACAACCTCACAAACACCTCCTTTCCTCTCTCTGATCACAATCTCATCACCTTCACAGTGTCCTCGTCTTCAAACACCTATCCCTCCAAACAGCAAACAATTACCCACAGAAACCTTCACAACTTGAACCTTGCTCCTTTCCACTCTGCAACTGACCGACTCTATGACAGAATCTCTCCCCTGTCCTGCCCTAACCTAGCCACTGCTGTATAGAACAGTTCGCTTTCATCCGCATTAGACTCACTTGCTCCTCTAACAACACGAAGCATCAAGCCCCGACCGTTACAACCTTGGCAGACTGACGACACCAGGAATCTTAAACGACATAGTCATGCACTGGAGCGATTGTGGCGTAAAACCAAATCCCAGCAAGCATTCACCCTATATAAATCTGCTTTTTTAACATACAATTCCTCCCTCCATGCTGCAAAACAAGCCTACTTTGTCACTCTTATTAATACCTTGTCATCCAGTCCTCGTTGTCTCTTCTCTACTTTTAACTCTCTACTTTCTCCACCTCCACCTAGTACAGTTGTGTTCAAAATAATAGCAGTGTGTTGAAAAAAGTGAATAAAGCTCAAAATCCTTCTAATCGCTTTTATTTCCATGCACACAAATGCATTGGGAACACTAAATATTCTATTCCAAATCAAAACATGAAGAAAAATATATCACATTTGTGTTGTTAATCTAACAAAATTGAAGAAAAGTGAATATTAGACTCTTGAAAAAAATAGCAGTGTTTGTGTTCTTCTTTACAAACTCAAACATTCACTATATAAACTGAAAAATGTATGAAGATTTTGCTTTCCTTTGAATCACCTAATTAATATTTAGTTGTATAACCACTGTTTCTGTGAACTGGGAGATTGATCTTAAGTTGTTCAGGTTGGTGGGGTCCTGCAACTGGGAGATGGATCTTAAGTTGTTAAGGTTGGTGGGGTCCTGCATCCACACAAGTGATGTGGATGCTGGAATCTCCCCAGTCGCAACCCTGTATGCTAACAGTAGGGGTCCGTGCCCTGTCAGAATACACAGATCAGCTCCTCGGCCATTGGCTGCAAGCACTGATTGAATACTGGTTTTCCAGAATGACTTTTCAACAGAAGCCTTTCATTAGATTGGCTTCTGTTAAACAGAGAGGATTACATACTGTACATACTGAAAGTTTGCCAGTTCCTGCAGAGCCAGTGGAATTTCAGTAGGGGTTTACCTGGCTTAAGTTTGTAAATGAGACAACCATTTTGTCACAGGCAGTTCCAATGAAGGTGGACCTATCAACTAAGGCCCCTTTTTCACGGGTAGACCATTCATTGCACTCTATGGGATGGCGGATGTAAATGGACGTGTCCATTTACACCCGCCTGCATCTGATTGGATCCACTCAAAACAGGCAGATGGGGATCTGTTCCCATCCGTCTAGTGGATCAGATGAGAATCAGATGTAAACGGACAGGTGATCCGTTTACATCCAACCACCCATAGAGGAAAGCAGGCTGTGTCTGTGTCCACTCTGAATAAGCAGAGCGGACACAGACCTGTCATCTACCTGCTCAGCAGGGATCAGCGAACAAATTCCCCCCCCACTGAGCAGGCTGATCCGCTGGTGGAGGCTGCCCATGTGAAAGGGGCCTTAGCAAATAGTTTGAGAAAGGACATGCAGTATTCTCAGAGCACAAAATGTTGCAAAAATTCCTTTTATCTAGATTTATCTCAAAAGTATGATTCATATATAACTTTATACATCTTCTTAAATTCTGTTAGTATTTTTAGGCTATTAGTGATTGGAATTTAAGTCAGCAAAGGGGTGTGTGATGATGATCTAAATGGTCCGTATAAGTGCAGCAAAAACTAAAGTGGGCTGTGGAGGTATTAGACCGTTTTCCTTGTCAGCTCTTCCTTGTTAAGAAGCGCAGTGGATGTACACAAAGGGTCACAGGGCCTATTCCATTACTTGTTTTTCACATCCTCCAGTTGTCAAACTACTTTGTACTGTGTCTGCCTTGTCAGGACAAAGTATTACAACATTCCATGTTTCATGTGTCATGTCGTTGTTTAGCTCTGTGTTGTTGAAATAGCTGACCTTGTGTCATTGTTCTTTATGTTCAGTTGTCTTATTTGACATGGGCTGCCAGTAATTGTAAAGAGGATATAACCAATGATAGTATGTCTAAAAGATTCTTTTAGTTAAAGCAGATTTCAGTTTAGTTTAGTTTGCCTATTGTGCAATAATTTACACCCTACTGGAAATGATAAATATATTATGATTGCTTGGGTGCCATTTGAGGCTCTTTTTATACGAGTTCCAATATCCTCCCTTGGATTCTGGATATTCTGTGTCAGAATATCAAATCTTGGTACCTGTTTTCATTTACATAATTTTTTACATGACTAAACTTCATGCTAGTCCTAATTATCTCTGCGGCACACGAATTTGAAATTGTCTGGCAATGTTTTATTCTTTTTTCATCTACCATTCTTCATTTTTCCTCCAACACAATCTACAGATTTTGCATTCACTCACTGTATCTATTGATGATCTGAAATGCATTAATCTTAAAACATCCTAAAAACATTAATTTATTGTTAATACAATTGATTTCTTTGTCAAATGTTCTCAAAACGTACTGTGGTTCATTAATTATATAACCTCTTTTTCTTTTTCAGCTCTTCTTTATTAACACTTTTATTCTTTGCTTACTTGTGATTAATATTCGTTGGTGTGTGTTTACCTTTTTCATAGACATTTAGGACTGGAATCTGAATGGAGGTTTGTACTGGCTGAGGCTTGCACAGATTATGCATGTACATGATAAAGCTTCTTAGACAATCTTAGACAAATAACTGAAGTTCTTGATGATCTCTTTGCCATGGGTGTAACAGTGGAGGTGAATATTTAGTAAACTGTTTTTTAGTCCGTCATTTTGATTTGAACTCGGGTCATCACTCCATAAAGAGTTACAGAGGTTGATATACTATAGATAAATAGGCTGTTCACATTGCAAGGGAATTTTTCCTTAGTTTAGTATAAACATTCAGATTGCAAAGAATACCCAATCATGTGCAAGGAGAATGAAAAAAAAACTGTATTTATGCTTGCACACGAATGGATGATTGAAGTCAGCGGAACTCCCCTCATTCATTAAGCTTGGAGTAAATTCCTTGACAGACTGCAAAATCCCTTGCAATGGTACAGCCTATATGCCATTAGTAAATCAACCTCATATAGTTTTAGTGCCATTCTGTGCCACAGTAAGTGCTGCCTAAAAAAACAATGGGCTCATTCAGACCTCACTGTCCCAAATTACAGAATTTAACATCCCACCTTTGCACAGGAGCACCTGCCAATCCATGGGCCAGATAGTTTGATAATCTGTTGGGTTTCAGTTCTTGCCTTTACGCATAAAGTGAATATCCTGGAAAGGTCCAAAACTCTTTTTTTATGTTAATGGTAACCAGCCTGTGCAAGCCTCAGCAAGCTCTTCATGCTAGCTATTTCAAATTCAACCAAATTATGTTTCTGTTTTTATAATTAAAGGAATTCATAACTTGTCAAATATAACAGCTATGGGCTTAGTCTGTGTGTGTAAAACACTTTAAGAGCTGAATGTGTTTGAGATAAAGTTTCTGATTCTGAAGGATTTTTTTGTCCCACTACATGGCTGACTTTCTGTAATAAAGCACCTTCTTTAGTTCTAATGAGTGTCAGGAACATACCCTAGTATTCTTAGTCAGATGGGTACCATCACCTTAATCCAACCATCATGGACTGTGGCAAGGCAAATGTTGATTGTCCAAGAACATGATGGGGAGGAAACATTTGTGTTATAAGTACATAATCCATTCCCACAGATAATGAATGGTAAGCTTCAGGTGTAATATACCAAAACTGACCTTATGAAAGTGGGTATTTGCATAGGCCTGAGCACACACCTCCTTCTCTGCCCCCTTAATGACAGTGCTCAGGTTTAACAGGGGAGTGTGCACAATATACCAAAGGTTTTCAGGGGGCTGCATGGGTAGATGGGAAGGAAGATAGTACTATCAGGGTAGTTGCAGGCACATTATGGTGTCTGACTGTACACTGCAGGTTTTAATTTGATTAGTATTGCCTAATTACAGGTTTCCTTTAATACAAACTGTCCTCGAGTATGGGACTATTGCATATTTTTAATGTATTTAGAAACATTTTATTTGAGGTAACTTGAGTTTTTACTGGTGCGTGACCGAAATCTAACATTTGTAATGGTTCATTTTTTTAACAATGTAGTAAAGTGGATTTTAGCCTTATTCCACCATAGTAATTTAAGACAGCATTGCAGTAATGCTGTAAAGCATATTATCAGTGATAAAAAGGCCTACATTTCGATTGCTGGAAGCAATAGCCTTGTGCCCAGGAAATCCCTTATCAGTTTTTTCATTAACAAAGCAAAGGAGAGCAACCTTTTACACATCAGGGTCTTCTTACTTACTAAATTTGAATCAACCTATTTTACTGTGCAAAGGATGACAAGTTTTCATATGAATAAGAGAGCAACCTTTGATGGAAACTGAACAGTTTGCTCCTTTTTATTACAGAGCAAATGTCTATTCAAAAGCTTTAGGCAATGTAAAATGACTCTAACATATCTATGGCCACCTATACTGTAGGGCTATCCCTAGAAATCAGTTTAAACAATACAAACTATCCACTCATGGGACTTTTAAAGCACATTTACCAGACAGAATGATATAAAACATTATTTTATTTGAACATGTTTTTACATAAAAGAATATTGGCTGATAATGTTTTTTTAGTGTTAAAAAAATGTTATTAGGCTTTAAACATGTCAGCTTATGCATACACACTGTAAAGTAAAAAGGTGCCAAAAATCTGTGAGCGGAAAGTAGCTTGTAAAGAGTAGACCACTAGAATACAGACATCACTACTAGATCAGCCAAACAAAGTGCAACGTAAATAAAGTGCAACAATTGCATAGAAGATCTACTAGTAGAGAACACCCACAAACAGAGATCAGTAAAAGAAAAGTGTGGCTCAGTGGTAGCCATAGCTCCAGGACTAACTTTGAGCCAATCCATGCTGGGAGAATGTCCAGAGTGCAATGAAGGGGTCATCGAAGAAGAAGACAAAAGAGGAGGAGAGGAGGAGGGAGATGGTTCCAGGGGTCCTCCGGCAGCAATCTAGGGGTGTTATTGAAGGATATATGCAGTAGTGGGGTCACGGTTCCAAGAGTCACCAACGTTAGGGGGCAAGTATTTCTTGATCCAGGGCTGCCATACTTTAGAGTATCGTCTCAGCGTATTTTGCAGGGTTGCCTCTATTTGAGCATGTAATTTTTGGGTAATTTTTAGTAGCGCTAACACAAAGCAGTGATGTCTTCCAGGACCTGGCGATGGTCTATTTTGCAACGATCATGATATAAAAGAGGAGGGCTGATATAGTTTCTCATGCAATCACCAAGTCCATTCTCATCTCTATATTCACACATCTTAAAGTTAAATCTATTGCATTGCATTCATCTGTGGAAACAGAAGCCTAGTGCATTGCTAAAAACTCTTCCTCATGGAATTGAATGAGATCATGCCTATATATATATATATATATATATATACACACACACACTCTCTCACACACACACACCATCATCATCATAATTCAGGCCCCTGAGGAAGTGTTTTATAAAACGCATTGCACTTCTGTTTCCACAGATGCAAGCAATGCAACAGATTTAACTTAAAAATTTGGCAATATATTGTAGAGATGAGAGATGAACTTGATGATTCTATAAAAAAAACTACATCAGCCAATATTCTTTTTTTGGAAAAACATTTTATGACGTACAGTATTTTTAAATAAAATTATTTCTTAATATTATTCTGTCTGGTAAATATTCCTTCCCATTCAGCCATATTTTAGAATTTGGAGGGATATTGGCACATATCACAAGTTATTCATCACCTCTAGGTTAACTAAAATTACTAGAAAGAAGTTTGTGCAGCATTATAGCTGTACTTTCAAGTCTTGTACTGGCCAGGAATGCTCAAAAGTGCAAGATCTTAAATCTCTTCTTTATAATCATCTTCATATTTAGTTTTTTTGCCTTTAACCCTTTATTTGTACGTCTTGGACCACATCTTTTGATGATTGAGATTTAGAATGTCAGTCTTTACACGTTAAAGTGTATTTCCAATATGTTATTGCTTAAGATTATGGAAAAACATGTTAGCCCTTCTCCTCCAAATATTTACCTGTGAGAAAGTGTCCTCGATAGTAAAATTACGTGGCTGTAGGTCAAAGGACCATTACAACTCAAGTTGCCTCACATAAAAACAATATTTAGAATAATAATGTATACACAAGAAACCATACTCTGAAAGCATTGATATACAGTAGAAAAGTTTATGTTCTTTGCAGGAAATGGTGAGGAGTGGAATCTTAAATGGGATTATAATATCTGCCCCCACAATCTTACCTTTATCTCAAATACTTTCATATCTTATTAGCTTCTCAAGCTCTTATAAATGTTATTCATAGCTCTACTTTATAAGCGGGTTTGTATTTTGGTTTGATTGGCCCTTTCACTGACCTCTCTGAACTTGAAAGAAAGTTGCTGTCTGGGTCAGAAAAACAGCAGCATTGACATCTGTCTTTCATCACACAGGCCAGCGAGGAGGGGGTTTACTTAGTAGTTTCACGACAGACCAGACATCAGACCCCTGATATCTTGCAGGAGGCTGGTTGGCATAACAACAGCAGCCCGCCGCAATGTCCCAATGAGAGAAACCATTTTAACAAGGTATTTCACTTTTAGCAAAAAAACATTATTGTATGTTTGCATGATTCCCCTCTTTGATAGTTAAAGCGTACCTAAACCCAACAACAAACATTTTATGTATTACAGCTTATGAGTCACTAGATATAGTTTCTGCATTAGTTTTCTGTTCTCAGGCTTTCCTTTCCTTCATTTTTATCTGGTAACCCTGCTAATAACATATTTCATATCCTAGGATTGCTACACTGACTCAGTCCACTGTATCTATGGAGGAGCCATGGTTCTCACTAGGTGACTTTCCTAATTTGAGCTACTAACCCTAACTCCACTCTTCATCATTATTATTATTATTATTATACAGTATTTATAAAGCGCCAATAGTTCGCTCAGCGCTGTACATTACAAAGGGGGACAGAACATGTGACAGAACAATACCAATACAATGCAAAACATGAGGGGATTGAGGGCCCTGCTCTTTCGAGCTTACAATCTAGGAGGTTTAATCATGTGTTTAATACATCAGTTCATACACAGGATTTTACAAGGACATTTTAATTCTGGCAAGATAATACAGCTATTTTTCTGTACTTGCAGAAAATGTACTTAGCTTCCTAACAAAAAAAAATAAGGCAGCCACCACTTCTAAAAACTGGTAAGCTGCAATATATTCAGGGGCAGACTGACCATTTGGAAACTCGGGCACTGCCCGAGGGCCAGGGTCATTAGTGGGCCCCATGAGATGCCCCTGGTACCTTTTTCATAGACTTTTTTGAGTTTGGGCAAGGACACGGGGGCCCATTGATCCCCTATTGCCTGAGGGCCCCATGAGTTGTCAGTCCGCCCCTGAATATGTTACTTTCTTGTTTTGGGGTTTAGCTACCCTTTCATTTTGAACACTGTTATAAGAAACCTACGTACATCTGGGAGAAGTGGCATGAGAGAAATAAGTTACAAAGTGCTGGTGCCGTACAGCACCGATGTGAAGACCTGTATGTGAAGTGCTTTTCATCATCCCAATGGCAAATTTCTTCATTGTGTAGACAACCAAAACAATTTGACCACCAAGGGGAGCAAAAATCACACAGCAAAAAGGGTGACTATGATATCTATGGATAAGGAACAGGAACCATGGCTGTGACTCACTGGAGAGATTTCCCATCACTTCCTGTCCTGGAGACGTCAAAGGAAAGTAGAGGAAATCAATGGATTTTCCCATAACTTATGGTCTGTTGACAACTCAAAAGTTTTGGCTTTCTTCTCACTTTCTGTCCTGTGACATTGACAAACAATGGGGCGAATCACCCCAGCAGGGATATAGATCACAATGAAAACTTGAAAAAGGATCTAACCCTTTCCTACTCTAGCCAAAACTATTAAAATGTTTTTTAAATACACTTTAAATTTCATGGTTTCCATCTCCCATGGTCATATGTAGGTAGTGGTGAAGCTGGCTTCTATATATGTTGGCAGACACAATGTCTATACATGATTTAAATATATAAAAGTACCCAGCAGGCAGCTATTACTCACTGCTTATCTAGGTTTGTGGTGCTTCTCAGTAGATACTTTCTGATGCTGGTGGGGTGGTGCATACCGCAGTGTTATAGGGCTTAGGAGCTGTTCCTGAAAGGCAAATATCATTTTGCATACATGCAGCCCTCAGAACCATCCATTGACAGTGAAATGGTAGGGTTTATCTAAGAGAGAGTTACATTATTTCTGTTTTAGGGGAAGGCAATAGTTTAATGATTTACAACCTTCAGCTCATTACCTTTCACTAATGAACCACTTGGCGACATCTGAATCCAGCATTACATTTGCTACCTTACAATCATACTGGGAGAAGCTGTCTTAGATAATAATACAGTTATATAAATAGGTACACCAGCACCTCCCCTACCAACCTGTATATCTATTTACATTTGATTTTGGATTATGGCTTAAATGGGACTCTTATATGGGACTCTGGGTATTTATCAGAAATGAAGCAGACAGGACATGCAGCAGCTGTGCATGGCAACCAATCAGCTTCTATCTTTCATTTTCAAGGCTCACCTTAACAAGTTGAAGATAGACCCCGATTGGTAGTCATGCATAGCTGCTCCTGTTTTGATAAATTCCCCCCAGGGTGCTCCTGGATCTCTTGTGTAAGCTAATGGCCCTCTGATTTCTCTTGTATTGAATTGCATTTTAACTGTAATGTCTGCCATTTTGTAAAGTGCTGCCCAAACTGTTGGCACTATATAAATCTAGCACATCAATATTAATAATAATAATGAGCTGAGGGATGCAGATTACTAAGAAGCCCCCTCTGCCAAAGACTCTATTTCCTGGAGAACATTTTTAACAATTTTGGATGTATGTCTCCTAATGTTGTTTTTTTATGAAGAAGCTTATATCTTTATATAACTGACTTTTTGGGTGACTACCCTAATTTCTAAAGCATTAAGGATTATTAGTTTAGTATCTGGTAATCTTCTCTTTCTATGTCATGACAAGTACTTCTTAGCACGCCAAAGAATCCATGCATTTCCTGTGTAACTAGTCAAATTCCATGAGTGTTTGAGAAAAGCTCCTGCGTTCATCTTGTATTAGATGTTCATTAGGATAAAACAAAGTCTCATTCACTGGGAAGAGTATAATTTGCATATGATAAAATGGACCCGTTCTAGGTCTGCTTCTTCTGTCCTGGGTTCTGCAGATGTGAACCCAGGCTGAGCACAATGATAGTCCTGTCTCTTATATCAAAATGTAACGTGTTATGATAACAGCTGTAAGAGGCTTAACTTCTTTGCTGTGTCTGGATTAAAGCCTAGATCAAGAACCTTGTGACCACATCCCAGCATCTGGTTCATAGCACTCCAACTCCTCCAGCTATCATTCATCCCTATATTGAAGATGATTGGTCATTGAAGAAAACAAATGTTAGTGCAAGCCAGTGATTTGCATGCTGAGAAGTGGAGTGCACAGCTGGGTCACCAATCTGTCTGAGACAGGAGGAAGAAATGTCTCTCCCTAATGACGTGTTTAAGCAGCCATTCTTTAAACAAAGACACATCTGGGCAAACTGTTGATAGAAGGGAAATGTTACAGTTGAATCAAAGTGACTTTAATAAAGCAGCCGTGTAATCATTGTGGTCAAGCGTTTGTAAACAGGACAGATCCAAAAGTTCTTCAGGATAAGTCATTTTTTTTACCGTAAAATAGGTTTTAGTTAATGCAGAGACAGTAGCATTCCAGCATAGGTGAAATATGTTTATTGAAAGAGCCAGAGCCATTCCTTCAAGAGACAATATGAGAATCCTAGAATGTGCACACAAAACACCATTCTTCCCTCTTGCATTCATCGATCATCTGCCTTTCCAGAGAATGGGGAGACACTATTGAAGATTTCCCGATAGCAAGTACGGCTACAACAAAAAAGGACAAGGCATGGAGGAAAGGGATGGGGTTGTAGCATGGAAAGGTCTTAGCACCAGTGGGGGTATGTTATAAAATATATATAACCCCCCCACCGTGCTTTTTTCCGCTTTCTACTGCCCTAGACCCTTTCTTACCTACACCTATACCTGTTGCCCCCTCTCTCACCTCTCATTAAGACCTACAACCAAATTAGGGTTCCCCCTGTTCAACAGGTATTAAAAAATAAAAACACTCTCTTTTTGGGTCTTACAACTCTGTATACTTTATCCTACAAATTGACACCCACCCCACGGGCAACAGAACTCAAGGGGCACAGATATCAAGTAATGCAACTTTGTTGTCCTCTCAAATATGTGCATATCATTGTAGGATACCAGTGTTACATACTACTATTCACCTTTAAAAATAATAAATGCTCATATTTTTGTGCACTTATTGTTTTTTTTCCAGCAGCCTACAAAGCATTGCAACCATGATCAGTGGATCATAGCTGCAACATCAGACTTCTGCAAACTCTTCCTCCAGCTCCTCCCCTTACCTCTGTACAGGCTTGTCAGTTAGTGAGCTGGAGGAGTGTCAATGGACTATGAGTTCGGTGATCACCCCACCTGTATTCCACTGAGAGCTAAAAGTCTGTCTGTCTCGATGGCAGACAGGACTTGTAGATCACTCATTCACAGATTGTGATGAAATGTGAATGAATGCCATGACTGTGCGAGCAGAGCCACACACAGCCACACCAATTTCAAATTTGACAGCTGCTGCATGGGAGAAGATCCCCCGCATGCTGTCATGGATGGGGGGGGGGTGCGTAGGAGATGTTACACCCTAAATATGAGTGTAATATGTTTCTAAAGGTGGAGTTAGCCTTTATATAAAGAATTATAAAAAAAATTAAACAAAAAAAAGAGATATACTCTTATCACAAATCCACATATTGACTACCTATACCACACCAAGGCTGAAATTTGGGCAAGTGATCTGTGGTAGTACAATGTGATGACTGCATTGCCTTCCAATTATTGATAAATCTGCATATTGCTACATTCTTCAAATTCTCAGAAGGCAGTACAATAATAAAATTGCATGTCCAATGCCTTCCAACTATTGATAAATCTGCATATTGCTGCATCCTTCAAATCCTCAGAAGGCAGTACAATAATAAAATTGGAAGTCCAATGTCATTTCGTAGCCTGGAGTCAAGATAATATGCATATAACAAATAATCTTATAGGCTGGGGTGTGGGACGAGTCAATCCCCTGCCTCATTCATCTGTGTGTGTAATATGAGCTTTAGCTACTCAGCTCTGTAAACAGGCTTTTTTCTCTAAAGTAGTTATGGTCAGTCTAGTAGATGTGAAATTGGCCCTACGTGTCTAGGAACTGGAATAGTACATTTATTATTTCCTTTTAATCTTACTTCTACAATTTTCTAAAGCCCATCATTCAACGTGCCTCTCAATCACAAATCTATGTGCTGCATTATTTTATAATATTAGACCTGTCCTACATTGACACTGTACTGTGCTACCTCAGTATACATGAATTACAGATTGCACTGTGGCATTTATCTTGCAGAGATCTGCCTGCCCTACATTTTTCTATCCGCATACAAAAATATGTCTGTTTTTCACATTCAGCTCTGTTCAGTGGCTCATCCACGTGTGCGTTGTAACAGTGTTTCTAAACTTAGAGCAGCACACATGTTGGAAAAATAGAATAACATTTGCACTTACCAGCAGTGCCCTTTATTTGACATGAAAGGATACTTTCACTAAGAATTAGGAAAACATAAAAGTCTTTTAATCCATTTTGCAGAGTCACTTCATGGGATTTCATCTGAATTACAATGAATCAGTGCAATTGTCATCTAGGCAGTCTAATGACGTTATCCAAAATACTTCATATTCCCTTAAATATGTATTTCTGTATAAAATGTGTATTGCTGTTTTTATACACATTTCACAAGCAGCAAATAATTGCAAAAAAAACCCCTTATCAAAATAAATAATTGTAGTATTATTGAAGTATTGTTAATGGCTTTATTTTTGACAATTATGAATTTTAAACAAATAAAGAAAAAATCCTTTTGCACTGCCAAACCTAATATGATAACATAAGAGTGGCTGAAAACACTAAATTGTGTTCCTACACCACTAAAAAATAAATGAATGATAAATAGTGCTGCGCTACTCACTAAACCAAACCATAAAGCAAAAAGTAAACTACTGACAGAGCCCCCAACTAAGGTGATATAAGTGCATACCTAAAGAATAACCAAACACAAGTGAATAAAAATATCCAAACAGACTAGATGACCTGCTAGGCAATACCGAATATGAACAAATCAATAAGTGAAACTTCAACATATGTGCAAATAAACAATCTGAGTGATATATATCAAGGCATATATAAAAATAATAACAATACTAATGATAATTATATATAAAAATATATATAAAATAAAGCACACAAAATAAAAGAAAAATAAAATGATGAATAATAAACACCCGGCTCAGCCCTCAACCCAGTGACAATCTGTGAATAAATGTCTGTAAATGTAATAAAATTCAAGATCTGTAATGCAGACAAATCTTAAAATCAGCATATTGTCCACGTGTGACTTGAACAGTGATCACCCTTAAAAAATGCTCCCCCAGCTAGTGTGCACGTTCACTTCCCATTTTGACCTACAGGGAATATAGCTCAAATGCGCTTTAATAACAACCCAAAATCCAACCAGTTCTCCTCTGTAAGCGTACATTACTGGCTCCTTCTCCAATTCCTTATCAGAAATCCATGTTGAAACATCAAAACATCAAAGGACATCTTGTAGTGTAATATGTCCATGTTTAATGTAAAAATACCAGGTAAAGAATACTCAACTTTTAAAATCAGGCCAGGAGACCCAAACAAGCATTGGTAATAAAATAAATAGGAACAGGTGTACCAAGATGGCAGCTGCCGTCCATCCAGAAATTATGTCCGCACACTTCCTTCCTACATGTTACATCACGAATTATATGACTTTCTCAGGGATAGGTTTTATGCACATTTCACAAGCAGTAAATAATCACAAAAAAACCTTATCAAAATAAATAATTGTAGCATTATGGAAGTATTGCTAATGGCTTTATTTATGACATTTATGCATTTTAACTTCTTGCCAACCGCAGATAGCCGAATGACGGCTACACTGCAGCCGGCCAGTTCTAGGAGGGTGTCATATGACGTCCTCCCAGAACACGCTCTCCTGAACTGATGATCAGTGCCCTGATGATCAATGCCCAGCAGTGCCACCCACCAGTTCCGCCCACCTGTGCCCAGCAGTGCACCCTCCTGCGCCAAGCAGTGCATCCACCTGTGCCACAAAAGCAGTGCCACACACCTGTGCCCAGCAGTGCCACCTACCTGTGCCCAGCAGTGCCACCCACATGTGCCCACCAGTGCCACCCACCTGTGCCCACCAGTGCCACCCACCAGTGCCCATCAGTGCAGCCCAGCAGTGCTGCCAGTCAGTGCCACCAGTCAGTGCCCAGCGGTTGTGCCAGTCAGTGCCCAGCAGTTGCGCCAGTCAATGCCTAGCAGTGCCGCCAGTCAGTGCCCAGCAGTGATGCCAGTCAGTGCCACCTATCAGTGCCGCCTATCCGTGCCACCTCATTAGTGCTGCCTATCCGTGCTGCCTATCAGTGCCCATTAGTGCTGCCTATCAGTTCCCATCAGTGCCGTCTATTAGTGCCCATCAGTGCTGCCTCATCAATGCACATCAGTGAAGGAGAAAAATTACCTGTTTGAAAAATTTTATAATAGAAACGAAAAAAACTTTTTTTTTTTGTTTATAGCGCAAAAGTAAAGTGCCCAGCAGCGATTAAATATCACCAAAAGAAAGCTCTATTTGTGAGAAAAAAATGATAAAAATTTCATATGGGTACAATCTTGCATGACCGCGCAATTGTCAAAGTGCGGCAGCGCTGAAAGCTGAAAATTGGCCTGGTAAAGAAGGGGGTATAAGTGCCCGGTAGGCAAGTGGTTAAACAAATGCATTATAATTATTTTTTAGTATACCTACAAAATCCTAATTATTTTTCAAACTAACATTAAGTGCAAGGCGCATGGCACAGAATCGCAGATAATTATTGTTGCTCTGGACCTATTTGAACAGAACAGGCATGTAGGAAGCACATAAGCTTATGAATCATTGAATTGTGTGTGTAAATTGGAGCTTGAGCTGTTAAAGTAGAACTATAGGCAAAACATATTTTTCATTTTGAATATAGTAAAGATAGGTTATATCCCCTGTAAAGTTTATTTTTGCCATCTGTGTCCCATTGGGAGATTTCTCTTCACTTCCTGTCCCATAGCCAAACAGGAAGTGAGAGGAAATCTCTTCAAATTAAGGGAATCTCTTGGGGCCCCCAAGGTCACCAGAATGAATGTCCCCATAGGAACATTTCCTTTCTATTAATTTTCTGGGCACAACCCAAAATTTGGGATTTTCTTTTACTTTCAATGGTAAACAGAACAGAGAGGGTGAATCTCCCTAACGAGCGCACAAACAACAGGAAAAACTGATAGATTTTCTAATCCCTCTCCCCTCTATCCAAAACTTAAAAAAAGCTTTGCCTTTAGTTATACTTTAAGCGCTATAAAACAGTCTTTTTGTTAACAAAACAGCTAAGAATATACAGGTAAACACATGAAAATTTGAGATCCACCCACTAAAAGGAAATTTAAAAGTTTTAGCTGTATATTCATACAGAATATTTTTTATCTAACAAAATAATAATTAAAAAAAAGTTTAATTTCTGAATATATTACAGAAAATATATGAAAAAAGCACTAAATCTTTAAAAAAAAATATTGAGCAGTCTAGGGATGTTAACCTCCTTGGCGGTATTCCCGAGTGTAGCTCGGGGTAACATTTCAGTACCAAGAGCGGTAACCCCGAGCTACACTCGGGAATACCATGCGGCACTGCTCTGGCATCTGTTCTTCACTTACCTTACCCTGCGCTCCCACGATGTGTCCCCTGCAGCGTCCCCGGCCATCTCCTTCGGCCGATGCCGGCATCCGGCTTCTGTGTCCTGTCCCTGTGACGTCGGGACGTACGGGCGGGAAATTTAAAAATTTTAAAAAATGTCTTTTTTTTTTTTTTTTCATTTTACACAGTAAAACATTGCTGTTTCAACCTATTTCACATACATTTTGTCCCTACTGCTTTGTCCTGCCCCCCACCTGCATTTTGTCTGTTCTTTCTGCCTGGAAACTGAGAAACGTCCATGGAGTCCAAAAAGTGTCCCTTTAGGTCAAAAGCGGTTTAGATCAGCTAGAGAACAGCGATAGTAAATCAGAACCACTTGCAGAATTGAGTGATAATGATTTGTGGGGAAATTCGTCATCAGACACTGAAAACGATTTTGCGAATTTGCTCAGCGATGTGCGAACTTGGCGCTATATTTCAAATTTCAGTGTTTTTGGTTTGATTATATTATTGAATTAAATGTATTATTATTATATTATTATTTTTTATGATTATTTATTAAATTATAATTTATGATTTTGTGTTTCAAATTTTATCATACCCGGGATGTTTAATAGACTCTTGTTCGGACAGATTTCAGTGAGTTATTCCTAAATATTACAGCCTACAATAAAAAAACTATATATTTCCATGCAAAATAATGGTACCGCTTTCAGCACCAAAAATCTGAAATAATCATACCGCCAGGGAGGTTAAGCTAATATAAAAAGTACATCTACTGAATAATATAGATCAAGGGCGGACTGACCATTCGAGCACTCGGGCGCTGCCCGAGGGCCCGGGGTCAATAGGGGGCCCCATAAAATGCCCCTGGAACCTTTTATAGGCTTTTTTTGAGTGTGGGCAAGGACACAGGGGCCCCGTGATCCCCTATTGCCTGGGGGCCCCATGAGTTGTCAGTCCGCCCCTGATATAGATATTATTACATAGAAAACGTTTTTGGCTGGAAGCTTTAGAAAATAATTCTGTATTTTGGTTTAGTTTATTTTAGTACAAGTGAGTCCAATAGTAGAAAATAATCAATGTACAGAGCCCAAACACACCATCATAACTCATTCCCTGAGTGATATATACATGCTATTAATAAGCACATCATTTTGGCTGTGAAGAATGGAAGAATTCAGTATTTGAATACATAGGTATGATTAACTATCATAACTCATTTTATTGACAAAGCTATAAACAATTTGATAATGATGTCAAATAAAATATAGTTTTCATTGAGCGTTTTTAAATTGTTACCATATTTTACAAAGCATCTTAGTATGTTTGATTTCTTATGAAGGCAATAATAGCAAAAAAGCAATCTTAGATTCCCATGGAAAAAATATAGTTTACAAGTTTGGTAAGCTGAAAACTTTCTTCCAAAATGTCATTACTACTGGACTTAAACCATTTAAATACTTTTTCTGGTAAAGATAAATTTTGTCTAACAGAATAATGAGTCACCAGATTTTTCTTAAACCGTAATGTAGCTCTCATCCTAAATCACTTTTCCAGGTGCACGGCCCAATAAGATGACTTTTTAGTGTGTTCTGCAAGTGCTTTATTAAGCCCCCCACAGACTTGATCCTTTATGTACAAAGGTCCCCGTAGAAGCTTCAGCAAGTTAGCCTGAGAGATTTAGTGCCCTCTCACACCTATGCATATGCAGTAACACATGCTTTTAATAGATTCAAGTGCATTTTTATTTGATTTAAACACACATTTGTGTGTATGTGTTATGCAGACAAACAGAGGAGAATTCAAGAAAATAGATTTTCCATGGTGCAAGATATGCTTAAAAGCACAAAAAATGCATATAGCATTAAGTTCAATGGGCCTGTTGAAGGAAAATCCATATTTCTTTTCTGATTCTCCACTGAAGTCTTTCATGGATTATATATCCGATCTGCACCTTATAGTGGTTGTAAAGGCTCAATGTTTTTTATCTTCATGCATTCTATGCATGAAGGTAAAAAACCTTCTGTGTTTAGCTCCCCCTCCTTCCCAATACCTAAGGCTGCTCGGGTGCACCCATAGCAAGCTGCTTGATATGGAGGCACTAGGCAGGAGTGCCAGTGGGGGACCTGAGAAGAGGAGGATAAAAAACAAAGCACAGACCAAGTAAGTATAACTTGTTTGTTATTTGATAAAGAAATCTGCCTTTACAATCACTTTAAGTGGTATTTGGCAATTGTATATGTAATTGTCTACATTACTACATTAGTACATAACAAGGAAAAAAAGCTGTATATGTACCACCATCTTGCTCACTCTTCAGCCAGCTTGGGTACAGAGAAGTGTGTCCACAAGCTGGATCTTTGCAAGATATCCCTCTCAGAGAACCAGACAGCAAAAGGAGGATCTGTGCATCCACAATATGATTATTGGGAGCTTCTGTACAGAAAAGGGTGGGCTTACCTTCTGACTTTCCTAAAGTCATATAAGATGCAGCTTATAAAGCACTCAGACATAAGAAGGAGAAAGGGAAGCACTTTCAGTGGGCTAATTTCATGTCCTAATAAATCAAAAGAATGGAGCACAACATATATACTAAATAGTAAATACAGATACACTTGAAGCTCAACATGCGTATATACTAAATACAGATACACTTTAATACCCCGTAACATTACATTAAAAAAATATATAAGTTGCAGTGCTTAGATTTGAACTAACCATACAGCATTGAGTGGTATCTCCCATGATGTAAAATAAATGCCTTTTCATATGCTTCCCCCCAGCCCGCACACCACCCCCCATTGACTTCTCCATCACATCCAACAACGCCACCATCAAACCCGCCCCACAGGCCAGAGTACTTGGTGTCATTCTGGACTCCAACCTATCCTTCCAGCCCCAAGTCCAATCTTTAACAAACTTGTGCAGACTCCACCTCCGCAACATCGACAAAATCCGCACGTTCCTAACCCCAGAAAACACTAAACAGCTCATCCACTCCCTCATCAAATCACGACTCGACTACTGCAACTCCCTCCTTATTGGCCTGCCTCACCGCTGGCTATCCCCGCTTCAGTCGATCCTGAATACGGCTGCCAGACTCATTCACCTTTCCAACCGCTCCGTTTCCGCCAACCCCCTCTGCCAATCCCTCCACTGGCTTCCGATTGCGCAACGGATCAAATTCAAAATCCTAACACTGACGTACAAAGCTGTCCACCATACTGCCCCGAACTACATCACTGACCTATTATCCAAGTACCGCCCAGCACGCACACTCCGCTCCTCACAAGACCTCCTTCTCTCTAGTTCCCTGGTCTCCTCCTCCCATGCCCGCCACCAGGACTTCTCCAGGGTGTCACCCATCCTCTGGAACTCCCTGCCCCAACCCATCAGATTCTCACCTACTCTCCTCTCCTTTAGGTGCACCCTGAAAACCCATCTCTTCAGGGAAGCCTACCCCACCCCCTGCTAACTTGCTGACCTCCTCCACTCTTCCTACCACTCCATTCCCCACAGCTATCTCCTCCTGTGCCACCATCCCCTCCCTCCTAGATTGTAAGCTCGAAAGAGCCCTCAATCCCCTCATGTTTTGCATTGTATTGGTATTGTTCTGTCACATGTTCTGTCCCCCTTTGTAATGTACAGCGCTGAGCGAACTATTGGCGCTTTATAAATACTGTATAATAATAATAATAATAATATGCTAAAAATCTACCCATTAAGTCTTACTGTGGCCTGACAACACACAGCGTTTTTGTGGACAGAGTGTTGCCAGCCCTCCCCAGTGTATTTAACTGAACTACTCAACTCTGCACTGTTCTTCTCCTCCAGCACTCATTGGAGCACCAGGCAGCAGAAGCGGCAGGCACAATTGGCTCCAGCTCTCAGTCATGGGCCTAGAGATAGATCCTGACAATATTGTCGGGATCCTTCCAGAGCTTAGATTGGCTCTGCTCCATCAGCCAATAGCAGGCAATAGCTTTGGGTCACTATGTACAAAAGTACAGAAGTGTTCTCTTGTGACCCTAAAGAGAAGTGTAACCAAAAAAGCTTTGGCCATACTTCTCTTAAAGTAGCAACAACCTTTTTTTTTCTTTTTAATTAAACTTTAAAGTGGCTTGTGTTACAATTACACTCACCAGCCACTTCATCATTATTATTATTATTATACAGGATTTATATAGCGCAAACAGTGTGCTCAGCGCTTTACAATATGATTAGTTATAGCGGTTCAATTGCTTGATAACTCAAATTGCTAATCAGCCAATCAATGCAACAACTCAATGCATTTAGGCATGTAGACGTGGTGAAGATGACTTGCTGAAGTTCAAACCGAGCATCAAAATGGGAAAGAAAGGGGATTTAAGTGACTCTGAACATGGCATGGTTGTTGGTGCCAGACGGGCTGGTCTGAGTATTTCAAAATCTGTTGATCTACTGGGATTTTCACACACAACGATCTCTAGGGTTTACAGAGAATGGTCTGAAAAAGTGAAAAAATCCAGTGAGCGGAAGTTGTGTGGACAAAAATGCCTTGTTGATGTCAGAGGTCAGAGGAGAATGGGCAGACTGGTTGCTGTGACATTGAGATGGCAGGGTCAAAATTTAGCGTAAACAACATGAAAACATGGATCCATCCTGCCTTGTATCAATGGTTCAGGCTGGTGGTGGTGTAATGGTGTGGAGGATATTTTCTTGGCACTAGCAAAGGTGTACCTAATAAAGTGGCTGGTGAGCGTATATACTGTATGTTATATCACTTTGTTAATGTGTCACTTTACTGCTGTTCCACAGACCTACAAGATAAGAAAGAATAGGATATGATGAGAAAAGCTGGAGGAGAAACAACTTCTAAAGAGATAGACAAGCCTCTAATCACTTTCTATTTTCACTTTTCCCTCTGCAGCTCCAGGGCTTTTTCATCAATGTGTGACACTGCTGCCTCCATGAAACTAACATAAGATAAGAAACTCCATCTCCACTTTATCAGTTACACAATCTAGATTCAAGGAAATACATAGTGAAAGAAGAGTTGGCTGAAACTCACCTCCTTTGTTGAGAAAAGCATTCATAATTAACATTTTAAAATGTGTAATACATGCCCATTTAAAATAAAACGATAGACCGTTGAAGAAAGATAGAGCAACTAATGAACTGAAATAATGACTATTTCCAGACTCTAATGCATTGTTAAAAACTCATTATATTGAATTTGACAGAAATAGGTCAAAATCTGTATGAAGCCTTTTCTCTTTTGGGTCTTTAACCAAATCCTTGTAATGTGCAGATAAATATAAGAGAGGGAGAGTGATGTGCTGCCTTCCCTTCCATCCTTACATGTTGGGCTGCCTGTCCAGCAGCTGCAGGGAGTGGCTCCCTCTCCTTCTGCTCCTAGCTCACACGCAGCTGTGACATGTGTGTGCGACACGTGTTACAACTTTCACATTGTGTTTTTCCGATATAAATATTTATCTTACCATAAACATAAAAATTGTGTTGTTTGTCATGCTTTGAAGGGGTCTTTATGAAAGGACAGCGGGTTTAAAAACTGGAGATAAAGAATAAAATAATAATACTAAGATTGGTTTACATTTTAGAGGAAATGTCATTTTTTGTGTTTTCTATTTTTTTGCCAGCTTTTTGCATCTTAATAAAGTAGATTTGCAAACCTGGAAAAGCAGCCTTATGGTCATATTTTTTTTTAAATGTTCTTATGCTGATATTATTAAACAAATTTGTGTGTACATTACCCGAAAATTTAGGGGCTATATAAAGCAATCTTGTCCCATTAATGCAGGCCATAAATGGTTCCTTTATTGGCCGATTTTTCGTTCGAAAAACAAAACCTCATTCGTTCTGTAAACCAATGTTGCCACCAATGATTTCAAAAATCGGTCGTTTTTCACGAATTTTCCAGCCTGACCGATAAACGAAATGAGTAGGAACCACAAAATCAGCCAATGCCATTGCCCCACTAACAATGCAAAAAACAACCAATTATTCTTTCAGACGAAAAATCGTCTGATAAACAAACCATCTATGGCCTGCATAACACTGAACCATAAAATAACCATGAAGGGAAAACTATGGACCAGTAGATCAATGCTGCTCCCTATAAAACCACCACCAGGTACCTGTAGATCTGTGCTTATAATAAGCAAAGTTCTTGGCTACAATATATTTCCATTATCAGAAAAAATAGTTATATCATATAAATCATTTGAAAATTATTTCAATTTTAAGCCAGGTCAGGACAAGCAAAACAATGAATTTGTTATCATGATTGTGATTTTGTATAATTGAAAATATATAGCTGCATTGCATAATATATTTATATAATTAATATTATATTTTAAACCAATTCAACTGATTTTAAGTGCATTATTAATATTATTATTATTTATAATTATTATTTATTTCACATTAATTAGTTCATTCTATCCTTCAGCAAAGCCTATACTGTATGTTCTTATGCAGTTACTACTGTCTTCTTGCTGTTAATAAAACATAACTGCTGCTATCACCTAAAATGTACCTTTCTCTAGAGAAGTAGTTTAATGAACTGCATGGAGATTCCAGTTTGGAGACTCATCTAAAGATAATACTGCAGCAATAATTAATTTTTGGTGCTATCTTAACATTAGTATAAATATTCTTTGTGAATTAAGTGATATTTTGTACGTCCTATTTCATAGGATAATAGCACACTGAATTTGAGTGATCCTCCCCTGGTACTGTGTTCCTTTTGGTGTCACTGGTGCCCATTGTCATAGGGGGTAATTCTGCAATCTGTTGGAAAAATGCATATGAATGGGACCTGAAAAAAGGGAAGGATCAAAGTCATGTGGTGAACAAGAGAGGCAGCAGTCTGAAGTGGCCAATTCTATCGGCACTTTCTGTTCAAATTATGGAAATACATATGCACACTTACAAATACAACTTGTCAATCTGGATTTGAAATGTGTTAGAGGGTCATTTATCAATCCTGTCCCAGGGAAAAGCAATGTAGACTAGAAGCAGCGAGTCCTAAATTCCCTCTTTTGACTGGTCTAAAATCGCATTTGTGACTGAATGAAACCCATCCGTGGCGACTTCTTAATTATGCATTTGTTTAGGGTGTAAATCTGCCTTATCTTCAGTAATAAATCTGTTTTTGAACTTTGCAAACTGTCACACATGGCTGCTCAGGAATACAGATGCACAGGTCTGTAAACCTGCGCAGAGACTTTGCTGAATTGATTATTAGGAAATTGTGTCTCTAACTTGTGTGATAAATGATCCAGTTTATTAGGCCTCTTTCACACTGACGGTCCAATCGGGTCCACCTGTCAGTTTTTCAAGTGGACCAGATTGGACCATCCCTAGCCCACTATGGACCAGCGGGTGTCAGCAGACATGTGTCCACTGACACCTGCCGGCATCCAATCTGATCCTGTACGCTAAAAACAGACAGATGGGGTTCCCCATCCGTCTAGCAGGTGGGGTGATAGCTGGGTGGAAACGGACAAGGCTGTCCGTTTCCAGCTAACCGCCCCATAGAAAACAGCATGCTGTGTCTGTTCTGCAGCAGAGGAGCAGACACAGACCTGTCATCTGCCTGCTCAGTGGGGATCAGTGGAGAGATCCACTGCTGAGCAATCGGATCCACTGACAGGTCCACCCCATCTGAAAGGGGCCTTAGTGTCAATGCGTGGGCATAGGTGTTGAGTGTGGATGTGTCTAACAGTTTTACTTTTTAGTATTTGCTCTCCTTATTGTATCATCCCTATACAGTATGTAACAATTTATTTTATGTAACTCACATGACTGTTATTTCTGAACTTATAATTTAGGCTTCTTTCCTTTTATTTTCACATTATGTGTGTTCTAATACACAAGTTAATTACAGTATGTGTTGTTTTTACACAGAATGCTAATCGGACGATCCTGTGTGTGGAGAAAGTTGTGAATATTGTAAAGGACCATACAGAGTCCCTGGGAATGACAGTGGCTGGTGGTGTGTCAAATTGGGAATGGGACCTGCCTATCTTTGTCACAAGTGTAGATCCTGATGGAGTAATTGGGAAAGACAGCAGAGTAAAAACAGGTAAAATGTCTCATAAAATCCTGATGTTTATTTTAAAATGTGTAATTCATTTCTTTGTTATATTATCAAATGTTTTTAAGGATTAGTATTCCCTTTGGCAGTAAGTCTCTTTTCCTTTTGTGCTACAAACATAGAATTAGTAAGAAACGGGCAGCAACAAACAGGCCATTGTCAAAATTTATAGGAAAAAACTGGAAACCTTTACAATATGCTCTATTTGTTTTGAGGCTGAGGACCCTTTTTCGTACAAGGTCAGGTCCAGGATATTTGAAATGAGCTTAATGAACACAGGCATTAGATCAGTGGTCTCCAAACTGCGGCCTGTGGGCCAGATGTGGCCCTTTGCTTGCCTTTATCTGGCCCTTGGGGCACCCTTCCATCCACTGACACCAATAATGGGGGACCATTCCTTCCACAGGCACCAAAGATGGGGCACCAATAAGTAATATTGCAAAAAACTGTGAATAGTGCAGCGCTATAAACAAAATCTATCTAATAAGTAAAAATAAGTGTTAAATATTGCTTGCCATGCAAACACAATGGTGCTCAGTGAAAAATTATTGCAAACGAATTCATCTCATTCAACAAATATATAAGTGAAACATAACCTTATTATGGTGAAAAAATACAAATAGTAGTGAAGTGGTTCTTTAATGAGAGTAAAAAAAAAACAAAAACATCCAATGCTATATATCAATCTCTACAAATCAAATTCTGTGTTTTGAAAACATAAGGTCCATGCAAGTGAGACCGTGCTGATGTGACCTTCACTCCAGTGAAAATTAAACAGAAATCCTCAAATGGCAGCAATGCCTGCTCACCTCCACACATTGACCCACGCAGGGCCACAGGGCTATATTTAATAGTAACAGATCCTCTTCACTCCACTCCTCATCACAGGGACTTTGGAATAGGGTAAAGACCTCTGCCCAGCGCACCTTATTCACTCCACCTCCACTCAAGATTGCATATATAGGGTATAAAGCAAGAAACCTTCCATAGTGCAGTATCCTTTTATTTAAATTGCAGATAAAAGTAGGTAAAGCACTCACATGTATCCCCAGTAACAAAAACGCCTGTCACCACATTCTATGGGTGTACTGCATGGTATACTGGGTGCAGCAAGATGGCCGCTGCCGGAAGTGCGTCACCTCATACTGGAAATGGCGTACCGACGCGTTGCGTCACGTGACTCGTGACTTCATCAGGGTTAACGCCTACTGGTGCCATGATACTTATATATAGGAGCACTCAGGGGATGTACTAATGAAGGGGCGGGCTCGCGGCAGCCATTTTACCAGAGCCTGACGTCCATACCATGGAGTTAATATTTGTACATTCCCCTGGATAATCTTACATAGACAAAATGATTCATAGCTCCAAAAGCTGGCATATATGAACGAATATGGACATTATTATGGGGCATTATTCCTCAGATTAAAACCAACAATGGGGCATTGTTCCTCTGACTAAAACCAACAATGGGGCATTATTCCTCCCACTAAAAGCAAGACTGGGGCATTATTCCTCCCGCTAAAACCAAGGATGGGGCATTGTTTACTTCAACTGACGCTGGGGCTTTTTTTTACTCCCACTGGGAACAGTCCGGCCCCCCAAAGCCTAAAGGACAGTAAACTGGCCCTTTGTTTAAAAGGTTTGGAGACCCCTGCTGTAGATTATTCAATTTTCTTTCCTGTAACCACAGGTTGCAGGAAAGAAAGTTGTTCGATATCCCCATCAGCACAGAAAGTGTTGATGGGGGAATCCTTCCCCCAAAACTATTGTGTTCTTCCAGCGGAGGGAGGTGGTTGCAGGGAGCCGTCCCTGCCACGAGAGTACAGTGATTATTACTAGCCACTGCCAATAATGGCATGCTAGAAATCTGACATGCTGGTTTTTGCCCTAGTCGATCCAATCAGCCTGCCCACATGTGGATCAAATCTTGGCTGGTCTCTGCTGAACTCTTACAAGCAATTTAAAGAATTTCATAGGCTTCAGCCCTAATCAGTGATATGCTGATAATGAATTCTCATAGAGGGGCAAACATTCCAATTATTGCACACAGATCTGGAATTTAAAAGCATTAGCACTCCAAAGTACAGTTAGGCTGGTGTATTTTTTTATCTACTATGGTGTTGTGTTATATGCTATATGTACTTATCTCTGGAATCCCAGTAGTAAGCTCTCTTACTTAAAGTTGCTTTGCCAAATCACAGGGGCAACTACCATCTTATGGTAAAGCACACAGGCAAAGGGTAATTATAACTCTAGTAAACCATGCAAGTGCTACATGACCAGCAGCTCAAAGGTCCATATGCTGTTGCTGCATAATGGTTTACCCAGAAAGCAACTGCATTTACATCAAACTTGTTCAAACATAGTAAAGTGTCACAATGTATCCCTTAAAGAATAACTCCAATTTTGCTGAGAAAGAACAATCCCTCCTGAGTGATCAATGTACATTGCAGGGATTTAAACATCCTTTGTTACATATTCCCAATTGTTTATGCCCTGAAAAAAGCCATTTGTTCCACTTTTTGTCTTTAGATTCTGAATCTGAATGTGAGCCACTAATTAATTTTAATCAGCTGGTGCACTTCCATGGTCCTGATGTAAAAAAGCTGCAGTGTCTGCATCCCTGTAGAAGTGGTTAGCCTTTAGGGAATATCTAACTAAAAATGACATTTTTATTGGAGAGGATGACTTGTATCTTAGTACAGACTCCTTCACACAAGCCGGATGTGACATTTCTGGAGGCGTTCTATACACCAATTCTGTTGGGAACACCTCCAGGAGCCATACTGCATTGAATTTAGAAAATTACAGCAACCGCAGGAAAAAGTGTTTAATAATTACAATATGCATTTCCAGCAGCTGTATATGTTGTATTAATTTTTTAATTTCTATAATTTTTTCCAACAAAAGCAGAGTTATTCTTTAAATGCAACCTGTTATTTGTGCATAGAGTACAAAGCATCAGGTTTGCTTTAATACCCCCTCCGCAGTACCTTCTGTAAGTCACCAGGAGCAAGAAAAGAAGCAATGTGAAATCTAAAAATCACTCTTAATGTCCCCTCTTGATGTGACAGTACTGGACCAAACTCCAAGCACTAAATCTGTCACATGATAAGAGGAGGGGGCTGAGTCATGTTTTTTTACACTAGTAAGTACTGGGTATTTTTTTTTTGTTCACTGCTTACACTCCGATCACAGCAAGCCCGACTTTGAAATCGTGCGACTTACAGTGAACTCGCACAATTTCAAAGTCGGGTGAGATGCTGATTTCAGGTGCGATCTGCAAGACATCTGACACAGATGTCCATGCAAATCGCACCAAATGTAGTGCATATACTGCTTTAGAAATTGGTGTGCTCCGACCAAGTCAGAACTGCAGCGATATGACTGCAGTAATTGCGGACAATAGGGTGTGACTTGGCATGCGATTTGCAATTCGCATGGCATGCAAATTGCATGCCAAGTCACACCCAGTGTGACCGGGGTCTAATGGCTGAAGCAAAAGAAAAGGGAGTAAGTGCAGCTGGGGAGCTGTTATGGTATATATGTATTACACTATAACAGGATAGAGGCCAGGGCTCAGTAGAAGACATCAAAGTATATCTAAACCCAACATAAAAAAATGTATATATTGCAGCTTAGATGTAGTGGCTGCATTCGTTCGAGGATTGAAACAATTTATTGCTGACAGGGATGCTTACAATGATCAGCTTTTATTTATTTATGTAAAACCTTTATCCCAAAAGGAAAAACATGTTACTGTAACTAAATGGGTAAGAAACTCCTGCACCAACTCAATATAGTGCCTCAATGTGTCAATAAATGTGTGCTGCTGCTAACATCTGCATGTGTTCCCACATAGTGTGTGCAAAATATATTAAAAAATGATGTAGAGCTGCTTACTAAAGCGTAGAAAATAAATATATATCATTTTTGTGCAAAAAATAAATATAACCTTAACAAACAAGATGTGAATAATAAGTTTGACTTCATTAAATCAATCCATCATATCACATAAATGTCCAACACCAATGATATTCAAAGTGCTCGTGCTTAAAATCCACTTTGTGCAATCTTGTGCCAACAAAGTGCTCCCAGAACTCTTACCTCCAATAGCTACCGTAGTTGGAGGCAGACCACAACAGGAGGTGATACATGGAGGCTGGATATGGGAATACAAATGCTTTTTTATGCTGTTTTTATGTAAGAGCAATAAATTATATTGGTTTTAAAGTTTAATGCACCATATGAAGCGTTATTTCTTGCATGTGTGAATGAGTTGATACGGCTCATCAAAGGTAGAAGGGGTGCTTCTGATGTGGGCAGGCATTTAAGAGAAGAGGTGTATGGAGCATTCATGAGGAGTGGAGGAGAATAACGGAAATATATTCATATATGCTATTCCAAAGAGCTTTGGAGGTGAGAGTTCTGGGAGCACTTTGTTGGCACAAGATTGCACAAAGTGGATTTTAAGCACGAGCACTTTGAATATCATTGGTGTTGGATATTTATGTGATATGATGGACTGATTTAATGAAGTCAAACTTATTATTCACATCTTGTTTGTTAAAGTTATATTTATTTTTTGCACAAAAGTGACATATATATTTATTTTTCACCACCCCCCATTGACTTCTCCATCACATCCAACAACGCCACCATCAAACCCGCCCCGCAGGCCAGAGTACTTGGTGTCATTTTGGACTCCAACCTATCCTTCCAGCCCCAAGTCCAATCACTAACAAACTCATGTAGACTCCACCTCCGCAACATCACCAAAATCCGCACGTTCCTAACCCCAGAAACCACTAAACAGCTCATCCACTCCCTCATCATATCACGACTCGATTACTGCAACTCCCTCCTCACTGGCCTGCCTTGCCGCTGGCTATCCCCGCTTCAGTCGATCCTGAATACGGCTGCCAGACTCCTTCACTTTTCCAACCGCTCCATCTCCGCCACCCCCCTCTGCCAATCCCTCCACTGGCTTCCGATTGCGCAACGGATCAAATTCAAAATCCTAACACTGACGTACAAAGCTGTCCACCATACTGCCCCAAACTACATCACTGACCTATTATCCAAGTACCGCCCAGCACGCACACTCCGCTCCTCACAAGACCTCCTTCTCTCTAGTTCCCTGGTCTCCTCCTCCCATGCCTGCCTCCAGGACATCTCCAGGGTCTCACCCATTCTCTGGAACTCCCTGCCCCAACCCATCAGATTATCATCTACTCTCCTCTCCTTTAGGCGCACCCTGAAACCCCATCTCTTCAGGGAAGCCTACCCCACCCCCTGCTAACCTGCCGATCTCCTGCACTCTTCCTACC
The DNA here is from genome assembly GCF_062004578.1 of Staurois parvus. Lineage (NCBI taxonomy): Eukaryota > Metazoa > Chordata > Amphibia > Anura > Ranidae > Staurois > Staurois parvus. The sequence continues at coordinate 1,645,923 of NW_028317867.1, read as the reverse complement.
ACTCCATCCCCCACAGCTATCTCCTCCTGTGCCACCATCCCCTCCCTCCTAGATTGTAAGCTCGAAAGAGCAGGGCCCTCAATCCCCTCATGTTTTGCATTGTATTGGTATTGTTCTGTCACATGTTCTGTCCCCCTTTGTAATGTACAGCGCTGAGCAAACTATTGGTGCTTTATAAATACTGTATAATAATAATAATAATTTTTCAGGCAGCACAGTGGCTACATGGTTAGCACTTAAACCTGGCAGTACTAGGGTTGTTGGTTCGAATCCCAACCATGGCACCACCTGCCTGAAATTTGTATGTTCTCCCTGTGCCTGCGTGGGTTTCCTCCAGGTACTCTAGTTTCCTCCCACACTCCAAAGACATGGTGGTAGGTTAATTGGATCCTGTCTAAATTGTCCCTAATATGTGCATGTATGAATGTAAATAAGGGACCTTAGATTGTACTCTCCTTGAGGGTTAGGGACTTGTGTGAATGTACAATATATATGTAAAATGCCACATAAATTGGCGGCACTATATGAGTACCTGTAATTTTTATATGCTTGAGTAAGAAGTGCTACATGATTAGTTTATATATGTTACTGTAACTGCTTAAAATGTTTTAACTGAAATTAAGCTTTAATATGTTAGTCACGTGTGTAAAGTTCATCTGAATCTACTAGTCTAGCTAACATTACCCTCTACAATGTTGTTAACCAAGGGTGGCTATGTTGCTGCTCCATAAATACAGTGAATGAGTGAGTGTAGCCATTCTAAGAAAGAAAGTGTGTTATAGGCCAGATCACCAGGTGAAAATGAAGAGGGAAAAGCCTAAAAACAGGGAAACTAATACAGTTACCACATCTAAGGATTGGCAAGCCTTGTATAACAGCCTTGTATAACAAATGAAAGGCAAAACATTTGTATACTGAGATACATAAATATACAAAATATTATAAATACCTTTTTTTTTTCCTTTTTTATGCGTGATCACATATGCTCTGTTCACAGCTGTATAAGAGCTGGGAGAGGAGAAACAGCAGTACCCTGATCTTCCCAGTGAATAGCTGTGTGGGCGAGGGGGAGACATGGTACAGCAGGCACATATCAGGAATATGAAATGTTGGGTTTACTTATTGTTTAATGTTCACTTTTCTCACTAGGTTTAGTTTTTTTTTTCACTTAAAGTGGAAGTAAACTTAATTTTTTTTTAAATTTGCTGACAAGCAGGGTATGTATGACAGAAGATACCCTATCAGTCTCTTCTGCCATAAATGCATCCTCCTACAAAATGATTAAAAGCGACAATCTAATCTACAATCAACTAGGGCTAAGAAGAAGCCCAATATGAAGTTACTAGGCGGACCAGGCATGCATAAATGTATCCTCCTGCCTGTCAGCTGTCATATTCACTGAGCAGCGCATGCACAGCTCAGCTAATATTTACAGCCCTGATCTGTGCCGGGGCAATGTGACTCTTGTGCGCATGCGCAGGAGTGATGTCATCGTGGCCAGACCTATCAAATGGCCAAAGATAGGGAACATGGAAGGAAGACTGTGCAAAGATGGATGCCTCTGAGCTCCGCTAGATCGATTCCTCCGCAGCTCTGGAGGGCACTGTTTGACAGTCAAGTCTGCCATAATGTACTAATATGCTGTGCATACTAGCACATTTTTGCATAACCCACCTGAGGGCCCCTACAAAGAAAATTACGTAGCAGAGATAAATACAGCTTTAAGATCTGTGTTGCTTTGTTACAGAAAGTTAATAATACATTTTAGCTATGGGTTAGCAACTGATACATTTCAGAATCCATAATGTTTGAAAGTTATAACAACTTCATGAGATGGGAGTCATACAGATTTCTGTGGCTTGGCAGCTCCCTAGCTGTTCTTCAGTATCAGAACTGTCTTCTTCTGGCTCTGGCCCCTGTGTTAAATCAGCAAAAGAGGACAAAAATGTGGACAAAGTACGTAAGTGGGCTTTGAGTTACTCACTTAGCCCTTATCGGTATTTTGTGCACATTCCATATTTCCCAAGACAGCCCCAGTCCCAAACGCAGTCTCCCACTTTCCTGTAAACCTTGTTAAACAAGATGTATCATCACTTTGTGGCATGTTACTGGAAGGGTCATGGATGCTCTGCAGTAACTACTTTGAAGCTGTTTTCTGCATTGGACTGACCTCTAATAGAGGGGAGGATGGCTGTGCTGTTTTTAGTCTCAGTGAAATGTTGCTGTAGTACATGTGGTCTATTGCCTGCTGTGCTAAAACTGAGAGGCACAAATGTATTGACACCTACTAGGGATTTTCAAGACTGACAGTGCAATCAGAAAATGAGCTTACAATAAAATGCAGAGAGGTATTCATTAAACACAAACAGACATATTCCATTTTTTATTCCTTGACCTATTTAATGCGTCTATATTTTTTAACACACATTTATGTGTGGACGCCTAACTAGGCAAATTGAAGACGTTTCTCTTTACAGTGCCTTACTGAATAATTTCAGGACTCTTTTATTTATTTCTATGTTTCACAGTGACATGGAGCATTCACACCAGAGACTGAGCGGATGAACTCATGCACAGACTCTGAGGCCAATTCTGGACACAATTAACCTTGACATATTTCTGGACTGTGGTAGAGAATATACTGTATATCTATAGTGTACAGTATACAGATAGAAAGGGGATGTGGATACAGGAAGAGGGGAAGGCAGAAGAAAGGAAGGACGGAACTGACTTGTGTGTTGGGAAGAAAACTAAAGCTGAAAACACATTAGAGCTTGTTCATACCACAATGCAGATACAAATGCACAAAAAAAATGTGTTAAAGCGTGTTGCCATGCATTTTTGATGTGTTGCACTGCTGCATTTTACTGTGTATTGGCCTGCATGTTTGATAAGTTGTGCTGCATTTTACTGTGTATTGGCCTGCATGTTTGATAAGTTGTGCTGCATTTTACTACGTATTGGCCTGCATGTTTTATAAGTTGTTCTGCATTTTACTGTGTGTTGGCCTGCATGTCTGATATGTTGTGCTGCATTTTACTGCGTATTGGCCTGCATGTTTGATCAATTGTGCTGCATTTTACTGCATATTGGCCTGCATGTTTGATAAGTTGTGCTGCATTTTACTGCGTATTGGCCTGCATGTTTGATAAGTTGTGCTGCATTTTACTGCGTATTGGCCTGCATGTTTGATCAATTGTGCTGCATTTTACTGCGTATTGGCCTGCATGTTTGATCAATTGTGTTGCATTTTACTGCGTATTGGCCTGCATGTTTGATAAATTGTGCTGCATTTTACTGCGTATTGGCCTGCATGTTTGATAAGTTGTGCTGCATTTTACTGCGTATTGGCCTGCATGTTTGATAAGTTGTGCTGCATTTTACTGTGTATTGGCCTGCATGTTTGCTAAATTGTGCTGCATTTTTCTGTGTATTGGCCTGCATGTTTGATAAGTTGTGCTGCATTTTACTGTGTATTGGCCTGCATGTTTGATAAGTTGTGCTGCATTTTACTGCGTATTGGCCTGCATGTTTGATAAGTTGTGCTGCATTTTACTGCGTATTGGCCTGCATTTTTGATACGTTGTGCTACATTTAACTGCATGTTGGCCTGCATTTTTTAACTGTTTTTTTTCTCTCTACAAGGCCTAAATTATTAAGATTTTTTTTGTATATTGATAGGCTTGCATTGACGCATGTTGACACACGTTTTTCTGCATTGTGCTGGGTAAAATGCAGCCTGCCTACATTTTTCCTCAACACACACCAACTCACTAGTGTGGCGTGAATGGGGCAAATACACAGCAATTGTTTTGGAGTGTCTTTCCGTTGAGCCTGTATTCATCAATGCAGATCACCGTAGCTCAAAGCACGTGGTGTGAACAAACCCTTGCTGTACCCATTAACTTATATGAGGCATGTCCACTGATGGCCTCCCAGCTTATTAGTTATCAGCAATGCAATGGCCCGTTCCAGATTAGGTGAATGTCACATACCTAGGACTTGGAAACCAGAGCACTCCGATAGTAGCGTTAGGTTTCCAGCTTTTATATTTGCCAAGCAGTATAGAACCTAATGTAGAGCCTTTTTTTTTTAGTTTTGGAGTAAGCCAATGTGGGTTAAAGTCACTGGCATTCAGTAGGGTAAGAGGTTAAAAGTTGCATATCTCAGTAAAACTCTGTGAGGAAGTGTATGATAGCCTCAGCTCGGACTCCAACCATCCCCATGATTAAGCTCTGGTGGTGAAGTGAAACGTGTTGGGGTTGTGTGGCCTGTTTGGAGCCTGGGCTGAGCCTGTCACAAATTTCCCCACAGGGTTTTGCTGTGATGTGTGACTTTTAGGACTGTCTTCCCCTACTGAATCATTTGAGCTGGATGAGCTCTGTCCTTGATGGTACTCCTAGCGGTTTGTCATGCAAGAGGACATGGTGGAGCCTTGAGCGGCATCTGTCATTTTTATTGTAGGTCAAGTCACTGGCAGTTATATGTATAGCTGTCCAGGTCCCTGTCAGGGCGATCTTACGAGGTCCCTTTTGCAACCACCACACAGGAAGTGAGGGCAATGTGAATGTGGACACCCTGACAGAGGTTCTAACTCTTCTCTATATTAGTAAAAGTAAGGGGAAAGCTCCCTATTGGGACCTAGAAAGTAGTTATTGTAATAGTGACTTATCCCTTCCTGAGACCTCTATGCTTGTGACCAGGGTTGTTGTTAGAAACCACGGGGCCCCATACAGCCAACCTGACCCCCTCCAAAAAAAAAAACGTTTACTATGCTTCAGTTATGAGTGAACACAGTGAGTAATTGGCACCGATCACTCATTGTGTTCATTCCGAAAACGAAAGGACTGGTAAAGCTGATACATTTACTGGACCCCTCCCCCACTCTCCATCCTGAAGAATCCTATTGTGTGCTTTCAACTTCTGGTGGGATGGAGAGAAAGACAGCCGGCAGCAATGCGGGGTGGAGGGCACAGGGGGGCACAGTGCATAAGGAAGGGTGATGGGGGGGGCAATTATGACTACCGATCCCCTGTATGGCTCTCTCTGCAGCAGGTGAAAGCCAGCGTGAGGGAGAGAAGAAGCCAGCTTTCTACTGCTGCAGAAAGAGCCATAAAGGGGATCGGTTCCAGAATTGTCCCACCCCCTGCTCACATCCGATTCACCCAGACATAGCCTCAAGTTGCTCCTCTGGACTGCATGTTTACGTTATATATATATATTTTTCATCTAACACGCATGTCCCCTTTGAAAGGCACATCACTACAATTCATGAATTGTCTTTTACAATGGGGGCTTCATTGGTTCTACCTTGCAATATGGAGCTGATATAGTTACTATGGAATGATACATATTTCAATGTTTGGTTCACTATGTTCCCCAACCTTAGGAGTTTAGTATGGGATCTGTGGAGTGTGGTGCTTTATTGTTTTGTTTTGAATGTTTTTAAAGATGTTTTTTCATTAAAGAAGCTGCTCACTGAATAACCTTTTTACCATCAGCCTGTGTATCTATGCCAGTACACTATGAACAAGTATTACATATATATAAAAAACCCATGAGTCCTGGTTGCATCCATAACCAATTTCTTCAGTTTGGTATGCATATGGATGCAGCACATACTGTATATACTAATTTGAAATGTAAAGCAGATTGACTCTTGCTCTCCTAGTACTCTCTTAGGTTATATCTGCACCAAGATTGTTTTTCACCTCATCCTGGCAAATGATACCGAACAATGCATTAACTTATTCAGTAAGGCAATGAATGGTGCAATGATGCAACCCAGAACAGATAATCAGAAATAATTATTGGTTCCTGTGAATGATTGTAATTATCTTTGCACTAACTTACTAAATAAGATGCAAAGGTATAGATGATATGCAGCCGAGTTGGGAGACAGGTAATGGAATTCTTGGAACTACTGCCAATGGTTTGATAACACTTGTCTTAGCACATATGTGAAAGAGTTATTGATCTGTGACTGACATAAACTCTCTTTATCTTGTTTGATCTTCAGGGGATATTTTATTAAACGTCAATGGCATAGATCTAACTGGAGTCAGCCGTAGTGAAGCTGTGTCGTTGTTAAAAAACCCTTCTTCCTCATGTGTGGTTCTGAGAGCCTTGGAAACAAAAGAATATGAGCCAGAGGAAGACTTAAGCAACAACTCCCTGTCAATGGAATTGGTCCAGAATAGCTTTGAGAGCAGAGAATGGTCACCAGTCTGGGTCATGTGGCTCAAGCTGCCTCGGTACGTTAAAACATCGCATCCCATCTCCTACAGGAGAGTAGGCGGAAAGATTTATGTTTCTTGGTCTGTTCCCTCTGCTGGGTTTATTATTCTCTATGGTGATGTGTCCTAATTAAAGCCAGATTTGGCTTTAGGACTTTGCAAAGAGTATGTTTTCTTTTTTCTAATTGGATGTATACAGGGCCTCAGTTAAGACCCTACACAGGAAACACTAGAGCTATTCATAAGAAGCTCTAAATTAATAAGACATTGATTGCATCCCTTTATCATCGTTCTTAGTTGTCAGTTCACTTACATGTGTCTGCATTGATTACTTCCTATGAAATAGTTTTTTATAGATCTAAAATAATTGGTAATCATTGATAACCATTGCATACTGTATATGGACATCCCCAGACTTTTGTATTTCTTCATTATTCGCAATCAATCGAGCACGATGCAAAATCAGATTACACAGTAATTGCATTGGCACCCCTGTGCAGTTATCTTGCACATTTTTTTTGTCCTTTAAAAGATGGTAGGTAAGGCTATATCTGTTAAAATTCAGGCAGCCTGAGACCCAGCCTGTGTTTTGATGGGTGACTTAATCATTCCTCCGACAGCTAGATTTAGGTCAATAACTGTCCTTGTAGTGACAATATTGTGCACATACATCCAGTGCTGCTGGTACATATAACCATGTAGCAAATTATTTATTACAGGTACTTATATAGCCATCAATTTACGCAGCACTTTACATATACATTGTACATTCACTTCAGTCCCTGCTCTCAAGCAGCTTACAATCTAAGGTTCCTAACTTTCATTCATACATATATACTAGGGCCAATTTGGATCCAATTAACCTACCAGCATGTCTTTGGAGTGTGGTAGGAAACCGGAGTACCCAGAGGAAACTCACGCAGGCACAGGGAGAACATGCAAACTGCAGGCAGGTAGTGTTATGGTTGGTTTTCGAACCAACGACCCTAGTGCTGCCATCCAGAAGTCTAATCACTTAGAGTATTTTTGCATGTTCTAAAACATATGCAGTTTCATTCAAAAAGCTGCAATCCCTCTTGGTTTCCTGGCTTATTTATGTTATATGTGAATAATATGTGCCATGTCTGCAACTCTCAAAGCCATTAAGCTCAGCTTCACCTCTGTGGTTAGAGGTCATTGCTCTAGGGATCGCTATTTAGGATAACTCTGAATGAACCCGTGGGTCGGTGCCGGTGATGTGTAGATTTATTATTTCATGAAAAGATGCCAGAGCAATGAATGGACAAAAAGTAACCTGTTGGATTAATAGTAGGACTAAGTGCTTAGGACTGGAGCTGCAGAACATTTTGCATCAAGCTGCAACATCACATACTACATGCTAAAAATAGGATATCAAACAATATATTACTTACGGTAGTTGTCAGAGGCAAATATTTCAAGAATTATTAAAGATCCTCACTATAGCTAGTATATAGCATTGTGTTTCTTAGGTATCATGCACACGGGGCATCTTAAAAAGGCCCTCTGAATGCCAGAACTGCTGGCAGGAAATTGTGGCAAAAAAAAAAGAAGTGATGATAGCTGCATATTGTATTGTTTATGTGTGTATAGCCTTTGAGCATAAATGCATTCTACTATCCAGAATATTAATTTTTTCTGGCCATTGGAATGCATTTATACACATACATTTTACACACTGCACATTTAAGCGTGTTTGGATGTGTTTAGGTGAATAGGCGTGTTTTTTCTGCTGAAATTCTTCTCTCATGAATGCACCTTTGGTGCTTTTTTCTCCCTGTAAATGCTCTTCTTCTAATACAACTGTAAACACCTGTGTGCATGGACACATAGACTTTCATGGAGATGCTGTTACAGGCTGAAAAAAAAAAAGCTCAACGCCTGTGTAAGCGTCATATTTTCAGCTCTGTGTGCATGAGGCCTAAACGTTCATTTTAAACTTGCATACATTTTATGGTAAAATAATGTGCATTACTTATGTTTATGTGTATTTGTATGCAAACAGAATCTGTGGGAGAATAATGCATCATATGAAAAGCAGAAGCAGTCCAAAGCAAAACCTTTTTTACACAGCATTTTTTACCTGTTGATGGTTATATCAATTCCATAGTGTCTGGGAGCTTAAACTCCCCTTTTTTTTGTGTAATTTAAAGGATAACTGAAACAAAAAAAAAACAAGAAAGTAATAGATTTTATCCTTATGGTGGCTGGCATATTTTTCTTTTTTTTAAGATAAGACCATTTTCAGCAAACACAGTTGATCTTGACAGAAATGGAGTATCGTTGTCAATTTTTGTGAGATGCACAAAAGAATATCTTGTTTTCTAGCCCTCTTCTATAAACTACCAATTGCCCAGGCCCCATATAATGGAGATGAAGATATGCAGATATTTCTGTAGGCCACATTGGGAAAGCAGCCTAGGGCAACAACCGTGGCTCCCTCCATAGATACAGTGGACTGACATAACCACCGACAGGCAGGAAGTGTGTTATTTGCAGGTGTCACGTACCTTGGCTGGAGGCCGAGTTGACAAGCAGGCTTCCCTTGCGGCTCCGGTCTGAGCACACCTGAATGTGGTGATAGAGGAGCAAAGAAGCACAGGTGCTGGTAACTATAGCAGGTGATAGATAGCAGGTAACTGCCATGGTTAAGGACGTAATCAAGAAGAGCCAGGGTCATACACGGTGAGACCGTGGCGTGGTCAGGAAGCAGGCCAAGGTCAGTACCATGGAATCAGACAGAGCAAGGTCCAGTAGCAGGCCGAGGTCAGCACCAGGGAAGCAGGCAGAGAATAGTCAGAGGCAAGCCAAGGTCAGAATCCACAAAGCAAGGTCAGGAACAACCTAGGTCAGCAATGGAAGACCAGTCAACAAAAGCAGGAACAAGCATCACAGGGAGGTGAAGAACATCCACCTATTAGCACACAGCAGGATCTCCTTTAAATAGGCAGCTTGGTACCAATGCATGAGGATGTGTGTGCTAATGTGCCCTGGGACACACAAATTCACCTAGGTGTCAGTGCATGCTGGATGTTAGCCCAAGCTTGTCTGTGTGCTAGTACATGTTCACAAGCATTAGCTGCACAAGAATGAGCAATAGCTGCATGAGAATTAGCATTAGCTGTATTAGTTTCCTGACAGTAGGATTGCCAGGAGAAACTAAAGCAAAAAAAAGCTTGAAAAGGCAACCACGACATCAAGGACTAGTAATCTGCAATATATTACATTTTATTACACTTTAACAAAGGCGTGGACCCCTGTTTGGGACCCAGTTGCAGTGATGTGGAACTGTGTTTGCAGGGGATGCAGCTGGGGGTGACTAGCTCCCTTCTCCAGGGAGGGCACAGAACAATAAACTTTCATGGCTGGGGATGTAGCAACCATAGCACACAAGGAAAGATGGTAAATGGCAGGGATGCAGGCAAAGGCATGGGCCTCCATTTTGTCACTACACCTTGTTAAAGGGACCTTTCACAATCCTGAAATGTTGGGATTTTCATTATGATGCCTTTGTTCATCTAATAAACATATTTCTTTGCTATAGAAAGGTTTGCTGGTGATGAATATTTTCTTGAATTTGGTCATGTGATATCAGATTAGGTCACATGCCCAAGTACAAGGAGCAAATGAGATGTGTCATTGTGCCCAAATTATACCTTCTCTGAAGAGATCTACATTGTGTTCATCTACTTTTGCACCCTCTGCTTGCTCTGTCCACAGTAGAATGGTTAAGTAGTAAAGGAGACAATACCTAACAAAGAAAGTTTCCAACGAAGCCATTAGACATTGGCAACAAGCTACTTCCTGCACCCCTTTAGCATGCGTTTTAGCCACAGTCTCGGGAATGAATCAGACATTTTCCTTGGGTCATACACCCTAAACCCCTCTGAGAAGGAAGTTGGGACAAACCATTCAATAGAACTGATGTTGCATTTGTTTATCTGCGTTCTTATACTGGATACATTACCTAATGCTCTTGTATTAACACATTCTGCTTAATTAACCCTTTTTAGCCCCTTTGTCTTGAAAGCTCCTACAGTCGTTAGAAGCACAGATCAAGCAACACTTATAGAGGTCTTTGTGTATGGGGCCGTATAAAGGGGTACATAAGTTGTAGACCTTATATGAGTATTCCAATGGGGAATGCTTTTGAAGGAAAACCTACATCAATGTAGTTTAAGTATTCATTTGCATAATCAGGCTAAATGTAAGAAATAGCGCCTCCAACAACCCTTTCCTGTAACATATTTAGTACATTATGATTAAAGCTCATTCAGTTATAATACTGTAAATTTTCACTAAAAGAAACTTTCATTACTAGAAAGGGATTCCATTCAACCAGCATCCAGCATAGAAAGAGTTGTACAGTAATTGCCTGACTGAGCCCAGATGTTCAGCACAAATTCCAGTAAAGAACTTGCTGTGTTCTTAGAACCTTTGGTTTTTATGCACTGTGTATATATTCTTTTTTTCATTCAGGAAGCAGCTGTGTGTTTGTAAATCAGATCCCACTCCAGTGAATTGTAAAAGTAAGCAATGTGTGTATGTGGAGAGGCTATGCTGCAAACTAAGCAGTTTAAAGCCTTTTTTGTGACCGGTCTAAGAAAAAATCATCAACGTATCACTTTCTCCTAACAGTGAGGAGTTGCTGATCAAAGGCATCACATTCTCAATGATCTCTGAAGCTTTTTTCTGTTCTTTCTGCACAAAGGTATATTTGCAAATGTATTGCAAATAGGCAAAGTTAAAGGAAATCTCCAGGAAACTTCTCTATGGAGTAAACTTTTTGGGGGGATAAGTGTACACTTACCTCCATTCTGTGCTTTCTGAGATACACCTCTCTGTAAACTGGAACTGGAGTGCAATGGTACTAATGGCTCAATGTCTTCAGCCCCTGCAATTTCTCTGACAGCATAGAGCTAATGGTGTTTCTGGGCTGTCTGCACAGTTTTCAGAAGAACATAACTTGCAAAAATGTAAGTGTATGTACAGCTGAAACTTATCTTTAATTGGACATAAAGTGGAAAAGGGTTAGACCTCATTTTTTATTGCTGCCCTGTTACCTAGATTGACTTTTAATTTATACTGATGACCACATTCATAGAGATAGCATCAGAAAGTGAGGGGAAATACATGGGGAGTTCAAGTCAATCTGGGACTTTTGAGTTTCAATAATAGAAGAACAAAGGAGTGGAAACAGCTTTTATTTATCAACATACTCCCCTGCTACATTTATGCACTTATCCCGGTGTTTAACTAATGCCTGGGAAGCTTCGACATAGAAAGATTTGTCAGTACGCCTGAACCATCCTAGGACAGCGTGCTTCACTTCGTCATGATTGTGTTCACCGTTCCCACAGAAAGATTTGTTTCTTGTAAAATTTGCACGGTAGGTTATGTGTCGATTATCCAGGATTAGGCGTTCCATGTGCTAAAAGTTCACAGGAATGACTGCTGTGGGCTGGGAATCACCACATCACTTATGGATGTACAGCCATCTTTGAAACGTTTGCACCATTCAAATGTCTTACTGTGGCTGAGCGCCTCATCACCATACTGTGCTTGATGTCTTCTGTAGATATCTGCGGGTTTTCGCCTTCATTCACAAGAAACTTCATCACCAAACACTGTTCAATGCATGCACTAACAATGTTGTCTGCCATCTTGAATAATGGTCTCTGGATTGGCCCGTGAAATGTGTGCCACCTATCAGTAATAGGACACACTTGCCACTTACTACTGCATGTACTACTGCCATGCTAGCATCCTTTTGATACCCGTAACATTAAAAGTCCCCGTTTGACTTACATGCCCCTTGTACATAATTTATTGGTGTCACCAGAATAAGAGGTGAAGGTAAAGTTTCCAATGGAGACACTTGCTCTGGTGACATCTGTCATATAAGGGAATTCCCCTCATTTTGTAGAAATTTCCTTTCACTTCCTGTTGGGGCAGAAAGTAAAAGGAAATCTCATAACGGCAATGAATGCAAATAAAATAAAAGCTGTTTTATTCCTTTACCTTCTGTCCAAAAGTAAAAAAATGGCCATTTTTTTGTGGAGTCACGTCTTTGTTCTGTCACTCCCACCTATGCAATATGCCAGGAAAATGTGACCACATTTTGTAAATCAACACCTGCTGTCTAAGGCATGCAGAATGATGTGTGTTGATAAATCTTCCAAGTGCCTGAAGCATGAGACTAACAGATCTCTGGTGCATTAAGTCCAGTTCACACAAGCAAGATGGCTCATAAGTCCTTTCCTCCATCTACTACAGTATAGTAGTTATATACAACATTCATTATTTATTAGTGCATTATTATACTATATTTTGGCTTATTAACATAGTCATATAAAGAAAGGTTGAATGAAAAACCAATTTTGATTAAATGTATTATGTTCTAAAAACTGTCCTACTGTTGATGTTGATCCCCAAGAAGGAAGAATGAGGGCCTCAATGGCAGTGTTTCAAATTTCTTAATCATTTCATTGTCTAATCCTGGGTTTTTTAGCTGTAAATGCCATTTCTAGTAAGAAAAAAAATCTATTCCACAATTTAATTCATTATACTAGTGGTCTCCAAACTGTGGCCCAGGGGCCACATGTGACCCCTTGCTTTTATCTGGCCCTTAGGGCAACTTTTCATCCTCTGACACCAACAATGGGGCATAATTCACCCACTAACACCAACAAAGGGGCACAATTCCTCCTAGTGACACCAATGATGGGGTATGATTCTTTCCACACAATGTCACCAACCATTTCTGTCACTGAAGATGGGGCATTGTTTACTCCGACTTGTGCCGGGACATTTTCTTCTTGCAATGACCACAGTCTGGCCCCCCTAAAGTCTGCAGGACAGTAAACTGGCCCTTTGTTTACTACGTTTGGAGACCCCTGCATTATACCATTGCCCATCACCCCTTTCCTTGGTAAAGAATTCAAAAGTGTGATCACTTTTATAATGAAGAATCCCAGTCTATGCTGGTTTATATTGTATCTACACAACCCACTTAATTAAATCTCATCTTTTTTTTGTTTTTGGTTGTGGTATGAGACTAGCATTTGTCTGAATTTCATGTTTTGGCAATACAATTACCTTAAAGTGGATCTTCACACATACAGCTAATAACACATTTGAAATGCATATACTGTATGTCTTATCCACCACTGGATTTGTCATTCAGTTTAGCAAGTCCTGTGATTCATGCATCTCTGCCTCACTGCATTGCCAAGCAGATAACGTGTCTGGCAATTTAGTTTTAAGGTTTAACCTAGTTCACCATCTCTAGCCTTTCATTTTAATCAGCACCATCAGCTCTGTCAAATAAGCAGAAAATTAAGTGAAAGTGCTTGTAAACCTCTGAAATGAAAAATGAACAGAGCCTGTACAGTGTATACTGCCTCAATCCAAAGCACCTAATGTGATTGCTGTCTACGTTTCCATTCCCCTGCTATGCGCATGACTCACTTCTGACAGATCATGCTGTCACTATGGAACCACAGAGGAGATGGCCCTGCTCCAGCACAGAGAAACTGATTGACAGCTTCAGCTGTGCTTGTTTCCCTATGAGACTGTGGGGGGGTCTATTCCCTCCATTTCTCATCTCAGATTGCAATCACCTTTCCTTTCTATGTTGTGCAGTGTGTGACGTCAGATTCCTTTTCCAAGTGTTTAGTGTATCGGCTGGAGTATATAGTCAAATTGGAATATCCTATGCGTATTTGACCTTCTTTGTGAAAAGAGGTCATTTTAGTCTGGTGAGTGTGGTATGATTTCGTTTGAGAAAAACACTTTTGTCCTATTGGGTGTTTTTCATAACTTTGCACGGCACGGCTGTGGACCATGAGCACAGAGCACTTTTTATGGACATTTGTTAAATACTAAGTTATGTTTACATGAATATTTTGCACAATAATATGTATGTTATTCTTACACTCGGTTTTTGTTGGAATCAGGCACTTTAGTATTAATATGTAGTCTTCATATATATATTTATCATATTTATTGATTTTGGGGATTGTTATATATTGTTTGCACATACACTGCACAAAAAAATAAAGGAACACTTAGAAAACATCAGATATTAATGGGGAAAAATATCATACTGCATATCTATACTGATGTGGACTGGGTAATGTGTTAGGAACATAAGGATGCCCCATCATTTGATGGAAATTAAAATTACTAGCCTACAGAGGACGAAATTCAAAGACACCCCGAAAATCAAAGCAAAAAAAATTATGCAGCAGGCTAGTCCATTTTGCTGAAATTTCATTGCAGCAACTCAAAATGGTTCTCAGTAGTTTGTATGGCCCCCACGTTCTTGTATGCATGCCTGACAATGTCGGGGCATGCTCCTAATGAGACGACGGATGGTGTGCTGGGGTATTTCCTCCCAGATCTGGACCAGGGCATCACTGAGCTCCTGGACAGTCTGAGGTGCAACCTGGTGGTGTTGGATGGTTTGAAACATGATATTCCAGAGATTTTCTATTGGATTTAGGTCAGGCGAGTGTGGGGGCCATTCAATGGTATCAATTCTTTCATCCTCCAGAAACTGCCTGCATACTCTCACCACATGAGGCCAGGCATTGTCGTACACCAGGAGGAACCCAGGACACACTGCACCAGCGTAGGGTCTGACAATGGCTCCAAGGATTTCATCCCGATACGTAATGGCAGTCAGGGTGCCATTGTCTAGCCTGTAGAGGTCTGTGCATCCCTCCGTGAATATGCCTCCCCAGACCATCACTGACCCACCACCAAAATGGTCATGCTGAACGATGTTTCAGGCAGCATAACATTCTCCATGGCTTCTCCAGACCCTTTCACGTCTGTCACATGTGCTCAGGGTGAACTTGCTCTCATCTGTGAAAAGCACAGGGCTCCAGTGGAGAACCTGACAATTCTGATGTTCTATGGCAAATGCCAATCGAGCGCTATGGTACTAGGCAGTGAGCACAGGGCTCACTAGAGGACGCCAGGCCCTCAGGCCACCCTCATGAAGTCTGTTTCTGATTGTTTGGTCAGAGACATTCACACCAGTGGCCTGCTGGACATCATTTTGTAGGAAGTGTGTGGTCCATTTTTGTTTGTGAATCTCGGTCTATATTTATGGGCTGATTGACGTGCTGCTCTTTAGCTTTAGTTTTATTTACACATATATTTATTTCATATATATATATATATATATATATATATATATACACATAGAGAGAGCACAGTCTTCTTTTTTCTATTCAATCAATTTCTAATAGTAGAGGAATAAAAGAAAGGCAAGCATGAAGAATCAAATACACAACGACAGGGAAACATATTTTATGATTAACGTTGCTTACAGACTTACAATGATCTGGCAGAGCAACACAAGAGGAGCATTTTGTCCCCTATCCGCAGTAAAATGTTTATTGCTATATACAGTCTGATTGAAGGGGTATGGTATAAATGATGCTGGGGATAAATATTGTTACAGCTTTCACTCCTCACATGTTCGTAGTGGTGGGGAGTGGAGCACTGTAACCACTGACCTACAGCAGTCCTTGTTATGTGTTTGTGAAAGGAAGTGACCCTGGAAGACTTTCATATGCACATTGTGTCTGTTTTACACCATCGCGTCATTTAAGTGTGTGATCTACTTTGACTTTACATATACTATTTTAATAAAGAAAATCTGTAGATGTTAAGCCAGTTTAAATAGTGCATCTTTTACACAGAAGTTTGAGTCCGACTGTATTGGCCTGTAACCCATCTACTTGGATGCAGAGCTGAAATTCAATGGCAAGTTTATAGCCAAGCCTCCTTTGGGCTTATTTAATGATGGAGCAAAAATAAGGGGGTGTTGTACAACACGACAACCAATGAGCTATGAGGGTCCGTACTTTATTCTTACTATAGATTTAAAGTGATTGTGAAACCTCACCTTTGAATAAACCCATTCAGTTTAAAATAGAAATAAAAGGCAAAACATTTGTGCATAGGTATAAAAACATAATGATTATTTATAAAATGTTTTCCTTTTTTTTATAAGTGATCACATACCCTCTGTTATCACCTGCATAAAAACTGGAGGAGGAGAAACAGCAGCACACTGATATTCCCAGTCACTGACTTGGCTTTGGGGGGGGGGGGGTTGTCAGGACAAGTCTGAGCATTGGAGGAGAACAGGCTGAGTTCCCAGCACAACTAGAGAACTGACCACGGTGTGTTCTCCTGCTTGTGGTCAGTTTTTAATAGGAAAGCAGAGGGACTGGCAGGAACACCAGGGATTTCACACAAAGGAAACAATAGAAAGATAACAGGATATTTTGTCAAACAAGTACATGGTACAGCAGGCACATATCAGGAATATGAAATGTTAGGTTTACACATTCTTTAACCCCTTGATGCTGACATAACACAAATATGCGGCCTCACAGAACTGGGCTTTTTTCCGTGGGGCCGCATATTTGAATACCTGTCTTTCTGCTGGGAGCGCGCTGCATGGCGTGCTCCCAGCACAAAGACCGCGGTATCACTGAGAGCACCGGGTCCCGTTCTAACGATCGGGACCCGGGACTCCAGATTCCGAGTCACATGATCGCTGTGATAGCCTCTGATTTGCTATCACAGCAATCAGTCACTGTACAGCCCGGCCCCCTTGTTTTTTCTTTCTCTCTATCAATGGAGGAGAGAGATACATACATTGTATCTTTCTAACTCCTGGCATAGAAGGGAAAAAAATATTTGTAAAAAAAAAGAAAGATAAATATTAAAAAATAAAATAAAAAATAAAGAAAAAATACCTAGATTAAGGTTTGATCTAGTTTAGTGCCAGGGTAAGTGTTTGGGACAAGGTCAGGTTCAAAGATCAAGGTCAAAAGGTCAGGGTCAAAGGTCAGGATTTAAAAAAAATTGGTGTCAGTGTGTTTTAGGTAAAAAAAAAAGGACAAAAACAAAATGCACACTATTATATCTTGGCTGTACTATGGGTACAAACAACAAATAACATATGCATATATGGTATCACTGCAATCGTCAAGAGCTTGAGAATTTATTTTGGGTTGTTCTTTGGTGGTAGGTTATGGTAGCAATGAGGAACACACAGCTAAATAAAAAAATTATTTTTTTTTACTATTTGGGCCAGTTTTCCTTTGATGATAAAAAAAAATCAGAAGATATCCGTTACCATTTACCACCAAAATAAAGCCCAATTTGTCCTGAAAAAAACAAAGTATAATTCACCTGGATGCACAAAGTAGTTGTGATGATATGTACGGTTTTACTAACACAAAGTTGCAAAATTGTGCTTAGGCATTTAGATTTGTTTTACCCTTAGGTGTGAAGGGGTTAAGATAGTCGTCAGACATGTGGGCTTATTATGACCAATCAGCGATCAGGATGTACCATATATTGCCCATTTCCCAAGCAAACTTGCCTTTTGACCTAGCTTTCAATACCCAGGGGCTTGTGTCTCTCGGTACCCTTTGTGTTGATAAGAGTATAAAGGTTATATATCCTGAAACCTGGCATCTAACAACATGAAGGTAGACTAGGGAGCACTTGACTTATGTTTGGAATTTTGGAGTCCATTGTGTCCCCATTTTTTTGCACCTATTCATACTTGTAGAGTTCTTTGAATTGCTGCACAGCAATGTTTTTTTAGCACTACCACTGGTGTTGAAATCTGTAGCCTGCTCCGCTCTAGGATGATAGGAAACTGTTACAAGACTTTGTGAAATGAATCTTCAAGAGGCAATTCATCCCAGAAGGGTTCAGCAACCTGGCTCAATTACAGCATTGCACAACTCTGCAGGTTTGATCTTAGAGAGACATGATTAACAATCTCCTGCCTTGACAGGCTGTATAGAGATTAGAGTGAGACAAACAAAGCAGAGGTTCACAGGAGGTTTTAGAAGCCTAATCCTAAATGACCGATATAAGGTTAGCCTGAAAATGGACTTCTGAAGAATTCTTCAACTAAACTACAACCACACTTTCATAGAGCTGTCAGTGGAATACAGACCAGGGTGGAAATTATTATCACATTCTTACTCCTCTTTTCCTCACCATTTATTCCAATTATAGATTCATCAATGCTCAACTAAAGGAAAGTGCTGTTCATTCATATTTTTAGATGTTAAAGCTGAACTCCAGATAGATATATAAACCCCACCAATAAATACAGTGGTGTGCTTATTGTAAAATCTGAAATGCATTTTTAAAAGCAGCCAGTGTAAGTGCCTGAATTGACCTTGGTGTCAGCCTCTTGCAACCCCCAGTATGGCTGCCCTAAGGCTGGTATTTAAAGGGGCAATACTAGGACCCAATTAGATGTACTGCATGCACAAGTGTTGGCTAGAGGCATGCACGAGCATGTGAGCAAAGGGGTGAACTGCTGCTGCTCCGTCATGGTCCAATCACAAGCCTGGGGTCCAGAGGGTCACCTAGTTTTATTGCATAATTGAAGTGCCCCTCTGTCCAGATCAGATCTGCCTCCCAACCGCTGCCCTGCTACTAGAGCTGTAAGCTGTAAATCCTCTGATGAGAAGAAGGGATTCTATGTTGGAGGCTGTCATGTCTAGGGGTGCCTCTAATGTATAGCAGGGACTTTGATGGGAAGGGAGGGGCTTCTGATCTGATGAAAGGATTCTGTGATGAGGGGACTCTGATGTAATGGGGGGACATCTAATAGGAAGGGGAGCTGCTAATGTGATGGAAAGATTCTGATGTCATGGAAAGACCTCTGATGTGATGAGGAGGCCTTTGATGAGATGGAGGGACTGAGATTTAGGGACTCTAATGTGACAGGGGGGACTCTGATGAGAAGGGGAACTCTGACATACCATAAGACTTGGGTGCCTTGACATTTGGCAAAATGTGCTTGATTTGCTCTTGAAGTGTGCTGTGAATTAACAAAATGTTGAGAAAGCTGAATCTGTGATTCTGGGTACGTAGTATGTCATCCACATCCACACATCTGCTATTCTGTTAGCAGCAAGCTTGAGATAAAAGTAGTTTAAATTTAAAATAAATGAAAATAATACAGAAAGCAGCAGGTTAGTTTTCCAGATTGATGATGAAAATATTCTCTGTGCTTGCACAGCACTTCTGCATCTATTGTCTATGTATAATTAGGTATGCAGAATTCAGTTTCCAAACATATTGGCTGCCAAGAATATGGAGACTTGATTATCTCATCCTATAAAGCAGATATAAAGCCCAGCTTTATAGCATTTTGGAACTGATCCAATTCATTTGTGGGTTTTTTTTTTTATTTATTTTTTTATAGAAAGCATTTTCCTACTCCAGATAAGAAGTATTGTCTGGAAATCCATCATGTTGTTTTAATCAGCATTACTGTAACACAATTATTTACTATAATATGCAGACCCTGTTAGGCAGCACTAGGTCACATGGGCTGCTGTGGTAATAATATTGTTGGTGCTGGCATCTGCAAAGAACTGCCACTTACCTGTCCCACGATCCCGCGGTGTCCTCACCACCACTGGTTTCACTGGCTATCTTCTCCCCCCGGCGCCGACATCTTGCGGCTTCACATCTGAGTGCCCTCTGCGCATGCGTGAGTAGTGCTGCAGCTTGTGAATGGTCCCATAGCCTTCTGGGCCTGTCACGTGTCCCAGAAGACTACGGGGGAGGGAGGGGGGGGAGACAACTTCCACTTCCAATCGCCTTAGTTGATCACACTGGAAGTGGAATCGGGTACCTGTCAAAATTTGGGTACCCACTATCCCTCTTGCACCCCAAAGGTGCCAATCCTTGACAAGGAGTGGGGAACAAAGCCTTAAAGCAGAACTTCTCCTTTTGGGTGGAGCCCCGCTTAAATATCCCTTTTTGTGCAAGGTCATTGGTTAAAGAAGTTATTTATAAACCACAGTTCCACTGCCTCATTTTGCCCTAGCTAACCAAAATCATCCATATACTCTATTGTTCATGCAAATTGGTTGATTAACTAAAGGAAAATAGGCTATTCAAATTGCAAGTGAATTTTCACTTTGCAAAGACTACCCAATCATGTTCAAGGAGAATTTTTAAAAAACTCTGTAGTTATACTGGCACGTGATTGGATGATGGACATCATCAGAGCTTCACCTCATTCACCAAACTCAGGGGAAAATTCCCTTGTAAAGTGCACTTTCATTGCAAAGTGATCAGTCTATTTAAAATCATCCCCATAGTCTCTAATGAGGTGCTGTTAGCTCACATTAGAGAAGAACAAGACAAACTGGAAATGAGCATTCACTCTGCTGGATAATGCTGGCCATATAAACAACAGTTTTCAAGATATGTTATCAAATTATATACTTATTACTATGTATACTTTTAAAAAAGTATATATAAAATATATACTTTTTCACAATACCAAACAAACATATTTAGGAAACATGTTTCCTTTGGTTTTAATGGTTTCACAGTTTTAATGGACACTATTGGTGGTAGGTTGCATTATTTATTTATTACAGTTACTTTTACGCAGCACTTTACAGTACATATAGTACATTCACATCAGTCCCTAACCCTCAAGGGGTGTACAATCTAAGGTCCCTAACTCACATTCATACATACACATACTAGGGCTGATTTAGACAGGAGCTAATTAACCTACCAGCATGTCTTCAGAATGTGGGAGGAAACCAGAGTACCTGGAGGAAACCCACGCAGACACAGGGAGAACATGCAAACTCCAGGCAGGTAGTGCCATGGTTGTGATTCAATCCGTCAACCCTAGTGCTGCTAGGCAGAAGTGTTAATCAACTAGCCACTGATCTGGTCAGCCAATTTTGTGACTGAAAACTGGTTGGAAGAGATTGCAGTTGCTTTAATATTAACGTATGTGCTCGGTATAAGGTTCAAAAATAGAAATAGAAATCCATCCCGGACAAAGTAATCTTGTGCCCAGGGCAAGGATGCTAAAATGATGTCTATCCCGGAAAAAAGACAGTTGTCATCTGAAATTCTTAATCTGATTAGTGTTTGTAGAGAAATACCAGGGTTGATTTACTAAAACTGGAGAGTGCAAAATCTGGTGCAGCTGTGCATGGTCGCCAGTCAGCTTCTAACTTCAGCTTGTTCAATTAAGTTTTGACTAAAAAAAACTGAAAGCTGATTGGTTTCTATGCAGAGCTGAACCAGATTTTGCACTCTCCAGTTTTAGTAAATCAACCTCTCCATGTCTTAGTACTGACACTTTGTTAGGTGAGACCCATGAGTGTCATCAGAATAGGTATAGTGATGAGATGGGAACTATTGGGTTCAACGGGCAGCACTGTAATTGTAATCTGAATAAGCACACAATCTGCACATGTTCCTAAATGTAAAATGTAAGATTAGTGCTTCCTTTGTATGCTGGCTGTTCTTGCTGTGAAAGGAATGACAAGCTTTTAAATGAATGTCCTATACAACAAAGAATTTAGAGTGTTACATGGCCTTTCCTGACTCAGAACACCAAAGGCGACCATAGGTTAATTTAAATCCCAAGTGGATGGCACACTGATTTGCAGACCTGCCATTTATGTATATGAAATGTACTCAGAAGTCTTTACTGTTCTTACAAGGGATTGTCTGTGAAGGATAGCACTAATCCAAGTCATAGTATATCTACTAGAGGTTGGTCATATTTAAACGGACTTGTTCTGCAATGTTAAAAAACATTGTATAGCTACGAAAGTGTAACTATGAAACATCTTCAACATTAGGAAACAAGTTCAGTTGAATGTAACTACTCCTAGATCTTGGAAGGGATTGTTTGCAAAGACTGCCCAGCAAGCTAACTACTACTAGATCTTGGACAAGATTGGAAAGATCTCCCAACAAGCTAATTAGATCTTGAAAGTGATTGTTTACATAGACCTCCCAGGATGGAGATCGTTTGGAAAAGATCTTCCAGCAAACTAACTACTACTAGATATTGGTAGAGATTGTTTGGAAGATCTCCTAGCAAGATAACTAGTACTAGATTATTGAATGGGTTGTTTGGAAAGATCTCCTAACAAACTTACTAGTACTAGACCATTGAAGGGGTTGTTTGCATAGACCTCCCAGGAAGCTAACTACTACCAGATCATAGAAGGGATTGTTTGCATAGATTCCCAGTGTGCTAACTATTGCTTGATCTTGGAAGAGATTGTTTGCATAGATCCCTCAACATGTTAACTACTGCTATACTTAGAAGTGATAGTTTGCACATACCTCCCTGCATGCTAACTATTGCTAGTTTATTTATTTATAACAGGTACTTATATAGCGCCGTCAAACAAGAAGTGCCTTACATATATATTGTACATTCACATCAGTCCCTAACCCTCAAGGGGTGTACAATCTAATGTCCCTAACTTACATTCATACATACACATATTAGGGCCAATTTAGACAGGATCCAATTAACCTCCCAGCATGTCTTTGGCGTGTGGGAGGAAACCCACGCAGGCACAGGGAGAACATGCAAACTCCAGGCAGGTGGTTCCGTGGTTGGGATTTGAACTGACAACCCTAGTACTGCCAGGCGGAAGTGCTAACCATTTAGCCGCTGTGCTGCCCGTCTTGGAAGGGATTGTTTGCATAGATCTCCCAGTTAGTTGACTACTATTACATCTTGGAAGGGATTGTATAGATCTGCCAGGAAACTAACTACTACTTAATTCTGGAAGAGATTTTTTTCATAGATCTCACAGCAAACATAGCCTGAAGTCTAGTTTCTTTTATTTATTACCCTAGTAAACTGATATAGGTTAGAAATGGGGCTGGATTGATGAAAAGTAGAACAAATGAAATTGGAGCAAAGGTGCATGTTTCCCACAACAGCTACTCGTATGCCATGTTATATTTAAATGAAGAAAGCTGAGTGGTAAACATGCAATATACAGTTGTGTTCAAAATAATAGCAGTGTGTTGAAAAAAGTGAATAAAGCTCAAAATCCTTCTAATAGCTTTTATTTTCATACACACAAATGCATTGGGAACACTACACATTCTATTCCAAATCAAAACATGAAGAAAAATATTTCAAATTTGTGTTGTTCCTCTAACAAAAATTAAACTCTAAAATAATTGAAGAAAAGTGAATATTAGACTGTTCAAAAAAATAGCAGTGTTTGTATTCTTCTTTACAAACTCAAACATTCACTATATAAACTGAAAAAAATGTTTGAAGATTTTGCTTTCCTTTCCTTTGAATCACTTAATTAATATTTAGTTGTAGTCGCACTGTTTCTGAGAACTGCTGTACATCTGTGTTGCATGGAGTCAACCAACTTCTGGCACCTGTGAACAGGTATTCCAGCCCAGGATGATTGGACTACATTCCACAGTTCTTCTTTATTTCTTGGTTTTGCCTCAGAAACTGCATGTTTGATGTCACCCCACAAGTTTTCTATTGGATTAAGATCCGGGGATTGGGCTGGCCACTCCATAACGTCAATCTTGTTGGTCTGGAACCAAGATGTTGCTCGTTTACTGGTGTGTTTGGGGTCGTTGTCTTGTTAGAACATCCATTTCAAGGGCATTTCCTCTTCAGCATAAGGCAGCATGACCTCTTCAAGTATTCTGATGTATTCAAACTGATCCATGATCCCTGGTATGCGATAAATAGGCCCAACACCATAGTATAATAAGCATCCCCATATCATGATGCTTGCACAACCATGCTTCACTGTCTTCACAGTGTACTGTGGTTTGAATTCAGTGTTTGGGGTCGTCTGACAAACTGTCTCCGGCCACTAGACCCAAAAAGAACAATCTTACTTTCATCAGTCCACAAAATGTTGCGCCATTTCTCTTTAGGCCAGTCAATGTGCTCTTTGGCAAATTGTAACCTCTTCAGCACATGTCTTTTTTTCAACAGTGGGACTTTGCGGGGGCTTCTTGCAGATAGCTTGGCTTCACATAGGCGTCTTCTAATTGTGACAGTACTCACAGGTAACTTTAGACCTTCTTTGATCTTCCTGGAGCTGATTGATGGCTGAGTCCTTGCCATTTTGGCTATTCTATCCATTCGAATGGTAGTTTTTAGCTTTCTTCCACGTCTTTCAGGTTTTGGTTGCCATTTTAAAGCATTTGCGATCATTTTAGCTTAGCAGCCTATCATTTTCTGCACTTCTTTATATGTTTTCCCCTCTCCAATCAACTTTGTAATCAATGTACACTGTTCTTCTGAACACTGTCTGGAACGACCCATTTTCCTCAGAATTTCGGAGAGAAATGCACTGTAACCAGCATGTACAACATTTGCTGCCTTCCTTAAATAAGGGCAATAATTGCCACCTGTTTTTCAAAGAATGAATGACCTCACTAATAGAACTCCACACTGCTATTATTTTGAACATGCCCCTTTCAATTAGTGATTCAATTACACAGAATCAGCAGCATGCATGTCATGACTGTTGGGTCTGTTGGATTTCTATTACTCTACTACACCTGCTAGTAAATTATTTGCCATGTAGAAATATCATTTCTACCAAAAACAGTGATTGATCAGGTTAGTGATGTCTGACTGCTATTATTTTGAACAGAACTGTAGCTCTTTATTTAGAGAGGATTTGCTATATTTTCTTGAAGCTCCACAATATGTGTCGTATTTAGGCAGCAAGACTCCTCTGCTTGATTTTAATTATGGTAGACTATATTAATATATTGCAGACATTCACTGAATAAGGCACGTTGGAAGCTAAAGGAGTCATTATAGCGTGAATGAGGCAGCATATAGGATGTGATAGTTCAGCTCCAGTAGCTTCCAGTGGAGAATTAACCAATAAGTGTCCCTTTTGAAGTGAATTGAATTTGAGATCTTTTTAGTTAAGTTACAGGAAAGCTGAATTTATAAGGATGGAGGAAACACAGATTTAACATTTTTTAGCATGGTAATACTACATTGGTCTAGCCAGTCAAAACATTCAGAGTTGTAGTTTGAGTTGTTACAACTTTTCAATTTAATTTGCAGACCTTTTTGATATTTGAAAATTATTGATTAATAGGAAACAATGGCTTGATGTAACAATCAATCTACTTTATTCAGTGTTTAAGAGGGGTTTTATTGTTTATCAACAGCTGCTCTGGGTATCACTGTGTAGCTTTTCCCTATCATCACCCTTTTTAACATGAATTAAATGAACTTGGTTATTATAGACCCTATTTATAAATGTATGGGAGGGAAAAATTGTCTACGGCAGGCAGACTCTGATTCCAAGGTATGAAAGGGTGACATTGAGAACCTGATTGTTTGCTATGTCGATTGCCTAAGAAAATAAATATTTCACTTCTATTTGTGAGGTCCAGTGTTGCTTACAGGTGTCCATCATCTCTTATCTCGTTGAAGTTCCATCCTAAGAACAAGCATAGGCAGCTACACAAAAAGCTGTAGAGAACTCCAACAGAATGTAATCCTATTTTACAATCCCAAGGAAAACCAGGATAGAGATATAGCAACTAAATGTACTGTATTTTAACAGTTTTGAAATCGCCTTTCCCAAGAGTAAACTGTACAAGAAAAAATGTTTCTTTGTTATATAATGTACAATATTCAGCATTTTCATGTCATTCTGACAGTCATAACCCTCACCCAACCCTAGAAAGTAACTAACCCTAGGACTTAACCTCCCTAGCAGTCTGATTATGTCAGTATTTTTGTGCTCAAAGCGGTACATTTTTTTGCATGGAAATATGTATTTTTTTTGTTGTAGGCCTGTAATTCTTAGGAATAACTCACTGAAATCTGTCCGAACAAGAGTCTATTAAACATTCCGGATATGATAAAATTTGAAACGCAAAATCATAAATTATAATTTAATAAATAATCATAAAAAATAATAATAATAAATTTAATTCAATAATATAATCAAACCAAAAACACTGAAATTTGAAATACAGCGCCAAGTTCGCACATTGCTGAGCAAAGTCGCAAAATCGTTTTCAGTGTCTGATGACGAATTTCCCCACGAATCATCACTCAATTCTGCAAGTGGTTCTGATTTACTATCGCTGTTCTCTAGCTGGTCTAAAATCACTTTTGACCTAAAGGGATGCTTTTTGGACGCCATGGACTTTTTTCAGTTTCCAGGCAGAAAGAACAGTAAAAATGCAGGCAGGGCACAGGACAAAGCAGTAGGGACAAAATGTATGTGAAATGCTTTGATACAGTAATGTTATACTTTGAGATTTTAGTATATTGAGTGAATGCCACTTTTTAAATTTTTGAATTTCCCGCCGGTTCCATCCCCCGTACGTACTGACGCTCGCAGGGAACGGAACCCGGAAAACAGATGCCGTAAGGATAGAGTAAGGGAGGGTTATAACCCCTGTCAGATTTTTTGTCACCATGTGTCCCATTGAGATTTTCCTTCACTTCCTGTTCCATAGCCAAACAGGAAGTAAGAGGAAATCTCTGCAAATTAAGGGAATTCCTTGAGGACCACCAGGTCACAAGTTGGAAGATTACTTTTCTGGGGACAACCCAAAATATGGGATTTTCTTTTACTTTCACTTTCAATGATAATGGTAAACAGGACAAATGGAGAGGGTGAATCTCCCTAAAAGGGGCACAGACAGCAATAAAAACCAAATAGGTGATCTAATTAACACGCAACACTACTTGAACAATTTCAGGCTAAAAATATGAAAGAGAGACCAAATTAATAGTGATTTAAGAGTCCAGATAATTTTTCCTTGCAGCTGTTACTATGGTGGACCCTAGACAACTTTGAAAAGTTGTTAAAATTAAAATTATTAATTGAATAAAATATATTTGTAGGAAATCAATTTGAGTTATAAATCTCCATTAGCATAGTTTACATTTCACATGTTTTACTGCAGTCAGTGTCTCCACTGGAGAGATTTTTCTCTTACTTCCCGTTAGGACAGGAAGCGATGGGAAATCTATTTAGTGGGGACAGAGACTGCAACAAAGCACTCCTTTTTCAGTAAAAAAATGAGAGTTACAACCTTATATATTATTACTATCTGTGCCCTGACTCAAGTGACAACCTCTCTCACAGGAACAAGAAGTAAGCTGAAATTTCCTTAATAAAGTCAGAAACAACATTACAAACTTGATGGACATGTTTACTTTTCCCATGTGTATGCTGTTGGGGGTCTAGCACATTGTACTTTTGAAAAGGTTCTTTAGAACCTCCTCTTTAATGTAATGTGTATAGTGCTCTAGACAAATTTACACCTATAAATTACACATACACATATCTTTTCTACACAAGTAAGTCTTGAGATGCATACAGGGAGTAGAGCTTTCCTACTCAGTACTTTAGTTTGTTTATATATATATATATATATATATATATATATATATATATATATATATGTGTCTTTATCTTAAAGGGTATGCATCGAAACAGACACATTGAAATTCACATCTATGAGGGTCAAAAGCCATCCTGGACAACGTAAACCAAAATTCAAATAATCGTCACAAGAAAAATAGATGACAAGCAGGGTATTAAAGAGAGTGACTGAATAGGTGAAATATCGGGTCATAGGAAATATGAAATATTATGATGCTACCCAGCTTTTTCCAACTTTTGGATACAGGGAGAGGGGCAGGCATAGGGTGTCTGAGGGGGTACCTCAAAATGGAAAGAAACAGAAACTAAATTGAGGGGAAGAAATAGAGAGCTACACAGCATTCTTCTCGAAGGAAACTGCCAGTAATGGGTGGAAGAGAAGAGAGAGAAAATGAAAAGAAAAAAGGAGAACGAAGGGGAAGGAGAGGGCTACACTAAAAATCAACAATGTCAAAGTACTTTAGTTTTTATTTATACTGTATTTGTCTTTTGTGAAAAATGCCAAGGTGAGAGTCTCATGCAAAAACTGGCAATTCAATATAGCACATAATTGGCATTAAAGAAGGGATTTCTCATTAACTCCCCTTAGGAGAGATCAAAAAGCTTCTCTTGTGCTAAGAGAACAATGTGAGCTGTCAGTTGAGGGACAACACTTACAGTATTTAAAGCTTTTGGCAAGTTCTCATTCTTTTTGTCCAGTACTTCAGTTTGTTGCAATCAGGTAGTCTGTGAGCCCTTTGTGATATAGTAGACTTATTCTTTAACACATGCACTGTAGGCACTTTGTTGTATCCAATATACACAAAGATGAAACATGTCAGCATTAACAAGCTCCTCAAAGTCACTAATCAAGTTCCAAAGTTTTAATGTGATTGTGATTGGAAAAAGACAGAAGGTGAAAATTACAATACATAGTTTTTAGGAAGTACACTCCCAGTGACCTTTCTGGTACTCTTTGGATTATTGTTGCTGGGAATTACAGAACAAAGATTAAACAAAACTGAGTGTATTTTTTTAATTTTTTAACATTTTTTTAGTGTTGGCTGGAGTGTGTTATTATCAACTGATTTCAGCTCTTGCCTGCAGTTTCTTTTAGAGTGGAACTCCATATGGCAAAAAAGTGATCTCACATATATAGGATATAATTAGAGATGAGCGAATCGAACTAGGCGAACCGGAATTCGAGTCGAATTTCAGGAAATATTCGATTCGTGTCGAAACCGAAATTTTGCCTACTTCGGGTGCGCGAATCGAACATTTCCCGATCAGCCGGCAAAAGTGTCCCTGCAGTGAGCTCCGCTATTTCTGACAGTTCTCTGACAGAAGGAACACATGTTTAGCGGTTGAAACATTGTATCTATTAGTTTACATTTAGGATACAGATGTTTCAACCACTGTACATGTGAAGAAGTTGTGAGAGAACTGTCAGAAATAGAGGAACTCTGCACATACACTTTTTGCCGGCTTGGAATTATTCTTCTTTTCATCCTACTTCTTCTTCTTCTTCATCCTCAGAAGAAGAGGATGAGGATGAGGATGAAGAAGAAGAAGAAGAAGAAGAAGAAGAAGAAGAAGTAGGATGAAAAGAAGAATAATTCCAAGCCGGCAAAAAGTGTATGTGCAGAGTTCCTCTATTTCTGACAGTTCTCTCACAGCTTCTTCACATGTACAGCGGTTGAAACATCTGTATCCTAAATGGAAACTAATAGATACAATTTGTATCTATTAGTTTCCATTTAGGATACAGATATTTCAACCGCTGTACATGTGAAGAAGCTGTGAGAGAACTGTCAGAAATAGAGGAACTCTGCACATACACTTTTTGCCGGCTTGGAATTATTCTTCTTTTCATTCTTCTTCTTCTTCCTCATCCTCATCCTCATCCTCATCCTCTTCTTCTGAGGATGAGGATGAAGAAGAAGAAGAAGAAGAAGTAGGATGAAAAGAAGAATAATTCCAAGCCGGCAAAAAGTGTATGTGCAGAGTTCCTCTATTCTGCAGATACACTTAGAGGAGCTCTGCAGATACACTTAGAGGAGCTCTGCACATACACTTTTTGCCGGCTTGGAATTAATCTTATTTTCATCCTACTTCTTCTTCTTCTTCTTCTTCTTCTTCATCCTCATCCTCAGAAGAAGAAGAGGATGAGGATGAGGATGAAGAAGAAGAAGAAGAAGTAGGATGAAAATAAGAATAATTCCAAACCGGAAAAAAGTGTATGTGCAGAGCTCCTCTAAGTGTATCTGCAGAGCTCCTCTAAGTGTATCTGCAGAATAGAGGAACTCTGCACATACACTTTTTGCCGGAATGGATCCATTTATGGAAACAAATACATACAATGTTTCAACCGCTGCATGGAAGGACAGTCCCAGAACTGTCATTAATAGTCTATTTCTGACAGTTCCATGACATTCCCTCCATACAGCGGTTAAAACAGCTGTATGGAGTGAATGTCCCAGATCTATCAGAAATAGACTATTTATGACAGTTCTGGGACATTCACTGCATACAGCTGTTTTAACCGCTGTATGGAGGGAATGTCATGGAACTGTCAGAAATAGACTATTAATGACAGTTCTGGGACTGTCCTTCCATGCAGCGGTTGAAACATTGTATGTATTTGTTTCCATAAATGGATCCATTTATGGAAACAAATACATACAATGTTTCAACCGCTGTATGGAAGGACAGTCCCACAACTGTCATTAATAGTCTATTTCTGACAGTTCCATGACATTCCCTCCATACAGCGGTTAAAACAGCTGTATGGAGTGAATGTCCCAGATCTATCAGAAATAGACTATTTATGACAGTTCTGGGACATTCACTGCATACAGCTGTTTTAACCGCTGTATGGAGGGAATGTCATGGAACTGTCAGAAATAGACTATTAATGACAGTTCTGGGACTGTCCTTCAATGCAGCGGTTGAAACATTGTATGTATTTGTTTCCATAAATGGATCCATTTATGGAAACAAATACATACAATGTTTCAACCGCTGCATGGAAGGACAGTCCCAGAACTGTCATTAATAGTCTATTTCTGACAGTTCCATGACATTCCCTCCATACAGCGGTTAAAACAGCTGTATGGAGTGAATGTCCCAGATCTATCAGAAATAGACTATTTATGACAGTTCTGGGACATTCACTGCATACAGCTGTTTTAACCGCTGTATGGAGGGAATGTCATGGAACTGTCAGAAATAGACTATTAATGACAGTTCTGGGACTGTCCTTCAATGCAGCGGTTGAAACATTGTATGTATTTGTTTCCATAAATGGATCCATTTATGGAAACAAATACATACAATGTTTCAACCGCTGCATGGAAGGACAGTCCCAGAACTGTCATTAATAGTCTATTTCTGACAGTTCCATGACATTCCCTCCATACAGCGGTTAAAACAGCTGTATGCAGTGAATGTCCCAGATCTATCAGAAATAGACTATTTATGACAGTTCTGGGACATTCACTGCATACAGCTGTTTTAACCGCTGTATGGAGGGAATGTCATGGAACTGTCAGAAATAGACTATTAATGACAGTTCTGGGACTGTCCTTCAATGCAGCGGTTGAAACATTGTATGTATTTGTTTCCATAAATGGATCCATTTATGGAAACAAATACATACAATGTTTCAACCGCTGTATGGAAGGACAGTCCCACAACTGTCATTAATAGTCTATTTCTGACAGTTCCATGACATTCCCTCCATACAGCGGTTAAAACAGCTGTATGGAGTGAATGTCCCAGATCTATCAGAAATAGACTATTTATGACAGTTCTGGGACATTCACTGCATACAGCTGTTTTAACCGCTGTATGGAGGGAATGTCATGGAACTGTCAGAAATAGACTATTAATGACAGTTCTGGGACTGTCCTTCAATGCAGCGGTTGAAACATTGTATGTATTTGTTTCCATAAATGGATCCATTTATGGAAACAAATACATACAATGTTTCAACCGCTGCATGGAAGGACAGTCCCAGAACTGTCATTAATAGTCTATTTCTGACAGTTCCATGACATTCCCTCCATACAGCGGTTAAAACAGCTGTATGGAGTGAATGTCCCAGATCTATCAGAAATAGACTATTTATGACAGTTCTGGGACATTCACTGCATACAGCTGTTTTAACCGCTGTATGGAGGGAATGTCATGGAACTGTCAGAAATAGACTATTAATGACAGTTCTGGGACTGTCCTTCAATGCAGCGGTTGAAACATTGTATGTATTTGTTTCCATAAATGGATCCATTTATGGAAACAAATACATACAATGTTTCAACCGCTGCATGGAAGGACAGTCCCAGAACTGTCATTAATAGTCTATTTCTGACAGTTCCATGACATTCCCTCCATACAGCGGTTAAAACAGCTGTATGGAGTGAATGTCCCAGATCTATCAGAAATAGACTATTTATGACAGTTCTGGGACATTCACTGCATACAGCTGTTTTAACCGCTGTATGGAGGGAATGTCATGGAACTGTCAGAAATAGACTATTAATGACAGTTCTGGGACTGTCCTTCAATGCAGCGGTTGAAACATTGTATGTATTTGTTTCCATAAATGGATCCATTTATGGAAACAAATACATACAATGTTTCAACCGCTGCATGGAAGGACAGTCCCAGAACTGTCATTAATAGTCTATTTCTGACAGTTCCATGACATTCCCTCCATACAGCGGTTAAAACAGCTGTATGCAGTGAATGTCCCAGATCTATCAGAAATAGACTATTTATGACAGTTCTGGGACATTCACTGCATACAGCTGTTTTAACCGCTGTATGGAGGGAATGTCATGGAACTGTCAGAAATAGACTATTAATGACAGTTCTGGGACTGTCCTTCAATGCAGCGGTTGAAACATTGTATGTATTTGTTTCCATAAATGGATCCATTTATGGAAACAAATACATACAATGTTTCAACCGCTGTATGGAAGGACAGTCCCACAACTGTCATTAATAGTCTATTTCTGACAGTTCCATGACATTCCCTCCATACAGCGGTTAAAACAGCTGTATGGAGTGAATGTCCCAGATCTATCAGAAATAGACTATTTATGACAGTTCTGGGACATTCACTGCATACAGCTGTTTTAACCGCTGTATGGAGGGAATGTCATGGAACTGTCAGAAATAGACTATTAATGACAGTTCTGGGACTGTCCTTCAATGCAGCGGTTGAAACATTGTATGTATTTGTTTCCATAAATGGATCCATTTATGGAAACAAATACATACAATGTTTCAACCGCTGCATGGAAGGACAGTCCCAGAACTGTCATTAATAGTCTATTTCTGACAGTTCCATGACATTCCCTCCATACAGCGGTTAAAACAGCTGTATGGAGTGAATGTCCCAGATCTATCAGAAATAGACTATTTATGACAGTTCTGGGACATTCACTGCATACAGCTGTTTTAACCGCTGTATGGAGGGAATGTCATGGAACTGTCAGAAATAGACTATTAATGACAGTTCTGGGACTGTCCTTCCATGCAGCGGTTGAAACATTGTATGTATTTGTTTCCATAAATGGATCCATTTATGGAAACAAATACATACAATGTTTCAACCGCTGCATGGAAGGACAGTCCCAGAACTGTCATTAATAGTCTATTTCTGACAGTTCTATGACATTCCCTCCATACAGCGGTTGAAACCGCTGTATGGAGTGAATGTCCCAGAACTGTCAGAAATAGACAGAAACTGTCACAGAACTGTCCTTCTTCTCATCCTTCTCCTTCTTCTCATCCTTCTTCTCATCCTTCTTCTCATCCTTCTCCTTCTTCTCATCCTTCTCCTTCTGCTCATCCTTCTTCTCATCCTTCTCCTTCTTCTCATCCTTCTCCTTCTCCTTCTTCTCATCCTTCTCCTTCTCCTTCTTCTCATCCTTCTCCTTCTCATCCTTCTCCTTCTCCTTCTCATCCTTCTCCTTCTTCTCATCCTTCTCCTTCTTCTCATCCTTCTCCTTCTCCTTCTTCTCATCCTTCTCCTTCTCCTTCTCATCCTTCTCCTTCTTCTCATCCTTCTCCTTCTCCTCATCCTTTTTCTTCTCATCCTTCTCCTTCTCCTTCTTCTCATCCTTCTCCTTCTTCTCATCCTTCTCCTTCTTCTCATCCTTCTCCTTCTTCTCATCCTTCTCCTTCTTCTCCTTCTTCTCATCATTCTCCTTCTTCTCATCCTTCTCCTTCTTCTCATCCTTCTCATCCTTCTTCTCATCCTTCTTCTTCTCATCCTTCTCCTTCTTCTCATCCTTCTCCTTCTCCTTCTTCTCATCCTTCTCCTTCTTCTCATCCTTCTCCTTCTTCTCATCCTTCTCCTTCTCATCCTTCTCCTTCTCCTTCTTCTCTTCCTTCTCCTTCTTCTCATCCTTCTCCTTCTTCTCATCCTTCTTCTTCTCATCCTTCTCCTCCTTCTTCTCATCCTTCTTCTCATCCTTCTTCTTCTCATCCTTCTCCTTCTTCTCATCCTTCTCCTTCTCCTTCTTCTCATCCTTCTCCTTCTTCTCATCCTTCTCCTTCTTCTCATCCTTCTCCTTCTTCTCATCCTTCTCCTTCTTCTCATCCTTCTCCTTCTCCTTCTTCTCTTCCTTCTCCTTCTTATCATCCTTCTCCTTCTTCTCATCATTCTCCTTCTTCTCATCCTTCTCCTTCTTCTCATCCTTCTTCTTCTCATCCTTTTCCTTCTTCTCATCCTTCTTCTTCTCATCCTTCTTCTTCTCATCCTTCTCCTTCTCATCCTTCTCTTTCTTCTCATCCTTCTCCTTCTCCTTCTTCTCATCCTTCTCCTTCTTCTCATCCTTCTCCTTCTCCTTCTTCTCATCCTTCTCCTTATTCTCAGCCTTCTTCTTCTCATCCTTCTCCTTCTCATCCTTCTCCTTCTCATCCTTCTCCTTCTTCTCATCCTTCTCCTTCTTCTCATCCTTCTCCTTCTCCTTCTTCTCATCCTTCTCCTTCTCCTTCTTCTCATCCTTCTCCTTCTCCTTCTTCTCATCCTTCTCCTTCTTCTCATCCTTCTCCTTCTTCTCATCCTTCTCCTTCTCCTTCTTCTCATCCTTCTCCTTCTCCTCATCCTTTTTCTTCTCATCCTTCTCCTTCTCCTTCTTCTCATCCTTCTCCTTCTTCTCATCCTTCTCCTTCTTCTCATCCTTCTCCTTCTTCTCATCCTTCTCCTTCTTCTCATCCTTCTCCTTCTCCTTCTTCTCTTCCTTCTCCTTCTTATCATCCTTCTCCTTCTTCTCATCATTCTCCTTCTTCTCATCCTTCTTCTTCTTCTCATCCTTCTTCTTCTCATCCTTTTCCTTCTTCTCATCCTTCTTCTTCTCATCCTTCTTCTTCTCATCCTTCTCCTTCTCATCCTTCTCTTTCTTCTCATCCTTCTCCTTCTCCTTCTTCTCATCCTTCTCCTTCTTCTCATCCTTCTCCTTCTTCTCATCCTTCTCCTTATTCTCAGCCTTCTTCTTCTCATCCTTCTCCTTCTCATCCTTCTCCTTCTCATCCTTCTCCTTCTTCTCATCCTTCTCCTTCTTCTCATCCTTCTCCTTCTCCTTCTTCTCATCCTTCTCCTTCTCCTTCTTCTCATCCTTCTCCTTCTCCTTCTTCTCATCCTTCTCCTTCTTCTCATCCTTCTCCTTCTTCTCATCCTTCTCCTTCTCCTTCTTCTCATCCTTCTCCTTCTCCTCATCCTTTTTCTTCTCATCCTTCTCCTTCTCCTTCTTCTCATCCTTCTCCTTCTTCTCATCCTTCTCCTTCTTCTCATCCTTCTCCTTCTTCTCATCCTTCTCCTTCTTCTCCTTCTTCTCATCATTCTCCTTCTTCTCATCCTTCTCCTTCTTCTCATCCTTCTCATCCTTCTTCTCATCCTTCTTCTTCTCATCCTTCTCCTTCTTCTCATCCTTCTCCTTCTCCTTCTTCTCATCCTTCTCCTTCTTCTCATCCTTCTCCTTCTCATCCTTCTCCTTCTCCTTCTTCTCTTCCTTCTCCTTCTTCTCATCCTTCTCCTTCTTCTCATCCTTCTTCTTCTCATCCTTCTCCTCCTTCTTCTCATCCTTCTTCTCATCCTTCTTCTTCTCATCCTTCTCCTTCTTCTCATCCTTCTCCTTCTCCTTCTTCTCATCCTTCTCCTTCTTCTCATCCTTCTCCTTCTTCTCATCCTTCTCCTTCTTCTCATCCTTCTCCTTCTTCTCATCCTTCTCCTTCTCCTTCTTCTCTTCCTTGTCCTTCTTATCATCCTTCTCCTTCTTCTCATCATTCTCCTTCTTCTCATCCTTCTCCTTCTTCTCATCCTTCTTCTTCTCATCCTTTTCCTTCTTCTCATCCTTCTTCTTCTCATCCTTCTTCTTCTCATCCTTCTCCTTCTCATCCTTCTCTTTCTTCTCATCCTTCTCCTTCTCCTTCTTCTCATCCTTCTCCTTCTTCTCATCCTTCTCCTTCTCCTTCTTCTCATCCTTCTCCTTATTCTCAGCCTTCTTCTTCTCATCCTTCTCCTTCTCATCCTTCTCCTTCTCATCCTTCTCCTTCTTCTCATCCTTCTCCTTCTTCTCATCCTTCTCCTTCTCCTTCTTCTCATCCTTCTCCTTCTCCTTCTTCTCATCCTTCTCCTTCTCCTTCTTCTCATCCTTCTCCTTCTTCTCATCCTTCTCCTTCTTCTCACCCTTCTCCTTCTCCTTCTTCTCATCCTTCTCCTTCTCCTTCTTCTCATCCTTCTCCTTCTCCTTCTCCTTCCTCATCTCCAAGGGCATTTAAATTAAAGGTACAGTGTTCTGCACTAATTTAAAGGCTCTCTGAAGCCTAGAAACCCTTTAAATAAGTCATCTTCGTAGCGGAGAAATTCGCATCGAATCGAATTTCACACTGGAATTCGCCGAATCAGCCGAATCGAATTTTTCATTTCTTCGCTCATCTCTAGATATAATGCTCTTTTTTCTGGGGGCTTTAATAGAGCTTCTTCCCCCCAATTCTGATAGTGACAATCAGTCCCCGAAAGCCTCTCCTCTTCTTCATTTGTGGCAACATCATCCTGTACATATTATTATATTATTATTATTATACGGGATTTATTTAGTGCCAACAGTTTGCTCAGCGCTTTACAATATAACGGGAGACAATACAGCAACAACACAGTTCAAAACAAGAGGGATAGGAGGGCCCTGCTCCTTGGCGCTTACAATCTAGGATACAGGATAAGAATTTTTATTTTTTGGACCAGCCCAGAGATGGGCTTTGAAATACTGCAGATAACTATATATAGGTCACTGATTTATAACATATCTTATATATGTCTTATAACCTCATTTGCATAATGGCAAATACATTAGAAAGTAAATGTTTTGGAACTTTTCTATTGTCTTTAAAACCAAAACTTGATCTCTCCTTATAACTAGCCTCAGGGTAAATGAAATGTTCAACACAATTCAGATCCATGTAGTATTTATGTTGTAGACACCTATTAGACTACATTAATCAAAAGTGTCCCATCACAACTAGGATTGCTGTCTCCTCCTATTTTATCATCACCAAATGTATGTGACTCACTTTGGTGCCTGGTGACCTTGAGTGTTAACTTATGCGACCTTGCAGGCCTCAGATTCCACATCTGGAATTCCTTTCAGTGTCCCTGCCAAAATGTGCATTACACAGTGAAAGCAAGTCATTTCTCCATAACCTCAACTCATCATCTCTCCTTTAACACACATCCTTTTGGGACCACTTATCAGAGGTTCCAAGCTGTAAATATGGTGTCCTGAATTTATAAGGGAGGAAAGTTATATGTTGTTTTTGCTGGAATGGTTGTGATACATATGATACAATTAGTATCTGTGCATTTTTAGCTGTAATACTTGGACAAGTAACATCTTAGCCCCACTGCGAGTTATAAGATGAAACAAAGGAGCCATTCACAAGATGGATGTCCCATACTGTTCATTTATGGTGTTCCGAGCACTGCTGAAGTCACGTTCTACTGGAAAATAGTTTCTGCTTTTAGTATGTAACATGAAACCTTTTATTGTCTTTCACTTTCTAATGATTAAACATTCAGGAGCTCTTTAATTTACCAATTTACCACTACCAGGAAAAATTGCTGGATTGAGCCACAAAGAAAATTATTCAACATAAATACATGTTCATCTGAGAATATCCAAACCTAAAGGGAAAAAGTATTATAGCCAAACGTTTTATTTCTGGATAAAATGAGTAAAGTTTTGAACCTTGTTCAAAATCGTACAGCTGAGAAATTAGACATTTACCCTCATTCCCTGTCTTAGTGACACCATGCATGACATTGGGGTTGACTTTGTAAAACTGAAGAGTATGAAATCTGGTGCAGCTGTGCATAGAAACCAATTATCTCCCAGGTTTATTTGTCAATTGAACATGGTCCAGTTTTAGTATTCAACGCCATTGTGTCAGTGGGACAACAACTGAGACTAAAGCCTACTAGGCAGGGAAAACAGCCTGCTTATGTAATATGTAATAATGGATGGTGCCATGTACATCTAAATTTAAAAACACATGAAAACAAGGTATTTAAAGAATTAACATATACCCCGTGGGTTGTATTTGATTCTTCTAGTTGTTCTGTAGTAAATAACAAATTATACATAGAAACAGTATTAACATACTTTGCTAAACATACTTTAAGTGTGTGTGAGCTCCAAGCAAATCCCAGACAATCCTTTTTATACATCTGTGTAGCCAGTTTTGTGATCCAGTCACCCCTGCCAGACAGCACATCCTTATCCTTGACCTCTGCTGCAGCAGCACAGGTTGGTCAAGAACACCCCCCCCATTCTGCTTATTAGAAAAACAGCCCCCCAATGTCTTCATTCTGCTCACTTCTCTCCTCATGGTCACTCATCATGTGCACTGCACAGTTCCTAGTGTTGCCCTCCTTCTCCCAGTCCTGCTGTACAAGATACTAAAATAGACAACTCCAAATGTACTTACACTCATTTACCTGATCGGCCATTTATTTTTTTAAAGAATGTATAACTGCATTAGTTGGTGTTTTCTAATACTTGGAACTTCAGCTTGAAGGCTAGGTTCACAGTAGTGTGGGCAGTGCGGCACGCGTTTGCACGTGCACTTTAGCCTATTCATTTGCATGGGCTGCTGTGCCTGCGTTTCACAGTGCATGCACCTTTTCAAAAATGCATCTGCAGGGAAACCACATGATCTTTTTGACAATGCAGTTTCACTGCAGTTCCCATACCCGCGATTGTGCTCCTGGCTAAAATGCTTAGGGATGTAATTCAGAATGAATGCAGCCTCGCACACCACGCAAGAGCATCGAAATTCGGCTGCTAGTGGTTGCGGATGCAGGAACAGATGCGATTCCTGCACCCACAACCAGCCTGTGGGCTGGCGTGAACGAGGACTAAGGGAGGGCACTTTTAATAAAGTCTTTGCAAATGGTGTATGGTGCTAGGAGGGACTACACAAGTAAGATCACTGGAATGGGGAGGAAGGTAAGTCTTTCAATAAAGGGCAACATTACTAAAAGTACAGTTGCCCATTAAGTAGAACCTGTTTCTGATTATATCTGTGTGCCTTCTAAAGAATACTAGAAACACAAATCATTATTAGTTCTCATATGGATAGCATTAGTAGTAGTGGTCATATGGACAATGTTATCCTTTTTTCCTATGACATCCTTAATATATATTTCTATAGACAATTCCTGAAAATGGCACTTGGTTGCCAACATTCAGGAATCCCATCTCTCTGGAGATCTATGTGTGTGTTATTTTAGTACTGCTGCTTGATGAAGACCACAGGAGGTTAGAGGCTGGAGGTCAGGCTCCTTGTCATGCCTTCAACGCCTAACAGGTTGCATATGTAAAATGCATATTAAATTATTATATAGTAAAACACTCTTAGAAGTTCATCTGTGCACATCATAAATAACTGATAGACTTGGTTTTATTGATGACTGCTTGTTGGCTATAAAGAAAATTAAGCGAATACATTGAAGCAGAAGTCACACATTGTATTGGCATTAGCCTTGTAATATAATCCCATTTAAATTGTAGAAACACATGAGACCTTTCCTCTAATTGTATGATGCATGTGCAGAAATGTTGTGGTCAATCTTCCACCTTTCGTATTCCACACCTTTGCACGTCTGGACCAGAAACAAAAGATCACCTAATATTTTTCAGTGGGATGCTCTGTACAGTGATCCTGCATTAGCTTTGCTTTTATCAGTATATAGGGACCTGGTGGGCATCATTTGGGAACAGTTATGAAAAAGTTGGTAATTTGCCTTTTAGTTGTACTGTAAAGAAAACTGCTAAAAGTGTTTAATTGTTATAGCTGATTATTCATCAGGTTCATATTTCTAGGCAATATTCTATATCTAGTTAGATCATAGTTTTTATTTTTCCATTTATCCAATGAGATTTATATTTAAGATGGTACAACATTCATAACATATAACATTGCAGGGGTAGTTGTTTCATTTCTAATGGCTTGATGTTGGTAAAAAAATAGTTCTATTTGCTGCTAGTGCTTTGCCCTTGCTTTTGTTATAATGACAACCCAAGTCTGCCACCTAGTGCTAATATATTGTAAAATACCATGTTGGGTCCTGTGCCTTTAAATATTTTACAGAATGGTGACTCAACAAAATTACTGAAAGTTCTGCAGTGAGATAAGAATTCTCCCTTCTATTGCATGAAGATAAGTTCATAAAAAGATGAAAAAGTAAAATATGTGAATTCTGCATAAAAGATAAAACAAAGTGCCAAGTAAAAAGACTCTCCTCAGAAGCTTTTGCAGTACAAAACTAGAATTGTTTTACCCTTCTTGATAGTAAAAGCGATTTGCAATGTTCTTATTGCATTATTTTGAGCCATGCTTAAATTTGCATGTACTGCTGCTACAAAATATTCCAATATTTATGGAAACCACGAGGACTGTGCTTGACTGGCACCTGGCATCCCACAGTGTGATGACAACCGGCATTTACATTGCTTCTATGACACATTAGGGGGTGGGGGATTTATAAAACTGGTGCACACAGAGTCTAGAAACAGCTGTGCATAGTAACCAATCAGCTTCTAACTTTAGCTTGTTCAATTAAACTTTGAAAATAAAGCCTGGAAGCTGATTGGATACAACTCCAGATTCTGTGTGCGCCATGTTTTGTAAATCTCCCCTTCTGTATTTAACCACTTCAACCCCTTTTGGCCCAGAGAAATGTTCACACCCCTCCTACTATGGGCCTGTTTATTCAGTTATAATTTTGTCACTACTTAGGCCCTATGCACAGTGGTTGTTTAGCTCTGGTGCATGAGACTCCAGCGTTTAGGTGTGGGCAGAAGGACCAGGTACACAATCCAGCTCTGTCGCTGGCAGCTTGCTAAAGAGTGACTCCACTTTCGTTGTGAAAAAAAATCCTCCTCTGGGTGATTGCGTTATATTACATAGTTACATAGTTATCATTGTATGGCTGAAAAAAGACAAAAGTCCATCCAGTTCAACCTTAGAAAAAAAAAAGTTATAATCCTATACCCACAGTTGATCCAGAGGAAGGCAAAAAAAACCCAGCAAAGCATGATCCAATTTGCTCCTGCTGGGAAAAAAAATCCTTCCTGATCCCCCGAGAGGCAATCGGATATTCCCTGAATCAACGTTACCTATAAATGTTAGTAACCAGTTATATTCTGTGTATCTAGGAAGGAATCCAGGCCTTTTTTGAAGCAATCCACTGAGCTGGCCAGAACCAACTCTTGAGGGAGTCTATTCAACATTTTCACAGCTTTCACTGTGAAGAAACCTTTCCGTGTTTGGAGATTACATTTCTTTTCTTACATACGTAAAGAGTGCCCCCTTGTCCTCTGTGATGACCTCAGGGTGAATAACTGTACACCGAGTTCACTATATGAACCACTGATGTATTTATACATGTTGATCATATCCACCCTTAATCTCCTCTTCTCAAGAGAGAATAAATGCAGTTCCTCTAATCTTTCCTCATAGCTGAGCTCATCCATGCCTCTTATCCGTTTGGTTGCCCTTCTCTGTACTTTCTCAAGTTCCCCAATGTTCTTTTTGTGAATTGGTGCCCAAAACTGAACTGCATATTCCAGATGAGGTCTTACTAATAATTTGTACAGGGGTAAAATTATCTCTCTCTCTGGAGTCTATACCTCTTTTAATACAAGAGAGGATTTTGCTTGCTTTAGAAACCGCAGCTTGGCATTGCATGCCATTATTAAGCTTGTGATCTACCAGAACTTCCAGATCCTTCTCCACCATTGATTCCCCCAGTTGTACCCCCCCTAGTATGTATGATGCATGCATATTCTTAGCCCTTAAGTGCATAACCTTACATTTATCAACATTACACCTCATTTGCCACATAGTTGCCCAATTAAACAGTGCATTGAGGTCGGCTTGTAAGTTGGAGACATCCTGTAAGGACGTTATTCCACTGCACAGCTTGGTGTCATCTGCAAAGACTGAAATGGGATTTCTAATCCCAGACCCTATATCGTTTATAAATGTATTAAAAAGTAAGGGTCCCAACACTGAGCCTTGGGGTACACCACTGATGACCCTAGACCATTCAGAGTATGAATCATTAACCACTACTCTCTGAATACGATCTTTTAGCCAGTTTTCTATCCATTTACATACAGATTTTTCCAAGCCTGTAGACTTTACCTTACACATTAGCCGTGTGTGGGGAACTGTTGCAAACACTTTTGCAAAATCCAAGTATACCACGTCCACCGCCACCCCTCTGTCCAAGGTTTTGCTCAGCCCCTCATAAAAAGAAATCAGATTTGTTTGACAACTTCTGTCTTTCATGAATCCATGCTGTCTGTTGCTTAAAATATTTTTTTCCAGCAAAAACTCATCTACAAGAACTCATCTATGTTGTCTTTTATTAAACTCTCCAGTATCTTTACAACTATAGAAGTTAAACTAACAGGTCTATAATTACTTGGTAAAGATTTTGACCCCTTTTTAAATATTGGCACCACATTGGCCTTACGCCAATCCAGTGGTACTATGCCAGTCATTAAAGCAATTAAAACAATGGCTTTGAAATGACAGAGCTCAATTCTTTAAGGACCCGTGGGTATATGCCATCCAGTCCAGGTGCTTTATTCACCTTTATATTGTCTAAATATTTTTGGATCATATCAGACGTGAGCCAATGTGGATCATCTGGAGCTGTTTCAATACCATGCCCATTATGGACAAGAGCTCCCCCATGCTCCTTTGTATACACAGAGCTGAAGAAGGTATTAATTAGTTTGCCTTCTCTTTGTCCCCAGTCACCCACTTTAGATTATTTTGTAAAGGGCCTACATGCTCGGACCGGACCTTTTTACTATTAATATATTTGAAGAATTTTTTGGGGTTGGTCCTGCTATCTTTTGCAATCTGTCAATCTTTTTCAATTTTTGCGGCCTTTATTTCCTTTTCGCATATTCTGTTATATTCGTTGTAATGTTTAAACGATGATAGCGTTCCTTCATTTTTATATTGAATAAAAGCTCTTTTCTTATTATCTATAGCCTTTTTAACTTTGGCCGTAAGCCACATAGGTTTGATTTTTAGCCTTTTAAACTTGTTTCCCATGGGAATATATTTTGCAGTGTGTTTACACACAGTCTTTTTGAATAACTCCCATTTCTGTGTTGTGTTTATCAATGCCAATATTCCCTCCCAGTCTAAGTCTTGGAGAGCAGCTCTCAGCCTTGGAAAAATAGCTCTCTTGAAATTGAGCGTTTTTATTTTTCCCATATGTGCTTGCTGTTTACAGCTAACAATAAATTAAATCATGTTATGGTCACTGCTACCCAGATGTTCTTTTATATGGACATTCATAATAAGCTATGCATGGTTTGAGATTACCAGGTCCAGCAGAGCATCATTCTTAGTAGGGGCCTCTATGAACTGTACCATAAAATTGTCCTGTAGCAGGTTTAAATATTTTTGCCCTTTAACTGTTCCTGCAGTACTATTACTCCAGTCAATTTCCAGGTAGTCAAAATCCCCCATTATTATCACTGTCCCAGCCCTTGCAGCCCTTTCGATCTGTGCAAGGAGCTGAGTTTCCACCTCCTCATTAACACTGGGAGGCTTATACCAAACTCCAATGATTACCTTTGTAGTACACACCCCCAAGGATGTGAACAAACTTTGTTGCAGATTACTACTATTTATTTTCTGAAGTAATAGCTGTTTGTATCTAACCATAACTGAAATGTTGCAGAGGATGCCCAAAATCTGATTTGTATCTTAGTGCATACTTGTGGGAAAACCAGTGAGCCAATCACACAAGCAGGAAATCACATTTCTGGGGGCATTCCATACACCCATCTGTGTACAGAACTCCTTCAGGTTGCCATATTGCACTGCATTTTACAGAAAATGGCAGCACAAATTACAGTACAGATTGAAAAGGAAAGGTACTTTTTTATAACATTTATATTACAATAAGGCTTGTATCACAATTGTATATGCTAGACTATTTTTTTTATTTGCAATATCTTTCCCCCACGAAAGTGGAGTTACCCTTTAAAGCTCTATGTCAGGATGAAAGCTACAATGGCTGTACAGTGCACCAAGTAGTTTCTCCAAGAGCAAATAGTGCCCTAAACATCACTACCACTCAGTGCACTGCCCAGCTCTGTACAGTCGTAGCAGCAGCAGCTTTCAGCCTCTCATAGAGTTGAACATCAGGGCTAAATGCCCAGTGGCATGAGGAATTAAAATAACAATGCAATACATTGTACATGAGGAGTTTTTGTGAATAAACAAGGCTTTCTTTTGATGATATTATCTTGCAAAACAACTATGAGCCAGGTGGCAAAGGCAGCAGAAATTGGGTAGGTGTTAACAGACCCTGGCCTGGAAGACAGCAGACTGGCTGCTGCTTGGTTGGCAGATGACAGGTTGCCGGTGCTGGGCAGTCTGGGGAGAACCAATCAATGGGCAATTGGTAGACA
This sequence comes from Staurois parvus, assembly GCF_062004578.1. Classification (NCBI taxonomy): domain Eukaryota; kingdom Metazoa; phylum Chordata; class Amphibia; order Anura; family Ranidae; genus Staurois; species Staurois parvus. The sequence goes on along the minus strand of NW_028317867.1, from coordinate 1,601,391 downwards.
GGATAGAGCAGGATTCAGAGTCAGGCACGCCAAGTCAGTAACCAATGGTCAGATCAGACATAAGCATCAGACAGAAGAATAGTCAGGACACAGGCCAAGGTCAACAGTGGTGAAGCAGATCAGGTAGGGCAGGAGGTAGAGGCAGGTTCCAGAGGTAAGCTGGGGTTGGGGTAGGTAGTGTTCAGGCAGAGTCAGAGGCAAGCAACAAGGAGTCAACTACAGGAACTGGTAACAGGTTACACAGAAACACTGTAGATCAGGCAGCAATGAGCCACTAGAGCAGCCCCATTTAAATAGTCCATTTGGGGGCCAGTGTTTGTGACAGATGTGCACACGTCCAGGCCTGTGCACATTCGTGTACATAAGCACATGCCTGCGCATACCTGCATGGCTACCCGCTGGCCAGCACACCCGTATCTGTCTCGGAGCTCCTGTATCAGCTTCAGACAGACACAACACCATTAAAAACACTTTTCTATTTTAATAATGTCTAGAGCATCTGTATGCTTTTTATTGCTGGTGAAGTGACATCATGGATTAATTTCCTCTTTATCTTCACCCTAAATGCTGTAGAGAACAGTGTCATGTAATGATGTGGCAGGTGTGTCCTTCTTGTCCTAGGTTTACAGGCAGTGTCATGTACCTGGTGAAGACAGGAATGTAGTGGAGGCCTCTTTTGCACCTCCTGCCAAAAAACTCCAGAGGATGGAGACAGAGAGTGTGAGGACACAGAGTGGTATGAATGACTATGTAGCTGGCTGGTGGTGTCTGCTCTTCAGGTGGATAGGGTTGGAAGTTACAGTCCTTAGGACAGGATGCTGGAACAGCATGTCACCAGAGCAGGAAATGGAAGCAAAGCCAGCAAGCAGTCAGTGACAACTGGGCTGCATGGAACTGAATCGGCAGACAGAGCAAGTCCAGGAGGCAGGCCGGGGTCAGTATCACAAGTCTGGTAAATAGGCCGATGTCAGAGTAATGAGATGACCAAGGTTGAGGCAAAGAGCAGAAGCGAAGTCCAGGGATATCCCAGGTAATACACAGGCAGGCAAATATAGATCAGGTCTCACACACAGGACAAGCTGAAGACCATTCAGCTACTTCAACCAGTGGCACATCCATTTAAATAGGCTACTGGGCACCAAGTGTGCACACCAATTGCTACGTGCACATGCACACGCACACCAGGTCAACACTGCACATCTGGGGTTGCTCTTCCACCCAGAAGTACAAGCAGAGCAATCACGGGCATGAGCATAAGTCCACACTGGTTTCCTGAGAATTCAGTTTATCTTACAGGCAGTAAGGACCAGTGCTAGAACCCACAATGAGTCTCCAGGAACAGTGCTGATAATATGGCAAGTATTGTTTTTTTTATTGTAACTAGTTCAGGGAACTGCTTTTTTTAAAATATATAATGGGGTTTAGCTTTAAGAAAATGGATATACAGCCTGAACAGTTGCCTAAGGCCAGGAGTTTGTTGAGTCCATCTGCCCTTACTCAGATTTATAAAAGCACATATCTTCCTGGAGATCACCAAAGGTTTGCTACTCCTCGCTTGGAGAGTCCAACTTCTACCAGTCTCTGTATCTCTCCTCCCAAAAACTGGTTCTCACAGTGCCTCTGAATAGTATCCAAACAGTAAACACCATGCTCACCATGCTCACATGCTGTATATGTCCGTTGTACAATTCAAATCACCACTTTAATTGAATAACAGTTTGAGATGAACTATGGATATATGTGTGGGCTGGATTGAAAGTATACTGTTTTTATATTTGTTTTTGTAGAAGAGGGTTGCACTTCCGACACATTCAGCAAGCACTTCATAAACTTGTTTCATTTACCAGCAGACATTGTCTGTAATATAGCCAATTCAATCATATGAATGAAAGTCAGGGAACTGGCACCTTCTAATCAAATCAGAAATGTGGCCTGTTCTTGCCATTTACTGTTAGCAAAGGTGTTTTTTATGTATTTGGTTCTTTGTCTCCTGTGGAGGTCTGCTGCACCAAAAAGTACATTTTTAAAACCTGTATCTTTCTGTTTGCAAAAATGCATGTGTTATATTATTATATCATGTATTTACTGAAACCATGATGACCGTGTGATGTGATGTCCCTCATTGATGACCATGTCCTCATATTCTGCACATATAACACTGTTCAACAAATTTTTATTTTTTGCCAGTTTTGAAAACAAAAGGATCCATTTCTTAATGAATTTCACATTCTGAGTTCAAATATAACAATGAAATTTGTCAATTGGCTCTAGTTTTTCTGTAAACGGAAAGTTTTCTACTATAGGCGTAATGACTACATAATGCACAATAATTATATAGATAGATGTCTTTCCACAAATATAAAGCAAGTGATATTGACTACATAACAAAGCCTAAATGGCATAATATATTGCATAGGATTACCAAGAAAAATTATAGCCATAAGCTAAGTTGAATCATTTTAATACTTAGGATTCTCACTAGTTTTGTCTTCAGTTTGTGTCGGTTTTGCTTCTCTTGGCTTTTCTCTTGTATTCGAGGAAAGGGCTATCTCTTACAACTGCACGTGACTACACGCTTCAGGTTCTTCCTCACTTGACTCAACCACGAAGGATTCTGGTGCTTTAGGAATTGGTAGCCCCTCTCCATGAGGAACTGGACGTATTGCCGATGGAATATTTGGATAGTGCACAGATAACTTTTTCTTCTTATTTAGCCCTTTTACAATTGGAGGCACCATACAAAAGTAACAATTACTAACATGATCTGTTGGCTCTCTCCAAATCATTGGCACAGCGAAGGGCATAGATGCCTTTTTTCCATTCAACCATTGCTCCAGTGCCGTCCCACAAGAATTGCAGCATATATGTGGTGCCCAGCTCTTGTCCTGGTCTCCTACAGTCATGGCCGAAATTGTTGGCACCCTTGATATTTTTCCTGAAAATCAAGTATTTCACACAAAAAAGGTATTGCATTAACACATGTTTTGCTATACACATGTTTATTCCCTTTGTATGTATTGGAACAAATATAAAACAGAGGCAGAAAAGCAAATATGACATAATGTCACACAAAACCCCAAAAATGGGCTGGACAAAAGTATTGGCACCCTTAACTTAATATTTGGTTGCACACCCTTTGGAAAACATAACTGAAATCAGTCGCTTCCTATAACCATCAATAAGCTTCTGACACCTCTCACCCGGAATTTTGGACCACTCTTCCTTTGCAAACAGCTCCAGGTCTCTCTTATTGGAAGGACACCTTTTCCCAACAGCAATTTTAAGATCTCTCCACAGGTGTTCAATGGGATTTAGATCTGGGCTCATTGCTGGCCACTTCAGAACTCTCCAGCGCTTCTTTGCCATCCATTTCTGAGTGCTTTTTGACGTATGTTTGGGGTCATTGTCCTGCTGGAAGACCCAGGATCTTGGACGCAAACCCAGCTTTCTGACACTGGGCCCTACAGTGCGACCCAAAATCCTTTGGTAATCCTCAGATTTCATGATGCCTTGCACACAGTCAAGGCACCCAGTGCCAGAGGCAGCAAAACAACCCCAAAACATCATTGAACCTCCACCATATTTTACCGTAGGTACTGTGTTTTGTTCTTTGTAGGCCTCATTCCGTTTTCGGTAAACAGTAGAATGATGTGCTTTACCGAAAAGCTCTATCTTGGTCTCATCTGTCCACAAGACGTTTTCCCAGAAGGCTTTTGGCTTACTCAAGTACATTTTGGCAAACTGTAGTCTTGCTTTTTTATGTCTCTGTGTCAGCAGTGGGGTCCTCCTGGGTCTCCTGCCATAGCGTTTCATTTCATTTAAATGTCGACGGATAGTTCGCGCTGACACTGATGCTCCCTGAGCCTGCAGGACAGCTTGAATGTCTTTGGAACATGTTTGGGGCTGCTTATCCACCATCCGGACTATTCTGCGTTGCAATCTTTCATCAATTTTCCTCATCCGTCCACGACCAGGGAGATTAGCTACAGTGCCATGGGTTGCAAACTTCTTGATAATGTTGCGCACTGTGGACAAAGGCAAATCTAGTTCTCTGGAGATGGACTTGTAACCTTGAGATTGTTGATATTTTGCCACAATTTTGGTTCTCAGGTCCTCAGACAGTTCTCGTCTCCTCTTTCTGTTGTCCATGCTTAGTGTGGCACAGACAGACACACAATGCAAAGGTTAAGTGAACGTCTCTCCTTTTTATCTGCTTTCAGGTGTGATTTCTATATTGCCCACACCTGTTACTTGCCCCAGGTGAGTTTACAGGAGCATCACATGCTTGTAACATTCTTATTTATCCGCAGTTGTGAAAGGGTGCCAATACTTTTGTCCAGCCCATTTTTGGAGGTTTGTGTGACATTATGTCGAATTTGCTTTCTTTCCTCCCTTTTTTTGTTTTGTCCCAATACACACAAAGGGAATAAACATGTGTATAGCAAAACATGTGTTAATGCAATACGTTTCGTGAGAAATACATGATTTCCTGGAGAAATATCAAGGGTGCCAACAATTTCGGCCATGACTGTATCTTGCAGCCAAAATACAAGTTGTAGGCTTTCTTAATCATTCCTGTTATCCTCCTTTTTTGTGAGATAAAAGTTATTTCACCGCAGATATAGCAGAAATTATCTGCTTTATTCACACAAGTTCGAGGCATTACTGAGTAGCCTATATAAGCATAAAACGAAATGTAAAGACGCTGTCGAACTACAATCAGCTACAGATACTGCAGCTTTTATGCAGTGAAGTGATGCAATTAAAGGCTAATATTGCATCATCTCAGTATACATGCAATTTTCTATTGGTCACCAGTATCAATTGCGCAATATGCAGCTGAAGTTGCATCATAATTTTGAATGGCTTACGTCATTAGATGGGTGAATATATCATGGAAACTAGAGCCAATCAACATTTTTTAGGGACATTTTCGTTTTCAGCACCCCAAAATTATGTAAGATTAGCTAATTTTATGCCCAAAACTTTTTACCTGTTGAACAGTGAATCAGAAGGCTCATTGTTATTGTAGGAAGTTATGAACAGAACATGTAATAGAAGATATACTTTGGTCCAATCAAAACAGTAACACAATAAAGAAAGATTTGAGTGTGATTAAGAGATGAATAAAAACTTCCATTTCTCCATGTTTAGGTATTTATACAGCTGCAGAGAAATAGTGCTGAGGAGGAATACAGCAGGGAGCCTGGGCTTTAGCATTGTAGGAGGTTCTGAGGACTGCAACCGGAACAAACCATTCTTTATTAAATCCATACTAGAGGGCACCCCCGCTTACAATGATGGAAGAATCAGGTAATTCATGTTGGTTCCTTCTTTACATGACTTTGTAAGTGGTATTCGTTACAGTCACCTTTCAGCAGAAGGTTTCTTCAGAATTTTAATTCTTAAAAATTCTTAAGAATACCCAGTCATGCTTGAATGATTCTGCTTCTTAACAATTGGTTTATAACATGTTTTTATTATTAATATGAATACAGTAAACTTACATGTGTAATTAGGTTGAATTAATATAAACCAGAAAGAAATGTTCTTAAAATCTTAAACAGATTTTAATTTTTGGTTTGGTTCCATTATCTCAAAACATGTTGAAATTGTATCCTTTAACTGCTTTGACACCAGAGCCTACATGATGGGACAAATTTGGGGCTGAACCTTCTGTATGAAGAAGGCTTTTTGGGCCAGTAAAACAAAATAGACAGGCCTTTAAATTCGGGATGTGCCAATACTGAGTATTTGCACAAGTCAATTGCACCGCAAAGTTTAGCCTGCGATTTGAACAGGAATCTGATTCCTGTTCAAATTACATGCAGTTTCCCTACTGCTCTTGTGTAAATCCAGCCTTGTTCACACAGGAGTGGTGCAGGAAACCTTCCTGTAGGCATCCCATGCTTAGCAGAGAGTGGGCGTGTGGGGATGTATACTGAAGCACACTGTCCATATTCTCAGCGGTAGGAGAGGAGAGAAAGCAGCGGGGATTTTAAATCCATGACACTTTCGCTCCTCTCCTTGCAGGGATGACAGTTCAGGCCAGAGGGCTTTTGATTGATCAGCACCATCACATAGACGGTGCTGACCAATCAGATGCCGTCTAGCCCATACTGTCATCGCTGCAAGGAGAGGAGAGAAAGCCACAGGTATTTGAAATCCTCAGACCTGTAAAGCGGCTTTCTCTCCTCTCCTTGCAGGGATGACTGTACGGGCTAGACGGCATCTGATTGGTCAGCACTGTCCATGTGACGGTGCTGACCAACCAAAAGTGCTCTAGCCCGAACTGTCATACTGAGTGTTTGAAGAAATGGCTGTTTATTGGTAGTAGGTAAAAAACGCCATGGTTATGTTTTTATGGCTCTCAAATGTCCACTTCATCAGGACATGTGTGTACAATACACTTCAAAAGGGTGGGCATTTTTCTCCTTTCTGTGGCTAGCAGTGTACTGTATTGACAGTGTGATCTACCTTCTGCAGTTGTCAATAAACATCCATTTCTTGACAAGATAAGTCTTGGACAAGATAAGTCTTGTCAATTTCCTCTGATAAGGGCACCTCTGTTGATTCCGTTCTGGATTTCCTTTTTGTGGCCTAAATTTTCCATACCATCCTTTATAATTAAGCCATTTTGGTTAAAGTCATCATGAGTCTAAATCATTCTCATTTATGTCTTTTGTTCGAATTTTAATTTGTTTCCCCTACACCATGTCCTATAACCCTGTTTTTTGCCTGCAGGTGTGGGGATATGCTTCTGGCTGTAAATGGAAGATGCACATCTGTAATGACCTATTCCCACCTAGTAAGGATGCTGAAGGAATTGAAAGGAAGAGTGGTACTTACAATAGTGTCATGGCCTGGATCCTTCTCATAGCCAATGAGACACTGTCACTTCTTCTACATTCCACACCACTTCTCACGTGTTCTTACAGCTGGTATTAGTTTTCTAACACTTGCATTTGTCTGTCAGTATTGGGTATAAATGGCTACCAATGTTATCATGCATGCCAGAAAATGAGCTCTTTAAAATTCAGACATCAAGCACTTCTACACCAACCTTATGTGGAATATAACTGCATAGATGTTGTCTGTTTTATTCTGTCTGACAGAATTATCTGTGTTTTGCTCCCAGTATTGACTCTGTTTAAGCTGAGTGTGTTGTGTATTACATGGACATGATGTGTACATCATTCAGCTTGTACTGTCTGTAAAGTGTAGCAGTGTGAACAATAATGTGGAAAGGCAGTCACTATAGCCATGGCTATCACTAGCAGAGATGAACTTTGTCATTTGTCATTGTTATTTTGTCAGTTCTTCATGAATCCATCTTATCTGCAAGGTAATGCAGTCAAATACTATAATTATGGTACGCTTTTGCTGTGCAGTCAAAATATAGATAGGATTGATTGTTTTTTTATGGGACAAATGAAAACTAGGTTGGATGAAGCTTGCAGTCTCCGTGTATGGGGGTTATTGTATAACCACATGATTGCAAGAGGTTTGAAATAATGAACAGATTGAACAGACGTCTCCACTTATCACATTAATTTTTCATCCTCATATTTTGGTTGGATTCCTATTGTGCTTGTACTTTTCAGTAGAGTCTCCGTGTTTGTATTAGTCTGGATGTTTTACTTGTCAGATGTTGAAGTCCATTTTGTGCTCTAAAGAAGGGTTGAATCCAATGCACTTAATCCTAAGAATGACAGGTGGCTTTTGATTGGACAAGAACTCATCCACCTATTCTGGTGCTCTTTATAGAAAACATAGTGTTGAAGCCTATACGTTTCAGCTGCACCAGCAACACTACCGCAGTTAGCTTCCAGCAGGGACAATGGAAGATGATACCGAGTGATCAGCGCTGATTGGAATATGTTTCAATGGGTAGAGTGAAAAGCCTGGAGGCAGAAACCCTTCACAGCATGTAATGCCTAAAGTATGATAAAAGCACCTTTAATTACTGTGACATGTATTCACCTCTTAGACCTGTAAGGTGAAGCAAGATTCAGAACAAATTAACAAATATATGACAGTGGCTATGCAGATCTGTTTTGAATTTCTTGTTATGTGTGGTTTTGTTAGCAATTGAAGATCATATGATGATGAAGCAGTGCAGTGAAATCATATCTTATGTCATAGTAATGCTCCTTCATTTGTATTCAACACACAACAGTCAAACTCCAAAGCGATTAAGCTGCCGTCCTTTGGATGGATTTGTGCACACAGTATACTGTTAGGAGAATTAATAATGGTGCAAACCAGTTCAGGCTCCTATACAGAGAAAAGCTGTCTTACATCCACCAAGGGATTTGTCATAGTTGTGTGTTTGAGAGCCTGGATGCCTGTAGTCCTTGACAGTCAAGTGCTCAACACTTTGCATACATTTGGGCCAAAGTTATCATTATGCATACATCTTTCAATGAAAATGGGTCCACATATAAAGTGTAATACAAGTTTTTATTAATGCATTGCTACTTTTAAAGGGGAATCAATCTAACTATAATTATACTGTAAATCTGTCTCCTTTTCTTTTATTCCGTGTTTTTCATCAGAGCTCAAATCATGGAGCATTATCTACTGTGTGTGGCACGCTATCTATACAAGAGAATTGTCAGGTCCTCAAACTCCTCTAGCTATATCAGACACAGATGATGATGTTATACTGTAGCTACACTTCATGTAGAATACACAAAATGTTTCTGTTTTACAATCCAATTGTCCAGTCTGTAGAAACTCATACCATTTGAAACATATCTATGGACAAATCATATATTAAAAGATAAGTATGCTCTTTTTTTTAATTCATTCTTACCTAGGTTGGATCAATGCTGCATCTGTCCCCTGCTGGTTCTAAGGGTGAGAACTGAGTGACCAGGCACCACTGATTGCTCAGTTCTGAGCAGAGAATGATGACTGTCGGTCACCGCTGTCTGCTCTGCCCCTCCTTCAATGCTCACTGGAGAACTGGACTGTGGAAGGGATGGGATCGGCTGGCTCAGGCGATACTGATCCAGGTGCCAGTCTAGACATCTGGGTGGACCCTGACCATATGGTCACAATCCTTCCCCAGGCTGGTCCAGCTGAGTGACATAAACCGCCAGGGAATTTTAGCCCGCTGTCAGCTGAAAACAGGTCAAAGGAGTGCAGAATGAGAAAGAGTGCACTGTGATCCACAGGACAAGTACAGCCAATCGAGCTTTGCCTGCAATTCTCCCTTAATTTCCACATTGTATTTGTTATTTCTAGCTTTCTCCTATTAATATGAATTATCTTGGAAATTTGTAAACATACTTTTTCAAGATTCTGTGACATGTAATCGCTATGTCCTGTGAGCAGTCACTGCTGTGTCACACATTTCACAGAGCCTACCTTCTGAACTACAGAGGTGCTGGGAGGAGGAGTTTCAGAAGGTGGAGTCAGTACAGGAATCACTGCTTGCAGGAAGCAAGGTGCCATGGGATATGTAGTTTTTAGAGACTGAACTAGCAGAGAAGAAGCTGCAGAGCATGCAGGGAATACAAGAAGCCAGCACTAATAACATGAAAGGATATTATGAAAGTGTATGCTGTGACCAGAGAACTGTTTTGACACAGAGCAGACACATCTGCGTTTATCTAGACCTATTAACAATGGGTCAATCAAGGTTTTTCTTGATTTGATCATTGTGAGATTCTGTGTTAACATCATTTCCACAACCAGAGACCTTTCTTTTACTTTCATCAGCATTACCTATTCACAGCACATTCATCCAGCTGTGCCAACCTACTAGGAACAAAATTCAAAGATGGTTTAATAGAATGACCATGGGTTACCTATACTTGTATGGGATTCTAAATGATCAAACATTCCTTGGTGAACTATACTTTAACATTCCTTTAAAAAGTATTAAGACATTCAGGGATACAATGGACCAAACGTTCATCAAACAATCTCAAGTAATGCAAAGGTGTGTGTTTATATGTATGTTTTTCATGGTCATAATTCCAGTAATAAAGAACACCAGCATGTTTAATCTTGCCAATAAAGTTTTTGTTGCACTTTATATTGACGCTAATCAATCCAGTAAAAATGTTAAAGGAGAACTCTGTTAAGCACTGTTTATGCCTAAATTAATCATTGGCATGTGAGAAGGCTGTTTTAAAGGAACCTTCTACCAAGTAAGGATTTTCTGCCTGAAGGAGAAGATCCTAATGCTTACAACCTGTATTCATTCTGCTCTTGGCTCAGATAGTAGCTCTTAAATAGCCATGGTGCCAAGGTATAAACATAACAGAACTACGTGGTCAAGAACAGTTGATCATAAACATAAGTGTAGGCTGCTGCTCTATATGCCTGGGATGATTTGCAATTCCAGTCCACTATTGGTTGCTGCTTGCACTGCAACCTAAAATGAGGTAGTATACTTCCCACCATTGCACCATAGAGGACAAATCACTGTAAGGAGATGTCCAAAATATCTTAAAAAATCTGTCACTCATACCTTGTGGTAATGTTATTTGCTCACCCCTGTACAGTGCCCTAATTCAGTTGTACAGATATTCTATCCATTTGCCCTACAGAGGCATTGTTCATGTTGTTTGGTCAGGGATGTTCTTTCATGAACACTGAAATATCTTTTGGCTATCTGTTGCCAAGAGGGGATATTTGCTCTGTTTATTCTGTAACATAAAGATTTGTATGGTGAATGGTATGATAAAGCCACATAGTGTGTTGTACTAGTAAAGAAGTGAAATGTTTTTGGTGAATATTATTAAGTTAGTTAATTTGACTCATTACCAATCAGACTTGGATTGAATTTAGGCTAGGTTTATACAGGGACAATCAATCACAGTCAAAGAAGAAAGTAAAAGTACTCTAGGATAAAAAGCTGTAATCTGTGTTTATTGATGGATCTGACGTACAGCAGACCACCTTAACTCTTCCCTCTGACGCATTTCACTGGTAATGATCTTATTCATAGAGCTGTGCTATCAGGTGAAGGGATCTCTTTGTACTTACATCAATCAAACCATTAAAACAAATTAATAACATTATAGAAAACAGCCCAGTTAGACAACATCTTAATAATCTTAAAGGGTACAAAATGTATCCAACTGATCTCTAAACAAACAAGATACTAAATAACAACCACACTATAAGATGAAGCCACTGTTAGGCACAGAGATAAACATCTCATTCATATTTCTGTGATAACGAAACAGACAGTAAACAATATTTATCAATGCAAAACCTGCAGGCTAGGTTCATAGTATAGTGGCTCTGTGAGCCCCGTTTTGCGCGGACACACCAGCCCATTCATTTGAATGGGCTGTTGTGCCTCCTGAAACACAGAGAAAAAGGTCCCTGCTCCATTTTTTATATCGCAGCCTGCACAGAAACCGCATGTGCAGTGCGGGAGTGATTTTCGTTACGCGTGAGAGCCATTAGGACTAGGATTATTGACAACTGCACACATCTCTTGCATTTTTCTGAGTGGGTGGTTGAGGCTGCGGGAACAGGAGCAATCACCCACACAGATGTAAACCTAGCCTTAGAATTATTAATGCTCATTTAAATGCTCCCCATTGTTATAGATAGTACTTTCTTTCCTTGACGGTTGCTCTGTCAGTTCATGCACTGTATACAGGGCTGCTGTTAGAAATCATGGGGCCCCATACAGCCAACCTCACAGCCCCCCCCCCCCCCCCCCCCCCAAAAAAAAGTTCACTATGCATCAGTTATGAACACAGTGATCTGTATCAATCACTCATTGTGTTCATTCAGGAGAGAAAGGGCTGGTAAATGTGACATATTTACCAGAACTTTCCCCCACTCTCCATCCTGCAGGATCCTATTGTGTGCTTGCAGCTGCCAGTGGGAAGGAGAAGAGAGAAACTGGCAGCACTGCAGGGGTGGGGGCACACAGGGAGCCTAGGCAGCAGGGGGAAATGTATGGTGCACAAGGAGAGTGATGGGTGAGGGGCAATTACTGGAATTGATCCCCTGTAAGGCTGTCAGCTGCTGCAGAGGCATAGATATTTAATATTGTGTGTTTTTGTGTCTAGCTGGGCTGTTTTCTATAATGTTGCTAATTTGGTATAATGTCTTGATTAATACGAGTGCAAAGAGATCCCCTCAACTGATAGCTCCTACTCTATAACTAAGCTCATTATGAGTGATGCATCCAAAGGAGGAGCTCAGGTGGTCTGCTGTACATCAGATCCATCCATTAATCAACACAGATTACAGCTTTTTTTAATCTGGAGTGCTGCTTTCTTCTTTGGCTGAAATGTATTATAGAGTGGAGGGCAAATCACATAGGTGCCAGAACCTGGGGATAGGTTTATGTGTGGGCGTTTGTATCTGCAGTGGAGCATTCAAATTCTTCTGATGTTTGACATTATTCAGGGGACAGTCTCATGGAAAACCATTCTTGTGGTTGGCAGGGCTGCATATCCATGATTAATCTGTCAGAATAGGTACAGTACAGCATGATACGAAAGACTAACATTTTTAGCGCCAAACGTTTTAAAAATATTTTTTGCCTGCTATATCTTGTATGACAAAAGAGCAGCTATAAGATATCTCCAAATACAAACAAATATTTGCAGCTCAGTCCACATCTGACTGCTTAGTTTGTCTTTCATGAACCCGTCAATACAGAGTATATAGAGAGGAGGTGGAGTACTCTACACAGCAAACTATCTTCAGCATATCTATAACACCCAAGACATGCAGTGGGGGTTGATATACTAAAGGCAAATACACTGTGTGTTGCTCTAGATCAGAGGGGAAGCTCTGCTGATTTCTATCTTCCAATCATGTGCCAACAAAAATATTTTTTTTTTTTTAATTTTCCATGCATGTGATTGGGAATTCTTTGCAAAGTGAAGCTTTACCCTATTTACTAAGCTTTGGCGCAAGTGCACTTGCAGTACATAGTATATTTGCCTTAGGAAATCAACCCTATAGTCTTTGGTTCATTGTTCAAGGAGGCATCAAATTACTATAAAACTATGGTGCCTATACAACCTTTAATTAACCTAGCACATGTGAACAGCCATCACCCAAACGTCTATAACTGTTTGCCTAGGCAACTCTGGCATCATAGGAACCAGAGAAAAGGTTGTGAAGGTTAGTGTTAATGCCCAATTGGTTCACATTCCCAGATTTCCCAGGGTTGAGGCAAATGTAACTACTCCACTTTCCAAGCCATCGTATATAAACAAGGCTACGTATGCCAAACAATGCACATAAGCAACTGGTGAAACATTATTTCTTCTGTTTCTACTTTCCATTCCGGGTTGTGGGTCTCCAATTATCTCTGTACCATGAATTATCACAACTTACCTAAAGACTTTACATTATGGAAGAAGAGGTCTGAATATAGTGAGGATACAGTTCAAGGATGGGTGCACTTTCAAATAATGATCCCTAGTCAATGATAGCGATTGACCAATGGACACCCCAGTGCACCATGGATTGCAAAGTCTGGTTGATGTTTACAGCCGGCTGTTTTATTCTAATAAATTGTACATGCTGGCAATAGATTATAATAACCCGTTCATATGGGGGGGGGGGGGGGTGGTATGCTAGGTGCCTTTATTTGACCTGTACCTATTCCCGAAGGCTGACTTCACAAATTTGCATTTGGGATTATAATGCATTTTTTAAATTTTGTGTTACGTGAACTCACCCCATTGAAAACATGCATGGGATTGAATGAGCCCTAAAGGTAACCTGTTAAAAAGAAAAAAGGGTCTACCATTAGTGAGCTCATTAAAAAAAAAAATGGTAAGTTGTCTTGCTGTTGTGCTGATCCCCACTGCAGCTCTGATCTGAAACAAGCATATGCAGGTGAGTTTGGACATTTCTGATCTGGAAAAAGCATTGAAGCCAGTGAGGTGGAATAAACAGCCAGGAAACTAGTATCTTCTAGTAGGTAGCAGTATCAGACCCTTTATTTTTCCCATGACAGGTTTACTTTATGGGACAAAAGCAATCATGACCATGGAACACTGTATGCAGCTTTACTTGAGCATTTATATATTTTGTGGCTAATGTCTGAACAGAGATAGGCCCATCACAGATGTAATAGTACTCTATGCTGGATATCAGTGTTAGAGGTCAGTGATACTTTTGATAAGGGCTGTAGATGCTTAGAAAAGAAACAAATAGCCTCCGATGTGCTTGTAGAAGTCAAAGACCACTGTTCCTGAGTGCTTACACCCTCTTCTAACTGCCTCTATTGTACATACAACTCTAATACTGAAACTGCCAGGGCAAAATTGGATATGAAGAAGAAGGGAACAGTGTCAGAAGCTTATGAACATGAGACCTTAGAGGGTATATGTTGAGGGATACTTGGAGAAGTTTGGCTGAACAATACCTGACTTAGCTGGAGGACAGTGACTACACCACTGTTTACAAACGTAATATTGAACATTGCGCATTACTTCTCTTTCTTGACTAATATTAAATACAAAATTCCCAATATCACAAAATGTGCCTGATAGTGTTTTCAATACAGATCTAAAGGAAACTCCTTTCTGTCTAACACTTTTTTTGTCTTTGCCGTTGTATTTTTAAAAGTCAGTCTTACATTGTTATTTACAGACGAACCGTTTTGTATTGTGCCGTGTAAATTTTAAATAAAAGTGATTTTTTTCGGACTGGTAACTGCATGTCATAAACCATTTAAACTATTTTTCTAATCTAGATAATGGGTTTCTACAAATGTAACTGTTGAATATTTTTTTCTCATGTGTCAACAAGATTATTTTTTTGTAAAGTAATGTTTCTTAAAATGTGGAAAAGTGAATAAAATTATATTTGCTGTCAATAAAAGTCAACGTCATATTTTATATCGATCGCATGATTAATAGAATTACAACATTAAAAATATCAAATTGTATTACGGATTTGGGTGGAACAGACTAGATGAACGATTAGGAGAACAAGAAGTTAAAAGAAAGTTAACTTCTTTCTTCCAGAGCTTATAAACAAGCCTCACAGTAAGACATCTAACATCCGCACACATGAAGATGCTGCATTTTCTACATGAAATGCTCCTACTTTTCTTGCCCTGTTGTGATACTTTTTCCACTCACCGTGGGGAAGGCCATGGGAGGACTCAAAATTTCTTTCCTGCAGCCATGTGTTCCAGGAAAGAAAATTGCTCGATTCCCCCAACAACACAGTCAGCATTGACGAGGAAATCCCTTCCGCAGTGCTATTGTGTTCTGCAGAACACAATGCTTACTGCTAACGGCAATAGCCTCCAGCAGTAATCGCATACAAAAATATCCAACAGACTGGTTGGATCGACTTTAGTACAACCAGCTTGCTCATACATGGATGGAATCTCTGCCGAGCTTGGCCTTCCTGAACCGGCTGAGCTTCAATCAATTTATGGCCAGCTTTGGACTGTATTTGATTTACAAACGGATGAAAAAGCATAAGAGCAACAAATACTTTATTTTGAAGTCTCACAAGCAGGGGTGACTGCTCCACTTAGTCAAATTGTTTTTAAACTAGTCCCACTTGGGAGAGCTTTACAGTGCCACTATTACCAGCACAGTGCACAGTGGTAAAATAACACCCATCTAAACTGATTGCCATGAAGGAGCTCAGACATAATGAAATGACATCTGTTTCTGATGCCTGTCAGCTTGGATTCAGGAATAAGAGTACCTTCTTTTCAAGTCATCATTCCTCATCCATGGCCTCAAGAATTCTCCTGCTGCACCTACATATAGAACTCTCCTCTACAAAATATTCAGCACCCAATAAGCCATCATTCTTAAAGGAAAAGGGCATCCTAGCTCCACACTGCCTGTAACTGGAATCTTATGAACAGTTCCCAAACCTTAAATCACTTCAATGCAAAGCCTTACTGAAGGCCAGCAGGGCAAAAGACAGGCTTTCCGTTAAAGTAAATGAAGGCCCCACACATGTATAAGTGCAGCTTTGAATATTTCCAATGATTATGGACAAAGACTATGATGTTGGGCAGGCCACACAGTGAAATTCTCCAGATAGGTGTGTTGAAAGTATCATACACAGAGAATGCTGGCAAAGGGGAGGGAGGTAGAAAGGGCAAGTGCTCTTTTTCCTTTAATGACCATCCATGGACAAAAAGAACAGTTCCTTGTGTATTTTTTTATCTTGAGCCCCATTGTCCCAATCCATTGCAACAGAGGCTTTAAATGTTCAACACACTGTATAGCATGGTCACCTTCATACAGCATCCACTTGTATAGACAAATATACTGTTAGTACAACTATAATATAAAAGACACCCCCCAGCATCTTATACTTATGTCCTCGTTCCTGCTAGACCTTTGCTATGTGGCCCATGGGAAGCTGCACAACTGCTGCTGCAAAGTGTTCTGGCTAGGCAGCTTCTTTTCCACAAGTGTAGAAAAAAAGCTCCATTCCCTTCCTTTGGAAAGGTGGTCTTTCCTATGGGATGCATAACAACATCTCCATGGGAATACACATATATTTTTCCACATGTGCTCAGAAGATGCTGCCCAAGGAGACGATTGCTGTGTTGCTCCCACACAGAGAATATCTGGAAGCAGAAAGGACAGCAGTGCTGGGAGGCCAGTTATAGAACAACTTCACTAAAAATTATTGTTATCAAAAGGAACCTGCCATTGACAAGTTCTCCTAAAAGTGTAATTGCCGAGCTATTGAGCTGACCCTTTGCATCACTTTGCAGGTATTTTCCTGATCTTCGTACTGTTCTAGATTAGTGATGTAAAAGGCAGTAGATCAGCAAAATAGCCAGGTAGCATTTCCAGGTGGAAAATGGCAATGGCATCTTCTGTTCTTCTCTTTCAACATATTTTAACATAGATTCGCCTATATGCTAGGTGAAAGTGCTAACAAACAAGTTGCTGTGTAAGATCCGTCCTAGTCCTGAAGGATTACAGATTAATACACAAGCTGAACCAATATTTGTACGAAGAATTATGACCAAACTTGGTTGTAAAGACAAGCAATTAATCAGCACAATATAAGCAGGTTTGCCATAAGATTTAGGAATAACTCTAGACTTGGCACAAGAATAAAGGGATGTACACGCGCTAAAATCCCTAAACACCATTACTATTTTCCTTATGAGTTCATGAACTGGCCTCCAAGATTGTGACAAACAGAAAGAACCATAAAAGACTTGTACAAAAACATGGAAAAAAAAAAATCACTCTTTATTTTCCCCAGAAAAATACAAAAAGAAAATTTCAAACAAAAGACATGCTAACAAACATTTTTAAGAGTAATTTTTTTTTTAATACCCTGGAAAAAAACATTCCTAGCAATGTATCCTGGCCCATAAATCAAGCAGGTAAAACTTGTTGTGATCCCCACACATTAATTTGGGGGTATTAATCAGCAGATGCCTCAACACTCTCAGGTTCGGGGGCAGGCTCGCTTCCCGCATCTTTCCCTTCCTTGCTTCGTTTGGATTTTTTGTGCTTGTGTCTCCTGTGACTGTCACCTTCTTCACTGTCATGGCGCCGCCTGCTGCTGCTAACAGAATGGACAAAGATTAGTGCATTAAACCAATTAAAGTACACAAGCCATTTTAAAAGGCAATCTGTAGCATAAAAGATCTTTTTGATAACATTGATATACCTGTTATGTTTGCTGGCTTTAATTATTTTTAATGATTTATTTTGCAAGTTGTATACGTGAATCAATCGGTTGATGTGCCTGTTGCTTTAGCCGGCCATAGATGGATTAAAACTCAACTCGTTCAGCAGGAACCAGCCAAGATTCAATCTATGGGCAGGCTGGTTGTACTGAAGTCAACCCATCAATCCACTTTAGTACAACCAGCCTGTCTAATTATTTTCATGCGATTGCTGCTGGCAGGTACAGTTGCTAGCAGTGACCATTGTGTTCTGCCCGAAGAGAAGGCTTCCCACCAGCAGAAAACAGCACTGCAGGAGGGATTCCCTCATCAACACTTTGGTAATCAAGCAATTTTCTTTCCTGCCACCTGTGGTGGCAGGAAAGAAAATTGCATAATCTATGGGCTGCTGCACCACAATTTCATAGAGGGATTTTGTGCAACTGCAGAGGCCAGCCATACAGACACAGAGGAGGAAGTATGTCTTGTCACAGGCCCTTCCCTCTTTATATAGCCTATTTGTGACATTAGGGATGGTGCTGGGAAAAACCACACCAGCTCCAAGCACTAGTTGTCCTCATCATCCCCTTTGTCTAAACAGTAAACCCGGTTTGCGTGTCCTACTGTAATCAGGCTCCGATGCACAATATGGTGGCCACTGGCGTGTGCATGGCTGATAAGCCCCCTATGTGATAGTAAATTTTGTGGTGACACATCCTCTTTAAAATGAGACATCAGAGTTCTACTAAACCCCAAATGTCACCTCTACATTCCACTGCAGCTAATCAATCACAGATTAGCCTCAATTAGCTGCCTCTTGGGCCATGGCAGCTACAATATGACATCTCTGAACTTAGGGTTCATACAGTAAAGTGAGGATCAGCAAGTGGTATGTCATTGAACTCAATCCACTTTACCTGCCATGGCTGCCTCAGACTCACAGAAGGGACATTAAAACATAATGAATCCATTCTTCTACCTCTACTCACAGAAATACTTATGATAAACATTTCTAGGTTTGAGTCCAAATATCAGGTAATCACATATCACCTACATACTACAACTCTCAGGTAACCGGGTATTTGAGCATTTTATATGCAGTTTCAAATGGATTTTCTCATTCAGTTGCAAATGTTTCTTCTTCGTTGTGTTTTTGTTGTGTGGAAGAGTAAGGCAGCCCGTACATTATAAATAACTCAGCAGGAAGGATTTCGACAGTGGGGAGGCTTCGCCGCCATCATTCTACAATGATCAGTGCTGCCACCTTCAGCCGGCGGTACTGATCCATCAGGAAAAACCCTGAAGGCTGGTTGTCCAGAAGTTGATTGGTTGATCAATTTCTGTACAACCAGCCTGTTGATACATGGATCGACAGCCACTTCGTGCTAAAGAGAGCATATGGGTCAGTACAGTGAGACTATGAGAACATATAGGGGGCAGCAGTGTGAGAGAGCATTCAGTTAGTACTGTAAGGGAACATATGGGTCAGTACTGTGAATGTAAGAACATATGGGTCAGTATTGAAGGAGGAAGTGACAGGACATATGACTCAGTAGTGTGAGATTGAGGAACATATGGGTCAGTACTATGAAACTACATATGGATCAGTACTGTGATTGTAAGAAACACATCGGTTAGAACCATGAGTGGGCACATGGGTTGGAACCGTGAGTGGGCACATGGGTCGGAACCGTGAGTGGGCACATGGGTCGGAACCGTGAGAGGGCACATGGGTTGGACCCGTGAAAGAATACATGGGTCGGAACCGCGAGAGTAAGAAACACATAGGTTTCGAGTAGGAGTCAGTACTGCACGTGTGTGCAAGTATGGAACAGTATTGTGTGTGGGATTGACAAAATAAATAACATAGCAGAAGCAGCCAGGATGTGTCTGGGTCAGTTTTCCTGATATTTACACACACTACTTTGTGTTTGTGGATTTGTGTAAATATTTCAGTAAAATGAGACTGGGAAATGCCAAACTAACTGGCGGCCAGCTGTAGTTTTCAATCTCCTAACTTGTTGAGCTGGCTACTAGATCTCTGCGAGATTTGTTCGGGCCGATTGTAAAGTCACCAATGTTTCAGGAACATGTAGGGTCAAGCTTTGTCATGCAGACAAACTTATTTACATTCCTCACCTTTGGTACAAATTTCCTTTAAAGTCCAACTCTGGCCACAGAGATTCTGGTGTGCTTGGGTGTAATACATGGCCAAATCACATCAACGTACTTTAACAATCAATGCTTTTCTTTCTGGGTTGTACAGCGGTGTGCCCAGTGGTGGACACACTTTTGCCCAGTGGTGGGCACATTTTAAGAAAATTTTGGTGTGCTGATGAAACACAATCTACTATTTGAAGTAAATGGCAAAATCTTCTGAAAGCAGTACCCTCATTACTGAAACCAGGTCACCAGTACCATTTTTTGTGCATCTGGAACTTTTCTTAAATAACTGTTTTGACCACTTAATAAAAAGCCCAATAGTTAAAAAGAACACATATACCTAGACAAAACATATACCATCACACCTCACTACAACACTAATACCTGCCATGCAAACAGTCACTTCCAGAAAATCACAACCAGCTCTCAATGAAAAACAAAATGACCAAATAGATAAAGGAAACCTACCAATAACAATTTCTATCAACCCCTTGAAAATATCCAAAATGTTGGTGGCAGGCTGCAATTAAAAACTGGCTAACAATGGCTGAAACTTAGTAAAACTTGCATGCATAAGACCAGCATAATACTTAGCCTCTGAATTCTAGTTGACCTTAGGGATAAGTTCACTCAGGTGCTGGAGGGCAAAGAGTGCACGTGTTTTCTTCTGTGTGGCCTACACTGCCATCAATAGGCAGAGAAAGCATCAATATAAAGGCTTAGTGTGGCTGAAACAAGGTTCATAAGGCAGAAAGTTGGCCAAAGACTTAGTGTTCTGTTTTTTAGCCCACTGGCTGAATTCAAAAACACTAAGATTTATCTATTCACAAAAACAAGGTAGAGGACTCCATCCCACCAGACATTGCATTCTGTATTGTACTGCTGTCAGAATACACTGATGAGTAGCTGCTGTTTAAGAAAAGTTATCCAACTTGTCCATTGGACAGACGTCAATCGAACCATCAATTTCTGTTGAAAAGGGACGTCCACACACTGAATCTTACCGTGTGCACTAAGCAACAACTTTTGTACATCCTTTAGTCCCTGGTGGTTTAGGGGTGCACAGCAGGCACTGAAAACCCATTCTAAGAACCCACTTTTAGCAAGTGTGAACTTCGTCCTTAAAGCCTCATTGTGCCTTTTTGTTTACTACTGTTAGGAATTCTGGCTGCATGAAAAGTTAAAGTGGAACTTTAGGTAAGGATTAAAAATGGGCACACAGCCAGGATTTTTAATGCAAAAGGGACATGCTTTGCTTCCTACCTGTCCAACCCGCACAGGCGCAGCTCACTGTACAAATTTGGCAATGCTGAATTTAAAGAAACTCCTGTGCATGCACGGGAGTGACGTCATCCCTGCCCAGCCAATGACAGCGGCCGGCGTTTGAGACCCGGAAGCTGGCCGCCCAAAAAGGTCAGTGGCCAGGTTGGGAGCTCAATAACATTAAAAAAAAAAGTAAACTGGCAATATCAGGCACTTTTTACCCCCTTCCTGCCCAGGCCAATTTTCAGGTTTCAGCGCTCTCACACTTTGAATGACAATTGCGCGGTCATGCAACACTGTACCCAAACTAAATTTTTATCATTTTGTTCACACAACTAGAGCTTTTTTTTTTTTTTTTACACGATTTAATTGCTTATAGCAAAGAATCTCTTTGCTATAAGCAAGCATTTAACTGAATTAAATCAAACAGTTCAGGATTCTTTGTTGTGATTAGCTGTGGCCAATCACAGCTAATCACATGACACAGATGGGCTGTGATTGGCCCAGCCTGTGCATGTGAACACTGTGGCCATTCGCAGCTACACACACTTGTATACAATGGATGGCAGGAAAGGAAGCCATCCATTGTTTATAACTGTCATGTGACCTGATGCGATTGGTCACGGCAGGTCGCATGGTACTGGCAATGAGGACGGTACACAAAATTTGTCTTTGGCTGTGTCCAAGGTACACAGCTGGTGGCAGATCTCGCCACAGCGCAGCCCTGCAGGCACGCAAAAGGTGCGATCCAGGAAGGAAGTCATAGGACGCCTTCCCAGATCGAGGAGAGTCCTGCCCAGCCATCATTTTCCTATAGGCTAGGCAGGAAGTGGTTAATAGGTTACCATTAAAAAAAATTAACACCCATTAACTTAAAACCTTAAAGGATAAGTTAACCTTTTCAAGCAGAATTTCACTTTTCATAATAAATAGAAGCCTTTTTTAACATTTTTTTTGCCCAAGTAATCCCAAATCATCATGTGAAAAAAAAGCATTCTGATTCCATTATTTCCTGTATCATCATGTGAAAATCCAGGAAGCTTTATCTTCCATCGTGCACAGCCTTAGTGCATCTCGGAATACTGGGTGTATTACCACTCTGGGCCACATCTCCATCATTACTATACCACCTCCTGTTTTATTTCCACCCATTTCCCTACTTCATCCTTTAAGGTGGCCATACACTATACAATCTGATTGTAAAATCTCCTTTAGATCTACCATTAGCTATATAGTGAAAGGGCCTGTCTGATTCAATACAAATCAAATGGATTGTTCAGGTGTATCCTCCTATTCCATAGTTTGGCTAAATATAAGAGAAACTGTAAAGAGATTGTACAGTGCTCAGCATAAATGAGTACGCCCCAACAGATTTGTCAGAAAACCTTTACTTTTCTTTCAGAATCAACATTTTCTATAGGATACTATACTGCAAAATAATCCCACAAATGCAGGTCATTGATTGCAAACAAGATTTGTTAATTTGCACACACAAAAAAGTATTTTTCCTAACAAATTCATTAAAGACCATGTTGCAAAAATTAAAACACCCCAAACAACAAAATTCTAATTAACAGGAATTCAACTACAGGTAAGTCTAATTATTCATTATACAGGTTTCCAGCAGACAGTTGATTATAAAAGGGCATTAAAGAAAACCCCTCCCATTTCATGTTGTCAGCAAAGGCACAACATGGAAGAGAAATGTCACAAGGCCTGAGAACGAAAATAATTTTACACAATAAAGGTGAAGGCTACAAGAAGATCAGCAAAGCTTTACTTATCAGTGAGAAAACTGTAGCAAAAGTGATACAAAAATTTAACAAAGAAGGAACTGGAACCATCTCACAGAGATGTCCAGGCTGTCCATGGAAGTTAATACCTCGACAGGAGTGTCTTCTGATGAGAAGGGTTGAAGAAAATCTCCCTCCATGCCAGTTCACTGCAGTTAGCTAAAGAAGTAGAAAGCCAAACTGGACTTATTGTTTAGTGTGGCACGGGAATACGGCGTACACTGCAGAGGAATGGCATTGGCATGCACGGGTGTTGTCCATGAAGGAACACTCTCCTAAAGCCCATGCAGAAAAAAGCCCATCTAGAATTTGCTAGGACCCATGCTGAAAAAGAAGGCAACTACTGGGACTCTGTACTCTAGAGTGATGAGACCAAGATAAATGTTTTTGGAACTGATGGATTCAAAATTATATGGCGTCACAAAAGTGAAGAGTACAAAGAAAAATGCATGGTGCCTACAGTAAACATAGTGGTGGCAGTGTCCTTCTGTGGGGCTGCATGGGTGCTTCTGATGTCAGGGAGCTGCATTTCATAGATGGTATCATGAATTCACAGATGTACTGCTCTATAATGAAAGAGAAGATGCTACCATCACTCTGTGCCCTTGGTCGTCGTGCACTTTTCCAGCATGACGATGATCCAAAACACACACTGCTGCATTTCTGAAGAACAGAGTGAAAGTGATTCAGTGGCCAAGTATGTCTCCTGATCTGAACCCAATCGAACACCTATGGGGAATTCTGAACAGACAAGTTGACCATCACTCTCCATCCAGCATCCAGGCTGTAAAAGAGGTCGTTCTTGAAGAATGGAAAAAGATAGATGTTGCAATATGTCGCCAACTTGTTCATTCCATGCCTAGAAGACTTGGTGCTGTCCTTACAAATCATGGAGGTCATACATAATACTAGATGGAATAGTTGTTGTTGGGGGGTGTATTCATTTTTGCATCAACTAATTTGAGTAAAACTGAAGATTTTGTAATCTAAATTATATTATGAACCTTACTTTCATGTAATGAGATAAACAAATGTTCTATAAAACTCTAAAAAATCTTACTCTTTAAAAGGGGTTTACTCATTTATGCTGGGTACTGTACAATCAGATTGCATAGTGTATGGTCAGCTTTATTCAAGTACATAGGAGGGAGTGGACAGAGACACTTAGCTGTCAGGCCCCATTGACATCTCTGTGAATTTGCATTTCCTGCATACGTTTTTTTTTGGGAGCGTTTCTGCTCGTTGCACATAGGACAGCCCACTCACTTGAATGGGCTGCTCTATGTGCGACAAACGCTAGCAATGTTTTTATGGAGTGGAGTGTGGCACTTTTTATTACTGCGCTTGCAGCATGTTTGTCACACTGCAGATTTGCACCTGCTACCCACGCTTGGGGCGTCATGAGCATTTAATTGTAACACAAGTGTAATGTACATTTGCAGCGTGTTTCCAAAACGTGAGTCAACGCATGCGGTTTCTATGTGGTTTGTCATTCATTCAGAAACACACAGATGTGTAAGGAGCCTCATTGTTCTTATGTAAACACACCAATTTCACTTTCAGGCCCCAATCACATCTAGCGTAGTGGGAGCGCACATTATTTTGGCTCGTTTTTCCCGTAATACACATAGGGCAGCCTATTGATTTCAATGGGCTCCCCTACATGTGGCAAAGTAGCCTATGGGACATTTTGGTGTGTTATGGTTTGCACCTCTTTGCTGCTTTACACGTGGCAAAATGTGTGTTTTCTTCTGCATTTGAAGTGCCATTAACAATTACAGCCACCAGAAGCGCAAGTAGTTTATTTTAGGTGTATAAAGGTGGCCATACACTATACAATCTGATTGTACAATCTCTGTACATCCTTCTTTAGATTTGCCAAAACTATATAGGACACACCTATATATCCAATCAGACAGGCCCTTGCACTACTACTATGGTGGATCTAAAGGAGACTGTACAATCAGATTGTAGAACGTATGATGAGCTTCTGTTTTCGATACTACTGCTCTGCTCCACATAGGCTGTTATATGATCGATCTATGCAAGAAAAAGGTAAGGCACAAAGAGGCAGACCCTGGCTGTGTATTCAGTGAGAAAGTTGTTCATTGACAATATCTGTACGTGAGTACAGAGGTGGGTGGATGGGAGCAATCTCCTGAAGGGGGAGGGCAGCTACAGGGTGTGTTAATGAGGTCAGCTGGTGAACTACTTCATTTTAATGGCTTTTCTGTCCCAAATACCAAATTCCAGGACGGGTAATGTAGGAGTTTTCAATAAGAACTGGAGGCTGAGGTAAAGGCTGTCCTAGGACACAGAAAACATTTTGTTTTCTGCAACAGTGGTACATTAACGGTATACTGGTACACCGGAAAGTGGGAATTTAGAAAAAAAAAAAAAAGTGAACTTAGCCTTTAAGGATCATACTTTGTCAGGTGCATGAAGTAGCAGAACTGAAACATACCACTCCTATGTCGAGATATAATTGCCAAAACCGTCATTAATAAGCTAAAATGCTATTAAGATGATCCCCAGAAACGGCTATAGCTGTGCACTAAACTAGTTAAAACATTCATCCACCCCCCAAGCTGTCCATATACAAGAGAGCTGTCATTTTATCCTTCCAGTTTCCCCAAGAACGCAAGATAACATTTGTACAATAATAAACTCATTGCTTTCACTTGATACATATTTCCTCTACATTACCTTCTGGATGATTTGTGGCGTGAGGACTCTTCCTTTTCTCGATGCCTCCTTTCCCTATGCCGTTCTTCCTTCTCTCTGCTGATCCTCTCCCTATGGCGCTCATAGCCCCTTTCTGTTCTATCCGCATACTCCTTATACCGGTATCGTTCTTCTTCACTGTGAAGCAAACATTGGCAAAACGTAAGATTTATTAAAAGAAAAAAAAAAAGAGAACTGCATGATTGCACATTAGCACTCGGTGTAGTCATATATACATTTACACACACACTATAACAAACACAACTTTGCACAATCGTACTGACTAGTATGCCGATGTTTCTCTTCTGCCTCAGTTTCTCTCCATTATGCAGCTAATGTGACCCCAGTGCTGACTGAGAGGGGCAAATAAGGATGCTGTGCAGGAACCTTCCTTACCAATCAATGATGTCACTGGTTGTTAGGATGCCGGTAAGCTAGAAGGTTGTAATGGTGCACAATGAAAACCTAAGGCTTTGTGTAACTAAAAGGCAGGCTCTTCATGCACCAGCTGGCTTGTATACAGTATTTGGGCAATTTTTAGGCAACATTGAAGAAACCTGAAGGCATTCCAGGGTGGTTGAAAAAGGTTGGTTTAAAAGAACAAAGAATTCCAGAGACAACCAATCCAGATAGTTTACCTTAGCAACATCCCCCCACCCACCAGATTAGCTACTATGAGAATTTGTCCAGTCCTGAAAGAACAACATAAATTGGTCATATTAGTTTGACTATAGTAGCGTAAAAACTGTTTAGATGTGTAGTAACTGAAATTCCAGTTCCATAAAAAAGCGTATATCAGTAAGTAAAATAAAATACAAAATAGCCATTTACGGTTTGTACAAAAAAAAAAGTGTCCATCAAAGAATGAGTGCAAACTCATCAAGGTGCTGAGTGAATCTTTGACAAGCTTCAGTGTTCCACCACCAAGATCACACCAGAGCATCTTACCAAAAGTTCAGACCCCAAACAGGAGGTCCAACGAGGCTCAATGGCACCCACACACTCCAGAAATATCGTACACATGTATCTCAGCTGCTTACCACCAGCAACCACCGCTCGATCACAACAAATGTCTGATGAAATGCACTGGATGAGCTAAGCAGTGACGTCAGTACGCCCGATCGATTTTCACTGGTAGTCTGTTTCATATACATCTATATGTGAGAACTTTCCTTAATGAATAAATTGTTTATCATACATATTACACCATGGATTTCATATGTTTTATTCCTTATGGTGGCCTTCTTATGAAACTACATGTTTAAAAGGGATGCTACAGCACATCTTTATTCTTTTGTATTTTGATTTATTGTAGTATTCAGACACCAGTGAGTGCTGCTGCCTTCTGTATTATCTTTAAAGAGGTTTTTAGTTTATTTAGCACTTCGTGCTGATTTTTTTCTATCTATAATCCTACAGCTCAGCCCACATCACTAGGTCATTTCCAGGTCTCCAAGGTGCAAGGGGGCTTCTGGCATACCGAGTGTCATTTTGAATCTCTCACATAAGCCCTGTAACAGTGGCAAACAGGGGAACAATCCATGTCTTTTCAACATAAATGTGCAGCTATATATTATTATTACTACTACTACAGGTACTTAATATACAGTTGCAAGAAAAAGTATGTGTTCTTCTATTGTTGTGACTTAGATGACGTTCAGAGCACATTTTATGCCCAATTCATGCAAAACTCCACGTAATCCCAAGGGGTTCACATACTTTTTCTTGCAACTGTAGTGCTGTCAATTTACACAGCGCTTTACATATATATTAAACATTCACATCAGTCCCCAACCCTCAAGCAGCATACAATCTAAGGTCCTTAACTTACATTCATACATACACATACTAGGGCCAATTTAGACAGGAGCCAATTAACCTACCAGCATGTCTTTAGAGTGTGGGAGAAAACCGGAGTACCCAGAGGAAACCCACGCAGGCACTGGGAGAACATGCAAACTCCAAGCAGGTGGTGCCGTGGCTCGGATTCGAACCAACGACCCGAGTACTGTCAGGTGGAAGTGCTAACCATTTAGCCATATATGCATAGACTAAAACTTTACAGATACTTTAAATCTCTAGAGAACCATTAAAAGCTAAATCTTTTAAGAGTTCATGCTTTCACAAGGATGCTAAGCAGTGTCAGCATGCATAATCATATTAGAAACAATGAATATACAGTTTCTTCTTCCAGATTTCTTTCAAAAGTGACAAATGTTGATCTTCTAAAGAGTATTAGACTGAGTGATGGTGCTTCAGAAGGTCTTTCATGAAAGGGAGTACAAAATGATAGCCACGGAATAGGTATACCCATTTCCCACATGTACAATTGCTTGGTCTTTTCCTACCAATAATAAGGGTCCTAAACTAGACAAAATGAATAGGAGGGAAGAGGTAAAAGCACAAAACCAACAAGGCTTCTTTTTCTCAAATTCAGAAAGATAAAAAAAGATTTATTTTCCCATTTTCAAATTTACATCTCAAGGTGTTTGAGGAACACTGCTGTATAGACAAAACTGAAGGAATGATTTGCTAAAAACTGTAGCTAAAGTGTGAGTCATTTATAATATTACAATGTGGTGTAAACCGATCCATCAGACTTAATCCAACATTCTCAGAAAAAATGAAACGTGGAATCCTATTGGTTGTGTGGTCAAGATTTCTATTTTGGTGCTGCTTTTGAAAGACGCGCAGGGTTGCCATTCTTTCTGAATGTTACCTCCACAAATCTCACCCCGCACAGTGAGGAACTGCAGGGAAACCGCATGGTCAAAAAGACCCGCACTTGCTCAATCCATGGTCTTAAGACTGCTAGTACCACAATGTGTTAGCACATCTAATCAGTGTTCAACCATCTAATCTTCTAACATAAATGTCTGCCAAACATATCCTCACTTCTTAGGACATCACAAATGACATACAACAAAATTCAAGAACTAGAATTATTTTTTTAATGCTCAAAAACCAAGAAACATATTTACTTAACCCTACACAGCAGCTCTGCCAGTGATATTTATCAAATTTTGTAATAATTTCCAGAACTATACTGAGACAAATGCAAATTTGTATGCTGCAGATATTTTACTTGGTGCCCAAATTTTGTAAAGGAATTCCGTAGAACAGATATATACTGTAGGTGCTACTATTTAAAGGCAAAATCACGTAAGCTCTTCAGTGACTCAATTCTGCAGTGTTTTGGACTGTTAAATCAATCTGCGAATTGCCAAGCTGCAAATAACATGGAGTGGGTAGTACCAGCATCCATAACTGAAGACAGTAGACTGTAAAACAGGTATCTTTTGCTATACACATCTCATTTATATTACAAAGCCGAGAAAGCAATGTAGATGATAGTGTTAGAGGGTAATAGTGTTCCTCTTTAATTAGGCATGAATCTTTGGCACCCATGAGCTCTCATTTGCTATGCCCATGCTGTCATAGTATTGCATAATGCAAACTGTAAACATTTTGTACTGAATCCTAAGCTGTCACATCCTGGAAATTGAATTGCAGCCCTCTGGCTACATACAGTTCAGAGCAGTGAAGTCTTGGAGATGGAGACTGAAATGTCTGCTTTATTTCGACTCCTGAAAACTCATTATTGAATCTTGATCTGAATCGTCACACTAAGCAAATAGAAAAGAAGCCTGTAAAAAAAGCCTTGTATAACAATTAACCAATTATGAGGAGTGTACATGACAGCTATAAAATAGCATTGAATGACTGTGTGTCTGCCACAATTCTAACACAAACAAGGTAGGTGATCCATACTGGAAGCATTCAATATTTCCATACATCCTGTAAGATCACTTTGCATGCATTTCTGAAGAGAACTCCTAAATAAAGTACAGCTACACTGCACTCTTTAGTCCTCATGCATACTTGATGTTTTTACAGCAGCTGTTTTTGGCTTTTGACATTTTTTTCTACAGTAAACTCCCCAGCATGTTATCGTATGTGTCCATGCACACATAGAATGTAATCAACATTTTTTGGCTGGTACATTTTTTGGCTGGAAAAAAACCCAGGACTAGTGGGTTTCTAGGGAGGTTTTTAGCTGTAAAAACGCACTAATGCTGAAAAACGCGGTAAAAACTGCAAAAATAATTTTTTTTTGGTGAAAAAAAACACTCGCAAATGAGGAGAAACGCCGCTAGATGTGGCAAAACACCATTAAACGCTAATGCAAAAACGCTAAAAAAAACTTCAGTTTTTAACGTGACTTTACACAGCTAACGTTACCAGCATTATCAAAACGTCCCGTATGCATGAGGACTAAGTGGCATTCCAGAAAGGCAGAAAATTGGTGGAGAGACAGCAATGGGTGGATCATCTACATGTGAACAAATGCTCACAAACTAAAAGTCCTGCAAAAGTGGCTAAATACCGCAGACTACAGTACAGATGGAGCACCTAATACAGGTACCTATGGCTGTCAAAATGAATGCTACAATCTCATGCATTCCAATTTTTTCATAAAATCCAGACCTGAAAGAGGAACAAGATAAAACCAGAAGTAAGCATATTTGGTTCATTTACATTTGGTATTTTTAATATCTCGCAGGGTTTTTGCAGCAGCTGCATGGACTGCATGGAATATTTTATTTAATGGAAACTATGTCTCTGGCCTATGTTATTTTTTTTTTTTTTACATAGTTAGTCTGGCTGAAAAAAGACAAGTATCCAGCTATAATCCTACTCCCGCAGCTGATTCAGAGGAAGGCAAAAAAACCCAGCAAAGCATGATCCAATTCGCTCCTGATCCCCAGAGAGACAATCGGATATTCCCTGGATCAATTTTACCTATAAATGTTAGTATTCTGTGTATCTAGAAAAAAATCCAGGCCTTTTTTTAAAGCAATCCACTCAGCTGACCAGAACCAACTTCTGAGGGAGTTTATTACACATTTTCACAGCTCTTACTGTGAAGAAACCTTTCCATATTTGGAGATTAAATTTCTTTTCCTTCAGACGTAAAGAGTGCCCCCTTGTCCTCTGATGACCTCAAGGTGAATAACTCTACACTGAGTTCACTATATGAACCACTGATGTATTTATAATGTTGATCATATCCCCCCTTAATTTCCTATTCTCAAGAGAGAATAAATTCAGTTCTTCTAATCCTTCCTCATAGCTGAGCTCCTCCATGCCTCTTATCAGTCTGGTTGCTCTTCTCTGTACTTTTTCCAGTTCCCCAATGTCCTTTTTGTGAATTGGTGACCAAAATTGAACTGCATATTCCAGATGGGATTTTACTAATGATTTGTAGAGGGGTAAAATCTCTCTCTGAAGTCTATACCTCTGAATACAAGAGAGGATTTTGCTTGCTTTAAAAACCGCAGCGTGGCATTGCATTCCATTATTAAGCTTGTGATCTACCAGAACCCCCAGATCCTTCTCCACCATTGATTCCCCCAGTTGTACTCCCCCTAGTATGTATGATGCATGTATATTCTTAGCCCCCAAGTGCATAACCTTACATTTATCGACATTAAACCTCATTTGCCACATAGTTGCCCAATTAAACAGTGCATTGAGGTCAGCTTGAGACATCCTGTAAGGACGTTATTCCACTGCACAGCTTGGGGTCATGTGCAAAGACTGAAATTGTATTTTTAATCCAAGACCCTATATAATTTATAAATATATTAAAAATTAAGGGTCCCAACACTGAACCTTGGGGTACACTACTAACAACCCCAGGTATTTAAACTGATTGTTAATCACTTTTCAAAAAATATTACCATCTCATCTGTAGAGGGACATAAAAGTGTTTAACCTTGGTGACATTCAAAGCAGTCTGAGGGTTTTGAAACAGTAAACAAACACTAACAGACCCAAGAAAAAAAAAAAAAAGAGAATTGGGGACTGCCTGCAGCTCAAAAAGCCACCTGAAATATCTTTACACACCCAAAGCTGGCATCAGATTAGGCCTAAATAACCACTTGGTACAACTTAAGGAAATGTGAACAGAAGGCAAGGTGGCAGTCTGGCAAATTTGGGGAACAGCAGTCTGATGCCAAAAACCCGAGGAGGCACTCACAGATTTAATAGAGTATACCTTGATGGGAAGCAGTGGAATCCAATCCTTCAGACCATACTGTTGAATAAATGAGTTGCCTCCTAAGGATGGTGCTTGCTGGGACCATCTCAAAAGCTAAAAACATAGTCAATCTTTCTGAAGGAAACAGTGGTTGAGAAATAGACTCTCACAGCCCCCACCGCATCAAGGAAATGAAGAGAAATCATCTTATGATGAACTGGACAGAGGGAAGAAAGAATGAGGTTTTCCTTAAGATGAAAAGGCAGAAACTAGGATGTTCTGGGTTTCAACACCATCTTGTCTTTGTGTGAGACCAGAAAAGGTTCTCCACAGGATAAGGCTGCCAGCTCAGACTCTCACCTCACAGAGATGTCTACAAGAAACACTACCCTGGGGATGAGAGTGGTAAGGAGAATGTCTCCCACTTGGTTTCAGATGGTGGCTTTTGAAGAGCTGAGAGCACCAGATTCAGTTGCCACAGGGTTAAGAACTGGGGAAGTCACATAGGAGACACCTTGAGCAAAGGTTTTAATCACAGAATGAGAAGCCAAGGTCTCTGAAATAAAAAGCCTAATGCTGGTCTAGGCCAAGCTGCAGGAAGGAAAGAATATGTCACATTGAGAATCTTCTAGGGTGGAAACTTTGAGGCTCACAACAAATGAAGCATGTCTTCCACTTACAATGGTAGACCTTACAGGATGTAGACTTCCTAGCTTTTAGCATTGTGGGAATAATCAGTTCTGAGATGTCCCGGTTTCTTAGACCCTGGGCTTCAGCAATCAGTCCACTAAAGCCAGAGACCATGAAGCAGGATGGTAAATTGATCTTTGAGAGACAGAGGATCTGGAAAATCTGGAAGAGGCCATGATGCCTGCAACTGAAGACAAACGTGTCAAGGTTATTGTTAGAACAAGAAGAAGGGTCAGCCGCACACCAGAGGATTTATGAATATAGTGTGTATTTATTGATCCATATGACACACAAAACACCAGGACATGAATACAGGACCTGTTAACTCGTTTCACACGATCTAGTGCTTAATCATAAGTTAATCACAGGCTGCTAGGAAGGTCTGTCAAAGTATAATTCAAGGCCATGAGACATAAGGAACATGTACTGGTCAGGGAGAGAATAAGCAGTACGGGGGAAACAGCATAACAAAGGAATTAGGATCAAGGAGCAAAGGCATAGGTCTGTGGTTTAAAAAAAAGCAAACACACAATTTTACTGTTTATACAAATAGTATTAATTATTAACTGACATGAAGAACTTCACATCCATGTACAGATATCAGGGCATGAGCCAGGCTGAATATAAGAAGGCACCTGTAATATGTAAACTATTGCCTTTTGCTAGGAAAATCAGATTCCAGTTCAGCTCTGGAAAATACATTGCTCTATTTTTTTTGAAATTCTCAGCCAACTCTTAAAATAAAGCCATTGATGTGGAAAATATATGTACCCAACACTAGAAACCAGCATACAGCTGAGCAGTGGATAAGACCAAAATTGTGTTCCACAACCCTATGGCTGTCTTTAATCATGGGCTTGTTCATTCGGGAAAAGCCATATGGCAGTGGTGAAGAGAGTGGACAATTTAAACAGAGAAAGGAAAAAAAACAAAAAACTGAGGCCTCCCCTTGGATGCCTCAGTGTTTTCATAGCTGGCTGAAGCACAGAGACTTGGCATTGTCTGGAACCGATTAAGTCCGCTAAGCTTAACCATTTCAGAGCAAAATGCTTTACAAGTAACACAACTGAGTTATGAAGCAATGTTCTTTACATTCTGGATGGGAGTCAAGGTGTCTGTTCAACATATGTGGAGATGGTTCCTTAACTTCAAAACACTCATCCTGTAATTTGTAACACAAGACGCACGCCATTTACAGGACCATAACACTGAGACTACACAGCTAAAACAAAAACGTACTAGTTAAGAGCATTTAATCTGCATGTTGATATGCTGCATTTACCCAACACCACAATGTATTTAAAAGAAAAACAAAAACCTCATAAACACTGTAAACAATTTCTAGAAAAGGCAACACTGACTCCTAGTGCTTCCACTCAGCAATGTGCTAGAAATCCTAGACACTCATAGCAGAGTTAATGACTACCATATGGACACTTCCAAGGAGGGGGGGGGGGATAGGGGCAAGAAGAAGGTGGGGGGGGGGGGGGGAACAATCTGTTTCTGCAACCTTTGAGAAAAGGAGGGATTCTGGGTAGGGGCTGGCTTAGTACATGAAATCTCTCTTGCTGTCCTTCAGTAATGATGCACAGAAAACACACTTAACATAAGTATATCAAAATATTCATAATCACATGTCTAACGATTCCTACACAATGTGATTGTTTCCATATGTAATTTTGTTATCCATTGAGTTGTTTTGGCTATGTCACTCTATTCTAATATTCTTCAAAATAAAGAATATCAGCTTGTCATGTTTGCATAAAAAGAGAAAAAACAATATGTAAAATAAAAACTGGTCTAAACAATCAGTTTCCAAATTTTCTAAACATAACTGTAATAATTTTGTCTCAGTTCCATTAACAGACTTGGCTGTTATGCCTATTTAACAACCCTTAAGCCAATACCTGGAAAAATATGTTGTATGTGTCTACTCCGCTTTTAGATACATGGCAGAACATGGAACCTATACTACTATATATGTGCCCAACCCACTTTTTACAATTCTGGCGTGCATTTAAAGTGGTTGTAAATGCTTATATATACACCCAGTTAAGTGATTGACCTCAGGTGATACACAGAGATGAAATAAATCCTCCTCCATAAGTTGTATCTGTTAAATCTACAGCTGTCTTTCCCCTATATCCAAAGTGCAGACTTTACACAGTATCTCTCAGCTTTGAACAGCAGGGACGGAGAGCTGAAGTTACACCAGTGAGGAGAGCTCTGAGAGCTGATTGGAGCAAAGAGACACACTCCCCTCCAAACAGCAACAGAGCGGAGACTGTCGATCACAGGGTGGGAGGGCGTGGGCCCTCCCCCTCACCATTTTTCTCTTGGTGTCAGGAAAACTGGTCAGAAATGACTCATGCTGATAGCAGAGAAAACAGAGAAATGACACTTTGTGTTCTGGATTGAGACAAGTATACACTATAAGGGATGTGTTTTATTCTTATTTCAGGTCAGAAGTTCACAACTGCTTTAAGTAGGGCACTGCAGGTTCCACAGCAAGAACCACACACTTTTTAATGAAAGCACCTTCCATCTGGTATGAAATGCCTTATCCGCATGGGCACAGTCCCTGTACAGATTCTCTTCAGAACGAGAATGCAACAGAAAAGACTTTCCCCAAAACCTGATACCTTGGGCCCAGAGAGTTTTGGTAGTGACAGTTTTAAGTTCCTATGGACAACTCTGTGTAAACGCTCGCTGAGGACTGTTGAGATGGAGGAATATGAAAGTCCTTGGTGTCCTCAGAGTTTACAGAGTACGGGTGTCAAATTGACGGCCCTCCAGCTGTTGCCAAACTACAAGTCCCATGAGGCAATGCAAGATTGACAGTTACAAGCATAACTCCCAAAGGTAGAGGCATGATGGGACTTGTAGTTTTGCAACAGCTGGAGGGCT
The DNA here is from genome assembly GCF_062004578.1 of Staurois parvus. Taxonomy (NCBI): domain Eukaryota; kingdom Metazoa; phylum Chordata; class Amphibia; order Anura; family Ranidae; genus Staurois; species Staurois parvus. The sequence goes on along the minus strand of NW_028317867.1, from coordinate 1,566,182 downwards.
GCTAGTTTGACACCCCTGCTGTAGAGGGATATGCTTTGTTCATATCTCATGTCTGAGGTTTACAACCACTTTAAATCTGAAATCCAGACTAAGTAAAAATTGTCTAAATGCAAGAGGCATGAGTGTTCTTCCTTTAATCTTGATGTGCTGTGTGTATCTCTTCTAGATCTGCAAAGTAATCCAGTGCCTCAACTTTGCTGGTCTCCACTGCTCTCTCCTTCTGCAGGGTGACTGGTCTGGTCTTTGACCGCCTGTAGTTGTTTACAGGAAACCTATAGTGGTTGGGCCCCCCACAGCTCTGCTCTTTGCACAGACTGTGTGCAGCACAGTGATGATGTCACCACTACTTTTACAAAGTTATAACCAGGTGTACATAGGCATTTGGTGCACAAAAAGTGGGTTTTTGTCTTTCGTGGCTATTGAGATATATATATATATATCCACACACACGTTTTTTGTGCCTTGAGTTTAGCTTTAAGTGCTCTAGAGTGCTCTAATACAACACCACCTTCTACTAGCAATTGCACCATTAGACACACGAGGTTGGTAATAGCTCCTGAATAGAAGTTAGTGTTTGCTTATTAGGTTTAGGAGTTCTAAAGACCCACTAAAAAATATTACAATTCTGGTGCCAATTGTGGATGAGTGCAATTACTCTTCAGTGAATTCTGAAGGATGATTTCAGGCTAAAATTAATTGGTAAATATTGTTGTTTTGTTTGTTTTTTTACATCAGCAGACATCCATTTGAAATATTACCTTCTAGTTCAGTTTCAAACAAGATCAATTAACCACTTGCCTACCGTGCACTTATACCCCCTTCCTTACAAGGCCAATTTTCAGCTTTCAGCGCTGTTGCACTTTGAATGACAATTGCGCAGTCATACAACATTGTACCCATATGAAATTTTTATCAATTTTTTTCTCACAAATAGAGCTTTCTTTCGGTGTTATTTACTTTCTGCTGGGTGTTTTACTTTTTGCGCTATAAACAAAAAAACAAGAGCAAAAAATTTGAAAGAAAAAAAAAAGTTTCTTTGTTTCTATTATAAAATTTTGCAAACAGGTAATTTTTCTCCTTCACTGATGTGTGTTGATGAGGCTGCACTGATAGGGAGCACTGATGGGCACTTATAGGCGGCACTGATAGGCAGCATTAATGAGGTGGCACTGATAGGCGGCACTGATGATGGGTACTGATAGTCAGCACTGACAGGTGGCACTGCTGAGCACTGACTGGCGGTACTGCTGGGCAAAGGTGGGTGGCACTGCGGGGCGGCACTGCTGGGCACAGGTGGGCGGAGCTGGTGGGTGCCCTGATGATCGATGCTGATCCCTGCTCTGACAACTGCCGGTTCTCGGCAGTACTTTCCTCATGCTCTGACAGCGTGAGGAAAGTGCAGCCGAAAACTGGCAATTGCATTTCCCTGTGATCAGTGTGTCATTGGACATGGCTGATAACGTGGTAAAAGGCTGCTGTGATTGGCCTTTTACCACATCACATGATCAGCTGTGTCCGTAGGACAAAGCGATCACGGAGATCTCCGGGGGCACGCAGGAGAGCGCGTTCTGGGAGGACGTCATATGACACCCTACCAGAGCTGGCCGGCCGCAGTGTAGCCGTCATTCGGCTATCTGCGGTCGGCAACTAGTTAAACCACACACAGTTAAACGGAGAGGATTGACCACATTTGACCAATCAGAAGCAGGATAACAAGATAAGCCATATATTTTGTGTAAGCAAGTTTTTTTTCTCAACAATGACATGAGGTTGGGGATGGGATAGTTGGCTGCACAAGCAGAGCAAAAATAAGGGTCCCTAGAAGATGACTCTTGAGGAGCACACACCCTGAGATTGTGTATTTTTTTTTCACCAATAACTCCCATTTTCACAAAGTTCACTTTGACATCACAATTTCTCATTATTTTACCAGAAAAAAAAAATCAGCTTTTAAAAGTGCATGACATAACAAAAAGCAATTTTTTACCCAACCTTTACAAATAGGCCCCTAACTGTTTATAGATCTGTTGGAAGCTCTTATGAAATTCAAATGGGGTTATGTTATGAGAGCAAAAGATAACAATAGTGCTTACTGGAGTTTGTTATGCTGGTAGCCGAATGCACTATTACTGGCAGAAATTGAAGCACAAACTGTAGTCAGTCCTTGGGCTTTGCAATAAACCAGATATGTAATATTGCACAAAAGACCTTTACCTGTTGTAGGCTCCCACACTGGGACTATGATCACGATCTCTCTCTCTTTCTCGATCCCTTTCCCGTGGACGCTCTCGTTCTCGTTCCCTATCGCGATCCCTTTCACGTTCGCGATCTCTGTCACGGTCTCTATCTTTATCTCTTCGAGGATAGTAGTCCCAAGGTTTGGATGTCTCTACCATACTCGACCATGGTCCGCCAGAACCAGGCATGTGTGGGAAAGACACTATATGAATATAAAAAAAGAAAGAACATTGAACTGGACTATATGATGCAAAATCACAGATTTTATATTTGCCGTTACATAAATGGACCTGGTTAAACACTAAAAATGTTAATTGTAGCAACCCAGGTTGACACCAGACCAGTACAAGAGATTTTAATTGGTTGCTATAAATATTCACTTTGCACTTAACTTGCTACACTGTTTTACTGATTAGGGCGTTGAATATAAGTCCTATCTAGTGATGTACTATTGAGAGACCTTACAGTATATACAAAGCACCTAATCAACATGATACGCACAATCCTCTGTATAACAATAATCATAAGCTTGGGTGCTTAATTTCTGCTCTGATTCATTGTGCTAATATTAATCAGAGGACCAATGCCAAGTGGAGACTGGGAACAAGTCCAGAAGTGCCATTAAATGTAAAACAACTAAACTGTGAGATATTTTATTATACAGAAGGATTTGTGTCATGAAAGAATGTTACTACTTCTTATACTTTAATTGCTTTGCACAATGGCCAAACTGTCCACGGTTAGCTTCACTGTTTTGTTCATCTATCTCTGGATTGGTACATCATCTAGCACTAAAAGATAAATTGCTAAAAAAAAAAAAAAAAATTAGTACGGTGGATAAATGCCAATGAACAGTTTAAAAAATGGTGTCGAGAAGTGAGTATAAAAGTGTCCATTATATTCCAGTACAGATTGGGGGGGAAGAAAAGAAAATCACACACCAGATTGGCTACTCTGGGCATACCCTTCTGACAGCTGTAGTCTGTGTACTAGTAGTATTCGCTGGAACAACAAAAATGGCAACACATTGCAGTTGTAGACCAAAGCTATCGCTTAGACCAGGGTTCTGTGGTTCCTCCAGAGGTTGCCAACTCCCAGTAATCGCTGATATCAAATAAAATGCAGCGCTTTACATTCATACAGTATATAGGAAAAACTACATAAGTGAATACTGTAAATGCTAAAAGCCCAAGTAGAGTCCAAAAAATCATTAACACCCCAAACGTGACCAAAGAGACTGACTTTAGCACTATCCATCCACATCATTCACCAGTAATGAGCACACAGAGCCTCTTACCAAGGAATATTGACCCTATGCGCCTTTACCACATTACATCAAAGTGGAACTAAATTTCACTTTACTTAACTCCAACACTACAACATAAGTAAGCTCCCTCATTGCAGCAGTCTTGACATCTTCTTATGGGTTTTAAATCTTTAGACATTTTGATTGACCAGCCCAGGGTGGTCATTCAGGAACCAAAGAAGATTGTACAGTGCACAAGGCTGTGTAAGCGTACCATCTTTAAAAGGACTTGCTTGCGTGCAGTGCATATGGAAGCCGGATACTTGTGGATTGCTGGTGCGAAGTGAGTTCCAATTTTCTAAGGAAAGGTCTAGCTGAACGTGTGCGAACGGATCAGATTGGGTGGAGGCAATGGAACCTTGGAGGTTTATTTTAAAGTGCTATTTGACCACTTCTTATGACGATGGTCAATATTCTTTGGTAAGAGGCTCTGCGTGCTCACTAATGATGGACGTTGTTGTGTGTCGACAGCACTACAGTCTGTCTCTTTGGGCGTATTTAAGGTGCTCATGATTTTTTTTGGACTGTTTACTTGGACTTTTAGAATTCACAGCATTTATTAACTTAGGTTGTTTTTCCTATATATGCATGTAAAGCGTAGCACTATATTTTTTATTTGCTGTTGGAATTTGTTGCAAAAAATTGTGTAAGCTTTTTTTTTTTTCTCTTATAAGAATCAAGGTGCGGGTGTGTTTTGAACTTTTCTGGATATTAATCGCTGATATTAATCATCTTTTAAGCGGTTTGTATGGGGGCACTTTTCCCAGAAGTCAACAATGTGAGAGTGTTCTCTTCCCATTAGCCCCCAATGTATGGGACCACTGAACTGACTACCAATGTAAGTGGGCACTTTTCCATTGACCACTAATGTAAGGGGCACTACAATTTTCACTGTTGGTGTTTTTATGGCCATTATTATTTTTCCCATTTCATGATTGTTACTGAAACTATTTTTTCTTATACAGTAGGTGTTCTGGGTGTAAAATATGCTAGCTACGCTACAATCTTTATTCTTTTAAATATCATTACATTTACAACCAACTGCCCATGAACTAGAGATGTACTAATTTAACAGGGCTTCTGTATTAAAACAGTTGAGAAAGGTTGGCTTAGAGACATAAAGTTGACTATAGACCATTTGGATTTTTTTTGATTCTTGATTTTGACTGAGCCAGGTGAACAATTATCAGCCAAACAGTGATTGCATCTTATCAGATGCAGTCACTGTTCAGCATTGCCACTGTATTCAGGCAGCTATGGTTGTGGCAGCTGCCTAAATACAAGTGGAGCATCCTCCTATTATTAATAAGGTCACACATTTGAAATATCAGTCTTTTCGATACAATCCCTAAGTTCCTGAATGTCTGGAATCCCTGGGTAGAGTGTTTCCTCCCGCAAAATTTTGATGAATCCCTCCTTCTACCCTGATTCATAAGCAACAAATCTTCCGCTTTTTCCAGATACCATCCCTAGCCAGGCAAACAACCTAACTTCACTCTTCCCCACAAATCATGGAGCCACCTTCCTCACCACCCTTCTCCCTCCCTCCCTCCCTTTTCCTTGGTCGTTCCCTGTCTCCCCCTAATTCCCCACGTAGCTCTGGAGAGTCCTTATCCCCTTTTTTTTTTCTCTTCTTACTAATATATTTAACAATATAAGTTATGCTACATTGTTACCTTGACTCTCTCTCCCTCTTTATTTGAAGACAGTAATACTGTCCATTCATTTTCCCGATACTCTGTTGTCAATATGCTGTCTATTGCCTACAATTATTGTCTTTACCCTTATGTTTTGATACCAATAAAAAGTTTGAACAAGAAATATCAGTCTTTAACCACTTGAGCTCCTGAGGATTTACCCCCCTTAATGACCAGGCCTCTTTTTACTACTCGGCGCTGCAGTAATTCAACTAATAATTGCGCGGTCATGCAATGCTGCACCTAAACGAAATTTACGTCCTTTTTTTCACACAAATAGAGATTTCTTTCGGTGGTATTTGATCACCTGTGCGCTTTTTATTTTTCACGCTATAAACAAAAAAAGACCAAATATTTTGAAGAAAAACGATATTTTTTACTTTCAGCTATAAAAAATATATAGTAAACTCAAAGTTAGTTATAAATTTAGGCCAAAATGTATTCTGCTACATGTTTTTGGTAAAAAAAAATCCCAAAAAGTGTATATTGATTGCTTTGTGTGAAAGTTATAGCGTCTACAAACTATGGTATAGATACTGCAATTTACGACATTTTTTTGCTATACAGCGCTGCGCTAGTTTAATGGACAATTGCACGGTCATGCAATACGGTACATAAATTAAATTTATGTCCTTTTTTTAACACAAATAGAGCATTCATTTGGTGGTATTTGATCACCTGTGCACGTTTTATTTTTGGCGCTATAACCAGAAAAATTTTGAAGAAAAAGGTTTTTTTTTGAAAAAAACTATATTTTCTCATTTTGGTCATAAAAAATATCTAAACAAACTAAAATTTCATCATAAATTTAGGCCAAAATGTATTCTGCTACATGTTCTTGGTTAAACAAATCCTAATAAGTGTATATTGATTGCTTTGTGTGAAAGTTATAGCATCTACAAACTATGGTATAGATCAGGGGTCTGCAACCTTTAAGACATAAAGAGCCACTTGGACCCGTTTCCGAGAGGGAAAAAAAGACTGGGAGCCGCAAAACCATTGCAACATTTAAAACAAATCTGACACTGCATGTATTGCAAAAAGCGCTCTGGTCATGAAGGGGGTTTAAGGGCCCAGTAAGCAAAGGGTTAATCAGGGCCACAGTGTATCGTCATAATCACAATCATAGCCTGGTGGGCAACCTTTTTTTTCAACTGAGCCAAATCTCGCCAAAACCACGATTGAAATTTATTTTGAGAGCCACATTTTTAAAACTGAAAATACATCCCCCATATAGTAATTCATCCCCCATAGTAATTCATCCCCCCTATAGTAATTCATCCCCCATATAGTAATTAATCCCCCATATAGTAATTCATCCCCCATATTAAGTCCCCCCTGTGTCAATTCACTTACCTTTGCTCCGCGCGTTCCTCTCGCCGTGTTCCCGCGCCGTTCCGGTGTAGCATGAAAATCTGTCTCCTATGAGGATCTGTCCCCCTCGACGTATCTGCGCATGTGCCAGTTTCAGGCATTAGCAGCCGATCGGCGATCTCCGGCACATGCGCAGATACGTCGAGGGGGACAGATCCTCATAGGAGACAGATTTTCATGCTACACCGGTCTTCAGGGCGGACTGTGAGAGGAGCCTAACGGGAGCCTAGCTCCGCGGGCCGGATTAAAAGGTCCGCCAGGCCGTAGTTTGCCCATTGCTGCCCTATTGCCTGTCACCTGGTGGGCAGTGTGCTCCGGAGCCGCAGCCAAGGTGAAAAAGAGCCCCATGCGGCTCTGGAGCTGCGGGTTGCCGACACCCGGTATAGATAATGGAATTTACATAGGTTTTACTTTGACTGCCCATCACATTTCTTGAGGTGCTAAAATACCAGAATAGTACAAACACCCTCAAATGACCCCTTTTCGGAAATTAGACACCCTAAGCTATCTGCTGAGAGGCATATTGAGTCCATGGAAGATTAATTTTTTTCCATAAGTTTCTGGAAAATGACAAAAACTTTTTTTTTTTTTTTACACGAAGTTGTCATTTAAATAATTTATTTCTCGCACAAGCCATGGGTATATGTGGAATTACACCCCAAAATACATTCTGCTACTTCTACTGAGTATGGGGATACCACGTGTGTGAGATGTTTTGGGAGCCTAGCCACATACAGGAGCCTGAAATCCAATGACCACTTTGAAAGCCTGAAGGTGCGTAACTTCCTCATTACACTTCCTCACTACCTATCACAGTTTTGAAGGCCCTGACATGCCAGGATAGCCCCAAACCCCCCCCCAAATGACCCCTTTCTGGAAAGTAGACACCCCAAGGAATTTAAAAAGAGGCATGGTGAGTATTTTGCAGATCTCATTTTTTCTCACAAGGTTTTGAAATATAAAAAAAATAGAAAAAAATATGTTTTTGTTTTTTGTCTTCATTTTCCAAAAACTTGTGGCAACAAATGAGATCGGCAAAATACTCACCATGCTTCTTATCAAATTCCTTGGGGTGTCTACTTTCCAAAAAGGGGTAATTTAGGGGGGTTAGGTGCTACCCTGGCATTTCAGGGCCTCCGAAACTGTGATAGGTAGTCTGGAATTGTAATGAGGAAATAAAGCCCTTTAAAAGCCTGAAGGTGCTTATTGGATTTTGGGGTCCTGTACTTGGCTAGACTGCCAAAAAGTCTCTCACATGTGGTACCCCCATACTCGGGAGAAGTGGCAAAATATATTTTGGGGAGTAATTCCACATATACCCATGGCATGTGTGAGCAGTAAATCATTTAAGTGACAATTGTGTGTAAAAAAAAAAAAAAAAAATATTTATTTGTCATTTTCCAAAAACTTGTGGTAAAAAAATTAATTCTTCTATTGATTCAACATTCCTCTCAGCAAATAGTTTGGGGTGACTACTTTCCAAAAAGGGGTGGTTTTGGGTGGTGGGGGCGTTTTATGCCCAGCATTAAAAGTTTATGCCACACATCATTCACTCTTCTAACCACCTGAAGACCAAGCCTTTTTGTTCACATGAAAAAAATCAGTATTTTTTGCTAGTAAATTAATTTAAACCCCCAAACATTATATATTTATTTAAAGCAGGCACCCTAGTGAATAAAATGGTGGGTACTATAATTTTTTATGGCACATAGTACTCGCGCAGCGATTTTTCAAAAGCAATTTTTAAAAAAAAAATACACTTTTTTTACTTTTAATGCACAAAAACACAATATATTGGCCAATTGTTTGGTAAAATATAAAAGATAACGGTATGCTGAGTAAATAGATACCAAACATGACATGCTTTAAAACTGCGCATGCCCCGTGCAATGGCGACAAACTGCAAACATTTTTAATATCCATAGGCAGCGCTTTAAAAGCCTTTAAAAGCTACCATTTTGGATTTACAGAGGAGGTCTAGTGTTAGAATTACTGCCCTTGATCTGACGTTCACGGCAATACCTCACATGCATGGTGCAACCGCTGTTTACATAACGGCACAGGTTCAAGGCTTGTGCACAGAGGTGTGCGCGCATGGGAGGGTCAATTAATTTTTTTTTTTTTTTTTAATTATTTTGATTTTTTTTTTTTAGTTATTTTGATTTTTTTTAAATTATTTTTACATTGTACCTTTCATTTTTTTTTATCACTTTTAATGCTATAACAGGGAATGCAAATAACCCCTATAACTTCAAGGGAATTGTCATAAATTTTTTTTTTGAGAAACCTGGGGTCTATCAGACTCTGGATATCTTCTCTGCCCTTACATTATCTAATCAAACCAAAATCGGTGTGATCAAATGCTTTCCTAAATTACAAATGGCGCTGTTTATATCCTGCGAAACTGAAGTGATGAAATGCTTGTAGCTTCCGAATTCTTAGACTATAGAGATGATTGTCACCATTCTGGTCTCCAATCAGCTCTATGATCAGCTGGCAGAAACACCAGCTGCATTCTCAGGTTCCCCTGATGGCACGGGACTGCCTGAGAAGGTCGTGGGAAGGCAGCAGGGGAGGGGGGACATCATCTCCCACTGCTTGTAAAAGCAATCTTGCAGCTAATTAGCCACTAGGATTGCACTTACATGGAAGCCGATCGCCGGCTGAAAAAAACAATACCAGGATGATGCCTGCAGCTGTAGGCATCATCCTGGTATAACCATTCAAATCCAGTGATGTACCAGTACATCGCTGGTCCTTGTTGGTTATTATATATGCTATGTTCTGACTGAATGAAAAAATGAGAAGAAATCTCTGGCAGAAAAAGTGTGTGGTATGCCCACCATTAGAATATACCACCTGCATCCACCCACTTCTCATGGTGGGCACACATTAGGTCACACTTTGCCACAAGTGCCAGTTCCAAGATTGAATAAATGTCTAAATAGTGGCACGCTTGAATAAAAATTGTCCACGTATAAGTGGTACCCCATATGGAGAAATGATGACACCAAGGCCCAAACTATCTTGCCACCGCTCCCCATGTAGTCTGGGCATCCAGGGGGCTCCACATGACTATCTTTTCCCTTGTAAATCCGAAACTTATAAGTATAGCCTGTTGTCCTCTCACAGGTCTTCTACATCTTGACCCCATATCTGGCACGCTTGCAGGGGAGAAATTGTTTGAATGCAAGGCGGCCAGAAAAATGAATGAGGGACTCCTCAATGCAGATGTTTTGCTGGGGAGCATAGACATCTGCAAATTTTAGGTTAAGGTGATTTGCAAGGGGCTGAATTTTGTGCAGCCGTCAAATTCAGAGTTACCCGAGGATGACAGAGTGTATTGTCGCTGAAATGCATAAAACACATTATACTCTCATATCTATGCCTGGCCGTGGCAGCAGAGAACACGGGCATATGATGAATGGTGTCTATGGACCAATACAACCGCAATTCATTTCTTTTAGTAATGTCCATGTTGAGGGTTAGGCCCAAAAAAAATGTAAATTTGAAAACCGTAATGAGTTTCCATGCGAATGGTCTGGCAAGGTTTGAATTTGGGTTGGCGGCAATAAATTGTTGTGCATATAAACTGCTTTGATCCACAATCAACGCATACAGATATTCTGTGAAAAACAGCTTAAAAAATCAAGGAGGTATGTGAAAGACCAAGATGTACTAGACCGCTGGTACTCGCCAGTTCACCAAAAGGTAGTGTGGCACTAGTACTGGCACTCTGCTGCATATGAGAGTCATCAAAATTTACCAGCAAGTGCTAACAGAGATCAGGCCTGATTCTGCGAACACTGCGGTTTTGTGTGCAATGTATCAAGTGACAGTGACCTACTGACACTGCACTTGCTGGGGGAGAAGGGGGGTAAGCGTAGGGGCTAAACGCAGGTGTTGGCAGGTACAGGGGCTGATCTCGCTAATGCTGCATTTTTGGGGATGCTATACTAATGTGAACGCTGGTATAGTGCTGACCTGATGAAAGATATTGACCCGTTCAGACACTATACTAGCAATGGAGGTTTATTGTACATGAGCGTGCTCCTGTCAATCAAGGGGTTAAATGTGATGACTGGTGTACTGACGGGCAATCTGACGCTATCTGGGAGGGGTGTGACAACCACGGGAGCGCGAATCACGTATATACATATATATATATATATATATATATATATATATATATGTGTGTGATTTTGCATACCCATGCCGCCCTGTAGCAGTATTTCTGCAGTAGGGTGGTCAGGAAGCGGTTACAGAAGTGGTTTGTGTTACGGCGATGCGTTACTTTAACTGACAATTGCGCGGTCATGCAACACTGCACCCAAATTAAATTTACATCCTTTTTATCCCACAAATTGAGCTTTCTTTCGGTGGTATTTGATCGCCTGTGCGCTTTTAATTTTTTGCGCTATAAAAAAAAAAAGGCTGACAATTTTGAGGAAAAAAAACAATATTTTGGACTTTTTGCTATAAAACATGTCCAGTAAAAAAAATTAAAAAAATCACATTTTGTCACAAATTTCATCCAAAATGCATTCTGCAACATGTCTTTGCTAAAAAAAAATCCCAATACGTGTAAATTAATTGGTTTACATGAAAATTATAGCGTTTACAAATGGCGGGAAAGATACTGGGATTTTTAATTTTTTTTTATACTAATAATGGCGGCGATCAGCGACCTATGGCAGGACTGCGGCGGACATTTTGACACTGGGTGGGAACTGACTTGGGGTCACTGACATCCCCAGTGACACCAATACAGTGATCAGTGAAAAAAAAACCCCACTGACACTGTACTAATGGCACTGGGGAGGAAGGGGTTAACATTTTTTTTCACTGAAAGGGTTAACTGTGTGAGGGGAGTGTTTTAATAGGGAGCGGGGGGGGGGGGTGTGCGGGGCGGGGGCAGGCTGATCAGGAGAGATAAACTCTTCTCTCCCTCTTCAGCTTGTCAGGAGCTGACAGGCAACTGACAGAGAGCAGGGCTGTGTGTAAACAATGCAGCTGTGCTCTCTGTCAGCGATTTCCGCTAATCGCGGGGAAACGGCCGGTAATGACAGGCCGTGACCCGGCGGCTGAGACCCGCTGCAACCGTTTTAATGCAGTGGCTGGGGCTCAAGCAGTTAATAGGTCAAGCAAAGTAAAAAGAAATCATTAAAAAACATCAACAAAACGTAGTAGTAAAAATAGATGCATCACAAGCAGAAACACACTTCTTGTTGACAGACAGCCACCCTTACACTTTAAACAAGACAAAGAAAAGAACAGGAAAACCATCCCTCCTCTTCTCCACTATAAGCTCATACATACAGTATCTCACAGAAGTGAGTACAGCCCTCACATTTGTGTAAATATTTTATTCTATCTTTTCATGTGACAACACTGAAGAAATGAGACTTTGGTACAATGTAATGTAGTGACTGTACAGCTTGTATAACAGTGTAAATTTGCTGTCCCCTCAAAATAACTCAACACACAGCCATTAATGTCTAAACCGCTGGCAACAAAAGTGAGTACACCCCTAAGTGAAAATGTCCAAAATGGGCCCCATTTTCCCTCCCCGATGTCATGTGACTCATTAGTGTTACAAGGTTTCAGGTGTGAATGGGGAGCAGGTGTGTTAAATTTGGTGTTATCGCTCTCACTCTCTCAAACTGGTCACTGGAGGTTCAACATTTACATTGCTACATTACATTGTAGCAAAGTGTCATTTCTTCAGTGTTGTCACATGAAAAAATAGAATAAAATAATTACACAAATGTGAGGGGTGTACTCACTTCTGTGAGATACTGTATATGTAAATATTTTTTCTTCTTTCTTTTCTATTAGAGCAGGTTATACACAAAACCCCTAAACAATACACACACTATCTAGTGTATGAAATTATGAAAAATATACAATCTTGAAATATTCCCAAGCATGGATGTAAAAATATATCTAATCAACCTGACTTATAAGGGTTAAAGTGGAGTTTAATATCCTATAGTGTACATCTGCCAATAGACAAATTCTCCACACAGGAAAAAGAGCCAGAAATATAATGAAGCAGCTGGATTTGCAGGCCCAATAATTTCCTTGACTTGCCATGATGTCAACAAGATGTGCAGTGTCTTATGGGGATTTACATTTAATATGCAATCTAATAGATTTGTTTCAATCTAGGAGTCGGCTTTCATCCTAATGGTTTCAAGTTTGCAGTTTTTACTTCAGAAACCCAGGTAATTATTTTACTTGCAAGGCACAATAATTTGCCGTGCTATATTGGGATTACTTAGTTCTGCCTCTGTGGTACGCTACTGGGAAGCCACAGTAAAAGATTTTAGAATGTCATTCCAACACAGAGATTTTAAACCCGATTAGAGGCAAATAAAAACCCATCAGTGTACTAATACAGCAACCAAAAAGTAAAAAACCAAAACCAAACCAAACGAGGAGTATTAAATATTGAAGGGACAATTACCATTAAGGAAATAAGGCTGGGGGTGGGAGAGTATATAGTCTAAACCAGTGGTCTCCAAATTGCAACCCTTTGCTTGCCTATATCTGCCCCTTGTGGCACTGTTCCTTCTGCTGATACAAGACACCATTCCTTTAACACCAATGACGGGGCACTATTACACACACTGAAAACAATTGGGGCACCCTTTCGTCCACAGATACCAATGATGGGACACTATTCCTTCAACGGACAACAATATTTCTCTTTCCAACACCAATGATTGAGCACTTTCCCTCCTACTGACCACAGGTGCAGCAAAGGCACTGGTAGGACCTCTCGATCTACAAAACGGAAGGAAGTACGGATCTGTAAATGTGTACAAGCTTGCCTGGAGGGTATTTTTGCTTTTCAATGAAACTAGAGTTTAACTTTAAATTGCAACTCAAGGAATTACAACAAAAAAAAAAACCTAGCCTTACAGTGGGGCTCCTTCTCAAATGCTCATTAACTCTAGAGGATAAGGAACCAAATGTAATTCTTATTTTCCTTGCTCCTGGAGACTCTGGCTCTTGCCAATGCTACAGGTTATAAGCTGTCCCTAGGCGTCCCCACATATAATGAAGGGCTTTTAATCCGTCCTTGTTGACATCACTCTGCAACTACTAGCTGGAGTCTCTTATCAAAGACGTTTTGGGGGATGGTCACACAAGATGGAGGGAGCCTACCAGAGTGAGAAATAGGGAAAGTATCTTATTCCTCATTCCCCAGACTTAACAAGCATTTGACCCTTGGAGGAGGGTCTACTGCAAGGGTAGATTTTTTTTTTTTCTGTAATTCCCAGGAATTTAAGTAAATTAAGTCATACAGTATGGCTATAAAAGCACCATTATTTTATTTTGTTGGGAAGCAGTTGTGCAATTTATGTTGTAAACAAGTGATAGGAAATACACCATATACAAGCCATGTACTGGAAGCTGCTAATGCTCAGAGTTTAATTTGTACTTATCTTCCCTTCAGCAAGGACAATGCAGACAGCATCAGTGTTCTTAGCCTGATCTACTCCCTTAAAACCAATGACACCCAGAGCACTCAAGAGAGAGGCCAGATAAAGCGCTTTCCGAGCTCTTGGAAAAAACAATGCAGAGGCAGCTGGTGGCAATCTAAAAACATTGCTCAACAAGTTGGACGTTTTTCTGCACATTTCGTGCTTACTATTCAAAGCTGTTCTGAATATTCGAAGTAGAGGAATTTATCATTTTTAGCTTATTATGTCTAGAAATTTTTAGAAAATTATACGCATTTATATACGGACCAGTCATTTTCTTTTTTGGTACAAAGTGACTCAGCCGTTCCTCTACGCCAGATCATATAAAAATTACACTTACTAAAGTAAGAGAATACTATTTTCCCGTGAAAAAGAAAGCAACTATTTCCTGAGCTGAGCATATGGTCACTATTAGCTTATGCAAAGTTGTAATGACATTTTAAGAATAATCATGTATAATTACATTATTAATCTGACAGAATGTATATTCAGCTGCACAATAAAACACGTAAAATATACAATGGAAAATATACAGTGCACATTTAAAAAATCCATGCATATTGAACAAAAAAATTATCAAAACACAGATAAAGGTCACATGTAAAAGGACATGAGAGTTTTAGAAAGTCAAATGCAACAGATTTAAACAGTCACAGACTTGCCAATTTGAGTAAGCTTATACTTTTCAAAGACCCCCCTTATTTATTCAGCACTTAGTTGTTAAACGCCGCAGTCTGAATGTGCCTATACAAATTAGCCTTAAAGCTCAACTTCAAGCAAGCAGCTAAATACACAGATGAAAAACATAACAGGGCCTTTTAACCTTTCAAAGAATATTTATTACGGTCTATCCAGTTCTAAGGTTTACAAAGCTCCACCCCACCATACAGCCCTACCTGGCAGATCAACAACACTGTGTGCTCATTGGCGGCCTCAGCTGTCGATCACTGGGTCCCGCCCGGTGATACCCCGCCAGCACCAGGCGATCGCTGTGTATTTTTTTTTTTTTGTTTGTTTGTACACCTTATGATTATAGGGCGGATTTTGCAGCTGGTAAAATAGATATTGGTTATTTAGCTAATAAGTTTAAGTTTTTTTTCTGCGGCGCCATTTATATTTACTTATCATAATCGCTGTGTATCACCAGCGGGGGAGAGACATGTATTTAAACAATACAAATATCTCACCTGTCAGCTCCTGCACACTGCTGTCTATGGCTCTGCATATCAGAGCCATACAAAGCACTGTGCTTACACAGTAAAAACACAACACAGCACACAGTTAACCCTTTGATCGCCCCAGATGGTAACCCCCTTCCTGCCCAGTGTCATTAGTACAGTATCGGTGCTTTTTATTAACACTGATCACTGTATTGGTGTCACTGGGGATGTCAGGGACAGTTAGTCCTCCCCCAGTGTCAGAATGCCTGCCGCAGTCCCACTATAAGTCGCCACCATTACTAGTATAAAGAAAAAAAAATCCAGTATCTATATCGCCATTTGTAGACGCTACAACTGCCATGTAAACCAATTACTTTACACGTATTAGGATTTTTTTTTTTTTTTTTTAGCAAAGACATGTAGCAGAATACATTTTGTCCTAAATTTATGATGAAATTTGATTTAAAAAAATTTTTTTACTGGACATGTTTAATAGCAAAAAAATCTAAAATATTGTTTTTTTCTCAAACTTGTCAATCTTTTTTTTTTTTGCTTTAGCACAAAAAATAAAAAACCGCAGAGGAGATCAAATACCACTGAAAGAAAGCTCTATTTGTGGGGAAAAAAGGAAACATTTTATCTGGGTGCAGTGTTGCATGACTGCGCAATTGTCATTTAAAATAACCCAGCCCTGTATTGCAAAAAATGGCCTGGTCAGGCAGGGGGGGTAAGTCCTCTGGAGGACAAGTGGTTAAGCTGTTAAGCTGCATTCGCATGAGCACCTAGCCACTCGGCTAATCCCAAAGGCAACAATCTTCTGATTCCTGCAACTGGAATTGTATTGTATACCTTCTTTATTGCTAATTAGACAAGGAACAACTGAGAAGACCCCCCACAGGGACACCTGTAGGACTTTTGGTCAAGGCCTAGACATTCGCCTGGTAAAACTTATCAAAAGTATAAGCAAAAAAAGACAAGTGGCTGCCTTACAGACCTGGGAAACTGAGGCATGATGTTGAAAAGCCCACAAAGAGCCAATACTTCTGGGAAAGTAAGCCTTTACTGGAAAGAAGAATCCTGGCTTTCATAACTTAAGCCTGAACAATGATTTGACAAATCTACCTAGCAATTGTGAATCAAGAGGCAGCCTGTGCCTTCTGGAAGCTTTCAGGTAGGCTTACACAGCCATATCGACATCCAGGCAGTGGAGAGCAATCTCCTTCGGATGTTTTGGAGGCGGACAAAACGAAGGCAATATTATGTCTTATTTAAATGAAACAAGGCTATCTTAGGCAGGAAGGAGTTTTATAGTCTCAAAATAACCTTGACCTTGTGAAGCACATGAAAAGATTCTTTACAAGTTAAAGCTGCAAGCTCAGACACCTTCCTAACCAAGGTGGTAGTCACATGAAAGGCAACCTTGCATGAGAGAGAGAAATATCCCAAATGCGTTCAAACGGTAGCCTCTGAGGGATCAACACCACCATATTGAGGTTCCACAGAGTAAGAGGGGAGCATAAATGGTGCAGCAATGTGACCCACCCCTTGCACAAAGGCTCTGACCAAGGAGTGTGAAGCACATGGTCTCTGAAAGAGCACTACCAAGGTGGAAACCTGACCTTTTATAATCCTCAGGGCTAAAGGACTTGTCCAGTCCCAACTGAAGGAAGCAAAAATGAAAAAACAAAAACAACATGTCATGGGGTATTTTCTGGGATTAAACATTTCCTTTTCGCATTAAACAAAGTATGCTTTCAACATACAGTGGTAAAAGGGCTTTCTGGCCTTCAGCAAAGTGGGAACAAGTGCTCAGGGCTTGGGCTTCAACAGCCAAGCCGCCAAAGCCAGCTTTTTGCAACAGAATGGAACCTGATAAAGTCCGGGTGGTCCAGTAGGGCCCACTAAGAGTCCTGCCAGATATGAGTCCATGTCCGAAAACCACGCCCTCTATAAGAATCTCTAGAATGCCCTGAGGCACCCACCCCGAAGGCCTGAGGTCGACACAAACCTGTAGTCTGTGGTTGAGTTTAAAGGTCATTAGATCTACACCTGGGGATCACCACTGGAGAGAGAGTTGGTAAACCCCTCTGTGTGGAGGGACTGCTTGGTGGGATACAGCTGCTGGCGTGGTTCCCACACCTTGGACCAAAAGATCTGAAGCTTTTCCTGGTGAAGAAAAAAACCTGTGCCAATCGTGTGAAAACTTCTTGGTTAACTTCTTAAGATTAAGGACCCAGTTGAAGTCCTGCAGGATTCAAACTCGCTGCTGCACATTTGCCCAGAGGCCTTCTCACAATTGCTCCCGAATGAGTAGATCATCTAGATATTCCAGAATGGGATATCCCCCTGGCTCAGATAAGAGCCAAAACCTTGGCCACCACCATGTGAACACTTGTGCTGCTGTTCCTAGCCCAAAGGACAGAGTCACACACACAAAAAATATTGTACCCCCACTGCAAAGCAAACGTAATGCGAGTGAATCAGAAAAGTTAGGGATATGTAAGCAAGCATCCTTGATGTCTACTGAGGCAAGGAAATCCCCTAAATGAAGGGTAACTATCACTGACATCACAAATTTCACACAGAATTTCTGAACCTGTTCAAGCGTTTCATGTCCAAAACTGGCCACACCTCACCATTTAGCTTGGGCACTGTGAATAGGTTGGAATTAGTATCGAAACCTGATACTAGAATCTGCAATCACCCCGAGAACGCAACTGATCCAGTGCAGCAAAAAAGGCTATTTTTTTGTTGGTGCAGTAGGCAAGTAGGCATGTTTGGCAGCATGAACTGTGGAGGAGGCAAGATGCAAAACTGCAGTCTGTAGCCTCTGGACACAACTGCCAAAAGTCTCTTTAGTGGGAAGGAGGTCTGTTGCTTATCTTGGAAGGCTTGAGGCTTCAGGACTTTTTTCAAAAGGAAAGTTTCTGTTGTGTCCCCCAGTTCTGAAGGAACCTTTCTGGGATCTAGAGAAAGACCACTAATGATTTGGAGGTTTGTTCTGATTTGGGACTTCACCAAAGAGGCATTCCCCTTTAAAAGACAGACATACATTCCAATGGTTTCTTGCAGGAGAGCTCAGCTAAGCAGCATTTAAGCCACAGCAATTACCTCATGTGCACTGATGTATAAGGGGGTGGGGGGTCGGTGAGAGGGAGAAGAAAAAAGGTACAATGGGGTGGGGGGGGGGGGATTGTTAGGGGGTAAGAGGGAGGGAAGTGTACTGAGAGCAAGTGACCCACAAAAGGGCCTGCATTGAAGTAATTTAATCTAGCCCATTGCGTCGGAGCAGGCCAAACGTGATTGGAAAATGAAGCCAACTTGCCCATAGATTATAAAAATGAGAAATCCTATCTTGGGAGATGTCAATCCGTTCCTCCAGGTTCATAATTTTGTTGATATGCCAAAACCAGTCCACTATGGTCAGTGTATGCGTCATACATCAGTGGATGGGAATGTACATTCTGGTTGCATTTACCATGTGCATGGCCAAAAATGTATAATTTAGGCATTTAGACATTCCATGACTGCGACTGTTATGTGATGAACCTCTTTCCAGAACTCTGTCGGGGTCGGGCACTGCCACCATATGTGCAGCAGCGACCAAGGCCCCAATAGTCACCACCAACATTGATGGGCAACTTCCCGGCACAGTTTATGAACTACAGTTTGGGTACGGTACTACTGAGTTTGCAGCTTATATCATTTTCCTGAATGTTGATATTCAGGGCTCCTTTGTGCATAGTCACATATTTGTTCCCAGTCCTCGTCCGAAAGAGCAGACCCTAAATATCTTTACCAATTCGTGTGCAGGTTTGACCAGGAAGATAACGTGAGGCGGAATAAAAACAGATAAATGGAGAAGATCAAGTGTGCTTGAGCAAGCAATTTCAAAAGCTGTCGTAGTTCCAATGTAAAGAGAAAAGCCCAGGGGGGCATTAAGGAAGTTCCCAATTTGGAAAAAAGCCCAAATAGGGGATATGCTGATCTAGGGACAAGGTTAAAAAGTGCTATGCAAACCATGGGAAGTGCTATAAGAGCCACCTCTGTCACCTTTTTACCTCCTGGTCTTGGGGAAACTTGTCAAAAGGTGACTCATGCAGATAGAGAATAAGACAGCAGACACTTAGCTACTTAGTGCTCTGGATTGCACACTATGGAGGCTATGTTTTGTTCGTATTTCATGTTAAATTTACGACCACATTAAGTAGGGCACTGCAGGCTCCAAAACAGGGCTTGCCCACTTTTTTGATGCAAGTGCCTTCTATCTGGTATGAAATACCTTATCTAAATGTGCCCAGTCCCTGTACAGATCCTCTTCAAAACCAGGATGCAACAGAAAGGACTTCCCAAGACCTCAAACCTGATACCTTGGGCCCAGGAAGTTTTAATAGTGACCATTTTAAGTTCCAATGGACATCTTTCTGAGAATGCTCACTATGGACTATTGAGATGGAGGCATATGAGAGTCTTCTGTGTCCTCAGAAGATATGTCTGTCTCATAGGAGTTAGTCTGTTTCCTCAGACCGTCCCTCTAACAGCCAAAAAAGGTTGGTAAAGAAGAGTCACAAGGTAGTAACTCTGGGACATTCACGGTCATCTCTCTGTAAATTCCTACTGATATCGACCAGCTGTTCCAACAGTGAAAAAGGTAATGGAGAATTCCTCTGTGGACAAGAAGGTTCCTGAGGATAGAGCTCCTGAAGAAGTTTTGAGAAATCTGATGTTGCCTTATTACACACAGTTCTGGGTGCTGGAAATGTGTGTAAATACGACAGGCCAACTGTCAGATGGAAGGATTACTTCCACACACCCCCATGAGCATCTGTTTGCTTATCTCCCCTTTCTACTATGAACCCAAATGCAATCTGCACTTCATTAGCTTCACTAGAGGGCAAGTGACCCCTGATGACTCATTAACGAGAACCTATCAAAAAGAAAGAAAAATCGCATATCAGATACTATGTCTGCCCCCACATACACACACAAGGAGCTGGAATATGTGAGAGGAAATTGGCCATGTTTGTGTCGGTATGTGGGGGGAGACAGTGTACAATATATGATTTTTTTTTTTTTTTTGTAATCCTCAAAAAATCAATTGTACTACATGTTGCATATCACTGAGAATGCTGGAGTGAGAATAACTCTAGGCCCTTTATTTATAGTTACAGTGGTTATAAAGCCTAAACATTTTTACCTTAATGCATTCCTTGCATAACAGTAAAAAATATTTAGGCATTAGTAGTCCCCCTGACCTCCACCCCCCTTTTTACTTACCGGAGCCCTCATTTGATCCAGTGATGTGCATTTCTGCAGCTCTTTTCTCCCATCACTTCCTAGATGCAGATAGCGAGGCTCAGGAGAGAGCCTGCACGAGTGCCCCCAAAGAAAAGGGCTTTCTTTGGGGGCACTCGGAGGGGAGGAGCCAGGAGCGCCGGTAAAGGACCCGAAAAGAGGGTATAAAAAAAAAAGGCATAAACCGGTTTGTAAATGTTTATTTTTTTTTGTTACTTAAACACTAACTCCAAACTGATAACCTGTAGGGGCTTTCGAAGTGTATCCTATGAAAAATTTAGAGTTTGTCAAAGTTTCGTGGTGGCACATAATTTGAGAGTTTGGCATGTTGGGTATCTAATAAACAAAACAATGGCATGAATGGGTATTAGAAACACCACATCCCTGGATATACCTAAGAATATGTATATGTAGAGAGATGGGACTTTTAAGGTGCTGGTAACCTCAGGAATGAACACCAACAATTACTTTGTTAAAAATATCATTTTATCAGATAGAGACATTAAAAAAAATTGAACATTAAAAAGGTATAAATTAGAGCTTCATTTAGTTAGTTATACCAGTATGTCAACTCAAAAGCATTTACTGTGTGTCAATGCATGCTAAACGCAATTCGAGTGGTTTGCACGTAAAACACATTTTGCTCATTCAGGGCAAAGCAATTGGTTTATTTCAAAAGGCAGCCCCAGAAGCATCGTACACTTATCTTACATTTACTTCTCCCACAGTTCCATTCACCATCAAAAGTGAGGAAAAGAAGGCCTGTGAAAGTGCCAAGTAGAACGCAGTCGAACCATGTCTCCATGTGTTAGAGCTGGTGGCTGAGCAGTCAACTGCCATGTACCAGCACTGTCACATGGAAAGGAGAAAAGTGAGCAACATGATCCACTATACCAAGAACTACCAGTTAAAACCAACAAGAGACAGATCATATCAATAAAACAGTCACTATGATCACGTGGCGAGTTCATCATTATCATTAAGTTATAAAAACAAATGTTTGCTTACCACTACCATAAGGGAAAGCAGGCGTTGACCGTCCATCATACCCAGACGAATGACCACTAGAAGAAAGAATAATCAATACATCTATGTCTTATGTCTGGTATACAACTTTGTGTTAAAATCCTGCAGTGAGCATGACAAAAAGCACACAATAGAGTGTTGTGTATGTTTTAACAAAAGCAAAGCCAAGAGCTTTATTCAAAACCTTCAGAAATGTACCTTCCTAGATTTAGGCAACCAATAGACCATTCATAATGTGTGTCTACCACCTCACCTTCCCTGACAGAGCTAACAACCCACACACTCAGATGCATGCTTGAGCCTCAGAATTACAAGCAGTTTTTGTAGCAGCCTTGTGACATGCATTGGATCATGGATATTATGGGAGGAGGTGCAAATGTGTACCTGCCCAGTGACATCCCTCAGCTCTAATTGAAAAGCTAGGAATGTATAATTGGGCAGGCAACCTTCTACACTACTACCCTTACTTGCTTTCCTGCCCATAATATGGATCCATCTTGACAAACACTGGAATATATAGCTATGAAGCAGCCCTTGCATCACTGCCTTGTGGCATAAGCTGTGTGGACTCTTACAAGGAGATGAGTTCACACAGCAATATTTGAGATCCTCTTCTGCAGAAAAACATACCTGGAAACATGATTCAATGTCACCCCACAATGGGAAAACCACAGGTCCTCAAACAATTCCAGACCTTAGTAAACACTCTTGGGGCCATAAAACAGGTGAAAGCCAATGCCATAAGCTGATAGTGGCGATGAAAAATTGTTGGCAATTCTGGAAAATTGTGATGTGAAGGTAAGCATCCTTGATATCTGCCAGAACCAGGAAGTACCCATTATGAAGCAAACCAATCACTGACCAAGTAGACTCCATCCAGAATTTCTGTACTTTTAGGAACTTGTAGAAACTTTCAAGGTCCTGAATAGGCCAGACATCTCTGTCTGGCTTAGGAAATGAACAGGTTGGAACAGAAGCCGTAAGACTCCTCCTCATCAGAGCTTGTGGACCTGAGGTCCAATTCTTTTATGGAACTGGGGCATGGGATTCTGCTTAGAGCCCAAGACTGGTTACTTATGAAAGAAACTCTTCTTGGATTAAGGTGGCATCACCAATTTTTTAAATGTTACCTTCCTTAGTGGTAAGAACATCTTTTTTACCCAATCTTCTGGATGAAGGCGTCTCCAAGGATGGCAAAATAAGTTTTCACCTTCAAAAGGGCAGCCTATTTGCTTTGCAGAGACGTTCTTCTGACCAACACTTGAGCCAAAGGATCCTTCTCATGTGGACTGACATAGCCCTTTACCCATGAAAACGGTCTTCCAAGGCATCCTCAGAGAAACATCACAGCAGAGCCACTCCTAGCAGAGAGGACAACGCACTAATGTGGGACTGCAACCTCATACCTGTGGCATCTTTAAAGAGAGAGATCTCATGCACCAGGATGGTCAGAGTGTTATTTAAGTAGACAATAACTGGGTCAGCAGAGAACCCCATTTTTTTTTTTTTTTTGCAGAATGCCTCCTCCATGGCAAATCGGGGAGTGTAATGAGGATTCAAGTAGTGGTAACTTAAGGTTAGTGTGTATCACATCCCCTTGGAGGTCAACCATGGTCTTCTGTGTTTGAGGCAACCCCCTGGACCCCAAGATTCCTCCCGAGAGGACTCATCCATAAACGATTACTCAACAGTCTTCTACCTCTTCATGGATTTTCTTTGATGACTCACCACTGAGATCCCCCAAGAGCTGATCACGAAATCCACACATGGCTGCAATGAAACAAAGGAAGTGGAGGATTGTGCTCCTGAAATCCTGCCCTTATCTGGTAATTCCACTGGTTCAGAACTAAGCTGACCCTTTGGGAAGCCATTGCAGGGCAAACTATGCAGGGGGTCCTCCGTACCAAATTGAGGGATGTGACAGCTGACCCCATCGTCCATATCCCCACCTCTGCCTGCACAAGGTCATGGCTGGCTGAGGGTTACATCAACCTATAAACCCCCGGAAGGAAGCAGCCACACAGCTAACCGTGTCAGCTCAGTCACGTCCAGTAGCCTAACAAGTGTCCCAGTACTGAGAGCTGTCAGAGAGAGCTGTCAGAGATGAATGCAGAAACGCTGTATCTGGCTGTCTCTCAGAGCAATGCCATCTGATCCCCCACAGACAGTAAGCTCAGGCAGCTTTAACATATGTTGTGGGCTGACTTAAACTGGTGTCTGCATGGCATACTGGACTGCCCCCATAAGCTCCGCCAAAGCTGCTGCAGTCCCATACAGCAAAAACTGTTCAGATGTTCCAATGTACCACAAAAAAAAAAAAAAAAAACAAAACACTCTGAGGGAACTGCTATCTGCTCCACTATACACAGAGGTACTTGTTATTCCTGCTGCAGTCTTCACCCACCAAGGGAGGTGTGTGGGTCCTTTAGGGACTTGACTTCCATCCAAGGGTATATAACTGCCTTGAAACTGTAGAGTACAATGCCAGTGGGGTCCCCAGGTACACTGTACATCAGAGATCACTGCCTGCTGCATCTAGTACTGGCCAGCAGATAGTACAGGCTGTCCTTGCTTATTCATTTGGGGTTTGGGTATTGGCCGATAAGGCCCACCTCTGACCCAAGAGGAGTGTAAGGAACAGGCCAAGAGTAATGGGAACACAGCCCTACAAAAGGATCAGCAGAGAAACTCAGGGATGTACTCTATGTTCATCACAACTTTAAACTTCAGCACAAAACTGAGCTGAACAAAAATAGAGAGGGGGGAGGTTATGCCTGGGTGGGGATTCCTGACTTTTTTGGCCAGTGTCCACTCACCTGAAGGTGGCAACATAAACATGTAGTCATGAATATTAATTCTTCTGTGTCTTGTGATGTACAATTAAGAAATAACATTTTTAACATGCCTGGACCCAAGCTTAAATTATACTACAAAGCAAAACAATAAAAGGTTATAGGCAAGTGTAACACAATGAACAAGATGGAAACAAATGCAGTTCAGGCAAAGATATTCTACCGATTACTACAGGCTACTATTCTCTATACTCCATTATGGGAAAAACTTCTCTATTGTACACTTCATAGCACAAATTCTGCTGAGAGAAACTGAATGAACCCAGAAAATCTAGAAACCAGGTGTCTCATGTATGTAACAAAGCTGAAAAGAGGATACAGGAAAAGCTCAAATACTGTCAGCAAACACTCTGAAGACTGGCACTTATGTCAGTATTAAAATGCGGTGAAAATTGCAGAATATCTACTTTTCAATGTTTTCTGGCATCACTTTTTGCTCTCACGATGACTCTTCTATCATGGGAGTTTGTATTCTGTTCCAGAGAACATGGAGAGTGTAAGCTGCACTTGCTTTACTGTGAGCTTTCAGCAGCTGATTTAAATCAGAATATTGGTGCCTATTCCAATTTCTTCTACCAATACCTGTTAACATCTGTTTGGTTTCTACATTGGCAGGAAAACATTAACCGTCACCAGGCTTCTCTTTCCATTGACAGCAGATTCAATCCAAATGTCACATTTTTCTATTTTGATTACGGAAATGTAGGCAAGTATCTGTTATGTTATGATAGGGAACACATCCACTGTACTCTAACTCCATTCTTTAAAATACCTTTGTAAGTTTCACTTCATTAATGTAAAGCTACTACTTACATGTACAGGATTGCTTATATGAATTAAACGTGTAACACATATTCCAGCTGTCACTTTTGCAGGCCAAGTTAAACAATGAAAGCAAGAATCTGAAGCATTGCTAAAGAAATATTCCTCACCTCTGCTATTCAAGAATGCCTCTGTGAGCTATATTTTGTGTAGTTTAAATATTCTTGAATAAGTGATTACATGGACTGTGCTTTAAAGTGGTTGTAAATCTCATACTTAAAATATGAACAAAGCACATCCCTGTATAGTGTGTACTTGTCTCAATTAAAAAGCACTAAGTGTCATTTATGTCTGTTGCTTTGTTCCTTTGCTATCCGCATGAATCTCTTCCGACAACTTTTTCTGACACCAAGAGTAAAATGGTGCCAGGGAAGGGACCTCCAGCAGACTGACAGCTGTGTGGAGAGGGAGAGTTCCTGTGAGCTGTTTGGAGAGGGGTGTGTCTCTTCCCTCCAATCAACTCTCACAGCTGTCCACTGAGCTCTGCAGAGTGTAATTTCAGCTCTCCTATCCCTTTTTTCTGAACGCTCAGACAAGCTTATAAATTCAGCACTTTGAACAGATATAGAAAAGACTACAGATAAACGGGTACACCTTCCATAGGAGGATTTGTTTAATCTCTGTGTATCACCGGAGGCTAGTCACTTCACTTGGTATATGTAAGGGTTTACAACCACTTTAAAAATATCTACTGCAGTAAACAGTATGGACAAGCAGGGATCACCATATGTTTCTGGAGAGAACGTCCTCCCCCAAAACACACAACAGTACACCATCATTTAGCTATCACACACTACTGTCAGCGAGTAGTCACCATATGAAAATCGTGCTGGAGACAGTGCCTCTCTCATATACACACAATGGTACGGGTGATTTAGTAAACCTTCAAACGCATTGACATCCTCTATTTTTATGCCTATTTAAATTGTCCACCTATGTAGTTTGCGTTTGATCTGTTTCTGCAGTGCTTTTTGCGGTGTGTTTTTACACATGCGTTTGCCTAGTAACAAAAAAAAAAAAAAAAAACGCAAAACGTGTCAGATTAAAATGCATCAAAAACTCACTACATGCTTTTCTGCAGCATCTCCATTAAAGTCTATGGAACCAAAAATGCAACGTTTTGCGTTTAAAAAAGTCCCTGACCCTTTCCAAAAAATGCACTGGGTGAAAACGTGGAGATGTGAACTTATCCCATAGGACAGTGTTTCTCAACCTTTTTTCAGTCAAGAAAAATTATGGACAATTTCAAGGCACCCTCTAAAATTTTGTACAGTCCCGAGGCACCCTATAAAATTATGGACAGTCCCGAGGCATCCCATTCTAAAATGCAAAAAAATATTTTAACAGTTTTATATAATGCAGCAACATCTACACATGGACACCCATTGCTAGAGGTGATTTATTCTTCCAAATCAAATACACTGGTCCTGACTAGTATTACAGTGTTTCTCTCAGTTTTACTCCATCACTGAACAAAAATTGCCGTGCAGGCAACTGACATCTTATCAACTGATGTTATTGGTTGTAAGGACGCCAGTGGCTAGAAGGTCGTAATGGCATATAATGAAAGTCTGTGGCTTTGTGTAACTAAAAGTCAGGCTTCTTCCATCCGCTGGCTTGTATACAAGTTTTGTGCAACTTTTAGACATTTTGCCAAGGCACCCTGGTTGAGAAAGGCTGCCATAGGAAATCATGTTAAATGGACTGTAGTGCGTTTCTACAAAACGCTGCAGAAAACGCTTAGGTGTGAACCTACACTAAGGCAGTGTTATTGAAAGTGACTGTAAACCCTCACCTTGTAAAACAACCCAATCAGTTTAAAATATGAATGAAAGGTAAAACACTTGTGTATAGATATAAAAAAAACATTTTAAATACCCTTTATCCCTTTTTTATAATTGATTACATTTTCTGTTCTCCGCTGCATAGAGAGGTGGGGGAGGAGAAACAGCAGTACACTTATTATCCCAGTAAAACGTCTGGGGGAAGGTGATTCAGGAGGGTGTGATCATTGGAGGAAAGCAGGCAGAGTTCCCAGCACAGCTAGAAAACTGACTGCACTGTGCTCTCCTGCCTAGTGTGTTCAGTTTTTAAAAAGCACTGGCAAGAACACCTGGGATTTCAGACAAAGAAAGCAATACAAAGAGAACAAGATGCTTTTTTCATATAAGTATACAGTGCCTTGAAAAAGTATTCATAACCCTTGAAATTTTCCACATTTTTTCATGTTACAACCAAAAATGTAAATGTATTTTATTGAGATTTTATGTGATAGACCAACACAAAGTGGCACATAATTGTGAAGTGGAAGGAAAATGATAAATCGTTTTCAAATATTTTTATTCATTTGTATTCAGTCCCTTTTACTCTGATTACCCCTAACTAAAATCTAGTGGAGCCAATTGCCTTCAGAAGTCACCTAATTAGTAAATAGAGTCCACCTGTGTGTAATTTATTCTCAGTATAAATACAGCTGTTCTGTGAAGCCCTCAGAGGTTTGTTAGAGAACATTAGTGAACAAACAGCATCATGAAGGCCAAGGAACACACAAGACAGGTCAGGGATAAAGTTGTGGAAAAGTTTAAAGCAGAGTTAGGTTATAAAAATATATCCCAAGCTTTGAACATCTCACGAAGCACTGTTCAATCCATTATCCGAAAATGGAAAGGGTATGGCACAACTGCAAACCTACCAAGACATGGCTGTCCACCTAAACTGACAGGCCGGGCAAGGAGAGCATTATTTAAAGAAGCAGCCAAGAGACCCATGGTAACTCTGGAGGAGCTGCAAAGATCCACAGCTCAGGTGGGAGAATCTGTTCACAGGACAACTATTAGTCGTGCACTCCACAAATATGGACTTTATGGAAGAGTGGCAAAAATTAAGTCATTGTTGAACGAAAGCCATAAGAAGTCCCGTTTGCAGTTTGCTAGAAGCCATGTGGGGGACATAGCAAACGTGGAAGAAGGTGCTCTGGTCAGATGAGACCAAAATTGAACTTTTTGGCCTAAAAGCAAAACGCTATGTGTGGCGGAAAACTAACACTGCACATCACCCTGAACACACCATGCCCATCGTGAAACATGGTGGTGGCAGCATCATGTTGTGGGGATGCTTTTCTTCAGCAGAGACAGGGAAGCTGGTCAGAGTTGATGGGAAGATGGATGGAGCCAAATACAGGGCAATCTTAAAAGAAATATGTTAGAGTCTGCAAAAGACTTGAGACTGGGGCAGAGGTTTACCTTCCAGCAGGACAATGAACATACAGCCAGAGCTACAATGGAATGGTTTAGATCAAAGCATATTCATATGTTAGAATGGCCCAGTCAAAGTCCAGACCTAAATCCAATTGAGAATCTGTGCCAAGACTTGAAAATTGCTGTTCACAGATGCTCTCCATTCAATCTAACAGAGTTAGTTTGCAAAGAAGAATGGGCAAAAAAATTAGCTCTCTAGATGTGCAAAGCTGGTAGAGACATACCCAAAAAGACTTGCAGCTGTAATTGCAGCGAAAAATGGTTCTACAAAGTATTGACTCAGGGGGGCTGAATACAAATGCACACCACACTTTTCAGGTATTTATTTGTAAAAAAATTTTGAAAACCAATTATTTTCCTTCCCCTTCACAATTATGTGCCACTTTGTGTTGGTCTATCACATAAAATCCCAATAAAATACATTTAGGTTTTTGGTTGTAACATGACAAAATGTGGAAAATTTCAAGGGGTATGAGTACTTTTTTCAAGACACTGTATGGTACAGCATGCACATAGATTAAGTATTCAAGATATTGCAAATTCTGTAAAACTGCATGATATACCTCTCTATGGTTGGTATCAGTGATGGTGGTGGTCCGCCATGAGGAGGAGGAAAACCTGGAATTGACAAAAACAGGATCACAGTTCAATAAACATACACATATACATATATATATACAGTGGGGATAGAAAGTTTGGGCACCCCAGCTAAACATTTGTATTAATGTGCATAGAGAAGCCAAGGAAAGATGGAAAAATCTCCAAAAGGCATCAAATTACAGATTAGACATTCTTATAATATGTCAACAAAAGTTAGATTTTATTTCCATCATTTACACTTTCAAAATAACAGAAAACAAAAAAATGGCGTCTGCAAAAGTTTGGGCACCCTGCAAAATTTATAGCATGCACTGCCCCCTTTGCAGAGCTGAGACCTGCCAGTGTCATGGATTGTTCTCAATCATCGTCTGGGAAGACCAGGTGATGTCAATCTCAAAGGTTTTAAATGCCCAGACTCATCTGACCTTGCCCCAACAATCAGCACCATGGGTTCTTCTAAGCAGTTGTCTAGAAAACTGAAACTGAAAATAGTTGACGCTCACAAAGCTGGAAAAGGCTATAAGAAGATAGCAAAGCGTTTTCAGATGTCAATATCCTCTGTTCGGAATGTAATTAAGAAATGTCAGTCATCAGGAACAGTGGAAGTTAAAGCAAGATCTGGAAGACCAAGAAAAATATCAGACAGAACAGCTCACAGGATTGTGAGAAAAACAATTCAAAACCCACGTTTGACTGCACGATCCCTCCAGAAAGATCTGGCAGACACTGGAGTTGTGGTACACTATTCCACTATAAAGAGATACTTGTACAAATATGGTCTTCATGGAAGAGTCATCAGAAGAAAACCTCTTCTACGTCCTCACCACAAAAATCATCGTTTGAACTTTGCAAATGAACATATAGACAAGCCTGATGCATTTTGGAAACAAGTTCTGTGGACCGATGAGGTTAAAATTGAACTTTAGCCGGAATAAGCAAAGGTACGTTTGGAGAAGAAGGGGCACAGAATTTAATGAAAAGAACCTCTGTCCAACTGTTAAGCATGGGGTTGGATCAATCATGCTTTGGGGTTGTGTTGCAGCCAGTGGCACAGGGAACATCTCATGAGTAGAAGGAAAAATGGATTCAATAAAATTTCAGCAAATTTTGGATGGTAACTTGATGCCATCTGTGAAAAAGCTAAAGTTAAAGAGAGGATGGCTTCTACAAATGGATAATGATCCTAAACACACCTTGAAATCCACGGGGGATTACATCAAGAGGCGTAAACTGAAGGTTTTGCCATGGCCTTCACAATCTCCTGACCTCAACATAATTGAAAATCTATGGATAGACCTTAAAAGAGCAGTGCGTGACAGACAGCCCAGAAATCTCAAAGAACTGGAAGACTTTTGTAAGGAAGAATGGGCAAAGATACCCCAAACAAGAATTGAAAGACTTGGCTGGCTACAAAAAGCGTTTACAAGCTGTGATACTTGCCAAAGGGGGCACTACAAGATATTAACTCTGCAGGGTGCCCAAACTTTTGCAGACAACATTTTTTTGTTTTCTGTTATTTAGAAAGTGTAAATGATGGAAATAAAATCTAACTTTTGTTGACATGTTATAAGAATGTCTAATCTGTAATTTGATACCTTTTGGAGATTTTTCCATCTTTCCTTGGCTTCTTTATGCACATTAATACAAATTTTTAGCTGGGGTGCCCAAACTTTCGATCCCCACTGTATATGTAATGAATGTCTTTAATGCAGTGAAGTACCCTACACTAAACCAGAGGAGCAGGTGTCCTGTGCACATGATTGTCTCTTGTTTGCACCCGGATTCCTTTCTTTCACCAGTCTTCAATATATGCATGGCAGGAATTGCTTTAAAGTAAAAGCTTTACAAATACATATTCATATGGTACTACATTTCATAACTATTTGCAGGCCCTAAGGTTTCTTCTAAATAGGAGGAAAAATTGAGCACTCCACCAAAGGAATTGGAATGGGATAAAATATTGAAATGTAACCACAAAATGTCCAACTCTGCACTACATTAGGAAGTAATTATCAGATCCTGTCACAGTGGTATCGCTGCTCTACAATGGATCATTTTATACCAAACACATGATCAAGATGCCAAGTGACCACTGAAACGATGACCCAAATTTGGGGAACACGTCCATTAATTATTCCCTTCTGGGATAAAATGTCAATATATCATATGCTAATAGGTGACAGGATTCCAAACAGACCACAAATTACCTTTCTTTACATAATTGGCTCTTAAAACGGAGTTCATCTCAAAAGCGGAAGCGCTGCTCATTTGCCTACTCCCCCCTCTACTGCCATATTTGGCACCTTTTGAGGGGGGAGCAGATACCTGGTTTTGACAGGTACTTGCTCCCACATCCGGTTCAATTCGCCGCGGCGAAGTGAGCCAAAAATGCAACCCCTCCTTCCTCCCGCAGTCTCCTGGGAACCTTCATAGGTCCCAGAAGGCTGCTGGACCAATGAGAATGCGCAGCGGGACTTGTGCAAGCGAAGTGGGCACCCGACTGTGAAGCCGCAGGCTGTCACAGCCCGGTGCCCACAGTTGTGATGCCGGTGTCGGGGAGAGAAGAGGCAGAGAAGGGACTGCGCGGGTGAGTACATTGCTGGACCCTGGGACAGGTGTGTGTTTATTAAAAGTCAGCAGCTACAGTTTTTGTAGCTGCTGACTTAATAAACACAGAACTGACTGTAACTCCGCTTTAACAAATTTAAAACAGTATACTTTGCCTTAGTTTGGTTTCTGCTCACACTATTTGTAGATGTTGGTGTAAACTAGGTACTCCTCCCGCTGTCGGAATGGACTTGCAAGATGGATTCCACCTACCACCTGGAGAGGATGCTCTCCAGGTATAGAGGCACTTCTTATTCTTTTACATGTACAAGATCCATATAGGTTAATTTTAACCCCCTCATGACCAAAGGCAAAAAAAACCTTAAAGTGGAACTTGACTCTCTCAATCAACATGGACTATTTTTAATCCTTATGCTGCTAGCATTAGTAAATAGATTGGAAAGTACATCATATTTACTTGTTTTAAACTTTTTTTTTTAAACCTTTCTTCAGTTATTTCCTGGTTTCCTGCCTAGGCAAATAATGACATACATCCCAGCAGTCTTCAGGAGGGCAGGGAGGGTTCTCAGCTCAGCCAAAGCCTGAGTTAAGGACAAATGGATTCCATGAAGTAAATGCTATCTGAATCATCTGTCCCTACTCAAGATGGCTACTGCCAGAAATGCTAGCGGGTGTTCAATTTTTTTAACATTAACAATGAATTAAAGATCATTTTTGGTTTGTGGTGCTCAGATGCAGTGCAGTTCCACTTTAAGGTGTTAAAGTCTGTTTTTTTTGTTTTGTCTTTTTTTAAATTAAAATGCCAAACATGTTCTACTCACCTGCGCTGTGCTGGATCTATTCTCTCTCTTCCTCTTCACACAGGGAAGGGAGAGGACAGAAATAAAAATATATGTTTTACCTTGATGCAAGGAATGCATTAAAGTAAAAAATATTTTTAGGTTTAGTGTCACATGTTCAGATCCAATTTTGCAACTTTGATATGTGTTAATATAACTGTACATATCATTGCAATAACTTAGTGTAGACAAGTGAATTAAACTTTTTTTTTTTTTTTTTTTTTTTTAAGACAGACTGCCCTTTCATTCAGTGGTTAATATTAATGGATATCTTCTGATTTTGTTTTATGAAAAGAAAAAGATAAAAAAAAAAAAAATTTATCTTAGAAAAGGTTACTTCCAGCAAAACATTCACCAACAAGACAGCATCTCCCTTATAGGTTTAGAAAGATGAGCTTATCATCACTGACATGTCTATACTACATAGGAGAAGGCTGCTAACTGCTGACCAAAATCTATTGCATTCTTGTCAGGAATATCAGACAATCGGAGTGCAAAATCACTGACAATTTCTGCCTGTGTGTACCGTCTTTTAAATACACTGCTCAAAAAAAATGAAAGAAACACTTTGAAAACACATCAGATCTCAATGGGGAAAAATCACATGATGGAAATTAAATTTATCAACCTACAGAAGACTGAATTCAAAGACATCCCAAAAATCAAAGTGAAAAAATGATGCAGCAGGCTAGTCCATTTTGCTGAAATTTCATTGTAGCAACTCAAAATGGTACTCCGTTTGTATGGCCCCCACGTGCTTGTATGCATGTCTGACAACGTCGGGGCATGCTCCTAATGAGACAACGTATTTCCTCCCAGATCTGGGCCACGGCATCACTGAGCTCCTGGACAGTCTGAGGTGCAAACTGGTGGCGTCAGATGGACTGAAACATGATATCCCAGAGGTTTTCTATTGGATTTAGGTCAGCCGAGTGTGGAGGCCATGCAATGGTATCAATTCCTGCATACTCTCGCCACATGAGGTTGGGCATTGTCATGCACCAGGACCAACCCAGAAACCACTGCACCAGTGGGTCTGACAATGGGTCCAAGGACTTCATCCCGATACCTAATGGCAGTCAGGGTGCCATTGTCTAGCCTGTAGAGGTCTGTGCGTCCCTCCATGGATATGCATCCCCAGACCATCACTGACCCACCACCAAAATGGTCATGCTGAACGATGTTACAGGCAGCATAACGTTCTCCAAGGCTTCTCCAGACCCTTTCACATCTGTCTCATGCTCAGGGTGAACCTGCTGTCATCTGTGAAAAGCACAGGGTGCCAGTGGTAGACCTGCCATTCAATAGCAAATGCCAATCGAGCTCTAAGGTGCCGGGCAGTGAGAACAGGGCCCACTAGAGGACATCGGGGCCTCAGGCTAGCCTCATGAAGTCTGTTTCTGATTGTTTGGTCAGAGACATTCACACCAGTGGCCTGCTGGAGATCATTTTGTAGGGCTCTGGCAGTGCTCATCCTGTTCCTCCTTGCACAAAGAAGCAGATACCGGTCCTGCTGATGGCTTAAGGACCTTCTATGGCCCTGTCCCACTCTCGTAGAGTAATTGCCTGTCTCTTGAAATCTCCTCCATGCTCTTGAGACTGTGCTGGGAGATACAGCAAACCTTCTGGCAATGGCACGTATTGATGTGCTCTCCTGGAGGAGTTGGACTGCCTGTGCAACCTCTGTAGGGTCCAGGTATCGCCTCATTCTACCAGTAGTGACACTGAAAAACTGGTGAGAAACAGTCAGAAAAGATGAGTAGGGAAAAAAATGTCAGTGGCCTCCACCTGTAAAACCATTACGGTGTTGGGGGACATCTCATTGTTGCCCATCTAGTGCACCTGTTGTAAATTTCAATAACACCAAAGCAGCTGAAACTGAGTAACAACCCAACTGCTACTAAACTGACCAGATCAATATCCCAGGAGTTTGACTTGATGCTATACTCTGATTGAAAAGTGTTACTTTAATTTTTTTGAGCAGTGTATATGAAATATACCCAACATCTCTAGAAGTTTTTTTTAGCCCACTTCAATATTGCAGTATTTCATTTACTGAGCTCCTGCTGTTGGGTACAAATGGCATGGTCAGTCTACATATGAAACAACAGATTCTCTGAAACTTCTCAAATTCCTACATGAAGGTAAAGCGTTACTAAACCCACAACAGTAAAATCAGTCTGCATATGCAGTAAAGCATGCTTGTTATACTCACTGTAAAGCCTAAGAGGTTAATCCTCTGCATTGTGTAAAAGGGATGTTTGTCTTCTCTGATCCTCCCCCCTTCTTCTACTGTCCTCAATCCATCTTCTGATAAAACAGAGCCTTGGGAACAAGCTGCACATGCTCAGTTTGGGGTATAATGCTACAGTATTTTTTTTCTTGGGAGAGTGCATGTGACAACCACAGGACCAATCACCACTGTCCAGAGGGTCAGAGGTCATTTAGCCTTATAGGACAATCAGGGGAGAATGAAAACTAAAAGCTTTAACCAGTGCTCAGCTGGACACTGATAGAAGTCATAGGACTGCCATATACTGCTGATGAGAAAAGGTATTTAGCAATTTATATTTACTAAAATAATTGCATTGCCATGTTCTGTGTAACGTGGGAGACCAGATATAGTGAATGCAGGGTCCTGGGTTTAGTGACACTTTAAGATACCATACATAATGCAGGCTGAAAAACAGAATCATAAACGTTCAAGGAGCCAGACACAATGTGCTTTAAGTACATGGATGGCTGCTACACTGGGCTGATTATCTTCTGCTTTCCTTTTCATATGGTTACCATCAATCTGAATGATATACTATCTATTTCACAAATAAAAATACTGTCAATAAGAACATATAACGAACTGTTAGCACACTACACAATCTTTGAAATACTTGCCTGGTGGCGGCACTGTGATCGGTATTCCTAGAAAAAGAAGGTAAATCTTAGCGTCTGTTTTTTTTAACTTATATAAAAACAATTTTGCTAGATTCAAGTTTTAATTTAAAAATGATTTCCCCTGAAAATCAGGTGATTGACAATATTTATTAATAGCCAGCTAATCTAAAAAAATTTTTTTTTTTGTTACACAGGATTCTAAGTGGAACTCTATCTGTTTCTGCCTCATAATGCAAGCAAACAAACGGTACATAGATTTAAAGTGCACCTATACATAAATAGTGGCAAATCCTTTATAAAAACTTAGTCATAACATTGACATTATAGTAGCATTAAGTACATACTTACCTCTGCACCCTTAGATGTAATGGACCCTGCACCCTTAGATGTAATGGGACACACTATGTCTGTTGTAAGGTAAACTACTGCACAAGAGATGAAAGGCAAACATGCTGCAATAGGGGGAGAGGATGTGCTGTCTCACAGATATATTCCTTACCTTCCTGAGCTTTTGGCAAGAGATAAGAAGCCAGTCTTGAGTTGATGAATGTGAAATGTGAGGGTGGGGAATGGTAGTCTGATGCTAAAAAGCCAAATAAGTGTTCACAGATCTAGTAGAGTATGCCTTGATAGAATTGGATCACTCTACTAGGGAATCAGTCATTCTGAAAGGTACAGTGGAGGGAAAGACTCTTACAAGCCTTCTTGCAGCATGGACCACATTAAAGCAATGGAGGGGAATCTCCTTTTGATAGCTGAAGCAAGAGAGAGGGAATGTTGAATGGGTGAAAGGGAGGTAAAAGGACTAAACTACAATAGGTGGGAAGGAAGCTCTGGTCCTCAGCAACACCTTGTCTGTTCTAAACCAGAAAAGATTCTACGCAGAAGTGATAGCTATGAGGAAGACCACCTTGTGAGAATACGGAGGTGAATGACAAGATAGCAATAGCAGAACAGCTGACCCTTAATGGTGCAGAGGGCCAAATGCTGGTCTAGACCCAGCTTTAGCAGGAAGATGATCTGTCCCCACAGGGAATCTCCCAGGATGGAAGCCCCTGAGACTCACACTAGGTGATGTATGCCTTTTATGTATGAAGATAAACCCTGCGAGAAGCAGACTTCCTAGTTTTTATCATCATTGAAATCTTAGATTTAGAGATGCCCCCATCACTCAGAAACTGGGTTTCAACAGTAATGTAGTTTAAGTCACTTTCAAGTGTATGGTAAATCAGTCCTTGAGACAGAAGGCCTGGACAATCTGGAAGAGCCCACAGAGCGTCCGTCAGAAGCTGGAGTGCCTCATCTGACTGATCCAATGAGGATCACCAGGAACGCCTTCCATCTTGATCCTGCAAAGCAGACGAGGAAGACATTTCAGAGAAGGGATAGCATAGCACATAGTGTACAGATTCCAGACAGAATCTGCTTCTCCTCCCTGATGGGATGCCACTGCTGTGGCATTATTCAACTGAACCAGGATAGGATGACCCTCCAAGCAGGATGGTCAAATGCTGCAAGGAAAGCTAAATTGTTCGATACACTAGGATGTTAATCAGATTCCTCTGATGTCCATGTCCCCAAGACTCCTCCTCAGCCCAAAAATCTGTCAACCATTAGAAGGCTCTTCCAAAAGATGGGAAGGAATGATTTTCTCAATTCCAGGACCATATTAAGAAGTCACTAGACCAAGGATAACCTGGTCCTCAGTACCAAACAAACCAGTCTGTCCAGGGACTGGACAGAGTTGTCCCACAACAAAATATTACATTGTACAGTCCTGGAGTGAAAATGGGTAAATGGGGAGTGTCTAGAAAGAGACTACCATTAGGCCAAGAACTTTCACACAAACACAGGGAGTCAAACGACTCCTGGAAGGAATAGCACGAGTCTGAGAGCTGGGCAGAAAAACTCTGGCCTCAGCTGTGTCTAGGACTAGATCCAGGTACTACAAGCGATGGGTTGATTTCAGCATCAAATTTTGAAGGTTCAGGAACCATCTGAACCGCTGTAATGTCTGGGACAGTCGAGGCCACATTATCCATCAGATCTTGTACTGACTGTTCACTCAGCAGGAAAGCCAAGAATCCCACAGGGTAGTACTTGAGCCAGCACCTTGTGAACACCCAAGGTGCAGAAGAGAAGCAGAATGGAAGGGCCATAAACAAAGTGCAGGGGACGCAAAGGAAATGCTGGTGCACTGAAAATATGGGAATATGAAGGTAGGCGTTATTTATATTCACAAAAGTCCGGAAGTCTCCCTGGTAAAGGGAGGCTATGACAGACAGATCCCAAGCAGAATTTATGAACTTAACTGAAGACATTCAGTGCTTTGAAATCCAAGGTGGGACAGAATTCTCCTTTGAGTTTGGGAACCGTGACCAGGTTACACAAATTAGCGTTAAAACCTGTGAAACAAGATAGCAGCCCCTGGAAAACAAAGAGTTTGCAAAGGTTAATAGACTCCACTCCCATTTCGGAAAGTGGGGCACACCTTCATGCCAAGAAAACAGTCTGAGGGTTTCACAGACTGAGATCCAGGCTTTGTGGATGGACTGGATTTGACTTTTGTTAACCTCCAGTGAAGGATGATCATTCCCAGGCTGCCTTAGGCTTCTTTGGCTGAGGAAGATGGGTGCTTTTGCCACCAGCAGTGTAATTAATAATAGTATACAGAAGAGAACCAAAGAGCCTTTGTCCTTTGAAGACCATGGAGAGAAAGAATTTCCTAGATGCGTATTCTGCAGTTCAAACACTTTAACCAAAGTATTCTACACATGTGTACTGATAGAAACCCATGCAGGAGATGAGATCGGTAACTTCCAATAGCCCATCAGAAGTGTAGCTTAAAGTTACAATAATTTGTTTCAAATGTTCTATGATCAAGAGACCAACTGCAGTAGTGACCAGATCCCTTTTAATAGAAATTAACTAGTCAGCCAGAGTTTGATAAAGCAAATAGGGAAAACAGGGTGAAGAGCAGAATGTGCCAGTGAACATTGCTCTATAGTGGAATTCCAACCACATATCAGTTGGGTCTTTAAAGACAGACTCCACCAGAAAGGTGGTCAATTCATTAAAGCAAAACACTGACAGATCCAGAGTGGGGAATTTAATGTCCTCTTCAAATGGATACAAAGATAATAAGTGCTTAAGGAGAGCAAACCTCTTGTTAAGGTGTTTCCAATCTCCATAGAGATAGACTTGGAACAGCGAGGGAACCAGAAAAGTCTAGGTAATCTTAGGGTCTCTAAATGACCCCAGACAAACTAAAAGATCAACCTGGTGCTTCTAACACCACTGTTCCTAGAGTGATGAATGTAGGAACTGAAACACTCTTAATTTGGGATTAATGGCAGAAGACCGGCAGGCAGGCTCATCCTGCAAAGACTGGAGTGACTTAGAATCAGAGAGTCAACAACAGATGGCTCAGAGGCTGTGGGCAGATCAGAGTCTGCCGGGGAAGGTCCTGGTTCACACTCGTAGCCTCTGCATTATGAGTCTGTAAATAACCGTGTAATTTGGGCCAGAAAGTAATGCAAGACTGCAGTAAAAACCTGTTGTGAAAGGGCAGAAGAGCCAGCCACACCCAGTTCCATGGAGTTCTATGTGGCTCTTTGCAATATAAGAGCAGCAATGGGAATTGCTTTCTCTGAATTTTGGGAGTGAGGCGCATGTGTGACACTTGGTCCTGGGGTCAACTCAGTCCCCCAGCATTAACCCCCCTCTACCACAGGAACTGTCCAAAAGCATGAACTTTAAAGGTGCCAAAAGGTCTGTGCAAATAAGGTAGCTTCCAATGCTTAGCTGTTGGGCCTATTCTTAAGGTTAGTTCTCAGAGAGGATAAGCACAGAGACAATTCCAATAGCTCTGGAACTTGAAAGTTCTGTGGCTTGTTACTAGAATGGGGGGGTCTGGAAAGCGTCTTACATGGAACCCTGTGTCTGAAGGTCACTTCCAGGCTATTCCCACAATGTTCAGTCCAGCCGAACTGGATAGCTGCAAAGAGAGGAAATTTGTAACTGAAGAAAAATGCTAGCAAAAAATAGGTAGTCTTAACAGCAGTGCTAACAAGATCCTCCTAGGACACTAGCATGCTAGTATAGTAGTATGAGGGGTTATCCCAGGCTGGCCGACAATTTTTTTTTTTTTTTTAACCAGTGTATAGTCCCTCCTGTAGACAGCAGCATAACCAGAAAAGGTTTAAAGTGGTTGTAAAGGCTGAAGGTTTTCTTGTACCTTCATAAATTCCATGTATGAAGGTATATAACCTTCAGTGTGCCGTTCCCCCCAGGCCTGGTTCACACCAATACAGTTTGCTTTTGATCTGTTTTTGCGATGCTTTTTGCTTTGCATTTTTACACACGCAATTCAATTGCTTTTTTTGTTAAAGGGGAAATGTATTTTTGCTGGGCAGAATAAAAACGCGGCAAAAATGCACTACATGCATTTCAGCAGCATCTACTGTACATTGAACTCTATTGTAACAAAAATGCTTTCTGCATTTAAAAAGTCCCTGACTCTTTCTGAAAACGCAGCTGCTCAAAAAGGCATCGATGTGAACGTGTCCCGTAGGAAACCACGTTAAATAGAATGTAGTGCAGTTCTGTAAAAAGCACTAAGAAACGCAGTGGTATGAACCAGGTCTAATACTTACCAAAGTCCAATCTTGATCCAGCGATGAGCAGCGGCTCTCCCAAGTCTCTCCCTCCTCACTGGTTGAGACACAGCAGTAGAAGCCATTGGCTCCAGCTGCTGTCTATCACAACCAGTGAGCAGGGGCAGGACCCAAGCCATGCTGTGTGTTTTATGGACACACAGAATGCCCCAGAGCAAGCAGCTTGCTCTAAGGGCACTCAGCAGGTGGGAGGAGCCAGGGGTGTTTGCAGGGGACCCCAAAAGAGGAGGATCTGGGTTGCTCTGTGCAAAACCATTGCACAGAGCAGGTGAAATATGACAGGTTTGTTATTTATAAAAAAAAAAACAAACAAAAAACTGAACCTTTAGAAATACTTTAAGATTTCATGCGTCCATCAAAGACACAGAAAAGTAATAAATGCAATTCATGGCATGCTTTTTGTAGCTCTATTACACTATACCATAGCGATTGTTGGTTGAATGTACAGAAGTCATCCAAATCAAATAATGATCATATTTTATCTACAGATCCCTCAAGAGCAGCTTTTGTACTAAAGTTGATACAATTTTCACGTCAGAAAGCCTCCAAAAAATCTTTACTGCAAAAAGGATTTAAAATCTTCATGGGTTGCTTATGTATTTTGTACAGCTAAATTCTTAAATATTGAACAGCAAGATTAAATGAATTTTATGGGGAATTTTTATAAAGCAATGAATCCAACATTCACCAAAAGCATCACTTTAAGTAAATCTTCATGGAGCAGGAGTTTTAAATGACAGTGACTGATTCACCACATAGACCTTTCACTGCTATATAAATATGCCCCAAAAAATATGTCCAGCTAAATCAGAGACCCTGTCCAGGTTTTACTGATATCAGGTTCCTACTACCATTTTAAATGTTATTATAAATCATCATTATAGGTGCGCTTTAACTGATGAAATAAAACCGTTGTTAGCTTTCATAAAAAAAGCAGAATTCAGAGCGATATCCAATTTCCAGTGTTTACTCATGCACATTGCAATAACATATCATGAAGTGAGATGAAAGATCAGGTTAGATCAGGAATAGTGTAAAATCAAAATATTAACATCTTCCAAGCAGCATGAGTTTACAAGACTTTTGAGTCACTTTTCCATGAGCTTAAAACAAATGATTGAAGAACTCTATGGTCACTTATAAATTGAAGTCTCCAAGACACAGTGGAAATGTGCCATACACTGTTCAGAAACTCTACCTGTCCTATGTAGGTCCTCTAAATGATAAAAGTCTGGCAATAAGGCAAAGACACATTACAGCTCAATGTTCAGTTTGACATATTTTCATCAAACTGAACTGATGTTGCTCAATATGCAAACTCCAAAAGTTATCAAAACAAGGCAGGCAATGAGGGATTTAAAAGGATCAGCAAACCTAAAGTACAAGCTAGGTTCATAAACAGCTATAAAAACAATCCTTGCACTCATATAAAAAGTTAATATTTATAGAAAGCAGGTTTTTACCAAAACTAAATAAGATTCTGGGAAAATAAATTGAACTACACACACTACCATCCTATTTACTATTTTTGTTAAGGGCACCTTCCTTTTCTCTAATATGGCTGAAAAAGTCACCGAGAGCTTCACATAAAATGTTATGCCTCAAGTTCTGGTACATTTACATGTTTTTTCTTTGAAAAGTAAAGCTGTAGGTGCTTTTTGTTGGTATACATTTCCTTATACAATTTATGTTTAGTGCCAGTACTTTGGAAATAATTTGGAAATATTCACCATAAGCAATAGCAAATACAGCATCTATAAGCTAGCCCACTCCCTGGACACCAACAGACTAAAATGTGTCTTTTTAGATGTTCACAAACAAAGAGAAACATGAGTTACCAACATTCCTGGTGTTGAATACAACACAGTCACATTTATACTTTTGAAACCGTCGCTGACCGTGGAACATCTCAGCAAGCAAATATTAGACCATCAAAGTCACAATGGTCATACACAAGTATTATACATTTCAGCCTCACTGTTCTAAAGAAGACTCAACAGAGGATGAAACAGCTTCCTAAACCTAGTGCAGTAGCTGGTATGGGTAGCTGTGGGCTTGTGTTTTTGTAAACGACCGGGCTGCTCTCCAGAGTAGTCATTCACAGCACAAGCTGCCAACATTTACAACCTTAAATATAATAGCATGCTGTCAACAGGCAATTTGGTTTGTAATCAGCATTTGAGTGCTCTTCTTTCCAGGCTGCTGCTGGAGGGGCTTGGAGATAGCTATGAGAACTTTTTCCTTATGACACCTACCATTCTTTTTCTGAAACCCTACCCCATTCTGTGGTTCCTCTGTAAGCCCTGCATGTGTGGATTCTGGACCCTTCCACAACTCCTGGACTAAACTTCTTTGATGGAGACATCCCACTGCACCCAAATGTCCAACCGATGTTCCTGTCTAGTTTGATGATTTTCAGTTGGTGTATATATGATCAGCATAAATAAAATATCTCCTGAAGAAGCGAACGGTGCTTTTTGAAACGCATCAAGATTTGTGGCATTG
This sequence comes from Staurois parvus, assembly GCF_062004578.1. Classification (NCBI taxonomy): domain Eukaryota; kingdom Metazoa; phylum Chordata; class Amphibia; order Anura; family Ranidae; genus Staurois; species Staurois parvus. The sequence continues at coordinate 1,523,582 of NW_028317867.1, read as the reverse complement.
CTGATCATCCCTGCCTTGCTTTTAATGTTGCTATATAGCACTTGTGTATATGAATTTCTGAAAAACATACTTCTGCAACATTTTAATGGTTTTGTATACTAACATTAATGTTCAATACTTATAGTCTGCTTTTGAATAAAAATTGGAAGATATTTTATACAGTCGAGGCACTGGGCTTTACTATTAAAATGGCAGAACTGCAGATTTTGCCTTCTCATTTGGCAGCTTTCAGAGGAAGAAGGGGCTGGGATTGTACAAGCTGTATGCACACTGTAGAGCAAGGGTTCATTGTTGTAGCTCCTCCACAGGAATGCCCATGATTTGGGCTTCAGCATGGAGCAGAGCCACATACTTCATAGACAGGAAAAATAATATTTTTTTATTTGAAAATGCCTGCACAAATTGGAAATGGCCCAAGAAAGATATGCACTGGGTCCCGTCGGGGGTTTAAAAAGCATATTCATCTTTTGTTGAGAGTTCTTTAAGCTGGCAAAAGTCAGATATAAAAATATATGCTATCTTCAAATTTTTACCAACAGAAAATTCTATCCAGGTAGATCTTGTATGTCGAAAGTGTCCCAAACATAACTCAAAAGGAAACCATGACTACTCAATGACATCCAAACTATTGCCCAACCAAAACATTTTATGTAGGTCTCAAACAATACTATTATCCATGCATGGGTAATGGTAAATGAAACCTTAGAAAGTAGCAGCTGGTATCTAGCAAGATTTCAGCAATGAGTAGTCAATACCTTAGTGAAAGCACAAAAACATGCTAGCAACCTGGCAGAGCAAAAATGGCCTTTATTATGCATTTTCAGACCCAAATATATATAATTCAGAAATAGAAATTAATAACTCCGTATTTTAAACCACAAGCAAAAAACAATAGCCTTCACTGTACTGTCAACACATAAGTATGAAAAAATAATTTAGGAAAGAAAAATAACTTAGCAGGTAAACTGATGATACTTGGAATCTTGATTCATTTGGCTTACACAACACACACACTCACTCACAAGTCAACAACACAATCACTATGCATCACCCTTATCTGTATGATCGACAGCCATTTCTATTCCCATGTCAAATCAAGATAACTCTATAAATTCATTAGTATTAGCAAAATCCACTATACCATATCTAGATGGTTTTTGCATGGAGAAAGATAGCTGCAATCCAGATCCTAGAAGAAGGGGAAATAATGGCATGATTTACATAGTCACTTGGTACCCATCATTACATAATTGCTGGCAAGATAACATTGACGGCTGCAAGTAGCCTGGAATAAAAGCACATTCCAGACTCTGGGGCAGGAATTGGTTCCTGGGATACTCAGTGGATGCTCTGATAATAGGCAAAAGGATGACTAAGTTATTAAAATACCATTAAGTTCTAGTACAGATGCCACATCTGCATCCATTTTTAAAACAATCACACAATTAGAGAGGCGATGCAGCTTGGGAACGGTTTGCTTCTATTAATGCTTTAATCAGAGCAATGCTCAACAAAACCACACATTACAAAGTTAGACATGTTCCTGCCAGCACAGCAAAATGCATACAATGTTTATACTACTCATATTAAGAAAGCCCAGATGTTAGAGGCTTGGGTGACCCAAAAACAGCTGCATGGCAAGGAAGGTGTTAAATGGAAACCCTAGGTCACCTTGCTGGGACGAATCAAGGAGAATTTCTCTTGCAATGAGCTTCAGAAGGAAGAAAATACAGTCAATGATGCAGACTTCAAAGCAGCTTCTGCTTTCCAAAGAACTTCCACAGGATGTTTTATATTTGCAATTCTTGATTTTTGGCGAAGTCTTCTAGCTAATATGCAGTACAACTGTGCCTTCCTCCCCCCACCCCAACTGAACAGGGGAGGTATGGCACAGTGCTATTTTTGTAACGGCTTTGAAGATAAAGCCATGGCTGCGGCACAAATAAAACAGGGCCCATAGGGAGCCAAAGCCTCAGGCCTGCATGGTTTGTTACAGATGTACAGCAGTACTGTACTGATTTATATGAATAGTAGAATGTCAGAAACCTGCTCTTACTCTTACATGGGGGTCTGTAGATCATGAGGTGCTGACACAAGTAGGAACATAAAGGAGTTTCTTCTGAATGCAATCATGTTTCAGAACAATCAAAGGGATGCTATACACAGCAAAATTTCAAATGGACATTCACCACAAATATGGCAGCCAGTGATATCTGCAGCACAGGTTAGCAAATGAACATAGGAATCAAAGATGTGCCAGGTAATATGAGCCGCCTGTACTATAGTTGTTATACAGTATCTGTTCATAATCAAATATACTAGCAAAGCAACTGTAAAGTAATGTGGAAAGATTAAGCTGCATGGGGTACAAGTAAAGATTAAGGGTAATGGGGGGTACAAGACTTTTCTGAAAATTGCTTAGCCAAAATTACATTTTAAATAATGACTAGCACAGTAGCTCTGGAAGGGCTGGTTTGAGCAATCCAGTCCTAATCCAGGTGAGGTAAAAGTATTTTGCATGCCTCTGCAAACCCCAAAAATATCCTTACAAAAAGGCATGTTTCCTATCAGGAGCAGACTAATCATTGTTTAACCTTAAAATTCCATCAATCCTGCTAGTTACTGACCAAAAAGTAGCCCTTCTATGAGCATTATGCTTTCAAGATGATAAAACCAGATAGAACATTCAGTTTACTTAGTAGTGCAGTATCCAGAGCAAACAACTTTACATTTTTTGAGGTTTAACAAAGACTATTTCTCTTTGGTTCTTATAGGCTAATGTACTTTAATTACTCTTTGCATTACCAAAGAAGCCTGAAAGTTCCCTTACAGGATTGGCCAGGCAACTAGGAATTTCATGATGTTTTTAGATAGATTCCACATGTAATATAAAGATAGTTGGGGGTTTGAAAGATAACCAAAAAACATGATTAAAACACTTTGATGTGCATTAGAGGCATACATGTCGATCTTACCTGGTGGAGGGATTAGTGGAGGGGCAGTGCTGACATTTGGGGGAGGTGGGAATAATGGAGGTGGTGGGAGATGAGTGGGAGGAGCACCAGGAGGGAAAAATGGTGGAGGCGGCTTAATGAAATTATCCACTTCTGAAGGAGACTGCTCTGTAACTACCTGCAATGTAAAAAAAAAAAAAAGTTAGAACTATGAATGATGATGAATAAAAAAACAAAAACAAAAAAAAAAAAAGACAAAATATCTAAATGCAATAGAAAGAACATTGTCTCTTTATCTAGTGCCTTTGTAGTGCAAAAAGTAACTCTTTCTACCAACTGATACTACCTTCCATCTACTGGCCTTCCATCTACAAGGTCACAAAGCTAAATGCTCTGCATTGCAATCACCACAGCACTGTAACCCTATGCAGGCATAGAAACCACAGCACTGGGTTGTTACCACAGTCGAGCAGGAGGGTTTTCAGTAACCCTTTTCCTAACTTATGAGGCACCCAACACTGATCTGATTACACGCTTACAAGTGTATTGATAAGCATGTCACCATGGGCAGGAGGAACCATAGTGGCTGGGGGAAAAGAGTGTGTGTGTGTGCGAGAGTGTGTGTGTGAGGGTGTGTGTGTGAGTGTGAGTGTGTGTGTGTGTTGTAGTCAGGGTGATACATGCTATTCCACATACCCCCACTATAGCATGAACTGCCAAACTGTTTTGTACTACACTATTTACTTCAAGACTTTTGTTATTTTGTTGACCCCCTGACAATGTTGCTTTCAGACTACAAATCCTTCTTAACCGCCTCCTGCCCGCGATATAGTCCAATGACGGGCGCAAGGTGGCTCTCTCGTTTTGGGAGGACGTCATATGATGTCCTCCCATTCTCGCCGCACATGCACAGCTCCGGGAGCGCGCTATTGTTATCGTTTTGTCACATGTTCTGTCCCCCTTTGTAATGTACAGCGCTGAGCGAACTATTGGCGCTTTTTAAATACTGAATAATAATAATATGGGTACAGTGTTGCATGACCACGCAATTGTCATTCAAAGTGTGACAGCGCTGAAAGCTGGAAATTGGCCTGGGCAAGAAGGGGGTATAAGTGCCCTGTAGGCTAGTGGTTAAAGCAGGTCAACATTAAATGGTCCCCACTAGGCCAGAAAAACTGCCGGTATGATGTGATCCAACCAAAAAAGCATATATGTTTTTAAAGGCTTACCCCTGCTTCATGCCAATGCTTTTAGTGCTTTTTGCAGAAACACACTACAGTCCATTTAACATTGTTTCCTAAGGGACATGTTCACATCTATGCTTTTTGAGCTGCTACGTTTTTGGAAAGGGTCAGGGGACTTTTTTTAAACGCAAAAAGCAGCATTTTTGCTACAATTGAGTTCAATGGAGAAGCTGCTGAAATGCATTTTTACTGCGTTTTGCATTTTTTACTTCTGCCCAGTAAAAAAAAAACATTACCACTTTAACAAAAAAAATGTGGTAAAAAAAAGCGGCAAAAAACGTGTGAGTAAAAAACGCAAAGAACAATGTAAAAAGCATTATAAAACAGATCAAAAGCAAACAGCATAGGTGTGAACCAAGCCCAAATTCGGAACTTTCTGAACGTCACACGTTACACCCGTATTTAGGAAGTGACATGTTCAGCATCCACCCTTTCCTCCCCGCTTTCCCTGAGACAGTTGGCAGGGGACCTTCTCCCAGCACCTGCTGTCACAATTTGAAACCCGTGTGGCCTTGTGATTTATTTAATGAGTTCTGTGAATGAATGAACTTAAATCTCCTAGATTGTAAGCTCGAAAGAGCAGGGCCCACGATCCCCTTATGTTTTGCATTGTATTGTATTGTTATTGTTCTGTCCCCCATTGTAATGTACAGCGCTGAGCGAACTATTGGCGCTTTATAAATACTGTATAATAATAATAACTACAGTCAGCCATTGCGGCTGACAGCTTGCAGTTCTCAATGAACTAAGAGGGCACTGGTGAGAGCTCTTGTAGTTCATTGATCATCCTGCTCTCAGGTAACAGCCTGCTTGTACGGGAAGGCAACTATCCCAGGAGTCTGCAGGTGCCTGACATTGCAATGCTTTACAGGCTCCTTTGAAAAAATACATGCACGTTTTTCAACCTGCATTTTCTTTTTTTTTTTTTTTAAAGTGAAATTATCCGTCAAGGGAATTTCTTTATATTATTTTGTACAGGGGTGTCGAAATTTTTTTTAGAAACTACTATTCCAGCAGAGTAAATTGGGTTCCCAATCTATTTGTCCTGATAAAAAAACATAATTTTTAAAGCATAGACCCTAGAGAATAAATTGGTGGGTGTTGCAATTTTTTATGTCTCACAGCATTTTCGCAGCAGTTTTTCAAGCGCAATTTTTTTGGGAAAAAAAATACTTTATTTTAATGCAAACAATACATAAACCCAATTTTTTTGTAAGGTATAAAAGATGATGTTATGCCAAGTAAATAAACATGTCACACTTTAAAATTGTGCACCCCCAAGCAACAGCAACAAACAACATAAATTTTACTACCCATAGGCGATGCTTTAAAAGCCTTTACAGATTACCACTTTAGATATACACAGGAGGTCTAGTTCTAGAATTACTTCCCATGATCTGTCATTAGCGATGATACTTTCACATGTGTGGGACGATCGCTGTCTGCATGCATGTGGGACCGAAGCATTCCTGGTGACGGAGATGCTTAAACTATTTAATTATGCTTTAATTATTTGTATTTTTACACTGTTGCACTTTTATTGCTGCCACAAGGAATGTAAACATCCCTTGTGAAAGCAATAGGCAGTGAAGGGTACTCTTATGTAGAGATCTGGGGTCAAAAAGACCTCAGATCCCTCCTCTGCCCTTAAAAGCATTTGATCACACCAAGATCAGTGTGATCAAATGCTTTTCATTTGAAAAAAAAAAGGTGGTGTTACATCCAGGGAAACAGGAAGTGAATTATGCTCATCGCTTCCTGTTTCCTATATCATAGAGGTGGACAGAGCAGTACTGGTCTCAGTCCGCCTCTATGATCAGCCGGAGGAAGCGCCTGCTGGTTGATTGGGTGTCGTCAAGATGCGACAGGCGGCGGAAGGCACATGTCCTGGTGTTGGGTGATAGGAACTGCACATCCCTGTTTGCAGCAGATAAATATTAAAATGACTACTCAGTTTTATTAACCAATATAAATTTTTGAAGATTTTGCAAATTCATTTTACATATAAAAAGGCAAACAAAGGTTTCTTATAAAACCATTCAATGTTTAAACAAATATGAACACACTTATGTTTCACAATTTAAACATTTGCCATTACTCTGCCAACAAAATTTGCCTTGTCATTTGAATATCAGAAATGAGAAAACAAAGATCCTTTTGCTCATAATGCTGAATGTGCTGCGATCACACAAAGAAAAGAGGCCGCTTCATTTGTAAGTTATGAGCACACCATGGAAAGCCGCCAAAGGAAACACTTCCCCCAGTATCGAAATTCACAAGAGCAAGCAGTTCCCTCTCATTTTAAGGTTAATTGTACCACACTTGCAAAAGGAAATTCTCATATATCAGAGAGCACTTGCAAATCAAGAACATTATTTCCTTCCCTTTGCTTTCTCTGCTTTCTTTCTTTAGAATTTTTTGAACAGGTAACAGACTACTGACTGAGTAACCCATAAAAATTATAGAATAAAACGCACAAGTAAAATTATATTTGATATGATAGCATAACTGATTGTGAGTTTCATGTATAAAGCAAATAAAGCACAAAAGGCCAAGAATAGGCGGTAACTGGCGCTTTTTTTTTTTAGAAATTAATTAACAAGGCCTAACCAAATATTAAGAAAAATATAATTTAATAAATAACAATTTAGCCTACCTTAAAAGTAAAGTGTCAGTCAGTAGAGCAGTGGACAGTGTCAGTAGGGCAATGGATGGTGTCAGTAGGTGAGAGGGCGGTGTCCAGCGGAGCAGTGAACGGTGTCCGTAGAACAGTGGATGGTGTCAGTAGGGTAGTAATGACGTCAGTTTTAAATATTTTTTTTAATTTATTATTTTTTACAAAAGTTTCTTTAGCAGCCCTGTTGGGGCTTTACTAACACTGGTGCAAGCAGGATCTGGTGCAGCTATGCATGGTAGCCAATCAGCTCCTAACTTCAGCTTGTTCAATTAAGCTTTTGATAAAAACCTGGAAGATAGATTTTGCACTCTCCAGTTTGAGTGACTGGTATCGATCGCGTTCATTCAGAAAATGGCATTTAACGGACCCTTCCGCTGCTCTCCATCCTGAAACATTACCCGCAGCAGCCAGCTGGAGAGAAGAGCTGGCAGCGCTGCTGCTGGACCAGGGGAGCACAAGGGGGACCGAGCAGCAGAAAGAAGGGGAACTTGGACAGGAGGGGCGGCATTCATTAGAACCAATCCTGCAGCAACTGAATGCTAGTTGGAGGGAGAGGAGGAGAAGCCGGTTTCATCTGCTGCAGGATCAGTTCCAGGAAATGACACCGCCTCTCCCGTTCAGGTTCCTGGGGTCAGCAAGAAAGAATCTCCATCTGTCACCTGCCCACAATCAACAGGTTGCCAACCCCTGGACTAGACTAGTCTCAAGCCACACATTTCAGTCAAGAAACATTTGGTACTTTTAAATTTCAAACAGGACCAGTCTTAGTCATCTGATACACAATACTGCACAATGCACAGCATTCTGAGTTCAGCACAATTCTTCCACTTGGGACAGAGGGCTGTAAAGCTGAGAGAATGTATGGAAATTATCCCTGTGATATCTGCAGGATATCAACACATGAAAAAAAAAAAAAAAAAACCCACAACTGAACACTTTCATTATCTACAGTTTAGCCACTTCCAGTCCGGACACTTTTACCCCCTTCCTGACCGGGGCAATTTTCAGCGCTATCACACTTTGAATGACAATTGCGCGGTCATGCAACACTATACCCATATGAATTTTTTACCATTTTTTTGAGACAGATAAAAACTTTATTTTGGTGGTATTTATTCACCGCTGGGGTTTTTATTTTTTTTGTTATGTAAATGAAAATGTCCAAAAATTTTGAAAAAAAAAAAGTGTTTTTCTTATAAAATTTTGCAAATAAATAATATTTCATCATAAATCTTGGCCAAAATGTATTCCGTTATCTTTTTAGTAAAAAAAAATAAATAAAATAAGCCAAATTAGTTTATAACCAAAAATTATAAATTTTAAACTTTTTTACATTTTTATTTTTTTTTTATTTTATTATTATTTTTTTTTTACATACGGTCACCCTAGCAGTACAGTGTCACCATGGTGACACTGTAGTACTTTTGGGGGGTGATGAAGATTTTTTTTTTTTTTACACCGATTGCTTTTACACCCATATAGGATGGGTTTCTGTCTGCATTCTTGCAGCCATTGAGAAGTACTGAGTGAGCTGTGATTGGTCACAGCTTGTCACATGGTACAAGGCTGTTGTGAATAGCCTTGTACCATGTGACCTCTGTGATCATTCACAGATTTCACATGTAGTAAGCAATGATGTCACGGGTGACATCGGTCGCCCGTCCGACGATCGGTGTTTCACTGTGTCCAAAGGACACAGTGGGCACCGGATCGCGGTGCTGCGCGCTCCTCGGTAGCGCACGCAAGCAGGGTGCGGGGAGGCCGTTTATAAACAGCCACCCGACCCTGCAGTTCCACTGTCTGGCCGTTTATATACAACGGCCGGTCGGGAAGTGGTTAAGCACTGGCTAACACCTACGTAAGTTGGGGGCATTTACTTATACGAAACCCGTGTCTAGACATACCTGCTTGCATTCTCTGGGGGACTCTTAGGCTGATATTGATTATATTAAAACTTGAACACCCAAGGCACCCTCTCCTCCCTTTCCTATGCAACACACTGGGAGTGAGACTTATCAATAACTCTGGACATGGAAGACTGGAGTAAGTCGCGGTCATATATTGATAAATGCTCCTTTAACCTCCCTAGTGGTATGATGTCAAAATTTCTGTACTCAGAGGTAAATTTTTTTGCATGGAAATATGTCGTTTTTTTTTTATTGTAGGCCTGTAATTCTTAGGAAGAACTCACTGAAATCTGTCTGAACAAGAGTCTAGTAAACATCCCGGGTATGATAAAATTTGAAACACGAAATCATAAATTATAATATAATAATCATAAAAAACAACAAAAAATTTAATTCAATAATGTAATCAAACCAAAAACACTGAAATTTGAAATATAGCGCCGAGTTCGCACATCACTGAGCTTAGTCACAAAATCGTTTTCAGCGTCTGATGACGAATTTCCCCACAAATCATCACTCAATTCTGCAAGTGGTTCTGATTTACTATCGCTTTTCTCTAGCTGGTCTAAAACCGCTTTTGACCTAAAGGGACGCTTTTTGGACGCCATGGACTTTTCTCAGTTTCCAGGCAGAAAGAACAGAAAAATTGCAGGCAGGGCACAGGACAAAGCACTAGGGACAAAATGTATGTGAAATGGTTTGATACAGTAATGTTATAGATTTTAGTGTATTGAGTGAATGTCACATTTTAAAATTTTTTAATTACCCACCGGTTCCATCCCCTCGTACGTCCTGACGCTCGCAGGGAACGGATGCGGGGGGGGGGGGGTGTTAATACCTCAGTTTGAGTTCGCTTACATGGTCCTCTTTTGGCAGTATTGGGTGCCAGCTCGGATTGCCTTAGCGAATCCAGCCTATAATGACAGATGTTTTCGAGGCAGTGGTCTAAGGGGAGAAGTAGACCATACATAGTATTCCTATCCAAAATTAATTGCGTATTGGTCCAGAGTCTTTTTTACAATCACTCTTTCACCTCATCGTTCCCACAGATGCTCGCTTGACTTTTCTACATTTACCATTCCGGGCCTACACCCAATGCAGCAGAAAGTGGCTGGATATCGGTTTCTAGAAAATAAACAAGTGATAGCAAGAGCCTGGAAAAAACCCACGGTTCCACTTCAATAGGTGAAACAAATTTCTGAAAATTTCTGAAAAACCACTCCATATGCATATTCGGGTAGCCTGACTGCTCTGATTTTTTTCTGCCAGATCTTCCAAGCTGCATCAGAGCTGGACTCTGACCCTTTCTCCCCACTCTTTTTTTCTTCTCTTCCCACTCCCACCTCCTATTTCTCTTCTCCTGGGATTTTTGGCACTACTGTCATAGGCAGTTTCTGGGTGCTTTGTGTTTGATGATTTACAGGTTGCTGTGTTTGTTGTGTTCTGGCATCTTGCTGAGGAACCCCATTCCATGCTTACTATACCATGTGTTTTACTTTTTGGTGTAGAATTTCTTGTTCATTACTGTGCCCATGCGTGGGCAGAACTTCCACTGTTGTTTCTTTATTTTAAAAACCAATAAAAAGAATTACACTGAAAAAAAACAAACTGTATATAGGGCTATAAAAACGTTATCCAAACCAAAGCGATCTATGCTTTTGATTTACTGAAGAATGATTGCCTGTTCTGAGTTACTTTAGTAAATTAGCATCTTTAAACAAGACAAAGACAATATGATGACCCAGGATAAGCAGAGAATAACACCACTTTCCATGCCAGACTCAATTAAAGTCATGCGTAGGTCTGGTAATCTACACTAGAGAGTGCGATGATAATGAGGTCTGTGGGGGAAATGGGGACCAAACAATATTACCCTATTTTATCCTTCACAGTCCAAAATCAGTAACAAGATGGTCTGATGAAAATTGTCTGTGCTCAGCAACTGAAGAAAGCACATTTGAGAAAAAACAGTCCAGTTAGAAGTAATGCAAAAACATAAACCTCTACTAGCCCAGGGCCTTTACAGGACTTCTGATGAGGCCCTGTTGTAAACTGTCAAGTCATAAGTGGTCCAGTCTACAGTTTACAGCACTTTATATCTGATTGTAGTAACTAAATAGCTGAATGGCACCCTTATGTTTACCTTGGCATAGGCATTCAAAGCCGCTGCTCTCATTCGCATCACCGTAATTGTCAATGTAAGCAGGGTTGTACTGTTTACAATGTGTAACCCTCCCCTTTCATGTAGCATTTACTTCCTAGAATCCATTTACCCTCCATACAGACAGGAGGTGGTTAAAGCGCATTCCACCCAAAAGGAAAGTTCCGTTTTAAAGACTGGTCCCCCACTCCCCAGTAAGGATTGGCACCTTCGGTAGAAGTTGTCCTCCTACCCTCCCTTCCCACAGTCTTCTGGGACACATGACAGGTCCCAGAAGACTACAGGGCCATTAAGGAAGCGCAGCACTAGATGCGTATGCACAGTGGGCATCCAGCTGTGAAGTCGCAAGCTGTCACAGCCAGGTGCCCACACTGAAGATGCCGGCGCCAGGAACACAGGACGGCCAGTGAAACTGGCTGCGGGGAGGACACCGCGGGATCATGGGACAGGTGAGTGGTTGTTTTTTTTTTAAAAGTCAGCAGCTACGGTTTTTGTAGCTCCTGACTTATTTTTTTTAGTGTGAGTGGAACTCCACTTTAAGGAATACAAATCTGTAAGATTGGTAAATTGACTTACAGCTCAACTCTTCATAGCCAAACTCCATACACATTCCAGTTCCTACTGTGTCAAAGTTATTTCTAAAAGTACCTCCCGTGAGATAAATACATCAGTTATATCATGTTTGATACCTAATGCCCCCTAATATGTGCCTGCCGTGCCATATACTTGTATGAAAAAGTATCCTGTTCTCTTTGTATTGCTTCCTTTGTGTGAAATCCCTGGTGTTCCTGCCAGTCCCTCTGCTTTCCTAATAGAAAACTGACCACATTAAGCAGAACACACCATGGTCAGTTCTACAGAATTGCTGGGAGCTTCGCCTGCTCTCCTTCAATGATCAGATGTGTCCTGACACACCTCCCTGCACAGCTACTAAGAAGTTTGGTGTGATGCCGTTTCTCCTCCCCCACATCTTATGCAGCTGAGAACAGATGTGATCACTTATTAAAAAAAAAATAAAATAAAAAGTATATAGATATAATTATACATGATATAAATATATTTATATCTACACACCAAAGTTTTGCCTTTCATTTCTATTTTAAACTGAATGGGTTGTTTTCCAAGGTGAAGGTTTACATATACTTTTATTTCAGATTGTGAAATCTTATATGGAAAAATATATGTTTCCAGGAGTTGGCAATAGGGGTGTGTCTGTAGAGTATTATAAAACACTCCATTACCCCTACAACACACCCTCAGACCTTTTGTTTTGTTGGAGTTAACGCAGGACCATCCTGGCCAGGGCACAAGCAGAAGAAGCTGCCACAGCTCTCGTTTGACCATCAAAACTATTAAAGGATACGTTCACCATTTCACCTTTCACATAATTTTGCAGGTAGGAAAAAAAAAAATCAGCATTATTTTATTTGGATCCTGTAAAGCACTGCAATGCAGGACTCCTGCAGACATGTCAGTGTACCTGTCTGCTCGTACCTTGTATGGATAGGCAGATACACACTGACAGGAAGAGACAATGAACTACCAGAAAGCTAAAAATAGTGACAGAGCGGGGGGAGAAGATCCCCACTTGATGTCACTAGAGGCAGCGGCTGCAGAAGTGGGAACATGTAACATATTCCAAAAGGTGAACATATCCTTTAAGGAATAATAAGACTAATTTATGACAGTCAGCGACTCTTTCAACATCAGACTGGGCTTAGTCTTCAAGTGACCTGAACAAAGTAAAACTGTTCCATGCATGTGCACTAAACAATGTAGGTGGCCCACTTAGTGAAGCTTTTAAAAGCTAGAAAAACCTAAAGGGGGTAGTTACATCTAGCACATGGGCCTACCTAGCCAGGCACTCAACCAGGAGGGGAGTCTCCATAACAATTCTTATATCAGAAATATTTCACCCAACTCTTTCTGGGGATTCTTAAAAATGAGAACACAAAACTCAAAAACAAAAGAAACAAAAAGATGAGAATATGTTGACCAGTCAAATGTTATGTTTTATGAAAATAAAAGAAACTGATCATTTTAGGCAACCTTCACATTGCTCATAGTGTTTTCCTAAACATATTTTTCTAAATAGCTTCTTTACTTGTCAAGCTAAGAATAGCTACAACAGTGTGGACATTGCCTATATAACGGATTCCCTTAAAACGTTTCCTGTGATGTGGAAAGATAAAATTCAAAGCCTCAGATATGGGTTTTTGCCAAAGAGGACTGTTCACACAACCCTTATAGGAACGGAAATTTTAGATTTTTATTATTGCATTTTAACTATAAAATACGCTTTTTGTATGGAAATCCATCAGTACAGATATTCTATCATTAGCAAAAAATTGTAAAGATTGCATGTACGGTATTTCACAGAAAAAAATTTATAACATATTTATTATTGCTATTTTAGGCATTTTTATAGTGGACAGTTTACACAGTGTTTTACATGCTGTACATTCAAATCAATTTCTGCCCTCAAGGAGGCTAAGGTACCTATTTCACATGCATAGAGATACATGCACACACATACTAGGACCAATTCCGACAGGAGCCAATTAACCCACCAGCATGTCATTGGAGGGTAGGAGTACTCAGAAGTAACCTACACAAGAGACATGTAAACTCCATGCAAACAGTGTCTTGGACAGGACTCGATGAGAGACCCCCAGTGCTACAAGGCAGAAGTGCGTAAGCCATTTTACAAATTACCCCTAAATTTACAAAACAAATGCAGATAATAAAAATAACCCAATATTTATTTGATTTAGATCAAAGCAAAACACATACTTTAAAATAATATGCCAAAGCTTTCATCATGTACAAAAAAAGTATGTCTATTTGCACCGAAAACCTGAAGTCAATGATAAAACTGACTATATTTAGTCTGAAAAAGAATGAAAATTTAGAAAAGTAAGACCCCTCCTAAAAAAAAAAAAAAAAAAAAAAAATACTTAGATTTCTTGCACAAGGAGTAAGTCAAGAGGCTTTGGGAAAATGGGTTCATCACACCTGGCCTGGCCCCTGTGCAAACACTGCAAAATCTCCTCTAGACCTACCAATAATTACAGTGATTCGACTGACCAAAACAGCCCAGTTTATATCCAGTCAGTAAAGCTGGGTATAAACTAGTAGAATTTAATTCACTATTATTGATTTTAAGAATGTTAATTTTTCTAATCATATACCGTATTTTCCGGCATATAAGACGACTTTTTACCCCTTGAAAATCTTCTCAAAAGTCGGGAGTCGTCTTATACGCAGGTATACGGCATGCTGACACTTTTTAGGGACACTAAGTACAGGGGTGGGCAGGGGCTGCTGTTTCTTACCTGGCTCTGGTCCCACGACGATCTGGTCCAGGAAGCGCGGCTGCTCCTTCATTCGGTTCAGCTACTGGATGTTCACGCAGCTGCTCGGCTCCGCCTCCTCACCGGTGATTGGCCGCCAGGCACACAGGCGGCCAATCACCGGCCAAGAGGCGGAGCCGAGCGGCCCTGCGAAAATTGAGTGAAGGAGCGGCCAGGAAAGTGTGCCGTACAGAGGTGCTGCTGCAACCACATATGCTGGCTGCAGCAGCACCATACTGGAACAGGGGTCAGCAAGTGTCATTGGTGTCAGTGGGAGGAACAGTGCCCCATCATTGGGGCATTATTCCTCCCACTGACACCAACGATGGGGCACTTTTCCTCCCCCCCACTGACACCAACGATGGGGCACTATCCCCCCCCCCCCACTGACACCAATGATGGGGCACTATTCCCCCCCCCCCACTGACACCAATGATGGAGCACTATTCCTCCCATCCCCACTGACACCAATGATGGGGCACTATTCCTCCACCCCCCACTGACACCAATGATGGGATACTATTCCTCCCACTGACACCAACGATGGGGCACTTTTCCTCCCCCCCACTGACACCAACGATGGGGCACTATTCCCCCCCCCCCCCCCACTGACACCAATGATGGGGCACTATTCTCCCCCCCCCACTGACACCAATGATGGGGCACTATTCCTCCCATCCCCACTGACACCAATGATGGGGCACTATTCCTCCACCCCCCACTGACACCAATGATGGGATACTATTCCTCCCACTGACACCAATGTTGGGATACTATTCCTCCCACTGACACCAATGATGGGGCACGATTCCTCCCACTGACACCAAAGATGGGGCACTATTCCCCCCACTGATACTAATGATGGGGCACTATTCCTGCCACTGATACCAATGATGGGGCACTATTCCTCCCACTAATACCAATGATGGGGCACTATTCCTCCCACTAATACCAATGATGGGGCACTATTCCTCCCACTAATACCAATGATGGGGGACTATTCCTCTCACGAATACCAATGATGGGGCACTATTCCTCCCACTGACACCAATGATGGGGCACGATTCTTCCAACTGGTGTGCATTGGAAGAGGGGTAGACTTATACGGCGAGTATAGCCCAAACACTACATTTTAACAGGAAAAGTAGGGGGTCGTCTTATACGCCCAGTCGTCTTATACGCCGGAAAATACGGTATTTGTTTTCGAGAGCAATGACAAAAAAAATAAATTGAAGACGTAGGACGAAAAAAATTGTCAAAAGTATGAATTTCTAATAGTGTATGCTGTTATTCAGTAAAGCCCATTCATTCCAAAATCAAATGTTAAAAGCAAATTAAACCTTGAACTATTTTTGAACGTTCAAAAGGTACTGGGAATTTTTTCCTAAGAAATTGTGTATAAATTTTTGTTCGCAATTTTACTAGTGTACACCCAGCTGTAGGTCCTTGCACTACATTGTCGGTAAATCATCACAATCAGTTTAGAACATAATTGGTTAGTTTAATGTCCTCGATCAACTGACTAGATAATTTCCGCTTAGAAAAATAGGGACGAGGCCAAAAAAAAAAGAGAAAAAAATTAAACAAGGAACCACATGATGCACACACCTGGATATTGCTTTCATTAGCACCTCGCCGCCGCCCTTCAACACGTGTGATGGTGGTTGTTTGTCCAATAACATCAATTGTACCTGAGAGTTTTCTACTGTAAATTAAGAGTAAAAAATTATTTAAGAAAAATACTGCATATAATATATAAGGTGTAATGATTAATCCAAATAAATTGTTGAAAGCTGATACGTAGATTCACTCATGAAAAATACTCTGTGCACAAATTAACAATAATTCTTCAGAATAATTCAGGGATACATATATAAACAATTGATTACTGATGTGATACTTTTTTTATTTGCACTAACATACAATTTTGAGTACTGCCTGGACCTTGAAGAGAACATACCAGGAAAGCTTGTCCTCAAAATTGTATGGTAGTGCAAATAAAAAAAAGTATCACATCAGTACTCAATTGTTTCTGTCGCAAGTGCACTAATATGGCTACAATCACCTCAGGGATACATATACACATTCTTCAAATCACAGACATGCCCCTGTCTATTAAAAAACAAAAAACAAAAATGTAGGGAGGATCAGAAGGAGGATCAGAGCTGCTCAGAGCAGGTGGTATAACAAGTTTTTGTTTTTTTTTTAATAACAAAGGATTCTTTGTAATGAGACTCATTCACATCTATGCAGTGTTCTTTTGTGTCTAATCAAGCACCAATCACACATGGACATCACAATGTATTGTAAGCAACTGATCAAGTGTGTTTAGGTTTAAAACACCCCATTGAACATCTGGATAAAAGAGGCGCCACCCTGCTCTGTTCACCATGTGTTCCTTATGAGAGGGATAAAATCGTGCCTCATGAAATATCCATCAGATCATCACTTGTTGAGGCTGCTGTTTCAGCAGAGTGGGGCTCTTCAACATATGTATGTGATGATCTCAAGCAGGTACATTCAATAACAATGTATTTTTCTTTATAAAACAGTATATTGTCTATTTCGTTTGATACAATCATGATACACAGACGCCCCTTAACTACAGGATGACCTCCAGCCTGCTTGTACATATACTTTTCAGGAAGCTGGAGTGTAAAAAAAACAAAAAAAAACAAAAAGGTTGTCAGAGTCGTAATTTGAAAACAAAATCTAGCACAGACACAGTATATAAGTATATATAAGCAATGGCTACTGAACACAAGCCAGAAATGCGCACAAAGGAATGACACTTCTAATGTGAACTCATGGAAAAGACACTGCAACAATTTGAATACTGTATTAGGCATTACAAAACTCTAAAAATAAACACATTTGTCTTCCAAAATCATGTCAAAGAAGTGGCATATGCAATCACTCCGTCCTGGGTGCTGGAATCAGCATCAGATTGGGTAAAGCCATCTATTTTGACATATGGTAAAAAGTAAATTAAGCTTGCTAATTTTATGGCAACAGCAATTGCTGAGACATTACTACATAATGAACCCAGGCTCATCAACAGGAGTTAACAACAACTGTGAATGCAATCTCCCACAGTACTTCAGTGCAGCACAGTAATGGAATATCCTTACAACAAAACTATAGATTTCTATTAGTCTGTGGATTTTACTGCAGTAAAAAACTGTTTCACATCCATGAAATGGGTAAAGCTGAAACCTGGTTACTTATGTTGTTTGGATATAGAAACTCATTACCAACCCACCTGGGAGGTGCAACATTAGATTTAAATAACGTTGTGGGGGATGTGAACTCTGGCTTTGTCGTCTGTAACACAGTCTCTTTCTCTGAGTTTCCAGTTCTGCCCTGCTGTACCTGTTTGTACAAAAAAGGAAAAAAATTATACAAAAAAGAACTAGAACCAAAGAAGAAGATCACAGCAATGTGACCACACAGAAGGCAATTTCTGTGAATACATCCAAATAAGAGATACAAATTACTATCAATGTATTACATTTCATTTAGAATATACAACACAAAATCATTTTACAGGAATTTGAAAAAAGGAGCCCTTCCAAATGGCAAAAAATACAACATAAAAAAAAATATAACCACCTGATAAAATTACATTCATTAGGCAGAAAGCTGCCTTACCAGCATTGCTGTATATAATGATATTGCATTACTGAGAAGTCACCTGTTTTAAAGACATACAGCTTAAAGGTTAAGAGTGGTAAAAGTAGCCGTTTTCCGACCTAAACAGAGGCAATTAGATGGAAGACGGCTAATTTTCTTTTTTGTTTCCAAAAATAATGAATGCCCTTTAGCTTTCAAGTATAATTAAAGGCAAAGAATTCTAGTGTTTTTGTAGTTTCCTGTGCAATGAAGTGAAATCCGCTGTTTACTCTAAACTACAAAGCAACTTTTCTTATGTAATAGAGGCATAGGGGTGTTTGTAGTTCAATTCAGGAGAGCAGTCTACGGTGACAGGTTGTTCCTCCATAGATACGATGCAGTCAGTGAACATTGTCACCTTAAAGTGGTTCTAAAGGGTCAAGGTTTTTTACCTTCAAGTATTCTTTGCATGAAAGTAAAAAATCTTCTGTTTGCAGTGGCCCTCCCAACAATTACCTGAGCCCCCTCCGATCCAGCAATGTTCTCGACAGCTTCTGCTGTCTTTGAACTCTTCCTCCTCATTGGCTGAGACAGCCAATGGGCTCTCGCTGCTGTCAATCACAGCCAGTGAGCCAATAAGGCACAGGTGTCAAACTGGCAGCCCTCCAGCTGTTGTCAAACTACAAGTCCCATGAGGCATTGCAAGATCGACAGTTACAAGCATGACTCCCAAAGGCAGAGGCATGATCGGACTTGTAGTTTCTCAACAGCTGGAGGGCCGCCAGTTTGACACCCCTGCAATAAGGAGAGAGCGAGGGGGTGGGGCCGAGCCGCTGCTGTGTGTCTATCTCTGACCCGCGTCATCTCTAAGACCGAGAACTAAGCGATCAATGACCGCCGATCACTCAGTTCTTGGTCTTAACTGAGCAGAGAGATGGTGGCTGTCAGTCACCGGCTCTCTGCTCCGCTCCTCCAGCACCCATTGGAGCTTCAGGCTGTGGAGAGGGCGGGAGTGGATGGCTCAGGCTTGCTGAGAGACTGAGCCAACTGCCTGTCCAGGCATATAGGTGGATCCAACCTTTAAAGTCATGATCTTTCCTGAGTCTGGACAGGCTGAGTGATGTCAGCCGACTGTGGACTTTAGTCTGCTGTTGGCTGAAATTGAGGCAAAGGAGTGCAGAATGAAGTGCACTCCTGTGACCCATAGGGGACGTATATCCAAAACATCTTTGCCTATACTTTTCCTTTAAGAAATTGTCCTCATAAAGACGGTAACAAATGATCATCATATTTGTACTAGTTTAAAAAAATTGAACAATTTTTTAAGCCACTAGATCAGCACCACAGCCAGGGAACTAGCATGTTCAGCAGAAGACATCAAAAGAAAAGTGGAAGCTTGCACAGTTCTCTCAAAACAGTTCTGTGTGCACAGGCTTTAAATTTACGTACAAATTAATCTTAGCACTAGTTCTCTGTATGAAATATATTTAAGATGCATTCAAATTACCTATGTATGGAGGGAATGAAGGCGAAGCAACAACAAAGTCAAATCTGCTCTGCTCCCTAAAAGTTCACATCAAACCCTGCATTCCAAATCATCCAAAAATGCTTCACTAACCAACATTAAAAACACAAATGCTTGTGTATTCTCAAGCAATAAGTTGGAATGGCTAAAGATAAAATCAATGTGCAATCAAAATTGTTCTAGAAATATCTATAAATGTAAAATGTCATGAAACATGAGCTTGTCGAGTTATTGATTGTATTGATGTAGCAGTGACAGGGTAAAGGGTGAGTTGGACCTCTGCAGAGACTGCTGTTCTCACACAGAACACAGCACTGAATTCTAAAAGTAAGATCTGCTGATTCATTTTTGGCTGCACAAGAATTTTGTCTTCAGCATTTCCCAAAAAAACAAAAAAAAAAACTTTAGTTTGGATTTACAGTTGAAGTCCAGCAAAAATATTTTGTCTTTTGGATAGTGGGGAAGAGTCAAAACCCCTGAACCATAAAGTGCTCAGGGCTGAACGCTTTTAAGTACATTCTTCACAGGGAAAATCTTGCATCTTCCATAGCATTTAGCCCTGGTTCACACCAGTGTAGCTTTGAAGTTGCACTACTTCAGCGTGATTTAAAGGCCAATGACTAATGCAATTTTAATGTGCGATTCATTGAGGCTTGCGACATTATTAAACAGATGTTAATGCAAGTCGCAATGAAATCACACAAACAGTGCAGGAACCTTTTCCAAAGTCGCAATAATTTGAACAGTTCCATTGCCGCAAATGGGGTGCGACTTGGCATGCGGTTTTGACCTGTCAAATCGCACAGATATGAACCAGGGCTTAGAAGCGATTGCATCAGATCTACTACAAGACCAGCAGAAAAGAGATCTAAGCAAGCTCTAACCTGCTTGTTTACATGCTGCATTGATGAATGCAAAAGCAGCTTGATACTCAGCCCTGATTCACACCAAATGCGGCTTTGAAATCGCGGTACTTCAGCAGAAAACTCATTACCAACCCACCTGGGAGGTGCAACATTAGATTAGATGCTGGTCAGTGCGATTTCATGTGCGGCTTGCTGACATCGGTGCAATTTCATGCATAGATGTCATTGCAAGTAACACAAGAAATCACCAACAACTAAGCAGGAACCTTTTTCAAAAGTGATGTCAGAGTCACAACAATTTGAACGGTTCCATAGGCACAAATCGGATATGAATTGTCATGCGATTTTGAACTGTCAAATCGCATTGGTGAGAATGGGGGCTCACTCATACAACACGGGATCTAAGAATATTAGTACCTGAAGTGGAGGAAAGCAAGGAGAACAGATGTGAGACACCACCAGAAGGCTGAAGACAGAGTGGAAGTGAATGATCCCCCTTCTTAAAGAGGAAAATGAAATTTGACCTATTATTTATAGGTTATAAAAAATAAACGAAGGTGAGCAGTTAGGGTAAATGGCGGACACAAAGGTGATCACGATCCAATATGTGAAGAATTGGGTAGGAGTCACAAGGAAGAGTCACTAGTGGTGGTGGTGGGGATTTACTAAAACTGGTTAACTGGTTAACACAAAACCCGGTGCAGCTGTACATAGAAACCAATCAGCTTTCAGGTTTTATAGTCAAAGCTTAATTGAACAAGCTGAAGTTAGAAGCCGATTGGCTACCATGCACAGCAGCACCAGATTCTGAGTGCACCAATTTTAGTAAATCTCCCCCTAAGAGACCGTACATATCTGTGGAACAATCTTATCACGAGCGCATGTGAAGATATCACTTATATTGATGTCATATTTTTAAGTCTTGTATTGTATTACGTAGGAATTTTTCAATATACAGGATACTTTTTTGTTCAGTAATTATACATGTAGAGAGCATGTTTTTTATTACTTGCTTTTATGGCAGCATGCCTATGCGGACCACACACGTGAGACATTGCTCCCCCCGCAGATAAGCAAAATCGTGTATTGTTTCAACCCATGTGGGTGCAACAAACATAAGTGTTCTATTTAGTGATCCTGTTGCTGGTTAGCTGATGTACTGTATATAGAGTAGATGTCTGTCTGTCTATTGAGCCTTCTAGAGTGAAGTGCGGTAGGGGGGGGAGTGCTAGGGCGGGGACAGTCATTGCAATGTGGTCATTGATCTTTCCAGAGTGGGGCAGTTCCTTTTCCTTCCAAGGAGTTTGTGAGTGTGGAGTACTCCGTTTGCCTCCGGCATCCAGAGTTTGGCAGTGTGAAGGAGCAGCAAGCCACCTTTTAAATGTTATCTTATTGTTTAATATAACGCTGAGAGATTTAAATGGAGGTTTTACATGTCATATGCACCCATGTCTCATTGGCTACCTGAGTACGTCAATATTACAAAAAATAAATAAGAATTTATATACATACATACAAACAAAAACTGAAGTTAGAAGCTGATTGGCTGCCATACACAACTGACCAGACTCTCCAAAGCGAAGACAATGTTACTTTCAGTATAGTGCCTAAGGGTCCGTACATAATGGCCTCTTTCAGATAATTGCACATCTCTAATTTTTTAACAACTGCCATTATAAAACACCAACATCTTGTGACCAGCTTTGTGTTCAACATAAAAGAACATTAATGTTGATGGCTTGTTGACATTCTATTATTATTCTTGCTAGGATTTCAGTATTGGAATGTTGCAGCTGGAGAAAAAAAATGCTATAAATATATTCCCCTGATTTATTCAAACATACTGTAATTTTATTTGTAGTTGAAGAGACTGGGAGCGCTTCTAGGCCCATCCGTAGTCGCTTCTGTTTTTCACAGTACGCCTTCCAAGTGTCTTCATTAAAACCATAATTGAAGTAATCTGAAAGGTCAGCACCTATAGTTGGAAGGAAAAAAAAAAACACAACATTTACCAAAAACAGAGTCTAATTTGCTAATTCCACCATTAAACATGGTTACTTTGCTTAGAAGACTCTATTAAAACGGGTTTAAAGGGTTGCTATCTTCACTTTTGTGGCCATTTAGAAAATGTTAGAACCTCCGTGAGATTTTGACTACTGTATGTGTACCCTAACAAGCTTTGACCAAAATTAATCTTTAATGTCTGAGTGTCCTGATACAGACAATTAACTAAGAATTCTTGACCTACACACTTGTGCTGGGTCAATGATTTGTTATAAAAGGGAGGCAATGGTAATGGGCACAAAACTCATACTCCCATTCTCATAGGTTCCCCTTCACATTGGACATTATATATCAATTCATTCCCTTCTGGACAACTTATAGGGAGAATCCCCAGTAGATTTACATGTTTCCCTTGTAGCTTCTGGGTGGGTTCTTGGCATCTAGAACAGTGTTTCTAAAACAGGGTTCCGCCGCAAATTCACCATTGTGGCGGATGTATATCCGCCCAATGGTGAATTCAATGTGCACTGACAGTGAGCACTGCTGTCTGTGACATCACTGCAGAGGGCAGATAAGGACAAAAGGAGAGCGTATGTTTTCCTCCCTCATCAGCAGCTAACCCTAACTGAACTCCACTGATCCCCACCAACTCACCTCTTCTGTCCATCCCAGGCACTTGACACCACCAGGAATGATCAGCGTACTAAAACCGTCATGTACCAGCAACTGCCCTCAGCAGCTCTGAATGAGGAAGAAACTAAACAGTACTACAACAGACCCCCTGTGCCCTGATCTGGTAACCCTCCTTCCGTGCTCTGCCCTGTTGATACCCTTGCTCCCTTCCCTGGTGACCCCTCTGCACCCTGACCTGGTGGATCCCCCCCCCCCAATGCCCTGACGACTCTGCTGTGCCCTGACCTGGTGACACCCCTGTGCCCTGACCTGATGATTCCTCCATGCTTTATACCTGGTGGACCCCCCCGTGCCCTGACCTGGTGACACTCTCCCCATGAACTGACCTGGTGACCCTCCTTGTGCCCTAACCTGGTGACCCCCCATCCATGCCCTGGGTCCCCCCCATGCCCTGATCTGGTGACACTCCCCGTGCCCCCTGACCTGGTGACTCCCCTGTGCTTTATACTTGGTGACACTCCCCCCATGCCCTGACCTAGTGACGACAACCCTGTGCCCTGACCTGGTAACCCCCCCGTGCCCTGCCCTGGTGACTTCCCCCTGACCTGGTGACTCCCCTATGCTCTGCCCTGGTGACACCCCTCTGCCCTGACCTGATGATTCCTCCGTGCTTTATACCTGGTGGACCCCCCCCGTGCCCTGACCTGGTGACACTCTCCCCATGAACTGACCTGGTGACCCTCCTTGTGCCCTAACCTGGTGACCCCCCATCCGTGCCCTGGGTCCCCCCCCATGCCCTGATCTGGTGACACTCCCCCTGTGCCCCCTGAACTGGTGACTCCCCTGTGCTTTATACTTGGTGACACTCCCCCCATGCCCTGACCTAGTGACGACAACCCTGTGCCCTGACCTGGTGACTCCCCTATGCTCTGCCCTGGTGACACCCCTGTGCCCTGACCTGATGATTCCTCGTGCTTTATACCTGGTGGACCCCCCATTCCCTGACCTGGTGACACTCTCCCCATGAACTGACCTGGCGACCTTCCTTCTGCCCTAACCTGGTGACCCCCCATCCGTGCCCTGGTTGCCCCCCCATGCCCTGACCTGGTGACACTCCCCCTGTGCTTTCTGACCTGGTGACTCCCCTGTGCTTCATACTTGGTGACACTCCCCCCATGCCCTGACCTAGTGACGACTACCCTGTGCCCTGATCTGGTGACACTCCCCCAGTGCCCCCTGACCTGGTGACTCAGCTGTGCTCTGCCCTGGTGACACCCCTGTGCCCTGACCTGATGATTCCTCCGTGCTTTATACCTGGTGGACCCCCCGTTCCCTGACCTGGTGACACTCTCCCCATGAACTGACCTGGCGACCTTCCTTGTGCCCTAACCTGGTGACCCCCCCATCTGTGCCCTGGTAGCCCCCCCCATGCCCTGACCTGGTGACACTCCCCCTGTGCCCCCTGACCTGGTGACTCCCCTGTGCTTTATACCTGGTGACACTCCCCCCATGCCCTGACCTAGTGACGACTACCCTGTGCCCTGATCTGGTGACTCCCCTGTGCTTTATACCTGGTGACACTCCCCCCATGCCCTGACCTAGTGACGACAACCCTGTGCTCTGACCTGGTAACCCCCCCCCCCCCCCCTGCCCTGATGACCCCCCCCCCCATGCCCTGACCTGGTGACACTCCCCCTGTGCCCCCTGACCTGGTGACTCCCCTGTGCTTTATACCTGGTGACACTCCCCCCATGCCCTGACCTAGTGACGACAACCCTGTGCCCTGACCTGGTAACCCCCCCTGCCCTGATGACCCCCCCCCCCGTGCCCTGCCCTGGGGACTTCCCCCTGACCTGGTGACTCCCGTGTGCCCTGCCCTGGTGACTCCCCTATGCTCTGCCCTGGTGACACCCCTGTGCCCTGACCTGATGATTCCTCCGTGCTTTATACCTGGTGGACCCCCCGTTCCCTGACCTGGTGACACTCTCCCCATGAACTGACCTGGCGACCTTCCTTGTGCCCTAACCTGGTGACCCCCCATCCGTGCCCTGGTTGCCCCCCCCATGCCCTGACCTGGTGACACTCCCCCTGTGCCCCCTGACCTGGTGACTCCCCTGTGCTTTATACTTGGTGACACTCCCCCCATGCCCTGACCTAGTGACGACTACCCTGTGCCCTGACCTGGTGACCCCCCCTCTGTGCCCTGCCCTGGTGACACCCTTGTTTAGTTTGTTGAAATTCATGTGTGCATATCCCAAATTCGACCAAAGCATCTGTGCAGAAAAAAAAAACAGCCCAAATTTCATGCTATTTCTAAAAATAATCATTGTTATATCAACAGCTTGCTGATCACACCGATGTTCCGTGAGCTGTAGATCTGAAAATCATTTCAGGGGTTCCCTGATTTTGCCAGGGGTTCCTCGAAGGCAAAAAGGTTGAGAAACACTGATTTAGAGTCAACCCTGTTTCCCTGAATAAGAGTGGTGAGATAGAGGTAAAAAAAAAAAGGGGGTAATGGATTTACAAGAATGATGAGCAGAGGGTGATGTTTTATCAGTATCATCTGTGGACACCATGGGGTTTATTCACTAAAGCTGGAGGGTGCAAAATCAGGCTCACTTCTGCATAGAAACCAATCAGCTTCCAGGTTTTATTACCAAAGCTTAATTAAGCAAGCTGAGATTAGAAGCTGATTGGTTTCTATGCAGAAGTGAGCCCGATTTTGGACTCTTCAGTGTTAGTAAATAAACCCTTCTGTAGATGACGTGCTAGTTAGGTGGTGTGCAATGTATTTCAAGTAATTTTAGTAGCCCCATTCTCAAAAATAACTATAATCAAAAACGTAAAACAAATGAAGTCCAACTAAATCATAGTGAATAAAAAAAAAAATGTCTGTTACGACTACACACAACTACAGAAATTTGTAAACAAGCATAAGCATGGCCACATACAACAATAGATCATTACCTGGTTTTCTCCAAGGCTTGTCCTCAAAGGAATCCAAGTCCACCTCCACTAGAGGAACACCATTAATACTGCCTGGGGCATCCAAATCTACTCCTTTGACCTTCCCACCTACAAAACAGAAAACAAAACAGTCTAATATATTTAATAAATTCTACCTGCCTACACAGTTGAATCTACAATGTTGTATTTTTGCAAACATATTTTGTAAATGAAACACATCAAAGTGGCACTAAAGGCTATACATTTTACCTTAATTCACAGCATTAGGTGGGAAAAACACTGCAGTACATTTCCTTTTTTAACAGTATGTACATAAAAGGAAACAGGAGTTACATTTCTGGATACTGGCATTTCCACCTTAACCACTAAAGCTCCAGAAGGTTTTACCCCCTTCATGACCAGGCCATTTTTTTCTATTCAGCACTGTGCTACTTTAACTGGCAATTGTGTGATCATGCAACACTGTACACAAATGAAATTTATATAATTTTTTTTCACACAAATAGAGCTTTCTTTTGGTGGTATTTGTTCACCACTGGGTATTTTACTTTTTATTATATAAATGCAAAATGACCTAAAATCTTAAAAAAAATACTTTCTACTGTTATAAAACATATCCAATGAAAAAAAAAATTCTTCATAATTTTATGCCAAAGTGTATTCTGCTATATGTCTGGTAAAATAAAAATCCCAATAAGTGTATATTAATTGGTCTGTGTGATAGCGTCTGAGGTCTGTAGGTTTAGTGTCTACATGGTATATATACTGGAATTTAAGCAGCTCTGATGCTATAATGGTAATGGCGGTGATCAGTAACTTATAATGGGACTGTGTTACTATGGCAGGCAATATGGCGCTAGCTGATGATGACTGGGAGGGACACTGACTGACACTGATATCAATAGTGACACTAATAACCATGGCCAATACCGTACACTGTCATTGTACTGACACTGGTTGGGAAGGGGTTAACATCTAGGGGCAACCAAAGGGTTAACTGTGTACCTAACAATATGTAATATGTGCTGCTTTTAGGAATAGATGTGGCTGTTTTTTTCTCCCTGCTTTCAGAGAGAAAAAACAGCCACATTGCTGCTTTCTGTACAGAGCCGTGTGTTGTTAGTAAACGCAGGGCTCTGGGCTGTGACTGGCTAAGACGATCACCAGGCCGCGACCATAAATCATTGGCCGGGACTTGCTGACTGACTTGTGCTGTACTGAATAACAGCACAGATCGGGTGGGGTCCCACGCCCCATATACCCGTAAATGCTGGATCCAGTATAGAAGGGCCGCCCACAGTAAAAGTACAGTGAGCGGTCCTTAAAGCGGAGCTCCAAACAAAAAGGGGAAGTTCATCTTTAAACATTGGTCCCCCACTCCCCATTAAGGATTGGCACCTTCAGGGAGCGGGTACCCGAAATTGGCAGGTACCCGCTCCC
This sequence comes from Staurois parvus, assembly GCF_062004578.1. Classification (NCBI taxonomy): domain Eukaryota; kingdom Metazoa; phylum Chordata; class Amphibia; order Anura; family Ranidae; genus Staurois; species Staurois parvus. The sequence goes on along the minus strand of NW_028317867.1, from coordinate 1,496,239 downwards.
ACTTCCGCTGTGATCACCTAGCTGATCGGAAGTTGTCCTCCTACCCTCCCTCCCTGTAGTCTTCTGGGACACGAGAGGTCACAGAAGACGATGGGGCCATTCAGGAAGCGCAGCGCTACTCGCGCATGCGCAGTGGCCCCCCGGCTGTGAAGCCGCAAACTGTCACAGCCCACACTGAAGATGCCGACACCTGGAACACAGGACGGCCGGTGAAACAGGCTGCGGGGAGGACACCATGGGATCGTGAGACAGGTGAGTGGCTGTTTTTTTTAAAAGTCAGCAGCTACAGTTTTTGTAGCTGCTGACTTATTTTTTTACAGTGTGAGTGGAAGATTCTAAAGGTTCTTTTTATTTGTAAAATAACAAGCATGTCTATACTTATCTGCTGTGTACAGTGGTTTTGCACAGAGCAGCCTGGATCCTCCTCAGGTCCCCCGCAGGCTCTCCTGGCACCTCCTGTTTGTAGGGTGCCCCCACAGCAAGCAGCTTGCTATGGGGGCAACCACTGCTCTGTGTGTCCATTCACACACGGAGCAGTGGCTTGGCCCCACCCCTTCTCTCTCCTCACTCACTGACTGGCTATGATTAACAGCAGCGGGAGCCAATTTGCTGTATCAGCCAATGAAGAAGCAGAGACCTAGGAAAGCTGAGGCTGTCATTCACATAGCTGGATCACGACGAGGCTCAGGTAAGTATTGAGGGAGCTGGGGGCACTGCTGCACACAAAAAGGTTTTTTTACAAACCTTCAGCCTTTACAATGACTTTATTTGGTCAAAAATTAATGTCAGGCAGCTAGTGGGAAAAAAAAACAAAAAAACAAAAAAAAAAAAAAACACAGAAAGAAACAAATACTGTCAAGTAAATACTGCAATTGAGCTAAAACGGGGAACTTTCTTCAGTTAATGTTCTTCCGTGTTCTTTGTAATGAAAGCAAGATTTTCAGAGATAAGCTAACAAGGTCATTAGACGTAAACTTCAGGTTTTGTAACTGAGAAAGTTTAAAAAAAAGATGTTTTTACATCTGGCTGTATAATAGACATTGTGAGAAGAGGTTGAAGAGAGTTGAGAGGTTACAGAAGTTTCCATGCAAAAGTAGAAAGAGGAGAGAAGGGTAAGTGCTAGTAGGAAACACTGGAATCTACTTTCCTGTGTATTTTTCACTAGTAGTTAAACGAGCAGGACATTAGGATTAAAAATTCCTATGACAGGCATCATCCATGACAGAAACTTTAAAAAAACCAATCTAGTATAGGCTTATATAAAAATATTAATATACAGTCTTAAGGGTCAATCCACTCAAAGTGCTATTTTGGTTAGGTGGAGCCTGATGTGATGATTCAGACAATGAATTGCGACAGTGAGAACTCCCTTAGAACTTTAGCTGGAAGTTTGGGGGTTTTTCAGCTCCTTCTTTTGCATTCACTATAACATAAAATAAAGAAAATCCATAAAGGACAAGGGGAACCCCCATAACGGCCACATCACGAGTGCACACTTTGGAACTCAAGCACATAAACTTCTTGAGAGGTATAAGAAACTCTCAGATGTTTGATTCTCCAGCACCAACAAAAAAGGGAAATATTAGTTCTGAATCAAATTGCTCTTGAACTAGTTTACTGGCACATCCAAAGTGAAGAAGTTAAAAAACTGATGTCTGCAGTGACAGCCTAGAGCTTGTTTCTGTTTTTTATTAGCTGACTTAGTTCTGTACTGTAAAACCGATCCTACAAGGATCATGGCTGCCATAATTCCATGCAGCAGCACAATAAATAACGACTGGATGATGAGTGGCAAGAGCTCAGGGAACATCCATTCTCTAGTCTCCTCCACAGGAGTGTGCTTAGTGCTTCCAATTCAGAGCTGTCAGAATACTGGCTAGAAAGCCAGGTAAAAAGCATATGGATCACAGTCCTGTGCTTGGTTGGCTGTAGCAGAGGACGGGGAGACTTTGTGGGCACAAAAGACCCTGAAAAAAAATAAAAAAGACCTTTCAATTGTTCAGTTGCCCAATGCTATCAAACGGGGGTTGTTTTAGTAATAAAGTTCTAAAAAAAAAAAAAATTAAAAATGTTTTTTTAAATAGAAATAAATAAAAATAGCAAAAACGTTAAGCACCCACTGATGGCTGCATAGAAAAAGAAAGAAAAAATATACACTGTAGAAACGATCAGGCAGATGTATAGATATCAGCAGACGACAACTATTGTAACATCCCTTCTGTACGTTACAGAGAACCAACAAGAAAAAAAACATCACACAGAGCACACCACAACTTTCATATACAATTTTTAATCCTTGAAAATAGCTTACCGGCTGGTCCATAAATTCTACCTCCAGTTTTAATGTTCAAGTTAACAGGGGCAGTACCATAGCTCCTAAAACATAAAAAAAGCCATAAGAACAGATGTCCTACACATGTCTGCAATGAACACCAGCTATCTAGAATGGTTGGTAATGTGTTACCTACCCATACTGAGGTGCTGTTTTAATATCTCCAATAGTAACATGAACATCGTCATCATCATCATCACTATCACTGTCACTGTCATCTTCGGTCTCTGTCACCTTGAACAATTATCAAAACAAATAAGATTAAACACATTTCTCTTTGTACAATATAGAATGCTGTGTAAGACTATGCCCTGGTTCACACCAGTGCAACTTGCGATCTGACAGTTAAAAATTGCATGACAAGTCGCACCCTATTGTCAGCAATGGAACCATTCAAATCAGTGCCACGCCAATTTGAAAAAAAAAAAAAAAAAAAAAAAAAAAAAAAAAAAGGTTCCTGCTCTGTTTTTTTAAATGAGGCTGCACAGATGTCAGCCAAGTCACACCTGATATAGCACTGATCTGCAGCTTTGAAATCATGTATCTATTTGATATGTACCTATTTCTTTTTGTTTTTAAAAGTGTAACTATAGTCAGAAAATTAAGTCCTGATAGATCACTTTATGTTGGCCTGCTTTGCAGGTATGGCTATGTAAAATATGAAAAAAAACGGCCTATGCTGTTTAAAATCCATTAATGCATTGTCTCGCCCTGTTCTCTACATGCTCATTCTTGGCACTGTGCATAAAATCAAAGCCACGAGAGGCCGATCAGCTGACAGCTTTAAGATTTACAGTTGCTGAAGGGGGAAGAAAGCAACCAGGAGCAATGCTGGAGTCAACTTACAGCACACACTAATATTGGTAGCATAATTATTAATGTGGAATGTATGTTTTTTGGTTACAGAAAATGACACAGAATTAAGAGAAGTTTTTGTTTTTTTTTCTTTTAAGAAATCATACTTACCTAGGTGGATGCAGCACTGGTCCAATGCTGCATGTGTCTCGCACTGGCTCTAAGACTGAGAACTGAGCGATCAAATACCACTCCCTCAGTTCTCAGTAAGTAGAGAGCTGGTGTGTGTCAGTCACAGCTGTCTACTTACTGTGCCCCTGCAATGCTCACTGGAAAGCTGAGCTGTGGAGGGGGTGGAAGAAGCTGGCTCAGACGCTCAGCGGATCACTGAGAGGCTCTGCCAGGTGCTGGTCCAGGATCCTGGGTGGATCTCGACCATACAGCTTTCCCCAGCCTGGACTGGTTTTGTGACGGCTGAAAAACGGGACACAAGAGTGCAGAACAAAATGCATTTCTGTGATCCACAGTAGATGTACAGCCAAACAAACTTTAAGGACCCAAAATGATCCAATAAGAGCAATTCTCATCAATACTTTCATACTGCAATTTGTGTCCCTTATGTTTTTCCTTTGAACACAGTGCAAGTGAGAATGTCCTTCAAAGCACAATAATGCAATGCATCTTCCTGTATGAATTTTGGGAGAACAAGCTCTATACCTTGAACGCTACTCCCTCCTTGAACCAATCAATCACCATATAGGCTGCAGTCATCTATGCAAGTACTTTTTTCATAACGACTATCACTACAAGCTTGCTTCCCAGAAAACACCAAACTTAACATTACTTGTTAATTGGGACATTACCGGTTTTGCAACACCATTTTCAGTAGTTTCAGCTTCAACACTGGTTACTGGATGAGAGCTAAAGAATATAAACACAACAAAACAGAATGTGATAAAACAGGAGGATTACACAAATTAACTTACAAAGAGAAAAAAACTAATATTGCAAAATGCACTAACAAAGGACAACCAGAGTTCACATTTCTTCACTGCAGAGTAGAAGGTAATGGCATGTTTGTTGTTATAATTACTGTCAAACAGAAATGCTCCTGCGCTTGGGGATGGACTCGATGCAGGCTACAACCACATTAAGAATGTCCTGGAACATGCACACCTTGCTGCCCTCAGGGCACTGAGGAAAGAGGCAAGTCCTCAAAACGCGTCAGTCTATTGGATGTCTACACTCCCTATTGCGGACTGTTACTCAGCGTAGTGTTGACCAAGCTGTTCTTTTATGATGTGCCTTGACTTTATTGTCGTTTGTGAGTACAACACCTACTTTTATTTCTTATTAAACATTTTTTATGGTAATGTACTAGGCCTGTGCGCCCTCTATTTGTTCTTTCCTCGTTCATTAAAATTACTGTGCCTGCTCTTTGCTTATCAAGTCAAAAGACATGACAACACATATAATTAAAGTGAAGTCCAGGATTTTTTTTTTCTCTGTTTGGTTCAGATAATTTACCTTTAAAAGTAGATGTAAAGCCTTAATTTTTACTTTAATGCATTCTGTGCGCTAAAGGTTAAAATCCTTCTGTGACTGGAATCCTCCCATTCCCCCCATACTTACCTGAGCCCCTATGGGGGCACTGGATGAAGAAGAGGAACATGGAGAGCCAGCAGGGGGACTGAGAAAAGGAGGATTGGGGCTACTCTGTGCAAAACCATTGCACAGAGCAGGCAAGTATGACATGTTTGTTATTTAAAAAAAATAAATGAAGCTTTACAATCACTTTAATGCTGGTTATACTATGTTTGGGAGATTGCTGGGGATCCTAAAAGTCTAGTTGTATTAATTCAAGACACTACCATCAACTTTGACCTTGTGACTCCGCTGGTGTTAGTTCCAGCACTTGTACAATAAAGGATAAGGTCACTTATTCTCCCCCTCATTAATATATAATGACTTATGCTAGAGTAGTACATCGAGCACTGGAAGTTAGCTGCACCAATCATTTGTACGAAACATTCTTTTCTAGAGCTCCACTCTAATGTGAGGGTCCCTTAAAAGTTCAATTTAGTTATAAACAAATGAATACAATTCTCACCTTGTTATATCCTCTTCATCATCATCGGGCCCTGCAGCTTCATTTTCATCTACAAAAGAATACAAAATAAAAGCATACCAGTCACCTTCAATGGACGTGAAACATTTTTGTACAAAGTAAACCTCATTAGACCTAGTGTGAAAAATAGAAGGGGACAAGTTTCTTCAAGCAACATAACTATTTTCAGATTCTTCCATCTCCTGCACTACAAGCTCATCCATTTCTGGTATCTACAGGCAACACAGACCTGTTCCTCTGGATCTCATATCAAATGCTTATGTACAGCATAGATGGGAAATAAGAAAGAATACATTATTAGTCAAACACTGGGTTAATATTTTGATTCAGAGGAAGTATTATTAGATATAACAAATAATAAAGGATGGTTTAGAGTTGTCTAACTGTAGTTACAGTGAAAATGGTATAATGGTTAATTCTGGCCCAAATATTTTCTTTAGAATAAGTGGGGAAGGATAAGAAACAGGAAGGAAGTGAGAAGAACCCTGCACCCCCACATGACAGCAATAAATACCTGACTGAGGTTGTAACCCTTTGCCACGCTACTAGAAAAATGTTTAATGCTGTATCCCCTTGGGGCAACTACCCCTCACTTTTATTCTGTCACACACCGGACAGAATTTCCACATATGGGATCCGTGCTTTATAAAGTCAGGGAAAATTGCTTTTATAGTACGATTCAAGTGTTTAACTGGAACAGAGGGATTCTACAACTTTCACACCTCCCATCCTGTTCTTGGATGATTAACATTATAAACTAAATGGAGACTGGATAAAGGGTGTCAGTGCCAGCTAAGGGGGTTGATATACTAAAGGCAATTAGTCTGTGCACTCTACAAATGCAGTTGCTCCAGAGCTTAGCAAATGAGCAGAAGCTCTGCTGACTTCCATCATCCAATCATGTGCAGGCAAAAATGCGGTTTTTAATTTTCCTTGCATGTGACTGGGTATTCTTGGCAAAGGGAAGCTTTACCTCATTTACTATGCTAGGAGCAACTGCCCTTGCAGAGTGCAATTGCACTTTCCAAAGTGCACAGTCTATTTGCCTTTAGTAAATCAACCCCTACGTGTATATAAATGCTTGGTGTATCGTCCTGACAATCCTTGGAATTGAAGATGTGGCTTGCAGAAGTTAAAAACAAACATCTCCAACATTACAGAACAAGTCCAGTTCAACATAACTAACCACTACTGGATATACCATGACCGAGATCTCCAACATTACAGGGCAAGTCCAGTTCAATGTGAATAACTACTACTAGATAAAGGAGAACTTTCATAGACATACAAAGCTTATGGTGGTCATACAAGGTGCGATAAAACTGAACCATTCTGACACGCCTCAAAAATTACAGATGTGGCATGCAAAAGTTAAAAAACAACATCTCTGACATAATAGAACAAGTTCATTGCAATGCGATTAACCACTCCTGGATATACCAGGGCCTGGATCTTCAACATTACAGGACAGGTCCAACTGAGTGTGACTACTACCAGATAAATGAGAGCCTTCACAGACATTCAAAGCTTATGGAGGCCATACACGTGTGCTAAAACTGTTGATGTCCAAAGCAACTGAACACCGATTGAACACAACAAAAATTACATGGCTGAAAAAAAAAAAAAAATCTAACTGGGTCAATTCATGTATTTTTCAAATCCTTGCAAATCATCTATTACTGATCCACGTGTATGTATAAGGGCACAAAAACACCATCTATCAACCCTGAATGATCATTTTATTTTGCAGTCACAAGCAATCAACTTGGGTTGATCAAAGCTGTCACTATGTTGCTTATTGCTCATCAATGCCATTTTTGTCTTGCTCAGGGATGTCCAAATTTGCTAATTTTGGTAAATTGAACATTGATCATTCAGTATACACTATATGGCCACTACAAGCCAATCAAAAGAACAAAGTAACACATTGCATAAACACAAGATATTTTCATTTACATGAGCAACCCTGTTCAGTGATCACAGTTGGCTGTATTTACCTATAGGTCTGTCCGCGCGCCCCCCCCCCCCCCCCAACAACCAGATTCACACCTTCACTGAGAATTAGAAGAATTTGGATGGCAGTTGTATGAGAAAATAAAAGTTAGCAAATATTACTCTGGGATTCCAGAACACTGACAAACAACATATCATTTCCATGAGAGAAAATTGAAGCCGTGTGCTACATACAGTCATGGCCAAAAATACTGGCACCCCTGCATTTCTGTTAGACAATTCCCCACTTCGCCCAGAAAATTGTTGCAATTACAAATGTTTAGGCATTCTCATGTTTATTCCTTTTGTTTGTATTGGTATGAGACAAAAAAGTGGGAACAAAAAGCCAAATCTGACATATTCCTTCCAAGACTCCAAAAATGGACTGGACAAAATTATTGGCACCTTCTCAAAACTGTAAGAAATAATCTATTTCAAAGTTTGTTACAGTTGAGCTTTTATTTACAAATTACAGGAGAATTACATTTAGCAGGTGCTGACAATATAGAAATCACACGGGCAACCAGTTAAAATGGTGAAACATTGACTCAACTTTTCTGTTGTCTGTCTGTGTGTCACATGGAGCATGGAGCAGAGAAAAGAGAAGCAAATAATTGTCTGAGGATTTGAGAACAAAATTTGTGGAAAAGGATGGACAATCTCAAGGTTACAAGTCCATCTCCAGAGATCTATATGTTTCTGTGTCCACTGTGAGCAACATTGTCAAGAAGTTTACAGCCCACGGCACTGTAACTAATCTTCATGGACAAAAGAAAAAGAAAATGATCAAAGATTGCAATCAGGGCTTGTTCGAATGGTGAATAAAGAACTTTGATCAACATCCAGACAAATTCGAGCTGACCTTCAGGCACAAGGTACAACTGTGTCAGCTCACACTATACATCTCCATCTGAATGAAAAGGAACGCTATGGTAGGAGACCCAGGAGGACCCCACTGCGGACATAGAAACATAAAAAAGGCAGAGGCGGAGTTTACCAAAACATACCTAAGGAAGCCAAAATCCTTTTGGGAGAATGTGATGTAGACAGAAAAAACAAAATTTTAGCTTTTTGGTAAAGCCCATCATTCTACGGTTTTCAGAAAAAGCAATGAGTGCTTTTAAAAAAAATAAAAGTAAAGAATACTGTCCCTATAGTCAAAGATGGTGGAGGTTCACTGACGATTTTGGGTTGCTTTGCTTCTCCAGGCACTTGATGTCTTGACCGTCTGCATGATATTAGAAAATCTGAAGACTACCAGAGAATTCTGGGGTGCAATGTAGGACCCAGTGTCAGAAAGCTGGGTCTCTGTCAGAGGTCATGGGTCTTATAGCAGGACAATGACCCAAAGCACATGACAAAAAGCACCCAGAAATGGTTTCAATCACTGGAGAATACTGAACTGGCCAGCAATGAGTCCATATCTCAATCCCATAGAGCACCTGTGGAGAGATCCCAAAACAGCAGCTGGGTAAAGGAACCCTTCCAATCTGAGAGACTTGGAAAAGTGGCCTAAGATTCCAGTTTAGAGGTGTAAGATACTCATTGATGGTTACAGGAAGCAATTGATTTTAGTTATTTCTCCAAGGGGTGTGCTACCAAATATTACATTTAGATTCCAATAATTTTGCCCAGTTTATTTCTGGAGTTTTGGATGGAATGTGTCAGATTTGGCTTTTTGTTTCTACACTTTGTGTCATACCAATACAACCAAAATAAAGAAACAAGAGAATGCCTAAACATTTGTAAATGCAACAATTTTCTGGGCGAAGTGGTGCATTATCTGACAAAAATGTAGGGGTGACAATATTTTTGGCAATGACTGTAGTTGTATAGTATAGTTGTTGGTATAGCTATATAGTTCTGTCTATACCAATTCCATTGATAAAAGTATCTGACAACACATTTTAATTTCTAGTCATAAAATAGCACATGAACTGCTTTTGTACACAAGTGTATTATGTTTGCTGTGGAGCGCCATGGTAGTTCATTGATTCTTCCTGTCAGTATATCTGCTTGCTAGTACATCCCTTACAAGCAAGTAGATATTCTGACAGATCTGCAGGAGACCTGCATGGCACCAGCGATCTGCAGATTGCTGGTGCAATGCTTTACATGCTCCTGCAGACAATAATAATAATAAATGAATAAATGTATTTAAAAAAAATGAATAAATCATTTATTTTTACTAAAAGTTGAACTTATCCTTTAAAGATTTTATATCTTGTGATAGGGGGTAGTATATGCCCTCAAATGTCCACTGTATATATATATACATATATATATACACACACACACAGTCAGGTCCATAAATATTGGGACATCAACACAATTCTAACATTTTTGGCTCTATACACCACCACAATGGATTTGAAATGAAATAAACAAGATGTGCTTTAGCTGCAGACTGTCAGCTTTAATTTGAGGGTATTTACATCCAAATCAGGTGAACGGTGTAGGAATTACAACAGTTTGCATATGTGCCTCCCACTTGTTAAGGGACCAAAAGTAATGGGACAATTGGCTTCTCAGCTGTTCCATGGCCAGGTGTGTGTTATTCCCTCATTATCCCAATTACATTGAGCAGATAAAAGGTCCAGAGTTCATTTCAAGTATGCTATTTGCATTTGGAATCTGTTGCTGTCAACTCTCAAGATGAGATCCAAAGAGCTGTCACTATCAGTGAAGCAAGCCATCATTAGGCTGAAAAAACAAAACAAACCCATCAGAGAGATAACAAAAACATTAGGCGTGGCCAAAATAACTGTTTGGAACATTCTTAAAAAGAAGGAATGCACCGGTGAGCTCAGCAACACCAAAAGACCCGGAAGACCACGGAAAACAACTGTGGTGGATGACCGAAGAATTCTTTCCCAGGTGAAGAAATCACCCTTCACAACGGTTGGCCAGATCAAGAACACTCTCCAGGAGGTAGGTGTATGTGTGTCAAAGTCAACAATCAAGAGAAGACTTCACCAGAGTGAATACAGAGGGTTCACCACAAGATGGAAACCATTGGTGAGCCTCAAAAACAGGAAGGCCAGATTAGAGTTTGCCAAACGACATCTAAAAAAGCCTTCACAGTTCTGGAACAACATCCTATGGACAGATGAGACCAACATCAACTTGTACCAGAGTGATGGGAAGAGAAGAGTATGGAGAAGGAAAGGAACTGCTCATGTTCCTAAGCATACCACCTCATCAGTAAAGCATGGTGGTGGTAGTGTCATGGCGTGGGCATGTATGGCTGCCAATGGAACTGGTTCTCTTGTATTTATTGATGATGTGACTGCTGACAAAAGCAGCAGGATGAATTCTGAAGTGTTTCGGGCGATATTATCTGCTCATATTCAGCCAAATGCTTCACAACTCATTGGACGCTGCTTCACAGTGCAGATGGACAATGACCCAAAGTATACTGCAAAAGCAACCAAAGAGTTTTTTAAGGGAAAGAAGTGGAATGTTATGCAATGGCCAAGTCAATCACCTGACCTAAAACCGATTGAGCATGCATTTCACTTGCTGAAGACAAAACTGAAGGGAAAATGCCCCAAGAACAAGCAGGAACTGAAGACAGTTGCAGTAGAGGCCTGGCAGAGCATCACCAGGGATGAAAGCCAGCGTCTGGTGATGTCTATGCGTTCCAGACTTCAGGCTGTAATTGACTGCAAAGGATTTGCAACCAAGTATTAAAAAGTGAAAGTTTGATTTATAATTATTCTGTCCCATTACTTTTGGTCCCTTAACAAGTGGGAGGCACATATGTAAACTGTTGTAATTCCTACACCATTCACCTGATTTGGATGAAATACCCTCAAATTAAAGGTGACAGTCTGCAGTTAAAGCACATCTTGTTCGTTTCATTTCAAATCCATTGTGGTGGTGTATAGAGCCAAAAATGTTAGAATTGTGTCGATGTCCCAATATTTACGGACCTGACATACACACACACACACATATTATATATATATATATATATATATATATATATATATATATATAGACAAAGTGGGCTCAGATAGGATTAAAGAGCATTTATATAAGATTAGTGTGTGGTATGAAAAACATTTTTTCAACAATACATTTCCAAAATGTACACAATAAGGACTATTGAGGTCTTCAATTCTAGGGAATAGAAGTGTATAAAAATCATTAGAGGGGCAGTAATAAAGTAAGAGAACTCAGTAAAAAAGAATAATGGTGGATCCATGAGCTTGGATCTTTGGCCCCTACAGGTCTTAATAAAAAATTTGATGTCACTTGTTTTCTTAGTAACTATTAAATACAAAGATATATGGTAGTTAGTATTATGACCAATAGAAAATGGAGGGACAGTTTCATTAAATTAGTGTAGGATGGTGGTACTAATAGGGATGTATAGATATATAATCCTAGATATATAAATATACATGTACAGAGGATTTAGATATGCATATCATTTTATTTAATTGCATTAATTTTATTATTATTAATAGAATTAATTTGTCAGTTATAATATAGCTCACATTTACATAAGAGCAATATTTTTTAAAAGAGTAATTAAATATTTTAGTACATAATTATTACTATTTTATTTTCATTTGTATATAATGGCATTCCATAACACCTTACAGCACGGGGGTCAAACTGGTGGCCCCTCCAGCTGTTGCCAAACTACAAGTCCCATGAGGCATTGGAAGGCTGGCAGCTACAAGTACGACTCCCAAAGACAGAAGCATGATGGGACTTGTTTTGCAACAGCTGGACGGCTGCCAGTTTGACATCCCCGCCTTACCAGTTATGTGCATGGTATGAATTTATTAATGATGGATATACATTAAAGACCAGTTATATGTATAGAGTGCACATCGGCATCAGTAGTTTCCAATTACACCCCGGTATACACCGGGGTGTAGTTAAATAAGTACCAGTTTAGTAGATAGGAGTATGGTACTATTAAATTATAGCAGGCATTCTTACCCAAGGAAAATGGCACATTCAGATGTGGGGGAGATGTGGACTACAATAAAATGGCGCCAATGTATCCCTATATGTATGAAGAGCAAGTTGACATCCAAAAGAATCCCCCTGAGGAAGCCTCGTGACCCTGCGGCATAACGTGTAGGGGAGGGGCATATGACATCACAATGCTCTACACGTGAATAGGAGTGATCCATGCATGGAGTGAGGATACATGATTGAATACTCAAATGGAGGAGAGGAGTAATTGGAGAGATTTGGAGCAATTTATCCTTTTGGAGTATCATATTTGGTGCCTGAGGGACAGGCGCTTAGTGATTATACTATAATAGTAAGGTCAGTTGATCCCAGGCAAGAGGACATCCAGTAGAGGGTGACCACACTGGCATCAAGTATTGGAGCACTTAATGGTGATGACAGTAAGGGATACTAAGAAAAGATTAAGATTTGAAGATTGGACTGTTGTTTTCAGACTATAATTGTCTGCCCACTGTAATTATTTAAAGAAATGCAGAAGTTTTTTTAAGGATTATAATTTTCTATGATGAAATAAGATGGTTGTATGCACGTTGATTTATTTATACACAGTGGATATAAAAAGTCTACACACCCGTTAAAATGTCAGGTTTCTGTGATGTCAAAAAATGAGACAAGGAAATAAATTAAGAACTTTTTCCACCTTTAACCACCTCCCGTCCGGCCATTGCAAATAAATGGCCAGACGGTGGCAGTGCAGGGGCAGGTGGCCATTTATAAACGGCCTCTCCGCCCCCTGCTTGTGCACGCTTCCTGGGAGCGCGGAGCACAGCGATCCGGTGCCCGCTGTGTCCTCCGTACACAGTGGAACACTTGATCGTCGTACGGGACATCTGTGAGAGTTCCTGATCATGCGATCACCGATTGGCCAATCACATGCACAGTAGTAAGCAAGATGTCACTTGTGACATCATTGCTTACTACGTGTGAAATCTGTGAATGATCACAGAGGTCTTATGGTACAAGGCTATTCACAACAGCCTTGTACCATGTGACAAGCTGTGACCAATCACTGCTCACACAGTATTTCTCAATGGCTGCAAGAACGCAGCCAGAGAGGAGTAATGATTGCTTTTACAGCCTTTATGGGTGTAAAAGCAATCAGTGTAAAAAAAAAAATCTTCATCACCCCCCCTTAAGTAGTACAGTGTCCCCATGGTGACACTGTACTGCTAGGGTGACAGTATGTAAAAAAAAAAACAAATATAAAAATAATAAAAATGTAAAAAAAAAAATTTTTAAAAATGTTTTGGTAATAAACTAATTGGGTTTTTTTTTTTTTACTGAAAAGGTAACTCAATAAATTTTGGCAAAGATTTATGATGAAATATTATTTATTTGCAAAATTTTATAAGAGAAAAAACTTTTTTTCAAAATATTTGGACGTTTTCATTTATATAGCAAAAAAAAATAAAAATACCTGTGGTGAATAAATACCACCAAAATAAAGCTTTATCTGTCTCAAAAAAAATGCTAAAAAATTCATATGGGTACAGTGTTGCATGACCGCGCAATTGTCATTCAAAATGTTATAGCACTGAAAGCTGAAAATTGGCCTGGACAGGAAAGGGGTAAAAGTGTCCGGACAGGAAGTGGTTAATGTAACCTATAAACTGTACAACTCAGTTAAACAACAAACTGAAATCTTTCAGGTGGAGGGGAGTCAAAATAAAAAACGAATATAATATGGTTACATAAGTGTGCACACCCTTAAACTAATACTGTGTTAAAGCACCTATTGATTTTCTTACAGCACTCAGTCTTTTTGGATATGAGTCTATCAGTATGGCACATCATGACTTGGCAATATTTGCCCACTCTTCCTTGCAAAAACACTCCAAATCTGTCAGATTGCGAGGGCATCTCCTGTGCACAACCCCTCTTCAGATCACCCCACAGATTTTCCATCGGATTCAGGTCTGGGCTTTGGCTGGGCCATTCCACAACTTTAATCTTCTTCTGGTGAAGCCATTCCTTTGTTGATTTGGATGTATGCTTTGGGTCCTTGTCATGCTGAAAGATGAAGTTCCTCTTCATGTTCAGGTTTCTAGCAGAAGCTTGAAGGTTTTGTGCCAATATTGACTGGTAATTGGAACGGTTCATAATTCCCTCTACCTTGACTAAGGCCCCAGTTCCAGCTGAAGAATAACATCCCCAAAGCATGATGCTGCCACCACCATGCTTCACTGTAGGTATGGTGTTCTTTTGGTGATGTGCAGTGTTGTTTTTAAGCCAAACATATCTTTTTGGAATTATGGCCAAAAGGTTCAACTTTGGTTTCATCAGACCAAAACACATTTTCCCACATGCTTTTGGGAGACTTCAGATGTGATTTTGCAAAATTTAGCCGGGCTTGGATGTTTTTCTTTGGAAGAAAAAGCATCCATCTCGCCACTCTACCCCATAGCCCAGACATATGAAGAATACGGGAGATTGTTGTCACATGTACCACACAGCCAGTACTTGCCAGATATTCCTGCAGCTCCTTTAATATTGCTGTAGGCCTCTTGGCAGTTCTCACCAGTTTTCTTCTCGTCTTTTCATCAATTTTGGAGGGACGTCCAGTTCTTGGTAATGTCACTGTTGCACCATATTTTCTCCACTTGATGATGACTGTCTTCACTGTGTTCCATGGTATATCTAATGCCTTGGAAATTATTTTGCATCCTTCTCCTGATACCCTTTAACAATGAGATCCCTCTGATGCTTTGGAAGCTCTCTGCAGACCATGGCTTTTACTGTAGGACGGGACTAAGAAAATGTCAGGAAAGACCTACTAGAACAGCTGAACTTTATTTGGGGTTAATAAGAGGTACTTTAAATGATGGCAGGTGTGTACTGACTCCTATTTAACATGATTTTGAGTGTGATCATTTAATTCTGAACACAGCTACATCCCCAGTTATAAGAAGGTGTGGTTATGCAACCACATTTTATTTTTTTACATTTACTGCCCCCCCCCCCAAAGATTTCAGTTTGTTTTTCAATTGAGTTGTACAGTTTATAGGTTACATTAAAGGTGGAAAAAGTTCTGAAATGATTTATCTTTGACTCGTTTTCTTTACAACACAGAAACCTAACATTTTAACAGGGGTGTGTAAACTTTTTATATCCACTATATGTTTAGGTATATTAGAGCGACACAGTGTTATTGATCTATTATAGGCGCACGCAAATTTATGGGATTGTGTTTTGGATCAGCAGCTTATAATTTAATTGAGACTAGCACATATAGCAAAATTACACAAATATTTATTTTATACAGGGATTATAAATCTCCCTTACGTCCAAAATGAAAAACACATAAAACGTTTTCCTATAGTTCTACATTAAGGTTAGGTTCATACTGTAGTGGGCCTGTGCGTCGCGGTTCTGGTGAGCATGGCAGCAGACCAATTGTTTGAATGGGCTGCTGTGCTGCCGGAATTGCAGGGAAAAGGTTCATGCGCCATTTTTTTTAAATTGCAGCCTGCACGAGAACTGCAGTGCGGTTGCCAGTACTGCTGCAATTTCCAGTGCGCGCGGGTACCATGGCACCAGCACACATTCAGCTGGCTATTCTGTGCGGTTGCAGGAACAGGTGCGGTAATGCACCAGCAAAAACCTGCACAGATGTGAACCTAGCCTAAGGGTCCATTCAAACCAGCCACCTCTTTATAAAGTGGAGGCTGGTGTGCAGTCCGACACGTATCACCACTGTTTTGTTTTTTTTTTTAAATCAAACTTTATTAAAATGTCACACAGACATGATCAATTGGCTGCCTGTGATGTGAGGCATTGCCTTGTGCTGCGCTGATACAGAGTAGTGCATGCAGTGGTTTGATTCGGGCACACGAGAGAGAAGGCATTTTGCCTTGTCATGCGGTGGGACAGTGCTGGAATAACCAATCAGTGCAGTCTCACAGCATCTGGTGTGAATGAACCCTAAAATTCACCCGATACCGTGTTTGTAGCTGCTGATTTTTTACTATTTTTTTTTAAACCTGTAGTTCCGTAGTTTACGGCGGGTGTGTTTACTTCATGAGGTGGACTGAGCCTTTAAGCACTAAAAGATGAATGATGTCAAAGGACACATTAGTAGCCCTTATCCAGCCTCTGTGGGAAGTGCACTTAGTGCTCGGATATAAGGAGACCCCCACCCCGGGAACCTGACCTCTGACCCTCATATATATATATATATATATATATATATATACACACACACTTGCTGTGAGGTGACCAGGTGCCCCCTCCCCCGCACAAACCCGTACCCCCATACAGCCACTCTTCCTCATCATCCCCGCCGCCTCCTCCTCCTCCTTCGGTCACGGTGCTCGTGGCGGCGGCAGCTGTAGAGGAGGTGGTTGAGGAAGGAACAGCTGCAGCAGCACCGTTGCCGCTCATTTCCGCCGACACCACCATCCGCTCCAACACTTCTCCGCCGGCAGACATCTTTCCTCCAGGGGCTGAGAGACACAGCTATCGCGAGACCTGGCCAGCCTGTGACGGCCAGTGCCTGGTATTACCTTCCAGCGATTGGAGGACCCGAATTGCATCACATGACAGAGTAGTTACAACGCAGGCAGCCATGTTAGCTGAGGGCAAAGGAAACGGTTCCCGGGGAGCTATATGCGCATTGAAGGCAAACAACGTGTTGCCTTTCCTTACATGCTGGGAATCAAAGTACAAACATAAACAATATTTAGACAGCACTGGGTATCATAAATCATGTGTTTTCAATACAATGCTTGTTTTCGTGTTGTTTTATTGCTTTGTTGTGTTTAATTGCAATAGGAATAGCTTCCTGTCCTAATACAATGGGCATTCTGGGCTCCAGACTTTTATTTTAGGTACTTATATTACGTTGTCAATTTACGCAGCGCTTTACATTTATATTGTACATTCACATCAGTCCCTAACCCTCAAGAGGCCTACAATCTAAGGTCCCTAACTTACATCCAGACTTCAATGGCTATTATTATTATTATACAGGATTTATATAGCACCAACAGTTTGCACAGTACTTTACAATATAAGGGAGACAGTACAATTACAATACATTTCAGTACAGAAGGAATAGGAGGGCCCTGCTCACGGAGCTTACAATCTAAAGGAAGCGGGAGGTGATACAAAAGGTGATAGTTGCGGGGGATGATCTGATGGAGGTGGCTCAAGTACAGTTCTTAGGTGGTGGTGGGGTAGGCTTCCCAGAATAAGTGAGTTTTCAAAGATCACCTAAAGGCAGACAGGGTGGGGGCTGACCGGACATACTGGGGTAGGGAGTTTCAGAAGATGAGAGAGGATCTGGAGAAGTCCTGGAGGCGAGCGTGGGAAGAGGTGACGAGGGCGCTAGAGAGCAAGATGTCTTGCCCATAAATGCTTGAATCCAGCTTTTCTCAGCGTTTTTCAGGCATTTTTTTAGTCTGTAAGAACTGGTCTCCTGCCTCTAGTGGTTTAAATTGGGTAAAAAAATGCCTGAAGCTTGAATGCACATGTAAACACTTGAAATACGCTTCTAAACCGCTTGTATACGTGCACAGAAACGCTAAATTAAAAACGCTTCAATAATGACTCTGCTCAGGTGGGAATGCAGCCTGAGGACCAACCTCACACTAACCCCAATGGTAAGTCACTAAGCTCCGCCCACTGCCACCTGGTCACCATGGCAACCGTGTGACATCACAGGGTTCCAGAGGCTTCACGCTTCAGTCTTTCACAGACCTTCCCACTAGCAGCAGCACTTGGTTTGGCTCTGCGACTTTGTGCTTCAGCTTGTGGATATTCTCTGTGCTACCATGGTGAGATTTGAAATCTACAGGATTTTCATGAAGAAGGAGGAGGAGGAGAGGAGAGAAGGACAGAAGGAGAAGATGAAGAATGAAGATGGTCAGAAATGCTCGGATAAACTCAGAGCTTTTCTCGGGATGAAGAAGTCCCAGACACCCAGAAAGTCACTACAGGAGACAACAGCGTCTCCTAAGAATGATGTGATCTCCATAAAGGTAGGTACCTTTGTTTACTGCACACCAGCCATATATTTAGACCAAAATGTATTCTGATACACGACTTTGCTAAAACAAAATCCCAATACAGGTAAATTAATTAGTTTACATGAAATTTATAGCATTTACAAATGGTGGTATATATACTGGAATTTTTTTTTTATATACATAAATACCACTAATGGCGGCGATCAGCGACTCATAGTGGAACTGTGAGACTGCGGCGGGCATTCTGACACTGGGTGGGAACTGACTAACTGCCACTGACATCCCAATGACACTAATACAGTGATCAGTGCTAATAAAAAGCACTGACACTGTACTAATGACACTAGGCAGGAATGGGTTAACATCTGGGGCAATCAAAAGGTTAACTGTGTGTTGTTTTACATCATGTACTGTGTGTGTTTTAAAAGGGAAACATGCTGCTGTGTATTTCTCTGCTCTGCAGAGCTGTGCAGCCCCCTTTACTCTTAATACCCCTAATTACAATGTAGTGGAACCAATTGCCTTCAGATGTCACCTAATTAGTAAATAGTCCACCTGTGTGTAATTTAATCTCAGTATAAATACAGCTGTTCTGTGAAGCCCTTAGAGTTTTTTTTAGAGAACATTAGTGAACAAACAGCATCATGAAGGCCAAGGAACACACCAGACAGGTCAGGGATAAAGTTGCGGGGAGGTGTAAAGTAGGGTTAGGCTAAAAAAAAAATCCCAGAAAGGACTGCCCCTCTGAAAAACAGTTCATGCTCAGATTGCTTTTCAGAGGCATTTGACAGGAGGTGAAGAGGCACTATGTTGCCTCTGTAGGGCGTTGCAGCGGTGGCCCTGTTCTCCGGGGGGTATACTTATTGCCAGGGCCACAGTATGTCTACGACCTATGCAGGTAAAAAAAGAGCAGTTGGGGGTGGTAAAAACTTGGCTGAAACACATGGCTTTTACTATCCCCTAACCTCACGTTTGAACGAGCACTTGGTTCAGAGCTGTATGCTGCAGGTAGGGCACCCTATTCATTTCAGAAGCCCCTTACCCTTTTTTTTTTTTAAGGTCATGCTGCACGGCATCTGACAATGCGCGGGAGTTCTATTAAGAATTAATGGCACCCCTTCGCATCTGCTTAGGAGCAGGTGTGTGTACGTGTCAAGAACGTGTTCGTGTTCCCGACATGCAGTAATGTGAACCAAGGCTTAGACTGGGGTGCCTCAAGACTAAATATACTTTTCAAGGATGCGCTGCTCCAGACAACAGGCTCCACGCAACTTACCCTCCTGAGGATTTACCCCCCTTCCTGACCAGGCCATTTTTTGTGTTACGGCGCTGTGTTATTTTAACTGAAAATTGTGTGGTCATGCAATGCTGCATCCAAATGAAATTTACATCCTTTTTTCCCCACAAATGGAGCTTTCTTTTGGTGGTATTTGATCGCCTGTGCATTTTTAATGTTTTGCTCTATAAAAAAAAAAAGACCGACAATTTTGAGGAAAAAACATGTTTTGGAATTTTTGCTATTAAAATAGTCCAGTAAAAAAAATTTCAAAATCAAGTTTCGTCATAAATTTAGGCCAAAATGTATTCTGCTACATGTTATCTAAGAAAAAATCCCAAGTGTAAGTGTAAGTTAATTGGTTTACGTGAAAATTATAGAGTTTACAAATGGCGGTATAGATACTGGGATTTTTTTTTTCTACTAGCAATGGTGGCGATCAGCGACTTTTAGCGGGACTGCGGCGCACATTCTGACACTGGGGGGGAACTAATTTGGTGTCACCGACGCCCCAGTGACACCAATACAGTGATCAGTGCTAAAACTAAGCACTGACGCTGTACTAATGACACTGAGCAGGAAGGGGTTTACATGAGAGGTAATCAAAGGGTTAACTATATGTAGGGAGTGTTTTACTAGGGGGCAGGGGTGGGGCTTCACTTTAATAATAATACAGGATTTATATAGCGCCAACAGTTTGCTCAGCGCTTTACAATGTAAACTATATGTAGGGAGTGTTTTACTAGGGGGTGGGGCTTCACTTTAAGCACACTGATCAGCAATGTGTCTGAGCTGACAGGGAGGAAGTCTGTAAACAAAATAGTTTTCCTCCCCATCAGTGATGGTCGGTAATCACCGGGCGCTGGCGGGTACTTACCAGCCAGGACCCAGTGATTGACAGCCGCGGACACGAATGGCGGCGCGGATAGGACTCACGCGCCCCCTACCTGAAAATGCAAAATCACGTATATATACGTGATTTTGCACACCCGTGCCGCCCTGTAGCAGTATTTCTGCTATAGGGCGGTTGGGAAGCAGTTAATTAATGGCACCCCAGATTGCAAAATGCAGTGTGATTACAAGAATCAGATCTCATGGGTGTGAACAGCCATGCCATCCAATTCTGGTGCGGCAAAATGAAAAGGCTCTAATTGCACTGCAAAGAATTGCGTGTGATTTGAACAGGAATGTGGTGCGATTCCGGCCTGAATCACATGCGATTTCCCTTACTGCTATAATGTGAATCTACTCTTATAGTCTTGTGACTGTCACTTTTAAAGTGATTGTAAAGGCTGAAGGTTTTTTACCGTCATGCATTCTATGCAAAAAGGTAAACAAACCTGTGTGCTGCTCTCCCCACAGCACCCCCCATCCCCCACAGCTGTGTATTCAATAATACATCATGAACTACTTTGCATATATGCGGCTCTTCGGTGGGTGAGCTTTAACACTGAGCGGCTGCATACATACATGCCTATGTAAACACTTTGCTGTTTTGAGTGTGCTCCCAGGTACCAGAAAGCTCCCGATGGGGGAGCTTTCCGATCATGTGAACGCTGTGACTGCCAATCACAGCAGTCACATGATTGGAATGCCCTTTTCCGTCCCCCAGTATTTACAACCTCATAAAGGGCAAGGAGGCAGCGGCAGGAAGGGGTTAAATGTATTTCTTTAACCGCTAGCCTACAGGGCACTTATACCCCCTTCCTGCCCAGGCCAATTTCCAGCTTTCAGCGCTGTCGCACTTTGAATGACAATTGCGCAGTTATACAAAACTGTACCCATATGAAATTTTTATCATTTTTTTTGTGACAGATAGAACTTTCTTTTGGTGGTATGTAATCACCTCTGGATTTTTTATTTTTTCTTAAACTAAAAACCACTGAAAATTTTGGAAAAAAAAGTTTTTTCTTAGTTTTTATTATAAAATTTTGTAAATAAGTGATTTTTCTCCTTCACTGATATGCGCTAATGAGGCTGCAGTGGTGGGCACTGATAGGCTGCACTGATGGACATTGATAGGTGGCACTGATGGGCACTGATGAGGAGGCAGATTCTGCTCTCTCTTGGCTCTCGTCCTACCTATCACAACGCTCCTTCAGTGTTACCTATAACGCTACCACCTCCCCCTCGCTCCCCCTCTCTGTTGGGGTCCCTCAAGGCTCCGTCCTCAGGCCCCTTCTCTTCTCCATCTACACCTCCTCCCTTGGCCAACTCATACACTCTCACGGTTTCAACTACCAGCTCTATGCCGACGACACACAAATCTATCTCTCTACCCCTCGCCTCACCAGCTCTGTCTCCGCCCGAATCACAAACCTACGAAATGACATATCAGACTGGAAGTCGCTCCACTTCCTTAAACTGAACCTCTCCAAAACCCAGCTCCTAGTCTTCCCCCCAGCTTGCACACCACACCCCACTGACTTCTCCATCACGTCGAACAATGCCACTATCAGGCCCGCCCCACAGGCCAGAGTACTTGGTGTCATTCTGGACTCCAACCTATCCTTCCAGCCCCAAGTCCAATCACTAACAAACTCATGCAGACTCCACCTCCACAACATCGCCAAAATCCGCACGTTCCTAACCCTAGAAACCACTAAACAGCTCATCCACTCCCTCATCATATCACGACTCGATTATTGCAACTCCCTCCTCACTGGCCTGCCTCGCCACAGGCTATCCCCGTTTCAGTCGATCCTGAACACGAACATGGTGTATATACCAATAATTACATCACAATGCATATATTTTTACTCTTTCACTTTCTGTACATTCAAAAGACTTTCTAAACTGTGCAAAACATAGCCTTGAATACCAGCTACAGATAAGAATGCCAGCTACAGGCTGGAACACATTACTTCACAGGAAATAAGGGAGGGGGAAGTGAGCTGATAACTTTGCTTTTCAAACAGATGCTGTTAGAAATGTTAAAACTTATGGGGAACTCTACAATATTTGGGTGCTGCCACAGTATCTAAACCACACATTTTATTGTGCGTTTGGATGTAGTAAAGAAGTGTTAGAACCTCCTATTGGAGAGACTTTCCTTCACTTCTTGTACAGGAGACACAACAAGAAGAGGGGAGATATTTCGCCAAAATGAGGAAAACTGCATCCTGTTCTGGTGGCAACTGTAATGCAATATATCTCTCACCATATTGCCTTCAAGTTCTCTCTCAGTGACAAGGGTTGGCCTAGTGCTGTCACACATGCCATAATGAAAGAGTACTGCATGGCTTTGAAATATTGATCACATTCTGGTGTGATTTGATCAGGTAGTAAATATGAATTTACTATTAGAAGTTTGGTGCACTGGTGACATATTCTACTGATGTCAATGCCAGTTGCTGGTCTATTACAGCACAATGGTGGATTTGGTATAGTGTGCAACAGAAATATGAGTATTTATTGTCACATGGAGTAAGTCGCATGTGCCTCCATAAACGGGTATTTCCTTTTGCACCTGGAGCTGAATGGGATCAGTGGAGGAGAGGAAAGCTAAATACATGTTGGGAGGGGGATATTAAAACATATGGACAGTGTGGCACAAGCTTGCATTAAAGTATCTTTTATAGATTGTTGTTCTGAATATTGAAAACAATGCTGTTCAACTTTATTGATCAAAAAATACTAACAAATCTCTGCAATCCAAAACAGGTGAAATCAGCAACCAGTAACATTGAAAGACTCTTGGAAGATCCAGGGGAGAGCTGCAATAAGCTCCAGTCAAGGAAGCATTTGAAGAAAATGCGCAGCCCATTCTGGAGGAAGATTCAAAATCTTTTCAGGACACAGAAACAGAAAAAAGAAGAACCGGAGATCAAACAGCCTGAAAAATCTGCAGTTCTCAATGTCCAAGAAGATAAAGAACCAACAGACGAACATACATATAGACTAACACAGGGTGCAAAGAATGAGATCTGCATTAAGACACTTTGCATGACCCAGTGCAAAAAGAGATTCAGGTCCGAGGAAGACATTGGCTTCCTTTCTGAACCATTTCATAAGAAATGCAGGTCTGGAAAGATACACAAAACAACTGTAGAGAAGGTAGAAGACAAAGACCTTTTTGAAAAATCAACCACCGCAATCCCTGAACCGGAAATCGTGATTCGCGAAGATGGCGATAAGCTGGGTCCCAGACAGTCCTTCATTACCTGTATGTCAGACCCGGTTGAAATGAAGGCTGAAAACTTCAATTTCCATAGTGTCCTTGGAGAAGGGGGCTTTGCTAAGGTAATATTAGCAACAGATCATGTGCGAGGGAAAGAAGTGGCCATAAAAATATCAAAAAAGCCACTATTCAGATGTAAACACCTCATGGTTGAGCAGAGGGTCCTGCAGCTGTCACATGAATGCCCCTTCCTCATCCATGGCTATGGAGCATTCCAGACACACAAGTATGTATGTTATGTGATGGAGCTGGCCAGGCGTGGGACCCTGTTTGACCTCTTTTGTGAGATTGCATCCCTGAAGACTGAGGTGACAATGCATATTACTGCGGAATTAATCTGTGGTATCCAGTTTTTACATGGAAAAGGGATAATCCATAGAGACCTGAAACTCGAAAATGTTTTATTCCTCAGTGATGGCCATGTCAAAATCGCAGATTTTGGAATTGCTGTGGAAAATGTTTTTGGAAGAGAGAAAAAGTACGGAAGAATTGGGACATTGGGATATATGGCCCCTGAGGTCCTAAGAGGCCGGCCCTACAATGAGGGCGCAGATTGGTTTTCATTAGGTGTGATGGTATACGAATTGCTCACCCTATGTAGTCCCTTTGAGGGAAATGCAATGAAAACAATAATCAGTACCCTTAACACAGAGCCATGTTACAAGGCTCTTGACCAAGTAAAGGCCGATTTTTTGAAGGGGCTGTTGTGTAAAGACCCATCTCAGCGATTAGGAGTCCATGGAGATATAAGGGGGCACCCATTTTTTGAGCGCATTCAGTGGAGGGAACTGGAGGCTGGCCATGTTCCCCTCCCCCTAGCACTCCAGAAACTACCAAGAGACACCATCAATAACCATTTGCATGAAAGGATAGATGTAGCTCTTGGCACAGCCCAACAGAAATGTCTCTTTAAAAGGAAAGATCTGAGGTTTAAGGAATTTGGCTTTGTTTCTCCAGCCTGGGCTGCTGATTACTACATCCCCTCCCTTGTAGAAGAGTGATCATCTACAAATTCTCATGCACAATATTAGGTCAACGCTACAATCAAAAAAACTATCTTAGGCCCCATTTACAAAGCCATATAGGGCCATACACCACCCAGATCAGAGTATTTATGGGACAGGTATGGCCTGCTGTTTGTAATCAGTTGTGGCTACTCAGCCTGTCACAGGAAGGTGTCAGGGTCCTGTCCACAGCAGGAGTTCTGGCATTTCTGCCAATACTCTACATGTCCGCAGAAGGAAAGCCTCAGTCTGGTGCCAGACGGCCTTTATAAGGAGACTCATCACTCATCTGTTCTGTTCCCCACCCGGTACCTGACCTTGGCTCGAACTGACAAACCAGCAAACATCCAAATCCCGGAAGGCTTGCATACCACGCACAGGCGCCTCCAGTCTGCAAACCTATCCCCGTGCACCAGCTGTGCTCCTGAGTGGACCACGAACCAGCACTCCTACAGGCGACCTGTGCAACTTTGGGCCTGACTCCTGCTGTCCTACTCTCAGGGGAGTCCGGAACTTAGCCGCAAGGGAAGCCCTGTCTCCATTGGCCTCCATCACCAGGTACGTGATAAAGGGGGCAGTAGGACAGGAGGAGGGCAGTGTCACAAGAGGGGGCTGGAGGGCAGGGGGAAGTGTCAGCAGCTGATTCTCTTTTATGTAAAAGCAATTCTAGCCGCTAATTAGCAATGGATTGCTTTTACTGCAGGCGGAAGGAGGCCCTCCCCCCCCACTGCCGCAACCTTCTGGTGCTTCTCCGGGCTGTCCCATCCCGGCTGGGAACCTGGCCCTGAAGCCAGCATCTGGAACATCCCCGATCATCTCTATGGTATAGGAAATGTACATGTATGTCGCCAGTTCGGAAGCTTATACTAGGATCATCTCTATGGTATAGAAAACTGGAAGCAACAAGGGTTTTGTCACTTCCGGTATCACCAGATGCCAACAAAGCCATTTTTGACTTGGGAAAGCATCTGATCACACCGATCTTGGTGTGAGCAGATGCTATTAAAGAGTAGAGAAGAGATCTAGGGTTTAATAGTCCCCAGATCTCTTCATAAAGAGGACCTATTACTGCTTGCTTACATTCCTTGTGATAACAATAAATGTGATCAAACAAATTAAAGAGACAGTGTAAATTAATAAAATACAAATAAAATAAATAATATATATATTTTTTTAAAGCACCCCTGTCCCGCAGTGCTGGTACACAAAGGCGAAAACAATGCTGCATCAGTCCCCCGCCCCCTCTAAGACTGAGAATGGAGTGATCAAAGACCACTGATTGCTAAGTTCTCGGTCTTCAGTTCGCATATAGGCTCTGTGCTCTGCCCCTCCAGCATTCACAGGAGTGCCGGGCTGTGCAGGGAGCAGGAGTAAAAAAGGGGATTGGAGTCAGACATAATGGTTGGAGGGGTGGGGGTCAGGTGTGGTGGTTAGAGGGGTGGGTGGGGCTGGGGCTTGGGTGTCGTGGTTAGGGGAGGGGTTACATTAATAAAGGCCGAATTTCCTAACAACCTTCAGAAGAAGGATCTGTGGACTGGAGCCAGGGTGAGAAGGGACTAGTGAATGGGATCTGGTGTCATCTGGGACACAACCAGAGTGAGAATAAGTCTTGGTGAGTGGAGAACAGATGCTGAATTCCACTGGGGGTTAGTCAGGTAATGACTGTGCTGTCACAGTGAGATCTGAGGCAGAGGGGACTTACTATTATTCACTGGGGGAAACGTTCTACCACTAATGAATGTCAGAGGTTCTGTTCCTTTCTTTTTTGGGCACTTCTGGAAAGGTGCTGGATGACATTATTCACATAAACATTTGATATAAGGAGCAATATCAGTGAGAGGAGCCTTCTGTCTGCTACTCTGATTTGTGGTCTTGGCTTAAACAAAGATGCTACAAGAATTTTTTTTAATGAAATGATTGTTCTAATATTGCACATGATAATTTGTGAGAGTAATCGCTCGGTGGAGAGTGTGAGTGAGGTGCTTTACTGAACAGATTTTGGATCACTGTCCACACTGACATTATTATTATTATTATTATTATACAGGATTTATATAGCGCCAATGTTTGCTCAGTACTTTACAATATAAAAGGAGACAATACAGCAACAATACAGTTTAATACAAGAGGGTTAGGAGGGCCCTGCTCCTTGGAGCTTACAATCTAAGATGGAGGGGCTGGTGGTACAAAAGGTAATGGGGGATGGACTAGTAGGAAGAATAGAAGATTCAGTTGTTAGCTGAAGACAGGATAGGCTTCCCTGAAGAGATAGGTTTTCAGAGATCGCCTAAAAGTGGGCAGAGTAGGCGATAGTCTGATAGATTGGGGTAGAGAGTTCCAGAGGATGTGGAAAGCTCTGCAGAAGTCCTGGAGATGAGCATGGGAGGAGGAGACAAGGGCAAGAGCAGGAGGTCGTGGGAGAAGAGGAGAGGACGGTTTGGGTGATATTTGGAGACAAGATTGGTGATGTAATTTGGGAAAGAGTTATAAATGGTTTTATATGTTATTGTTAATGTTTTGAATTTTATTCATTGGGCAATGGTAAGCCAGTGGAGGGATTGGCAGAGAGGGATGGCAGATCTGGAACGGTTGGTAAGGTGGATGAGTCTGGCAACAGCATTCATGATAGACTGAAGAGGGGATAGCCTGCGATTAGGTGGGCCAATGAGGAGGGAGTTACCAGAGAGATAACCAGGGAGTGAATAAGTTGCTTAGTAGTTTCAGAGGTTAAGAACGGGTGTATCTTGGACATGTTGCAGAGGTGAAGTCTACAAGATTTGGACAGTGATTGGATTTGGGGCTAAAAGGACAAATGGGAGTCTAGGACTACACCTAGTACCCTCGCATGAGGGGAGGGACTGATGGTTGCATTATTGATCTTGATGGAGAAGTCAGGGGAGGGGGCACGGGACGGAGGGAATAGTATGAGCTCCGTTTTATAAAGATTTAGTTTGAGGAAATGGAGTGACATCCATGCAGATATGTCACTTAGTAGGTTAGTAATGTGAGAGGAGACTGAAGGGGTGAGGTGAGGAGTAGAAAGATAGATTTGTGTGTCATCAACATAGAGATGGTACTTAAAGCCATGGGAGTTTATCAAATGGAGGTGTAGATGGAGAAGAGAAGGGGTCCAAAGACAGAACCTTGAGTGACCCCTACAGAAAGAAGAAGTAGAGAGGAGGAGACAAACTTATAGGTAACGCTGAAGGAGCGTTGAGATAGGTAGGAGGAGAACAGAGTCTCGGAGGCCAAGAGAGTGGAGTTTTTTTGAGGAGGAGGGGATGGTCAACCGTATCAAAAGCCGCAGAGAGGTCAAGTAGTAAGAGTATGGAGTAATGGCCATTGGTTTTAGCAGTTAGCAAATCATTAGTGAGTTTTAGTAGGACAGTTTCAGTGGAGTGTAGTGAGCGAAAGCCAGACTGTAAAGGGTCAAGAAGGTCGTTGTCAGAGAGGCAGAAGCTCAGGCGATTATAGACTAAGCGTTCTAAGAGTTTAGAGGTAAACGGGAACAGGGAGATGGGTCTTAAGTTGATCAGGTTGATGGGGTCCAGCGAGGGCTTTTTAAGTATGTTAGTGATGTGTGCATGCTTTAGAGGGGTGAGGAAGGTACCATTAGAGAGGGAGAGATTGAAGATGTGAGGGAGGGAGTGTAGGATAGAAGAAGAGGGTGACCATAGTAGTTGTGAGGGGACAGGATCCAGGGGGCAGGTGGTAAGACAGGCTTCTGAGAAACTGTAGTGACCTCTTCAGTAGTAGCAAGGCCAAAAGAGGTTAGTGTTGAGGGAGGTTTAGTATAAGGTATGATAAGTGCAATAGATAACTGGAAAAAAAGGCGCTGTGGAAAATGCTCTCAGACAAGCACCTTAGTGGAGGTGCATCTTTATTGGGTGAGATAAAGTAGCAAGTATAATAAAATTAACCAGCCTGAAGTGGACAGTGTGACTCCAATGGACGGCCCGTCTGCTCTGAGGGGAGCTGAGATCAAAGAATGCTCCTGTCGGCTTCAAATCACGTGGTGTCAGCGTACCAGCGTCCTGGGTGGTGTCACCATGGCAAACGAAGGCAGTGTCCGGCGTTGGCTTCAGCTGGGAGCATATGTGGGGTTACCAAGACGACATGTTTCACGCAGTTGCGCTTTGTCAAGACCAATAATGGCATAGAATTAATTGAAGGGCCAATAATCTATCGCAAATCTCAATTTAAGATCCCAAACTAGTCGTAATTTAAAAAGAATACGATAGTAACAAACAACCAGATAATATAAGGTAATAAAACCTATAAACGGATATATTAAAAGGATATTAAAATCTAAAATCTAACTATATATATATATATATATATAATACCATAATAGTAACGTCAAATACATATGCGATGCGATTAGACAGATATAGTAAGATATTATAAGGTTAAAACAACCTATAAACGGATATT
The DNA here is from genome assembly GCF_062004578.1 of Staurois parvus. Lineage (NCBI taxonomy): Eukaryota > Metazoa > Chordata > Amphibia > Anura > Ranidae > Staurois > Staurois parvus. The sequence goes on along the minus strand of NW_028317867.1, from coordinate 1,467,134 downwards.
ATAAACGGATATTAAATCCATCTACATATCTATTAGTATTACCGAATACATAGGTGGACCAATAATATATAGCACCCCCAATCTAGGCTAAACATAGCTATAGCTAAAAACAAATATAATAAACAGCCAGATAATGGTGATATCGAATACATAGGAGGACCAATTTAATTTATAGCAAACCCCAATCTAACATATTAAGCTAGTCATAGATAGAGAAAAAAGTCGAATATAATCAACAGCCAGATGATCTATGGTAGTGAAAAACTATAAACGGATATTGTAAACGGATATTAATCCATCTACTTATCTAATACCAAATTAATTCTAACAAAGAATGTATCATTCAACTATAGTACAGAAAAAAAACATTCAAAAATTAGTCAGAAAACAGATTAAATCGATGTCAATATTCAAACCGTTTGGTTTTAAGGAGTTTAATTCATATATCCAGAATGTTTCCCTTCTGGAGATCTCATTAATCATATTGGTACCTCTCCAACATCTTTTGACCTTATCTATTCCATAGAAAGTCAACAGACTAAGATCACTGTTATGTTTAAATTTAAAGTGCCCGGAAACACTATGTTTATCATAGCCCTTTTTTATATTATTTAAATGTTCACCTATTCTGGTTCTCAATAATCTCCCTGTCCTTCCTACATACTGAAAATGACATGGGCATTCTAACACGTATACCACGTGTGAAGAATTGCAGGAAATCAATGAATCTATCTTGTAATCTTTATTCGTGGATGCTGAATGAAAGTGTTTTCTCTTTATTTTCGAATCTCTTTTAACTATTTTACATGCCTTACATTTATTGCAATGAAAAAAGCCTTGTAGGTTGGGGAAAAGGTTAATCTCTTTGGGCGGATCTATGACATTATGTGCTATTATAGTACGCAACGATCAATTCTTCCTATAGATAAACTTAGGTCTTGAAGGGATAACTTGTTTGAGGGTCTCATCTTTCAACAAAATTGGCCAGTATTTTTTAAAAATAGCTTCAATATTTAGATATTGGTTATTATAATCAGTAATGAAAGCTGTATTATCCATATTCCTTTTTTCTTTCCTATTTATTAAAAGAGAATCTCTATCTTTTTGATTAATCAGTTCCCTTTCCAATTCCAAAAAAAGGCCTATCGTAACCCTTTTCTAAGAATCTATTGATCAAAACGTCAATCTGATCCATAAAATCAGTATGTGTGCTACAATTTCTTTTGATCCTCGTGAATTGGCTTCTCGGAGTGGAAAAGAACCACCTGGGATGATGCCCACTAGACTTTGGGTTGTAGCTATTCTTGTCTACATTCTTAAAAAAGGTTTTGGTAAAGATAAGTTCATTGTGTTTATATAGTGTTAAATCTAAAAAATTCACTGTTTCAGGATCACTAAAAACGGTAAACTTCAATCCATAAACATTATCATTTATACACTTTGTAAATCTGTCAAGATCTGTTTCTGAACCTTTCCAAATCATTATAATATCATCAATATATCGCCTATACATTAACATTTCTGGCCATTTATCAAAAATGCATTCCTCTTCCCATTTGTCTAAGACCAAATTGGCCATACTGGGAGCATACTTGGCCCCCATTACAACACCTCTGCATTGTTGAAAGAAGGTATTCTTATACCAAAAGAAATTGTTTGACATAGCAAATTCTAATATCTCTGTAATAAAACTTCTCTGGACCTTTTTAAGTTTAGATTTGTGTTTTAATGCCCACTTAACCGCTTTAATACCATCCTTCTGATTGATGCTGGCGTATAAAGATTCTACATCAATAGTAACCAATATACAATTAGCGATATCTCCTACTGATTTTAAAATATTAATAAGTTCACCACTATCTCTTAGAAAAGATTGGTTGGCCCTAACTATAGTCTGTAGAAAAAAATCTACATATTCACCAATGCGGGAAAAAATGGAATTGATCCCGCTGACAATGGGCCTTCCGGGAGGATTTAATTTGTCTTTATGTACCTTGGGTAGATAATAAATGGTTGGAATTCTGGGATGTTTTTTATACAAATATCTAGCCTCTTTTTCATTTAAGACACCCAAATCCTTTCCTTTTTTAATCAGTTGTTTTAAATGGCATTTCAATTTTCTTGTTGGATTAGATGTCAATATTTTGTAGGCGTCTTTAACATTCAAAAGCCTATCCATTTCTCTTTCATAGTCGATCTTATTCAAAATGAAAATACTACCTCCTTTATCTTCACTTCTAATAATGATATTTTTTCTATTTTCTAAATCTTTAATCCCTTGTGTGATGTCCTTGGGGGTATAATCTTTCTTTTTGACAATGTTTTTAATATCGGCTTCCACCGTTCTTTTAAAGACATCCAAAAATTCATTACCAACATTATTCGGATTGAAAGTGGAAGAGTTTTTAAGCGAACTATGTTCATAAATACTTGGCGGTTTTCGCGGTTCGGGGGGGCGCACACACGCCCCCGCTAACTCACAGGTGTCCCGATTCGATCCCCGAGAGATCAACCATTTGATTTTGGCCAGTGATGTCCGGCCTAAGTCGGATGATCGATCCCTGACCTATCCTGTCCTGTGTTGACAGTTACACAGGATAGGAAATGATGTTAATCTTCTCTGCCTGGGCACATTCAGTCCCAGAGAGAGAAGAAAGAACACCAACTATGGTTACAAGCACTACACAAATCCAGTTAGAACACACTAGGACACATTTAACCCCTTGATTGCCCCCCCCAGTTAACCCCTTCACTGCCCTTTCACCAGTGTCATTATTTACAGTGTAAAGATATTTTGCTGATCACTGTATTAGTGTCGCTGGCGACTTCAGATAGTGTTAGCGTCAGCGCCCCTCCCAGGCAGCGTCACATTGCCCGTTAGTACACCAATAATCACATTTAATCCCTTGATTGCCAGGAACACACTCACTTTCACAATAAACCTCCATTGCTAATATAGTGTCTGAACAGATAAATATCTTTGACCAGATCAGAACTATACCAGCGTTCACATTAGTATAGTGTCCCCAAAAACGCAGTGTTAGCGGGATCAGTCCCAGCACCTGCGTTTAGTCCCTACATTTACCCCCCACTGCTGCTCCAGGAAGTGCAGTGTCAGTAGATCACTGTCACTTGGTACATTGCACACAAAACTGGTGTTCACAGAATCAGGCTTGATCTCTGTTAGCAGTTGTCAGTAAATTTTTTGTAGCAGTTGAAGCAGTCCCTGACAGCCAGGCGCTCTTTTTCCCGTGAGTCACACTAGGTACCTATAAATTTAGTGGCCAAAATGTCCAATGAAAGGTACACTAGTGAAGAGGCCTACAGGATTCTGAGCATGTCAGGTGGATGCCCAGACTACATGGGGATCAGTGGCAAGATAGTTTGGGACTTGGTGTCATCCTTTTTCCCTATGGGGTACCACTTATACGTGGACAATTTTTATCCAAGCATGCCACTATTTAGACATTTGTACAATCTGGAATTGGCGCATTCCCCCAACGGCTTGTAAATACCCGTCTTAGAAAAGGGGAATTGCTTGCAGTGAAGTAGAAGGACAAACGGGATGTTTATTTATTTCAATTGACTCTATATAACGCTTTTGTGCTTTACAAAGCAACTGGATGAAGTGGATCCTTCCTAAAATTCCAGGAAGAGATCATCACGGCCCTTTTGTATCCAGAAGGTGCTGTGGCCCAAACCCCCAACCCAGTTGCAGTTAGCCGGTTGCATGAGAGGCATTTTCCTGATGCCATTCCTGGTACCCTAACACAAAAGGCACCCCAAAGAAGATGTTGTGTTTGTAGCAGACATGGAATTAGGTGTGACACCCGCTTTTTTTGTTCCCCCTGTCCTGACTAACCTGGTCTCTGCCTCAAGGACTGCTTCCATCGCTTCCACACACTAGTGGAGTATTAGTATAGGGTACAGCACGGCACAGTTCAGGGCACATATTTACACAGGGTCTCAAAAGATGTTAGGTAGTCAAGAAAAAAAAATAAAAAGTACAAATTCCAAAAAAAAACAAAAATAGTTATAGTTTTTCTTGTTGTCATTGTTGTTACTGTTCTACTTTTACTGTTTTATTGTCACTGTTTTATTATTAACCATTGCTGTTGTCTTTGCAGGAATGCTTTCAGCTGCAGCGCCAACCCGTTTATTATGACAGCAACAGGAACTTGCTCTCAGAATATATATAAGTGTGGGCAGCGCTGTTGGATGAGATTTTTCATCCGCAGTTAAAAAACAGCATATATGCCAAAGCATGGGGGCCTGGGGTGGCCAGTGGGTGGATGGCCCCTATTCTTCGGCATATATATTTTATAATATTTGTTGGCACATTTCATGTGTGTCCACCATTAGAAGTGGGTGGATGCAGGGAGGTATATTCTGATGGTGGGCATACCACACACTTTTTCTCACAGAGATTTCCTCTCTGTTTTTCATTCAGCCCACAGGCTGCATAAAAAAAAAGAAAATAGAGTATACATCCAACAAGGACCAGCGACGTACTAAGGGGCGTATTTGCCACGAGACAAACAAGGCGTTTGCCTAGGGCGGCACTTTTCAAGAGGCGGTGCGGTGGTGGCACCGCCCCCCCCCCCCTTTCCCCACGAAAGGGACACGTCCATAGGAAAGGGACAGTAGCTTCTGTGTCTTACCTGTGTCCGTGACTCCGTGCCCACTTCGATCCGGTCCACAAGGCGCTGCTAGAGGAGTGGTGCAGAGGGTGTCCGTCCGGTGTCTTCATCTTTCTGGATCTTGATCACGATGTGAGCCGGATGACAAGCCACCCCTCTCAGCTGGCCACACCCCCGGGATCACTGGGCAGCCTATGGAAGCCTGTCCCTCTCTCTGCAAGCTCCGAGTTGACACTCCACGAGGTGAGATCTTGCATGGTGCACCAGGCCTATGTAGACTGACAGTTGTTTTGTATTTCTTCCATTTGCAAATGATTGCACCAACTGTTGCCACCTTCTCACCAAGCTGCTTGGTGATAGTTTGGTAGCCCAGTCCAGCCTTGTGTATGTCTACTATCTTGTCCCTGACATCCCTGGACAGGTCTTTGCCATGGTGGAGAGTTTGGAATCTAATTGATTGCTCCTGTGGACAGGTGACTTTTATACAGGTAACCAAATGAGAATAGCAGCACTCCCTTTATAAGACTGCTTCTAATCTCAGCTTGTTACCTGTATGAGACACCTGGTAGCCAGAAAACCTGCTGAATGATAGGGGATCAAATACTTATTTCCTTCACTGTACCTATTTGTTGCTGCAGTATGTGTTGAATTTACAGGCTTTTATACTCCAGAGCTGTGACAATTCTCCTTGTGTACCCTATTTGCTGCATAGCATTTTGCCATTGTATTGGCTTGACAAGTATAATTTGTATGTGCAATTTTTTTCAATAAACTAAGTTTAAAAAAAAAAAAAAAAGAACCAACGCCATTGGCTCTTTGCCGTGATCGGTGATGCTCTGCGTCCAAGGGACACTGATCACCATGCTGCATGCCAATGAATGTGAGGACATCGTATGATGTATTTCCAGAAAGAGAGCGGTCCCGCCTGATGGTCATTTTCCTATACTGCAGGCGGGAAGCTGCTAAAGTATAACTAAAAGCAACTTTTCATTTATTTATTTTTACTTTTTGCATATAGAGTGGAGAGGGATTAGAATCGGTCAGGTTTTGTTTCCATCTGTACCCCTTGTCAGGGAGATTCAGCCTGTTTTCATCCTGTTTATTATTCTCATTTAAAGTGAAAGAAAATCACACATATTGGGTTGTCTCCAGAACAGAAATAGAAGGGAAATCTTCCAATGGGGACACTAGCGATTCCCTCACTTTGGAGAGCTTTCCTCACTTCCTGTTTTGGCTATGGGACAGGAAGTGAAGGGAAGTTTCCCCATTTTGACACAGAGGGCAAAAATAAAACTGACAGGAGTTATAACCCTCCATTTTGCTCTCCAAAATGAAGAAAAAAAAGTATTGCCTTTAGCTCTACTTTAATGCTTGTATTCTCAGGTTTAATTTGTTTGTTTTTTTACTTCTGTGTTGTAAATACATTTGGAAATCAGGAGGTGTAAAGATAATTGCAATGAAAAAAAATATTACCTAATGGTATTTACTTGTCAACATAGTAATTCACCGGATTGATTCACTTGTCAATATAGTTAACATAGTTTAAAAGTTTTATTTAAATATATATAAAAATATATATATATTTTTTTTATATATATATTTAAATAAAATTTTTAAACTATGTTAACTATATTGACAAGTGAATCAATCCAGTGAATTAACAGACAAGTACCTAATGGAGAATGATTCAGAAGCTACCGTTGTCACTACAAAGCTGTGAACAGGTCCCAGTTCCTGCATGGCTTCAGGTCTGGTCCCTCATCAGGTCCTCAGTGACTACCAACCCACCACCTAGCAGTGAGCTCCGCCTGTGTTTTGTGATGATGTGTAATGTGCGCGCCGTCCACGTGGTGACACGTCACGTGTTGTCATTGCCGGCTGTCACTATGGCGAGTGGAGCGGGGCTGGCGGCGTTTGCGGTGAAGGTGTGGGAGCCGGTGGTGGCCAAGTCCCGGCGGGCGGTGGTGTTCATGGACGATCCGTGTGCGGAGGTCCTGCACTGGTGTGGCGGTCCCGAGCTCTTCCTGGCGGCCGGGGCTCTGAACGTCAAGGAGTTCTCCAGCTTCGAGTCCGGAGCCTCCAACCAGCCCAAAGCCGTGTTCGTGGTGAGCGGGCCTGTGCGGAGCCGAGCCCTGGAGGTCATCCGAGATGTGGTGAGCCAGAGCTCCTTCCAGTACTGCATTGTGGTGAGTGCAGTGAGCCCCGGGGAGGCTGAGGCCCGGCCAGCGCAGGAACAGCTGGAGGAGAAGCTGTGTCAGTGGATGGGGAACATGGGCTACACCGCCGAGGTCCTCTGGGCCCCCCTACTGCTGGCCCCGCTCAGCCCTCATCTTCTTCTCACTCCGGCCTTCCATGACCTCTTCCCCCTCCTGCCGGATCTGGACCTACACGCCCTGAACCGCAGCCGGCCCGACAAGAAGAGGTTCCCGGCCCTGGCCGACGTAGACTTCCCTTCCCTACCCCCCGAGTTTCAGACCCGTATACGGAGCCTGGTGTGTGAGCTCAGCATGATCATGGAGGGCATCGGAGTACGGGAGGAATGCTTTTCTGTGGGTCATCTCAGCAGGATCATTGCAGGAGAACTGGCCGGCTACCCTCAGGCCAAGAACCGACGGAAGCTGGCACAGAACAAGGCCTCGCTGGTCTTCATAGACCGGAGTCTGGATATGACGGGTATGAGGAATACCTTCTAGCATTGTGTGGGGTGAGTGCTGGACACAGGCCCCGCGGTAGTCTGGTTTCCTGTGGATGATGTCATCAGAACTTTAAGCGATCCCCAGAGTCGGACTAGGACAGTGGATCTGTAGGTCAACGTATGACTGACATCACCTATAACACGGTGTCACTGGATACGATCAACGTTGTTCAATGTATCATATCTCAGTCTGATGAAGAGCTCCGGGGGGCACATTCACACCATCCACACAATAAATGCTACCTTTTAGTGTAGGTAGCTGTCAGTTTTGCCCTGCGGTGAAGGGGCGGCACGATGCTCTGGTTTTTTTACTTTTTTTTTTGAAGAGTTACTTCATTCATGGTGTCGCACAGCATGAAATGTGTGGTAGCTTCCTCTGCACTGCATTTAAATAAGTTCACCTTTACAAATAAAATAAAACATGCATTTTTTTTTTTTTTGCGGGTAAAACAATATGCATTTGTTTTTTTGTTAGGAGCCTGTAAAGTTTTGTACCCACAATTATGGTTGCAAGGCCACAGTCCTGCAGACTGTGTAGCTGTCTGTCCGTCCCGCCGATGTGGGCAGGCAGTTACGCAATGACAGGAAGCTCAATGAGCTATCTAGGGAGCTCAACAGCACTCTGGTAGTTCATTGAGAACTGCAAGCCGACAGCCACAAAGGCTGGCAGAACTTGCAGTTTTAAATACTTTAAATAAATGATGCAGCCAGGTGGGTGCAGCATGTGAACATATATCCACTTTTGCAGCCTCTCCCCAATCTGCCAAAAAGAAACAGTAAACTACGAAAGTACTCACTAGCACCCTCAAAGTTCATTGAGAACTACAAACCATCTGCCTCAATAGCAGATGGTACTTGTAGTGAATTCATTCACAGAACTGTGTGAATGAATGATGCAGCTGTGTGGGCAGAGCCCCGCATGACTGCGCTGTATTTTAACTGTTACAGCAGGTGTAGGGAGAAGATCCCCTGCCTACTGTGACAATGTGGGATTAGGTCGGGGTGCCTGCAGGTGCTTTAATAATATGTTACACCCTGAATATGGGTGTAACATATTATTAAAAGTGAACTTATCTCTTCATTGTTTTTTTATGTGCCCTCGTGGTGACTTGTGTTTATCCAGCACAGAAAAACACTGGTCACCACATTATGTGTAAACGATCTCCAAAGGAAACCAGGTTACCACGGGTGTCCTGATAACATGTCACAAACCTTCACAAAATGACTTTTTATGTAACTTGCTCTGAAATATGTCAAACAAATCTCGGGTTATTTTATTGAGAGAAAATTAATTGTTGAAATGCATTTATTAATGCCGAGCAACATTTCAGTCTTCGGGCTAATGCCCACAGACACAAAAAGCTGCATTTTTAATAGTACTTCATTTATTTTATGGTTCTGAGTACAGTTCTATTATAGACCTATACACAGGGATCAGTAAATTTGTGCTGCATTCAGATCTCTAAAATCAAAGGTCTCCTTCACATGGGCACTGTGATCTGTATGCCCATGCAATGGGCATATGTGTTATGTGCAGGGTCATGCAGGTAGCCTGTCACAATCAGTGACAACCGGCCTGCTGCACTGACCTGAACACACATCTTGGAGTGTAAATCTGTGTGGGTCCGCTGCATGGATCTGGATACAGACAGATTACGATTGGATCCGTACAGCTGGCCCGTTTTTATGATTTTAATAGGCTGCCTGCACAGAACACCTGTGCAGTCCTGGGCGACTGAAAACAGCCCTTTGCATGGGTGTACGGATTGCTACGCCTGCATTAATGAGGCCAAAATAGAAATAAATCTGCACCCAAGGGCAGTAAACTATGCATGTACACATATGAACCCATGTACATGTGTATAAGCCTACGTATTTAAATTTCACAAAGTGGAAGTAGAATTTGACACTTCTAGATGCTATACGGATCTTTCTGCATCTAAATGCAAGCATATTATGAACTACTTTGTGCCATTTTTAAGCAGGATCTTTCTGCAAGCCACTTCTTACATAGATGGGCATTCATTTTATTTCAATGCATGTACCCTTAAGTAAAAATGATTTTTTTAAGTTAGGTACGGGAAGCTTTTTTACTGTCTGTTTCACTGGTGCAGAGTTTCCTCTTTTCCTGTCTAATAAAAGGCTTGTTCTCAGAACAATAAGTGAAGGAAAATCTGGATAGTAGTAAAACCTGACAGGGGTTGTAACCTTTCCTCATTCTATCCAAAATGTAAAAAGTGGCCTCAAAATGATTTGGCTTAAAACAGTATTAAACCCCAAAGCAAACATTTATTATATTGCAGCTTACCAATTCATAGATGAGATGGCTGCATTAGTTTTCTTTAATTTAGGCTTTCTTTCTTCTAGTTTAATCTGGTGATCCAGCCAGTAAGCCTGTTTTTCCAAAAGAACAAGTTCTCTTCTAGATGTTTCAGTTTACAGGGATGAGACAAACTATTTTCCACTGGCAGGGGTGCTTACAGTGATCCACTTTTTTGGGGTAAAACCTTTATCCTAAAAGGACAAAAACTGTTTGCTGCAACTGAAAATAAAGTTTGAGCTGGAGTTTGGCTTTCGTTTGTTAGTGTATCTAAATCTACTAGTACATTTAACACTTGCTTACCCTAGAAGACAATGCTGGTGTCTGCTGTACCCCCTGTGCTCATTCATCCAGAGCAGGGGCACTCTAATACAGGAGGTATGTTAGTGGCCACATCACCAGGAGAAAATAAAGGGGGAAAAGCATTAAAGAAAAGGAATGCAGCTATCACATTAAATGACTGGTAAGCTGCAATATATTACAGTTTTGGGATTTTATAGTGCTCAGCACGATGAGGAAAGAGTTGAAAACTGGTTTGTGAAAAATGTTGTCAAAGAGCAATATTTAGTATTTACAGAAGAAGCCGAATACAGTCTAAAGGAAGATTTGTTTGATAACTAGCTTGCAGATTGCTAAGTAAATCTGTTTGCCCTTACTGTGCAGCTGAAATAAACAATATTTGCACCTTTTAGGTGTATTTTGTGGTCACTATGTGACACTAGAGTATTTATGTAGTTTAATAAACATATTACTATTTTACATGTGTTTGGACATTGTCTTTTTTTTATGTGTTAGGCTGTGTTCATTTACTAATGAAGAGCTCAAATGCCAGTATATATTTTTTGTGTGCATGTATGCAATTTAAATCAGTATTAAACCCAAAAGCAAACATTTTTCTATAGCAGCTTGCCAATTCTTAGATGTGGTGGCTGCATTTGTTTTATATTTTTTTGGCTTTCTTCTGTTTTCATCTGGTGTTCTGGCCAGTAAGTCTGTTCTTTTTCAATAAAACAAGCTCTCTGGCAAATGTTAGGAGTGTTGCAACAACCATTTGCCACTGACAGGGGTGCTAAAAAGATCAGCTTTTATTGATGTAAAACATTTATTCCAAAAGGGATAAGCTATTTTTTTGTGGCAGTGCAGCATTTTGCTATAATGCTACATAAGAGTCTATTAACCACCCTTAAAATGCAAATTCCCCCACGGTTCAGTGTATCCTATGATCAGTGCTACTAATGGTAGTGGGTACATTGGCATTTAGCACTGGCTTAGCACATTAGCTTTTCCCACAATGCCTACACATCACCTTTATCAGGATCAATTCTGATTATCGCTATAGTCAAGGCTGTGAGGCTTTGAGGGAGATTTACTACATGCAATCAGAATCTGGTGCATTGTAGCCAATCAGCTTCTAACTTCAGCTTGTCCAATTAAGCTTTGGAAGATGATTGGTTTCTATGCAGAGCTGCCCTAGATTTCAGTAAACAACCCCATTGTCTAATAGTGCGCATCTGATCTGATTAGCCTACTTTAGAAAATCTGGAGAAAAGCAAAGAATAATATATATAATCTAAACAGTAGAAGATGTTTGTTTTGTTTTTTTCTTGTCTACATTGTGTTAGAGAGATTTCCACTCACTTCTTGTCACAGAGTCTGAACAGGAACTGAGAGGAAGCTTTATTTCCTTTAAAGTGTTATTCAACCCACATCATAAAAACTATGAATAAATGCTGTATTACATGCTGTTCATACTCATTTACTATGGGATTTTTTTTCTGTGTTCTGCAAAAAACTTGAAGACCCCTTAGGGACTGTGCCCATCGAGAGGGCATGGATTGGGCTTGATCCTACACATTCTGTTTTGCTGACTAGGAAAAGCTGCAGGCATCAGTGGTAACTCTGGGCTGTACCGTATTTGAAACCCAGTATGCTGTCACTTCTGTCCCTAAAAGGTTAGCATGTGCAACACTGGCTGAGACCCATTCAGCCACAGCCAGCAGCAAAAATAGTTGTCACCCTCTCAAGCTGCCAGGGCTCTCAAGGTACACAAATACGTCAATATTTGATTTAGTTCTTACACAGTGAAGACAATTAAGCCTTAAAGTGGTTCTAAAGCCTCAAGGTTTTTTACCTTTATGCATGAAGGTAAAAAACCTGTGTGTAGCAACACCCCCCCCCAATATTTACCTGAGCCTCATCTTGATCCAGTGATGTCCATGAGAGCCTCAGTGCTCCTGGGACTCTCATTGGCAGAGGCAACAGTGGGAGCCATTGGCTCCCACTGCTGTCAATCGGCGCCAGTGAGCCAATCAGGAGTGTAAGGGGTCAGGGCCGAGCCATGACTCTTTTTGTGAATGGACACGCAGAGCCATGGATCAGGAGCATGCCTGCTCGGGTGCCCCCATAGCAAGCTGCTACCTGTGGGGGCACCCTACAGGAGGGAGGGGCCAGGAGGGCTGGTTGGGGAACCGAGAAGAGGAGAATCTGGGTTACTCTGTGCTAAACCACCTCACAGAGCAGGTACGTATACTATGTTTGTACTAATGTTTTTAAATTTTATATCACTTTAAAGATAGTTGCAACTGCCACTATGAAATCATTTTAATCCCCTCAGAGGCTGACTCCAATAGGGCAGCCTGTGCATTGTGGTTTATTTATTTTTTTTTCATTCAACCAGTGCCTCGATTTTCCCATGCACATATTTGAGGTGAATCAGGGAATCTCTCCTGCTCTGCTATTGTATTCTGTCACCCGGGAACCTTTCCTACCATCAAAATACGATCTTTGTTGCCCAGGGCACTGATTGTTTGGGAAATCAGCTAAATTTAGATCTATGTATGGTTTAATGCTCAGTGCAGACAACTCATTTAACACTGACAGGGGTCTTTACAATGGTCAGCTTCTGTTAATTTATGTACAACCTTTATCCCAATGGAAAAAAAAATGTTGCTGTAACAGTTAAAAAAAGAAAAGTGTTAGCTGGAGGTTTAATTTGTTCCTACACAGTGGGGACAGCCTAAGAGAAGGAAGTGTGTTACTGGCCAGATTGGTAGATCTGCAGTGATAGTTGTGAGTACCCATAGTGGGATAATCACGAGGAGGACAATTTGGCTCATATGTTGGTTTGTGAAACTTCCTTGCAAGAAGAGTTTTTCTGTGAATGCCCTTTTAAGGGGGCCACCTTTTTAGAAAATCTATGGATCAACAGATCAAGGGAGGGAAGTGTACCCTTTAGCCCCTGAAGAAGTATACCAAAGCTCCTGCTAATAAGCTTTGGACCCAAGCATTGAAATAGAGTTCCATTCTTTTGTCTCAGGCATTGGGGTCCAAAACCAGGCCCTGAATGCAGTTCCACAGCAGTAACTGGATCTCCAAACCTACTTAGTCCAAGAACAAATCCTCTTCTCACTTGTCAAAGTGGGGGGATGTCTGCCGGCCTTCACAGCTATGAGGTCCTGCACATTTCAGCTGCTTGGGTTCAGACTAGAGTTTCATTCTCTGCCACACCGAAAAACCTTTCAGAACTTCACGTCCCAGCTCTGACTGTTATGCACATCCCAGATGTGGAAAATTGGCAGGCAGACTTCCTGAGTCCTCGCCTTCTGGACCTCGGAGGTATTTCAAGCTCTCTGTCACAGGTGGGAATGTCAGACATGGACATTTTGACTTCCAAATTCAATGACAAACTGGACAGATATGTCACTAGAAGCAGGTATCCTCTGGGCTTTGTAGTGAATGCTCTGGTGACTCTGTGTGATCAGTTCACCCTGACCTATGTCTTTCATTGAAGCTCCTTCCTCTTCTGGTTTACACGGTTGATCTAGATGTTTCCGATGGTCCTCATTGTACCGAACTGGCCCAGGATGATGTGGTAATCGGACATAGGCTTTTGGAAGACTCCCCATGGGCTGTCTTGGATTGTTTGGATCTTCTGTCCCAAGCATCGGCTACTAGGTCACTAGCTTTAATAGCTTGGCTGTTGAAGCCCTGATTCTGAGAAATGGGCCTATCTGACTTGGTCATCCCTATGCTCTTAAAGGCTAGGAAGTTGACTTCTCATAAAGAAAATTCCATTCCAAGATGTTCTCCATGGGATGAATCCTTATGTTTCTCCAGTCTGGTCTAGAACAGCATTTGGCCTTGCATACGCTTATAGTTAAGGTTTTGGCCTTAGCCAATCTTTTCCAAACACAGCTTGTCTGTCATTCTTAGTTGTGATGGACAGCAGAAATATTATTTTATTTTGTGTTTTGTTGAACTCAACAGTGTGTCAAGCAGTCAGCTTGTTTGCCCAATTAAATCTAGAAGTTCCTGTGCCCCACGGGGTGTGAGATGAGGTTAATATCAGCAGGAGGCACAGACATCAGTGTCCTGTAGCTGGATAAAGTCAGACGTGATGGCACCGGGTGCTTGAGGTTTGCTTGAATTGAAAGGACAATATAATGTCCCTATGCTGGCAGAAAAAGGCTCAAACCTTTTTCTGAGTTTACTCCTGTGATGGACACACAGGAGGGCTGCATGTCTTCCTAGAAGGAAGTTAGAAGATGAGCAGAACTGCTGAGAAAGATAGTCTTGTATGAGCTGTGCTTCGCTTTCTAAACTGCTGGGACTAGTAGTTTCATATTGTCTGTGGCCTCCTGGACACTGGATCTCTCTCCCCCCTGCTCACTCTATTCCTCCCGTGCTGTTGTGCGGTGAGAGATTTTGTGCTGCGTCCATATCCTACAGCCCCCTCTCCATCCGTGGACCTCTGAGGAGCCTGGCTGGCCTCCCACTGCTACCGGCTCTCTCCACCACTCGCCAGAGTTCTGCTTTCTTGCTCTGTGCCAACCCCTGCGCTGAGGATTTAACCCGGACATAAACCTTGCCCACCAGAGTTCTGCCTCCTTGCTGTGTGCCAACCTCTGCGCTGAGGATTTAACCTGGACTTAACCCTTGCCTGCAAGACTTCTGTTTCCTTGCCATGTGCCAACCCCTGTGCTACATAAGTGGATTAATAGCTCATATAAATAAAAAAAAATTAAATTTTTTTATTTTTGGTCTGATCCTTTTAATCCATATAATATTTTTTTTTTATTATGTTATATTTTTTAATTTTTTTTTATGAGTTATTAATCTTCTTATATAAAAGGCAAGATAAATATCATGCATAGTACATATTTTGTTTTATACATGTTATTTATTCTTCTGTTGCTCCCTTTATGTATTGTTCCAACAGATGATGTTTTACTCAGTATGATTATTACACCGTCCCTTTAATCCTTGCTGGGCATTGTTGTTCCCACGACGATGGCATTTTTCTATTTAAGTAGTTCCTATCACAAGTACCATTAGGCCTGTAGAAGGAGCTAGAGGATCTGAGCGTGTAGCCTGTTTCTCTGTCTGTGTTCCTGGTATCCTTCACATCTGACCCTCCACCTCTTCTGGTGATGGCACTTCCGCCAGTGCACTCCACGTTAGTGTGGACTCTTCCGGGTGTAAGACGCCATCAGATCTGCTCCACCATACTCTTACACACCAGGAAGATCTCCCCTACTGCACCAATGGCTCCATGCCACCTAGCCGACATCTATGGCATGACCGGTGGTACCTGCAGGACGGATAGGAGTGATCATATCCCCATACACAGATGAGCGTCTTTATTGTTTCTTGTGAGTGTTTTTAATCCTACAAAATTAAATATAACATTTGCCACTGCACTTAGATTGGCGCCTCCTGTTTTCTTTCCAAGATTTCCCTTCAACTTTCTGGTGACATCTGTAATTGTGTTTTCTGTTGCTTACTGTCCTTGTGACTATGGTCACCAGGACAAATGGAAAAGGTAAATCTCCCCAATGAAAACACAGAGAGAACTAAAAATCCAACAGACGTTCCAACACTCCTCTAATTTTTGTTAGCAAAATGTTTAACGTTTAATTTTCCTTGTCTTGATTCTGAGTAGTGCTGTGCAAAATGGCTCCACATTTCCTAGTTCTAGTTTGAAGAAATCAATTCCTAAGTGTTTTTACCTCTCAGTACATTGACACCACATCTATTTTCGTGCTGAGGGAATGCTGGATGTTCGGCTTCTCTGCATGTTGTGAGAACAGCGTAGAGATGCATTTTATCAACTAGTGATCTTCTTTGGCAATCTTAGAATTGTCATGCAGGTCATACAGGCCTCTCATATCTCTGCTGTGCAGTGCAATATGTTACAAAAAACATAAGGCTGGGAATAACACATCATTACACCAGCTACTACAGAGGAGGAATGGAACATGTTTTCCAGCTACCTGGGTGCATTTCTTATTCATTATGTGGTCCTGGCAAGAGGCATCTGTTTAGTCTGGGTATACAATGATGAGTGTCTGTTCATGTTGATTACAAATTGTCAAATTGCCTTCCTAATAGCACAGGTTGCAAAATTAAAGCAGACAACTGTTTACTCAGTTAAAATTTGTTTTCTTTTGCTAAATTTCTTGCAAATTAGTTGACACTGTGTAACAGTAGCCTTATGGCATCTGTCTGTGCATTTAAAACACATTAGCTCTTTCAATGCAGCCAAGAACAACAAGCAACTTCACAAAACATAGCTTCTTAACTCTTTGATTCCTATTTGAGAGATGTAATAACAGGCCAGTTTACACCTCTCTATGTGCATTAATACAAGCGCTTAACACTTTTTTTTTTACATGCCCACCCCCCTCCATATAGTAATACATGTGGTATTTTGTCAGAATTTAAAGTTACTAAAGCCATGACCCTGCATTCACTATATCTGGTTTTCCACAGTACACAGAACTTGAAAGTGCAATTGTTTTAGTAAATATAAACTGCTAAATACCTTTTTCTCATCAGCAGTTAGAGCAGTCTTGTGACTTCTGTCAGTGTTCAGAAGAGCACTGGTTAAAGCTTGTAGGAGGAGTTTTATTTCTGCTCTTGCAGGATGCAAACCCCTGACCTTTCTGGACAGTGCTGATCACATGCACTCTCCCTAGAAAAAAAAAACCTCTAGCAATACACACTAAACTAAGCATGTGCAGAATGGCTACTGTTCAGTCTGTCTTATCAGGAGATAAAATGTGGACATTTGAACAAGAGGAGGAGCAGAGAAGACAGGATCAAATGGCCTTTTTACACAATGCAGAGGATTAACCCCTTAGGTTCCACAGTGAGTATACCAAGCATGCTTTACTGCATATATAGACTGATTTTACTGTTGTGGGTTTAGTAACACCTTAACAACAATATATAGATAATGACTTGAGCTCACCTAAAACAGGTCTGATATTCTAAAAAGCACACACAGTCCCCCCCCCCCCATACATTCTTTGCTATAATACACTTATCACTTTTGTTTTAGGGGCTGTTGGGCATCATGGAGACAGTTTAGTGGAGAAGATCTTGTCTGTTCTTCCCTGTATTCCTGGACAAGCAAGCGATGTGATGATTAACATGGATGAGCTCACAGACCTGCGAATTGATGGTGAAAATGAGGGCATAATTGCTCCTGGATGCTTGTCACAGCCACAGTAAGTACCTAGATTATACACTTTCATAATGGGTAAACCTGAGGATTTTAGAGTAGAAAGCATTGAGGTGTGATGGTCATCCACACCTCCTCCAGTCACAACACACATTGCATTCTATGAACAGAATGAAAGCAATGCTGAATGAGCTACCTACTATGATCCATGTACTACAGCTGGATCTGTAAGTTTCAACAGCGAACGTTTAGCGCTTAATGTACTGTATAGACTAGATGAAAGTGAATTTTTTACCTAATAAAGCAGCAGCCACACATCAAACCGCTCATTAGTAGTATATTTTTACAGTGCAATGTCCAAAAATCATTTTCAGACAGAGTTTGGCATTAACAAATTGCCGCTCAGCCACTGCCTCCCTGTTTTGGGCACTTCTCCTTGGCCTCGGGGCTGCACGGGGGCACGATCTGTGGCTACTGTCATGGATATAAAGAAATCCTAATCACCCCACCCCACAGTGTTATTTTGGTGACACTGCACTGCTCTGGGGACAGTATGTAAAATAAAGATAAAAAATATATATTGTGGAAGGTCTAGGTACTGTCACTGTGAGAATCAAGGATATATCCCAGGATTCTCAACTAAACAGGTTGAGGGACTCCAGAGGGTTTACTTAATGCAGAGGAAACTGGCTTTTCATTTCCTCATTTGTTCATAAAGTCCATTTTGGGATCTGGAGCCTGGAGATTTCAAAGTGATCTGGGAGGGACGAAATCTCCAATCCTGGGTCCATGTTTTATGAACCCCCAGCACACTAATTGTACAGGTGTGTGCAGGGCTTTAAGTAATAACCTGATTGGGGTTCTGGGCTCCACCCCGGCAGATAGGAGGTCATTGCCCAGGAGTCAGGAGAGCACCATCTAGGAGAGGTGGGAGCCAGAGCAGCAAGTGGCTGCTAGTTGTGTGCAAAACAGCCATTTAGGAAGGAGTGTGCAGGAGACAGCTGTGAGCCTGAAGTGGAAGGCCAGAGCGGCAGAATTGTGTGTACAAGCCAGGAGGCTAAATATCTGTGTGTTTGGGTTTTTTTTTGAAGAGTGAAATGCTGAAAGCCCCTGTGAGGGAATTGTATGGAACTTTCTTTTAAATAAAATTGGGCAAAAAATGAGCTTAAAACAAAGAAGAAAACGAGTGGCTGTGTGCTTTAAAGCTCTACCATTGCTGTTCTCTCTCTTTTTTACAAATTGTCACTAGAGCAAGTGCAGTATCACTATAGTAAGTTCATACTGCTGTGGCGGTGATGATGTACAATGTCTGGTTACTCTGATATCTCCTAGATTGTAAGCTCGAAAGAGCAGGGCCATCAATCCCCTCATGTTTTGCATTGTATTGGTATTGTTCTGTCACATGTTCTGTCCCCCTTTGTAATGTACAGTGATGAGCGAACCATTGGCGCTTTATAAATACTGTATAATAATAATAATATCACTGTATGTTGGAGCCACCAGCCTTTGTCTCTGATTACCAGACCACTGCAGCAAGCCAGCATCCCTAATCACCCCCACCCACTCACAGGGTCCCTGATCACCACCACACCAATCACAGTGTTCCTGATCACATCACACAGGTTACAGTGTCCCTGTGCACCGCCACCCCAGTCATATTGTCACCATAAAGACTTGTTCACATGTGTCATGCTCTCTGAAGAGCCCTCTGTGTTTGGATGGCTATTCGGAGAGTATTTGACAGGCAGTAAGAAGGTGTTGTATCGCCTCCTCACCACCTTTAACCACTTGGACCCCCCCCCACAATTTACTTGAATGGGTTGCAATTGACGGGTGTACAGGGGGTATAATTCCTTATGCAAAAGTGCAGTGCTAATCAAACAAAACAACCACCACCAAAAAGTAAATATAAGTGAGCCCTAAAATAAAGTGCAAAATTATAAACTCCCAAAATGACAGGAGTGGGAATTTGCATCAACAGAATGCAATGGCTCTTTCTTTAATTAACCACCTTAGTGATCTGCCACCACATGCTCTTACAAACCCGATTACCAGAATATATTAACTCTCTGCATCAGCAGAGTCAAAAGCGCATCTGTGTCTGTAAGGTCCCACATGGGATAGTATAACCCTCCTCCGGTCTGGCTACTTCATCAACAGTCATCCTTCTCCAACATCCAAAACTCTGCCTCAAATCATAAGCTTATGTATAAGTTTATATGTGTCAAGTTGTATCAATTGATGTGCTTGCTCTTCTAATTTTTTTTATTTGGGCTATAGATGTCTACAGATGTGATGAAGCAAATCATCACATCTGTGGTATGTGCATACCTCTGTCCACTGCCTCTGCAGCTAAAGGGGGTAGCAGTTGAGCGATAAAGCTGCAGCTCAACTGCAAGTTTTTATCTCCCGCCCCCCCCCCCCCCAACCTCACATATGAATGAGCCCTAATAGTGCAGCCAGTCACAGTTCTTCGATCCCCCCCACACCAGCCATAGTGTCACCAGACCAGTATCTAGAATCTGTTTCTGATTGCCACCACACCAGACTAGTGCAGCAAACAGTACTCTTCATCATCGTCACACCAGTTCTAGTGTCAGCAGACCAGTGTGTGCCAGCAACAGAGTTCCTTATCTCCGGCACACCAGTTGCAGTATTGTCACACAATGTAAGCAAGCACCAGTGCCCCTGATTGTCGCCACACCATTCCCTGTGTCACCAGACCACTGTAAGTCAGCAGCAGTATTCCTGATTGCTGCCACACCAGACCAGTTCAGCCAGCAACCGTTTTCTTGATCACCACTGCAGTATTGCATCAGCCTGTCGCCTGTACTAACCCTGGGTCTGTTTATTGACCATGTGTCTGCCTGCTGCCTGGACCAACCTCTTGCCTGTTTGTTAAACATGTCTCTGCCTGAACTTGACCCACCTGCACATCCTACTACCAAAAAATATGACATTTTCAAAAGACTTGCTATGCCTTTCAGAAAATACCTTGGAGTGTTTGCTTAACAAAATGTGGGTATTTTTGGGTGTTTCTCCTGTCCTGGCAAATCAGGGACTCAAGAAATCTGATCGGTAGTTAGAAAATTAGATGCATATTTTATGCTCCATGAAAACCCAAACATGCTCATTGGGTTTTGGGCCCCTCTATGCATCCAGGCTGTGAAAAAGTCTCTCTCACTTGTGTGGTATCCCTATAGTCTGGAGGAGTAGCAGAATGTATGTTGGAGGGTAATTGTAAGTATGTCTGTGCTGTGTGTTAGACATCATTTGTTAACAAAACAACTTTGTGGGAAAAAAACACATTTTATTTAATTTCTTAATTTTTTAAAAAATTGGGACAAAAAAATTACAACTTCAAAAAACTCACTATGCCTCTTACTAAATATCTTGGACTGTCAACATTTGGGGGATATTTGTATTGTCCTGGCATTTTGGAACCAGAAGCATTGAGGCAGTCAGTACATCCTGCATCAATGCCACAAAAAAGCCCAGTTACAATATGCCTGACAACACCTTGACATGCCTAACCAGGCCTTTTTGTGTCATTGATGCAGTAAAGGCTTCTTTCTAGCACCTCGACCATGCAGCTCATTTTTGTTTAAGTCTCATCATATTGTGCTCCTTCAAAACAACCACACTGTCTTTTTCCAGAGCAGCCTGTATTTTTCTTGTGCTCTTTTATTGATCAGTCATATTTTCAATATCAATGCCCAAATTTCACAATTTCTGCCAGGGTATGCAAACTTTTGAGCTCAACTGTATATGAATTCAGATTATTTGCAAAATTTTATAACCGAAACTAAGAAAAATGTTTTTCCCCAAAAAATGTTAAGGAAATGACTGACAGGCGGTGGTTCTCTCGCTCTGGGAGGATGTCATATGATGTCCGCGCAGTGATCAGTGGTGCGCTGTGTCCCTGGAAAGCGGACAGAGCCGATGACTTCGGCTCTGTCATGTGATCAGCTGTGTCCAATCACAGCTGATCGCATGTAAGTAAGGAAATGTCAGTTATCGGCATTCCTCTCCTCACGCTGACAGCTCGTGAGGAGAAGACAGCCGGTAATTGGTTCAGTGTAGCCCCGTCAGTGCCACCTGTCAGTGCACATCAAGGCTCTGTCCTCGGGCCCCTTCTCTTCTCCATCTACACCTCCTCCCTTAGCCAACTGATACACTTTCATGTCTTCAACTACCATCTCTATGCCGACGACACGCAAATCTATCTCTCGACCCCTCGCCTCACCCCCTCTGTCTCTGCCCGAATCACTAGCCTGCTGAACGACATATCAGATTGGATGTCGCTCCACTTCCTTAAACTGAACCTCTCCAAAATCGAGCTCCTAGTTTTCCCCCCAGCCCGCGCACCCCCCCCCCCCCCACTGACTTCTCCATCACGTCCAAAAATGCCACCATCAAGCCCACCCCGGAAGCCAGAGTACTTGGTGTCATTCTGGACTCCAATCTATCCTTCCTGCCCCAAGTCCAATCGTTAACAAACTCGTGCAGACTCCACCTCCACAACATCGCCAAAATACGCCCATTCCTAACCCCAGAAACCACTAAACAGCTCATCCACTCCCTCATCATATCACGACTCGACTACTGCAACTCCCTCCTCGCTGGCCTCCCTCACCGCAGACTATCCCCGCTTCAGTGGATCCTGAATACGGCAGCCAGACTCATCCACCTTACCAACCGCTCCGTTTCCGCCACCCCCCTCTGCCAATCCCTCCACTGGCTTCCGATTGCCCAACGGATCAAATTCAAAATGCTTACACTGACGTACAAAGCTGTCAATAATAGTGCCCCAAATTACATAACCGATCTGATATCCAAATACCACCCAACACGTACTCTTCGCTCCTCACAAGACCTCCTACTCTCCAGTTCCCTGGTCTCCTCCTCCCATGCCCGCCTCCAGGGCATCTCCCATCCTCTGGAACTCCCTACCCCAATCCATCAGACTATCACCTACTCTCCTCTCCTTTAGGCGCACCCTGAAAACCCACCTCTTCAGGGAAGCCTACCCCGCCCCCTGCTAATTGCCGATCTCCTCCACTCTTCCTACCACTCCATCCCCCACAGCTTTTCCTCCCGTTCCACTATCCCCTCCCTCCCTAGATTGTAAGCTCCAAGGAGCAGGGCCCTCGAACCGCTCGTGTATTGCACTGTATTGTTATTGTACTGTCTCATGTATTGTCTCCCATTGTAATGTACAGCGCTGAGCAAACTATTGGCGCTTTATAAATACTGTATAATAATAATAAATGCCACATGTGAGTGCCTACCAGTGCACATCAATGCCACTTATCAGTTCCCATCTGATCTGCCTTTCAGTGCCACCTAACAGTGCCTGTCAGTGCCCCCCTTTCAGTGCTGCCTAACAGTTCCAGTCAGTGCCACCTAACAGTGCAATATGAGTACTGCCTTTACGTGCCCATCAATGATGTCTGTCAATGCCCACCAAAGATGCCTATCAATGCTCAGCATTGCACATCCGTGCAGCCTCATTAGTGCACATCAGTGAAGGAGGAAAATTACTCATTTACAAAATTTTATAACAGAAACTAAGAAAAAAAAACTTTTTCTTTTTTTAAAATTTTCAGTTTTTGGTTTGTTCAGCAAAAATTAAAAAACTCAGTGGTGATTAAATACCACTAAAAGAAAGCTCTATCTGTCTCAAAAAATGATAAAAATTTAGTATGGGTACAGTGTTGCATGACTGCGCAATTGTCATTCGAAGTGTGACAGCGCTGAAAGCTGAAAATTGGCCTGGGCAGGAAGGGAGTAAAAGGGCCCGGTAGGCAAGTGGTTAAATACCACTAAAAGAAAGTTCTTTCTGTCTCCAGCAATGACAAAAATGTATTTTGGGTACGGTGTTGTAAGCTTGAGTATCTGTCATTCAAAGTGTGACAGTGCTGAAAACTGGCCTGTGCAGATTGGAGTAAACAGTGTGGTCTTGAGTTGTTAGTATATGGAGCACATTAAAATAAACCTACCCTAATAAACTAATTGTAAAATTCTTACTGCAGCACTTGGAGTTTACAACTTTCAATGCTTGCTGGATCCTGTTCTCTCAGTGCTGCTTCCCATGCTTTCTCGAACGTCTGGCCTTCACATGACAGTCCACAGTGGACAGTTCCATTTCCAGTCAGTCTGTTAAGTAGGAGAAGGTGGGGGAAGGGGAGAAAGGAAAACCATGGGAGTGCCTTGGAATCGGGGGCTATGGGACTGTATTTCTATTGTCAGTAGCTGGACTCACAAAGTCCCGCCCACTGCTCTGACAGCACTCCCTCTGCTGCTGAAACCCTCCCCCTGTGAGCTGCAGTGTCTGGTAAGGGGGAACATATGAGATATAATTGAAGGAGGAGTCGCTAGTCATCTCTGACACACCTGGCTGTCAGATACTAGGAAGGGTTTATGATTTATTAGCGCATTTAAAATGCAGGTACTACACCTCACTTGTACAAACATCCCTGTTCAGTTAGTTTGTTTTGTCCAACTGATGGGTGTTTTATTTCTGCTCTGTGTATAATAATGATGACTATGTTGTAAGTTTTCCATGGCTTTTCAGTCTGAATGCTGGCTCATGTGTGGTCTACAAAAACTGAAAATAAAGAATTTAAATTATTATTCTTAAAAAAAGTAAATAAATGAAGGAGGAATTGGCTTAGTCAGGGAAGGTAAGGGAAGTTTGTTGTATACTTTGAGACTTGTGCATCACATAGTATCTTAATTTGGTACTTGTTTAGACTGTCATAGGAAATGTTACTTGTACTTTAGAGGCAGCTACAGTGCCATGAAAAAGTATTTATTTCCTTTGAAATTTTCCACATTTTCATGTTACAACCAAAAAGTAAATGTATTTTATTGGGATTTTATGTGATAGACCAGCACAAAGTGGCACATATCATCATCGGGAATAAAAAAGCGCTGTCTTTAGCGTGAAATGCATTTACCTGCCAGTCCCCCGCTGTATTTCCACTGTCTAGATTGGTTTTATCCTGGTTCAATAAAGTGGATTATTTGGAGTGCAGCCAATCGGATTTCCTTTATCTATGCAGCACACAAGCTGGGCTAGCACCTACAGGAGTAGTTGTGCTTGGAGATTGGGAGTCTCTCTACCATGACCAGCGGCAAACATATATGTGACAAAGTGGCACATAATTGTGAAGTGAAAGGAAAATGATTTCCAAAATTTTTTACAAATAAAAAAAATGAAAAGTGTGGCATGCATTTGTATTCAGCCCCCTTTACTTTTGTACCCCTAACTAAAATCTAGTGGAACCAATTGCCTTCAGAAGTCACCTAATTAGTACAGGCCAGGGATAAAGTTGTGGAGTAGTTTAAAGCAGGGTTAGGTTATAAAAAAAAACAAAAAAAACAGGCTTTGAACATCTCATGGAGCACTGTTCAATCCATCATCTGAAAATGGAAAGAGTATGGAAAAACTACAAACCTACCAAGACATGGCCGTCCACCTAAACTGACAGGCCAGGCAAGGAGAGCATTAATCAGAGAAGCAGCCAAGAGGCCCATGGTAACTCTGGAGGAGCTGCAGAGCTCAGGTGGGAGACTCTGTCCACAGGACAACTATTAGCTGTGCACTCCACAAATCTGGCCTTTATGGAAGAATGACAAGAAGAAAGCCATTGTTGAAAGAGCCACAAGAAGTCCCATTTGCAGTGTGTGAGAAGTCATATGGGGGACACAGCAAACATGTGGAAGAAGGTGCTCTGGTCAGATGGGACCAAAATTGAACTTTTTGGCCTAAAAGCAAAACGCTATGTGTGGCGAAAATCTAACACTGCACATCACCCTGAACACACCATTCCCACCGTGAAACATGGTGGTGGTGGCCTCATGTTGTGGAGATGGATCATAAAAGGCCTTTATGAATAAGTCAAGTGACGAAACGCGTCAAAGGGAAGTGACGTCAGGACGCACAGCAAAGCTGGAAGTTACAGGATGGCCATCTTGGATCTTGGAATTCTCATTCAGTACACAGAAGGAGCGCTCCTGAGGATCCGCAGAGGGTCTGGCTTATTTTCTATTATTTCCTTTATGATGGTAATCCATTTTATTTAATAAAGATATTTTGGCTTCACTTGGACTGGATCATTGCCTAGTCCTATATGGTGGCACGGTTCAGAGTATATGCATATAGAGGATCATTTATCTATTGGTTGAGCCTATCATGGACTGAAACATTATCTAGCCCTATATGGTGGCATTGTGTGAAGTTTAATGTGGCCGGAGGAGCATTGATTCATTGCCTGAGCCTACCAGGCTGTTGTTTTCTTATTTGGATGATTACATGCTGGTTTATATTCACGCTCTGGTCCGATCTCAGGAATCGCTTTGAAAGCATCTCCTTGCTGGAAGGTTTTTTTTGGATTTTCTTTGTATGACTATTTTTGGAAAGACTTTTTTTGAAAGACTATTATTTTCAAGGATTTTATTTTATTTATTTTTGTACCTTTTTATTTACCTTCATTTATTTATATATTTCAGCATATACTTTATATGATTGTGAATAAAGGATCTTATTTTGTTTCCATAAAAACTTTTTAGTGATTGTTTTTTCTTTTATGTATAGTCACTGATTAATGTTTTGAGCGAGGGTGGTTTTATATTATATTTTCTCAGCGATTATAATGTTTTATGTTTTCTACCAATATCAAAGCTTGGCCACTTTTTCTATGACAGTTGAATTTTATCTTCTGTTCACACACAGATAAATGTTCAGTGTCACATGTTTTTTATCTAAAGACTCATGGAATCCTTCTAAAATGACATATGGATATTTGTGAGCCGAGCTATATATGCATGTCCGAGAGTTCTGGATAGACATTTACTTTATATGGTATAAATGAAGTAGTCTTGGCCTCTGGAGTCTTTCTACGTGTTCTAAAATGATTTTAATTCCTTGGGGATATAGATAGCGAAACTTGTGGTTACCAGAAAGAAGGGACCCATGCTAACAGACTTGGTTTGTCATTTTGATATTTTATTTACTATCTTGAAAGCACAATCTACCCAAAACTGCTGTTCTACATTTGAGCTTAATGATGCAGGACTTTTTATTGTGCTTTTTATTGGAGTTTTGCTGCTGCTTAGCAGATGGCTCTGATACCCACCATGCACCTAGGAAATTCTGGTTTCTAAATGTGTATACTGAGACAAGTAGTTCAGGTCCTTTGCAGATGGGGATGTGGCATTGTGGCAAGCTTAAAATGTTCAATTGATCAAACTATGGCTTCTATCGACAAGAGAGATACAGGCTAAGTGCTTATTATCTCTTTCTCATGTATGGTCTCTCTCACATCCGATTAGATCATTCTTAGTGGTTCAAACAGATCCATCTGTTATGTACATGACTGGCCCTTTAAATTAGTAATCTCTGGTCTATGGTAAAAACTCTCACAAAAGAGGGGCCCCCCTGATGTAGTATATAAAGGAATCCCATTTATTGAATAAAAAATTTACTTGCAAACTGTTAAGACAATTCGCATGACTGTGAGTCACAGAGCTAGAGCTCACGCATCACTTCCAATGCGATTTAGACTTTGAAACATGGGAATTTGTTGATTGTATGTAATGTATGCATTTGCTCTTTGTAATCATCAGCACTTTTCCGTAGAATATTTTTCAGTTTGCATAATAATTGAAAGTTTTTTTGGTACTCAGGGAGGAGTGGCAATGCACATATTTAAATACTGATTTTTGGTGGGAACAGTTTTTGTTGCAAGCAGCCACCCATATTGAGAGAAAAAATAGACACATAGGTTTTGTGGTGCGGGATTAATATACACATTCTCTAGTCTTGAGAATTGGCGTAGTATTTCTCTGTTGATCTTTATGCTGGGTACACACTGGCTGAATACTGGCCAAAATCAGACGGTACTGTAGAAACTGACTAACGTTTGTCCTTGTTTATAGCTGCCTGTGGGACAGAAGTCAATCTCACGACTGGCTTCTGTCGAAAGAGCATGCTGAAAAACCAAAAGGTGGCGGTAAGCGCTGATCAGTTTTTTACTGGTTAGGGGTGCAGTCCCCCTGTTAAAACACAATAGCACAACGGGGAAGATCGCTGCACTAACATCTCATGTGTTAATACAGCAATCTGTCAATTTTCTTTGGTTCAGCTTGCCAGGTTGAACGAAAAAAAAAAATTATAGTGCATATGAGGATTTAGAGTGGTTAGTTATTTTCTTCCCTCTGGTTATTCTCTGGGAGCTCTGGCATATGTGTTCAGCAACAACCTCTACATGTTGTGTCTGTTGCCAAAGTACATTTGGGGAACTGAGTTTGCAAGAAGAATTTCTCCAAACAACTTGAGGTTTTGGAACCAAGTTGGGATGATCTGATAATGCTTGTTAAACTCTGTGTACATTATGTGATCTTTAGTCAAGACATCATTATTGTGCAATATTTTATGTCAAGGAACCATGGTGATCACAATACTGTTATTCCAAAATATCTGCGGGAGCTAAAATAATTGACAGCTCTCTGAAATTTCCCTCATAGACTACAGTGACAAAACTGAAACTCATAGCAGAGAATCACAGGCTAACTTTCACTACATTCGTTTGACAAATAAGATTTAATTTGTCCTTGATACAATGGATAATGCATGTAAGGCATGTTTATTTTTGGGGCACATGGAAAGGCGAAACTCAACTACCGTATTTTTCGCTCCAGAAGACGCACCTGACTGTAAGACGCACCTAGGTTTTAGAGGAGGAAAACAAGAAAAAAAATATTCTGAATCAAGACTACAGACATACTACAGGAGATGACCAGAGACTGCGGACATACTACAGGAGATGACCAGAGACTGCGGACATACTACAGGAGATGACCAGAGACTGCGGACATAGTACAGGAGATGACCAGAGACTGCCGACATAGTACAGACGATGATCAGAGACTGCAAGCATAGTACGGGAGATGATCAGACTGCGGACATATTACAGGAGATGATCAGACTGCGGACATATTACGGGAGATGATCAGAGACTGCGGACACAGTACGGGAGATGATCAGATACTGCGGACACAGTACGGGAGATGATCAGAGACTGCGGACACAGTACGGGAGATGATCAGAGACTGCGGACACAGTACGGGAGATGACCAGAGACTGCGGACACAGTACGGGAGATGACCAGAGACTGCGGACACAGTATGGGAGATGACCAGAGACTGCGGACACAGTATGGGAGATGACCAGAGACTGCGGACACAGTACGGGAGATGACCAGAGACTGCGGACACAGTACGGGAGATGACCAGAGACTGCGGACACAGTACGGGAGATGATCAGAGACTGTCAACCACATCACATGTGCATTCCATATTCCAGTACACACAGTTCATTCCCAAGTATCCCAGCAAACACAGAGGCCTGATCCTCAGTACACACAGTTCATTCCTCAGTGTCCATTTCTGCACAGAGGTCTGCTCCTCAATACACGCAGCTTACTTTCCAGTATCCATGCCAGCAAAAAGGCCAGCTCTCCAGTACACACACTTCACTCCCCAGTACCCATGCCAGCGTGAGGGCTACTCATTGATATTCAATGCTGAACTCCAGTATCCTTGCCATAAAAGAGGTTGGCTCCTTAGTTTGGCCATACATTATACAATTGTCTGTACAATTTCCTTTAGATTTACATTCAACTATGTAGTGCACCCAGTACACACAGCTCACTTACCAATATCCATATGAGCAGACAGGTCTGTGCTCCAGTACCCACAACTCACTTACCATTATCTATTTACCACCCACTCTCCTTCATGTCTAACAAGGAAATCGTGCATACATTTACATAAGTCCACCTTTGGAACATGTTTCACTCATATTTAAGGTTGAACACATGAAGTGTTCCAGCTTCTCCCTCCTCTCCCCCTGATCCCCCCACCCTATGACAGCAGGCGGGGGGTCTCCACTCCGCATCCGCTGTCACAATTTAAAAACAACGCAGCTGAGTGGGGCTCCACCCACAAGGCTGAATCATTCATTCACTGAGTTTTATCAGTGAAAGAACTACAAGTACTGTCAGCCATTGCAGCAGGCAAATTGCAGTTCTTAACCCCTTGATGCCAACGTCACACAAATATGCAGCCTCACGGAACTGGGATTTTTTCCGTGGGGCCGCATATTTGCGTACCTGTCTTTGTGCTGGGAGCGTGGAGCACAGAGACCGTGGTGTCACTGAGAGCCCCGGGTCCCATTCTAACGATCGGGACCCGGGACTCCAGATTACGGGTCACATGATCGCTGTGATAGCCTCTGATTGGCTATCACAGTGATCAGTAACTGTACAGCCCGGCCCCCTTGCTTTTTTTCTCTCTCTATGAATGGAGAAGAGAGATACATTGTATCTCTCTAACTCCTGGCATAGAGAGAAAAAAAAAATGTTTGTAAAAAATAAAATAAAGAAATAAATATTAAAAAATAAAGAAAAATAGCTAGATCAAGGTTTGATCTAATTCAGTGCCAAGGTAATTGTTTGGGTCAGGGTCAAAGGTCAGGATTTAAAAAAAAAATTGGTATCAGTGTCAGAGTTAGTGTCAGTTTAGGAGAAAAAAAAGACAAAAACAAAATGCGCACTATTGTTTCTGGGCTGTACTAAGGGTAACAAACAGCAAATAACATACACATATATAGTATCGCTGTGATCGTCAAGAGCTGGAGAATTTTTTTTGGTTGTTCTTTGGTGGTAGGTTATGGTAGTAACAAGAAATGCACAGCTAAATAAAAAAAATGATTTTTTTTTTTACTATTGGGCCAGTTTTCCTTTTGATAATAAATAAAAATCAGGAGCTATCCATTACCATTTACCACCAAATGAAAGCCCAATTCATCCTGAAAAAACCAAGGTATAATCCACCTGTATATACAAAATAGTTGTGGTGATATGTACGGTTTTACTATCACATGTCAACGTTGCAGAATTGTGCTTAGGCATTTAGATTTGTTTTACCCTTAGGCGTGAAGGGGTTAATGAACTGTGAGGGCACAGGTGAGCGCTCTCATAGTTAATTGATTCTTCCTGCAATTCAGTAACTGCTTCTCATACAGGAGATATGGGCAGACAGTGTACTGAGAGTCTGCAGGAGCCTGCCATTGTGCTCGCTATCTGCTGATCATGTGTGCAATGCTTTACAGGCTCCAGTGTACAAAAATAATAAATGCGCGTTTTTTTTTACCTGCAAAAAGATGTGCATTTATTATTTTTTCATAAAAAGTGAACTTATCCTATTAAACTGCCCAAACACTTTACATTTGGATTGTACAAACTACTAGAGTTAGGTAGAATGGTACAAAAATGAAAAAAAAAAAATTAATTCAAGAAAACTGGTTAAAGAAGAGATTTAATACTAGATGGCCACACTATTACAGTGCAATATCAATGCAATCTCTATAGATTTACAACTTTGTAGCATGAATTCTTAAAGCGGAGTCCCAGCCATTTTTGTGTTTAATAAAAGTCAGCAGATACAAAAACTGTAGCTTACTGACTTTTAATAAACACACACTTACCTGTCCCAGGGTCCAGTGATGTACTCACCCGCTCTGTCCCTTCTCTTCTTCTCTCCTCCACAGCACCGGCATCTCAAATGTGGGCACCAGGCTGTGGCAGCTTGTGGATTCACAGCCTGGTGCCCACTGTGCATGCGTAAGTCGCTCTGCGCCTCCTGATTGGTACAGCAGTCTTCTGGGACCTGTGAAAGTTCCCAGGAGACTGGGGGGAGAAAGGAGGGGGCTGAACTTCCGGCTGACTTCGCCGCGCTGAACTGAGCCGGAAGTGGGATCGGGTACCTGTCAAAAACAGGTATCCGCTCCCCCCCAAAAGGTGCCAAATATGGCAGTGGAGGGGGGGGATGAGTCAAATAAGTGGAGCTTCCGCTTTTGAGTGGAATTCCATTTTAACTAAACAATCTATTATATTTGTATTCAATCAGGTAAACCCTTGCACTACATAATCTTATTGTAACATCTTTGATCTGACTTACCTATGTTCTAACATGGACAATTAGGGGTTTATTTACTAAAGCTGGAAAGTCCAAAATCAGACTCCCTTCTGCATAGAAACCAATCCGCTTCCAGGTTTCATTGCCAAAGCTTCATTGAACAAGCTGAGGTTAGAAGCTGATTGGTTTCTATGCAGAAGGGAGTCTGATTTTGGACTCTCCAGCTTTAGTAAATAAACCACTTCGTGTCTTCTACTACTCAATCCTAAATTCATGGATGTATTTAATCCAATGTGAGCCCACACACCTTTACATGTTTGTACTATCCCATCTAAAAGTTCGAAAATTGCAAAAACAATTTCTATATGTATGGCACATTCTTAAACAAAAAAAAAAAAATCAATGTTTTTACCTGACCCATTGTCACAGAAACCGGAAGTAAAGGTCCTTAAGGGGACAAAGACAGCAATTAAAACTTGATAGAGATTTTTACCCTTACTCATTCAATTCAAAACTAAAAGGTTTTGGCTTAAAGCGGTTCTTCAGTCATTCTTAGAAAAATTAAAAATCAGCAGCTACAAAAACTGCAGCTGCTGACTTTTAAAAATAGGATACCTATCCCAGGAACCAGCACTGTCCTCACCTTGCCGGTTTATTCACCCGGGTTCAGTCCTTGGTGCTGGCATACTAACTGTGGTCAGCCAGCTGTGACTGCTTGCAGCTTCACAGGCGGCTGCCCACTGCACATGTTCAAACCATTTCCCAGAAGGCTGCAGGGGGAAAAAGGGGGGGGGGGGGCAATACCATGTACCCCCAAAAAATATAAAAGGTCCATAGTGAAGGAGGGGGTGTGGAGAGGAGGAGGAAGAACCAAATTTCCCCTTTTGGGTGAAGTTCTGCTTTAAAGCAGAATTAAGAAAAAAAATAACTCCGACAGGAGAGATCCTATAAAGCTGACCATAGATGGATTGAAATTTGTCTGGTTCAGCAGAGACTGGATGTATTTTGATCCATTTATGGCCGTTCCCTCCAATGATCGTCTTATGTCAATCAGCACTGTTCGAAAACTTTAATTCGATCAATTTATTTTGAGAGTGAAGGCATTCCTGCTGTTAGAATACAATAGCACAGTGGAGAGGATTCCTCCATCCAACTTGCTTGTGTGGATGGGGGAATGCGTTCTTTTTTTTGTGCCTCTAGCTGATGACCAAAAAAATGAATTATCGATGGCCAACCTTAGTCTTTTTGTCAAAGACCCTACTCCCTGCCTGTCCGCATTTGTGTTCACTGAGCCGCACATGCTCAACGCAGCATACAGGACTGGCTGTGCCGTAATGAAGTGACTCCTGTGTACATGCGCAGGAATAACATCATCATGGTCTGGCGAACCAAGCAGTCGAAGAGTCAAAACCTGAAAGGAAAACTGGAAAAAGATGGCAGTGCCTGCCACTGATGGGAGCATAGACATCGGGCCTCTAGTCATTTTCAGATTGGTACTTTTTCCTATGGAAATTGTAAGCTATGGGTAGTTGATAGTACCTAGTAGGTCTAATTCTAGTAGTTATACTTAGAAGTTAGAACTTCAAGAGCAGGAAAATTGTTGCAGTTGCAGGGTCAGCAACAAGAGAACCTAGCAAATATTACTGGCAGACACAACAGACTGCAGCTGGACCATGGAGCTCTGGCTTATAATGTGCGGTTGAAAAGTTTCAGCAACTCGTTGTAATTATCTAATGTGGTGCTGAAAGCCTGCATCTGACCCCCTTGTATGTCAATGTACACTTGCATTTAGTTACAGTGCTGCAATTTTTTTTTTAATGGAGTAACCACTGATTTCAAAGTGATGCTTTCCATCTGCAGTTGGGCGTAAGATGGTCAGATGTATTTACCTTTTGATCGTTTTGCGGCCCGCACAGCATTGTGAAGTTCTGTCTTTTTTTCTTGTTGATTTTCCAGCACTTGAATAAACTCCAACAAATAAACAGTGTTAGAAATGTGTTCTGTTCTAAATTTGACTGATTCATTCATAGCTGGCCTAATATTCGAGAAACTCTGCTATTTCCAAACACATTTATGCAATTAGCATTTCCTGTTGGCTGATAATCACAAACATATTGTGAGACTTCCGAGCCATTGCTGGGATTTTAACAAATGCAAATATAATTTGGTGTCTAAAGTTTTGAAAATTGCAGAACCATTAAAACTAGATTTGTAACTAGTGGTTATAAATATTTATTTTGTGGATGCACTAAGGCTATGTGCCTGATCGTTGATGTATGTCATTCGGAATTGTGTGTGTTCTAGATTTATTTTGCTCTGGAACTGATCACTGAACTACTTAATTCTGTGCAATTTTCTTCTTAGAACTACAGGGGGCAATGCTGAGGCACATATGAGACTTAGAGTCTATTCACACTTGTGCGACTTGCCTTGCGACTTTGAACATGTCACACCTCATGTTTCCCAATTAGTACCATTCAAGTCACAGTGACTTGAAAGTAGTTCCTACACTACTTTGGTACGACTTTTTATGTGACTTTAGTCCAGCGAATGTAAATTCGGATCAGAGGTGCACCAAAAGTCGCATTGGAAATGGCGCGACTTTGGAGACATGCTTATCCTAATTATTTCTAAGGGTCAGATTTAATTTTTATATTGCCATAATTCCTTCCAAGAGCCAGCCCACTGCTTGCATTAGGACTTAGGATTCTTGAGAGGAGTACTGAGGCAGAGTACTGTAATGCACCCTGCCTGCCCATCCCACCAGATATGATCTGCCTGCATTGCATAGAGTAGCACAGAGAACCAATGATGAAACAGAATAGTTTTGATTAAAAATGTTATTAGCTTGTTAATAAAGGGAGAGGCAGCTTGCACATTTTCAGAAGGATGTAAGCAATGGGGCTTACAAGTTATTCAGTTTATAGCTGAATATCTAAATATATAGATAACACTACATAAGGAAGCTTTCCTTTTCATTTCTATCCATTTATACCTGAGAGTTACACAACCCTGGCAGACAACATAGCTGGGTGGATAACACTTCTTTCTCTGGTTCAATAGAGGAATAAACTATTGACACCACCCTTCCTTCAGCCTGTGATAGGACAGTGAGGGAGCAACAGCAGACTGATTGGGTCATCTTGTAGGAGCGTTCAAGTCAAACTGGTCGTTTATATAATATAATATAATAACAAATTACAAGGAGTGGAAACTGCATTTATTTTTTTACATACTCCCCTGCTACATTTTTACACTTATCCCAGCATTTATCTCATATGTGGAAAGCTTCATCATAGAAAGCTTTGTCAGTATGCTTGAACAATCCTAGGACAGCCTGCTTCACTACGGTATCATTGTGTTCAACATTCCCACAGAAAGATTTGTCTCTTGTGCAATTTCACGACAGGTTATGTGTTGATTATCAAGGATCAGGCGTTCCACTTGCTGAAAGTTCACAGGAATGACTGCTGTGGGCTGGGAACCACTACAGCCGGGATTGCCACTGATGGATGTACAGCCATCTTTGAAACAATTACATCATTCAAATGTCTTACTGCGGCTGAGCATCTCATCACCGTTCTGCGCTCGAAGTCTTCTGTAGATATCCGTGTGTTTTTTGCCTTCGTCTCTGTACTGGTCTGCAACATGTGGGTTACCTTTCAGTAATAGGACACACTTGCCACCTACTATTGCATGTAGTACTACCACTCTAGCATCACTTTTTTACCTGTAAAATTAAAAGTCCCGGTTTGACTTGAATGCCCCTCATAGGTATATTAGTAATACATCTACTAAAACACACTAATGATTTAATAACTGCTAAAACCAATGGGCACTACTCTGTACTCTTACTACTTGACCTCTCTGCGGCTTTTGATACTGTTCACCATCCCCTCCTAAAAAAAACTCCACTCTCTTGGCCTCAGAGACTCTGCTCTCTCCTGGTTCTCCTACCTATCGCAGCGCTCCTTCAGCGTTACCTATAACTCTGTCTCCTCTCCTCCACTTCCTCTTTCTGTAGGGGTCCCTCAAGGTTCTGTCCTTGGACCCCTTCTCTTCTCTATCTACACCTCCTCCCTTGGTCACTTGATAAACTCCCATGGCTTTAAGTACCATCTCTATGCTGATGACACACAAATCTATCTTTCTATTCCTCACCTCACGTCTTCAGTCTCCTCTCGCATTACTAACCTACTAAGTGACATATTGCCATGGATGTCACTCCACTTCCTCAAACTCAATCTTTCGAAAACTGAGCTCTTGCTATTCCCTCCAGCCCATGCCCCTCCCTTGACTTCTCCATCAAGATCAATAATACAACTATCAGTCCCTCCCCTCATGCCAGGGTACTAGGTGTAATCCTCGATTCCCATCTGTCCTTTCAGCCCCAAATCCAATTACTGTCCAAATCATGTAGACTTCACCTCCGCAACATCTCCAAGATTCACCCATTCTTAACCTTTGAAACTACTAAGCAACTTATTCACTCGCTTGTTATCTCTTTCCTTGACTATTGTAACTCCCTCCTCATTGGCCTACCTAATCGCAAGCTATCCCCTCTTTAGTCTATCATGAATGCTGTTGCCAGACTCATCCACCTTACCAGCCATTCCATATCTGCCATCCCTCTCTGCCAATCTCTCCACTGGCTTCCCATTGCCCAACAAATAAAATTCAAAACATTAACAATCACATATAAAACCATTTATAACTCTGCTCCAAATTACATCACCAATCTTGTCTCCAAATATCACCCACACTGTCCTCTCCACTCCACCCACAACCTCCCTGCTCTCTAGCTCCCATGCTCATCTCCAGGACTTCTCCAGAGCCTCCCCCATCCTCTGGAACTCTCTACCCCAATCTATCAGACTATCGCCTACTCTGCCCACTTTTAGGCAATCTCTGAAAACCTATCTCTTCAGGAAAGCCTATCCTGCCTTCAGCTAATACGGAATCTTCTATTCCTTCTACCAGTCCACCTCCCACAGTTATTACCTTTTGTACCACCAGCCCTTTCCTCTTAGATTGTAAGCTTCGAGGAGCAGGGCCCTCCTAATCCTCTTGTATAGAACTGTATCGTGGCTGTATTGTCTCCCTTTATATTGTAAAATGCTAAGCAAAACTGTTGGCACTATATAAATCCTGTATAATAATAATCTAATATACTAGTGAATACAGAGATGCATTAATGCTGTCTCCAATATCTGACTTTGAAGTCTCACACATTTCTATCTCTTTATAATCCTGCAGCTCATCGTGTTATGATTTATGTCTGATTTTAACTTGGAAATACTTTAAAGCCTAGCTCCAAGATAAAGATAAAAACCCCTCAGCATTGCAGGGGTTAAATTCTTGTTAACTCTAGAAGCGTATTTAGAATATTCAGTAAATCCCTGACCTTTTGGGTTTACAAACCAAACACAATAAACAATATTATGCTATTATGCATTATGGAAAAGTGTCTTTTCCATAATGTTGATATACATATGCTATATCTTTTCCACTAACCATAAAGGGGAGACTCTTGAGCTTCAGAAGGAAGGGAGGGGGTGGGGAAGTGGGTGCAGGAAACTTTCTCTTCTATCCTCCTAATCAGAAGCCAGTTGTAATTATCAATTTCTTTATTATCCTAATGCACCCTACATAACAAAATAGTTATTGGAGCCTTAAATTCTAACTCCATGTTTAATTTCCCTTTATTTCATTTGGACCAAGGTGGCCCAAACAAACTATTTACTGCAACAGATGAACTTGCTAGGTGTGCTTTATTAACTGTGTTTACAGCTACATACAGTATACAGCGTTGTGTTCCAGCATTGGGACTGGAACTTCCAGTCCCACTCCCAGAACAAAATAGAGTCGAGCCATTCAAAAGAAGCTTTGTATTCTGTGGATGAATACAAAGCTTCCTCTGGCTGTGGCGGAGAGGTGGGTGGATGACTCCATGATCGCCACCTCAGCCAATCAGAGGAGGTTTTGTGATTACTTTGCACCACCACATATGCTTTCTCTTTATCTACACTGTGATTGTTTAAACCATTTTTCTTTGTAGCCTCTTCCACAGAATCTCAATCCATCTGCTTCTTTTTTTAAACGGCTGAAAATGGGTACAGTTCCTGTGAGTATGAGGGTACTTTCATGCTGGTAAATGCTAATTAGGGGTTCTGTGAAAACTGTCAGCACAGCACATAGTTTGAAGCTGTGTGTTTCCTAAACATCCTGGTATTGATTACTCCACCCATTTCAACTTCTGTTCTGAAGTCCAAAAAAATTAACTGTAATCTTACTAAATACTAGACTACTTGTAAATTTCATATGTAAAGAGTTTTTAAATAAAAGATGCCACCTCCTCCTTATTCTCCATCCACAGGATGAGAACATCATCAATGTACCTGTACCAAGCTGAAATCTTGGACAGGTACACCAAAACTCCATGATAATCTGGTGTTTCTTTTCCCAAAGGTAAAGATATATGCTGGAGCAGTTTTTGCGCCCATGGCTGTTCCTTGAGTGTAGCAGTGATGGCTTTTATTTATCAAAATGGTGCATTTAGGAGTGGCATGGACACTGTAATTTATACCTAGTTTGCCAACTATTTGCTTGCATATTGGTGGCTTAATATTTGTAAGGTCAACTCTTTAAAGTGACCGTAAATATATTTTTTTGGTGTGTAAAAAAAAAAAGTTATATTTACCTGCTCAGAGTGATCCTTTATCTCCTCTACTGGAGTCCACTGTCCACCAGGTTGTGTGCTTCAATAGACACAAACAGGGCCTGTGAGCAATGCTCCTGGTCTCTTCTCACAGGAATTTGACAGACAACAGCAGGAGCCTGTTGTTCTCTCTGTTCTCAGTGTCTCCCGTGAAACAAGGAGGTGAGGGAACAGTGCAGCAGCTGGGACAGTGCTGGATCGCTGAGAGGAGCCAGGAAAGTGTTTTAGGGATGAGATCAAGTAGTGGGCAATATCTTACTTTAATGCAGTAAATGCATTTAGGGTTTAAAAAAAAAACCTTTTTGACTTTAAAACCACTTTAAGGCCTAATAATTGTTTTGTTATGTATGATGAATTAGAACAATTAGGAAATTGATCATTACAACTCTCTTCCTGTTATGAGGATATGAGTATGTTTATCCCCTTTACATTAGGCGGGATTAGGTGATACATTGAAGCTCAATGGCCCTCTTTAATGGTTAAGGCAGTGGTGGTCAACTGGACAGGCAACCTCCAGCATCACCAAAGGACCACATGTAAAATTCAGTGAATTATAATTATCAGAGACAGCAGATATGCAACAGGATGAAGTAATGTTACAGGAGACGGGCATGTTATAAAAGATGGTCAGAGACTGTGGACATGATAAAAGAGATTGTCACAGACTGCAGACATGATACCAGAGATTGCAGATATGATACCAGAGATGGTCAGAGACTGCAGACATTCTGCAGGAATTGGTCAGAATGTGAACATGCTATATGAGTTCCAGGAGACTGGGGACCTACTCTAGGAGACAGTCATAGATTGTAGACATATTACATGAGGCTGCTAGAGTTCAGTATAATAGGGCAATAGGAAAACACAGATTAGTTTTTGCAGGGGCCCCAAGGTCACACAAAAAGTTCCAAGGGGCCACAGGTTGGGCACCAAGGGGTTAGAGGAAAGGTTAGAGAATATGTATATCACCATTATGGAAAAGGTACCTTGACAAATACATAAACATTTACAATATCGGATGGTGTAAATTCCATGTCTCAGCTGGATAAGTACCCATTTGTCTGGAATATTTTAATGTAACATGATACATATTTTTAAAGTTTTGTATGAATAAAACATTTTTTTCAAATGGGATAAAGTCTGTTGTTTTTCCGTATTTATATCTTCGATCATTTTTTCTTTATTGTGTTTGGTCCATAAAAGTTCAGAAGGAGTTGAGTGCTAACTCAGAAGAGGCTGATGGTCTATGCTGTGGGCAGTTCCTTAGTGTCATCAAGCTCAGTGCAGGACTATCAGTCCTGCATTGTATGCGAGGAGGTAAACATGCAGGTTGAGGCACCTTAGAAAGGAGCCTACAGGGGACTGGTCGTACAGATGGAGGGAACCTGCCAGAGTGACAAATAAGACAATGATTACACCTTATTACTCTGTCCCTAGACTTAACAGGCATTGAACTCTTGCAGTGTGGTAGGAGGCCCACTGCAAGGGTAATTTTTTTTCTTATGTCCAGAGTTTGGCTTTAAAATACCTTATTTTTCTCTTATTGAAAATGCTGCTTCCTGCTCTCTCACTCCAGTGCTCCATACTGACATAGCTGAGTAATATCCACACCTCTCATCACAATTGCCTTCACACAGACTTGTGTTGCAAGAAAAAGAGGGTTACGTCTCTGACCATTTCTGTTACTGAGTGCTGATTACCAAGAACACTAGGTCTGTTAGACTGCACAGTCATATTTAGGCAACATGTACAACTGCTGTAATAGGAAAGTGGAGGTGAGATTGTGAAAACTGAGGTTGTTAATGCAATGTCTATTTAACTGAATATTTTTAATGTGGCTTCACTTGGACTAGGCCCACCCTTTAAATTGGAGAGAAAAGCTTGAATCAGACATGTTATTCAGCAGGCTTCCAAGGTTGGGGCAGCATTGCTATGAGCAAGTTATGATCTACACAAACTCAGCCAAAACTGCATCCAAATGCACTTGTTAGAGTTTCACTCAGCTATTCTCAGACAGCAGTATACCTTCATGTTTCTTGCTGAAATAGACATCCATTTTAAATTTCTCTGTCTACGTCCAATGGTGTTTTCACACATTAGGCAGAATTCCAGGGTTTGGATATTTTCTGCAATAAATACAACAGCTGCAGATAGTCACTATAGACAAATGTAATATTTATGTTATATGTGGTATTTGAACACCAGAAGATATTTTTGCTCTTGTCATATGCATGCATCTGCACAACCTTTTACTTTTGTATCATTTCATACAATCTCTTTTATTTAGAGTAATATTAATCCTGCCAAAAGAACATAAACTGTATGTAAATGTATAACCATGTGGGTTTAGGATGAGTTATTTATTTCTAAGAGTTTTTAATGAAATCATGTGGTTTATTCTGCATCTGTTGCCCAGATGAGTACTGTATGTACATAAAGGAGCTCAATATTTCATTTATTATGAGAATATTCATAAGTTTGTTTGTTGCGTGCTGCTAGAAAACTTTCGGATGAAAACAATTAATTTTACATAACAGTTGTTTTTTGTTATTGTTATTGTTGTATTATATTTCTTGCCCTCATTTGTAGTGAGCCTGCTGCCAAGGCATTGTGGGAGTCCATGATGAACATGAAACAGAAGGAAGCAGTGATGGAAGTGCGAAGGTGTCTTGTAGACACAGCCAGCAGAGAGAAACTGCCAATTAAGATGAGCATGGGTGAGTAGAGTGACTGTTACAGTATAGCTGGTCATACACTAGTAGATTTTCAAAAGAATATTTATACAAACATAAATAGAAAAAGTTTAGGAATACTCAATGCATTGGCGAATGTCATTTGAAAGTACATTTTGTTTGATTTTAAGATTCGATTTTAGAACAAATGGACTTTACCAAACAAAAACCACATATACTGTTACAAATTCATTTGTTGGAGAAAAAATGTCCTATCCACTCCTTTGAACGAAATTTTAGGAGTCTATAGGCAGCTTAAAGTAGTTGTAAAGGTTGAAGGTTTTTGACCTTCATGCAGTGTCTATACATGAAGGTAAAAAACTTTCTGTGTGCTGCTCTCCCCACAGCCCCCCCCCCATACTTATCTGCGCCCAATCTTGATCCACTGTGCACGGGAGCCTCGACTCTCCTGGGTTTCGTTCACCTCATTGGCTGAGGCACAGCAGTGGGAGCCATTGGCTCCCGCAGCTGTCAAAGAGGGGGCGGGTCTGAGCCACACTCTGTGTGTCTTATAGACACAAAGAGCGGCGTTTGGTAGTGAGCACGCAAAAGTGCCCCCAGAGCAAGGGGCATGGACCAGGAGAGCCAGACCAGAGAAGAGGAGGATCAGGGCAGATAAGTATGACATCTTTATTTTTTTATTCAATCCGAGCCTTTAATATCACTTAAATATTTACCTGTCCATAATGGGTGCTGCTTTATAATGCAGAGACGAGGCTTACTGATTTGAAGTTGTGATTTTTCTGGACATAGATGTGGCAGAGTGATCTGGAAATTATATGCGATAAACACAAATGCTTTTCTGGGGCGTGTATCCATTGATATACCTTTTTCCTGCAAAAATATCTAGACTTTTTCTGTTTTTTCATTTGGCTTCAACTTTCAGTCATCCTCCTATCTATGAGCCCTTTCTCTCCCACCTCCTACTTTTTTAAAAGGTCCCGCATTTATACCTTAGAGCTGTTGAGTAGATGTTTGCATTGACCACCAACTGCTTATTTGGTGTGTTTAAAAATAGTAATTTGCAACAACAAGGCAGTAAATGCTCTAGATATGAGGAAAAATTAGCAGACCTACACCTTTGCGTATTATTTGAGGCAAGTTTTTATTATCAAACATGGACAAGAAGGACAGAGGAAAACACAAAGCAGTAGAAGGACTAAGACATTATTCTGGATGTATTTAAAGCTTACCTGGAAACAAACTGTTACAAGGCCATTGTTATTTGAGGAGACCTGGAATAAAACTGCAAAAGTGAAGAAAAAAATGTCAGGTATAAAACACATATCATGAGGAAGATACTGTTGGACATCAGACAGAAAATAAAAAAAAGGTTATTAAATGCAGTACCAGGCATGATAAATGAAGAAGAGGAGCTTCCCCAAGCAGTTGGGACATCAGCTTATAATATTATAATACAGCTAATTATATTAAAATATGAAAATGCCTGATCAACACACAAAGCAAAGGAAACTCTTCTGTAGAAAAGACACAATTAAATTAAGATAACGGCACTGTTAATGCATCACAGTAGTGCAGCTTAGGAGAAGAAACAACATTATCAACATTGATCCCCCAAGACGTGGGTATCCACATATCCCAGAACCTGAAATATACAGGTGAAACTCAAAAAATTAGAATATCGTTCAAAAGTACATTTATTTCAGTAATGCTAAAAGAGCTAATACCGAGAAATGTTTGGCAAAAATTGGCTGCCCATACCGAAGACCTTAAAGGCTTGGTATACATCATTCTATCTGAAAAGCAGATCTTGGAACCTGCACTGCACTTATGAAAGGTATCCTTTCAAGAAGTACAGGTGAAACTCGAAAAATTAGAATATCGTGCAAAAGTTAATTTATTTCAGTAATGCAGCTTAATAGGTGAAACTAATATATGAGATAGACTCATTACATGCAAAGCAAGATAGTTCAAGCCGTGATTTGTCATAATTGGGATGATTATGGCTTACAGTTCATGAAAACCCCAAATCCACAATCTCAGAAAATTAGAATATTACATGCAATCAATAAAACAAGGATTGTACATAGAACAATATCGGACCTCTGAAAAGTAT
Organism: Staurois parvus; assembly: GCF_062004578.1. NCBI lineage: Eukaryota > Metazoa > Chordata > Amphibia > Anura > Ranidae > Staurois > Staurois parvus. The sequence goes on along the minus strand of NW_028317867.1, from coordinate 1,424,501 downwards.
AAGCATGCATTTGTACTAAGTACTTGGTTTGGGCCCCTTTTGCAGCAATTACTGCCTCAAAGCATGGAAGCTATCAGCCTGTGGTACTACTGAGGTGTTATAGAAGACCAGGATGCTTCAATAGCGGCCTTCAGCTCTTCTGCATTGTTCGGTCTCATGTCTCTCATCTTTCTCTTGGCAATGCCCCATAGACTCTCTATGGGGTTCAGGTCTGGCGAGTTTCTGGCCAATCAAGCACAGTAATCCCACGGTCATTGAACCAGGTTTTGGTGCTCTTGACAGTGTGGGCAGGTGCCAAGTCCTGCTGGAAAATGAAGTCCGCATCCCATAAAGCTCATCTGCGGAAGGAAGCATGAAGTGCTCCAAAATCTCCTGGTAGACGGCTGTGTTGACTCTGGACTTAATGAAGCACAGTGGACCAACACCAGCAGATGACATGGCTCCCCAAATCAACACAGACTGTGGAAACTTCACACTGGATTTCAAGCATCTTGCAGTGTGTGCCTCTCCATTCTTCCTCCATACTCTGGGTCCTTGGTTTTCAAATGACATGCAAACGTTGCTCTCATCAGAAAAGAGGACTTTGGACCACTGAGCAACAGACCAGGTCTGTTTTTCTTTAGCCCAGGTAAGACGCTTCTGACGTTGTTTGTTGTTCAGGAGCGGCTTGACAAGAGGAATATGACATTTGAAGCCCATGTCCAGGATCCGTCTGTGTGTTGTGGCTCTTGATGCACTGACTCCAGCCTCAGTCCACTCCTTGTGAAAGTCCCCAACACTTTTGAATGGCCTTTTCCTGACAATCCTCTCCAGGCTGCGGTCATCCCTGCTGCTTGTGCACCTTTTTCTTCCACACTTTTCCTTTCCACATAACTTTCTATTAATGTGCTTTGATACAGCACTTTGGAAACATCCAATTTCTTTTGCAATTACCTTTTGAGGCTTTCCCTCCTTATGGATGGTGTCAGTGATGGTTTTCTGCACAACTGTCAGGTCAGCAGCCTTTCCCATGATTGTGATTCCTACTGAACCAGACTGAGAGACCATTTAAAGGCTCAGGAACCCTTTGCAGGTGTTATGGCTTAATTAGCTGATTAGAGTGGGACACTTTGAGCCTAGAATATTGCACCTTTTCACAATATTCTAATTTTCTGAGATTGTGGATTTGGGGTTTTCATGAGCTGTAATCCATAATCATCACAATTATGACAAATCACAGCTTGAACTATCTTGTTTTGCTTGTAATGAGTCTATCTCATATATTCGTTTCACCTTTTAAGTTGCATTACTGAAATAAATGAACTTTTTTACAATATTCTAATTTTTCGAGTTTCACATGTATACAACCTATACATGAATCCTGCTTCATGGAAGACTATAGCTAGTAAAAAGAGTTACGGAACCTGACAGTATTGCATCTAACCAAGTTCCCATACCACCTTCTTACTTCCATCATTAAAACTGTTGTGAAAGCATTTTAGAGGAATGCAAAGAATGCAATGCCATTCACCAGCCTAAAGAAGACCTATCTGAAAGTCACACTTAGCGTAGTATTCTTAAAGAATACACTACCCCAACATTTCATATTCCTGATATGTGTCTGCTGTACCATGTACCTTTGTTAAAATGTCTCCTGTTCTCTATGTATTGCTTCCGTTGTGTAAAGTACCTGGTGATCCTGCCTGACCTTTTTGCTTTCCTATTTCAAACTATCCACGCTAGGCATGAGAGCACATCCATACCAGTGTGGTCAGTTTTCTGGCTGTGCTGGGAGAACAGCCTGCCTGTCCTCCAATATGCCCCCACTTCACAGCCATTCACCGGGAAGACCAGTGTATAGCAGAATCTCAACCTCCTCCTCTCCAAACCCCTTATGCAACTAAGATCAGAATTTATGTGATCACTTATAAAAAAAAAAGAAAAAAAGGCATTTATAATGTTATATATACATACAGTACTTTAATGTTAATTAAATTGTAGCCCCCAAAATGCATTAAAAAATAAAAGCCACTAGGGTGTGTCCAGAAAGTATTGAGAATGATGTTTCAATAAAATTATTTTATTGAAAAATGTTACAATTGAACATTGTCTCCTTCAAAGTATGCACCTTGTGAGTGTACACAAGCTCCAAGTGATTTTTCCATTCTTCATAGCATCCCTGGAAGTCTTCAAGAGGGATGGCGTTCAGAGCCTGTGTAGTGGCTGTTTGAACATTATCTACACTACCAAAATGGTGTCCCTTCAAACACTTTTTCATCTTTGGGAATATGATTTTGTTTGAAGCAGCCAAGTCGGGTCTGTAGGGTGTATGGGGAAGTACAATGTGTTTTTCAGCCAAAAACTCTCTGACAGCCAAAGCACTATGACTCGCTGCATTGTCACGATGAAGGATCCAAGCCAATCAAAGGACGCACATTAAAAACTCTTTGTTTAAGCGACCAAGAACTTCCAGGTAAAATCTTTGATTCACAGTTTGACCAGTAGGTACAAATTCCTTATGGACAATTCCACATGAATAAAAAAAAAAAGAAACAATGACCATTGATTTGACTTTTGATTTGCTCATTCTGAACTTTGTTTCTTTGTCTCGGGTTCATACTCAAACACCCAGGATTCATCTCCCGTGATCACTTGACTTAAAAAAATCAGGCTCTCTTTCCAAGTGGGCTAACAGGTTTTGGCAAACAAGTTGACAGTGTTCCTTCTGATCAGGTGACAAGTTCTTTGGAAAAAGTTCTGCACACACCTTTCTCATATTCAAACCCCAAGTCACTTTTTCATGAACAATTAACTTAATAATTCCTATTTAATTTGCATTCATTCTGATAGTGAGTCGTCAGTCATGGTTGAGACTCGCTGTTGCAGACTCGCTTGCATTTTTTTAATATGAGGCACTTGAACAGAATGTCACAAAAAATAATATCTCTGTAGCAATTGTGCACACAGATATGGACGCAGTCATCCATCTTGCTCAAGATTCCCCATCTTGTATCATTCTCTCTCCCTCCAATCCCCCTCCCTCAGGAATGTGGTGTGTGTGTGCTGGGTTCACAAAAGATATCAGGCACAGCTGGATACACTTCATGGTTGTAATCGCAATTAACTGGTGCCCGGGTGTCTGTTAGCTTCTTGATCTGAGATGATCATAAAGCTATAAACCAGTCCTTCATTGGACATGAAATACATTCCAGAATAGCCGTAAAACATATGTCCCATTTAAAAACCACTTTTCATAACTTAAAATAGGAAATACATACAATCGAACAAAGCATATATTCGGATAGCTCAGTTTAATGTGAGCCGCCTGATATCTTACACCCCTAGATTAAGTCTACCCGAGAGCAGAAAGGGATATCTCTTTAACCGTCAGAGGTAGATATGTCATATCTGGTATATAGACGTTCAGCAGATGATTCTGCATATTATCCTACTAGTGGATAGGATGCTCCACGTACCTATGGAAGATTATTGACCATGGTATAAACGTGTGAGGGATTTGATCATAGCAGAGTTCCCCGCCTAAACATCCTCCCCAAATGAGGCGATTGGTTCTCTGCTTTAAGGAGACACCCTGCTGGTGGACTAGAAAATAGGCTTTCAGGCCTGAGAGAGATAAGTTGAAGAATTCTCCCTTTTTAACATCAGGAACCAACTTCGGGAGAAAAGGCACCCTTTTGCTCAGGACCCTTGAAGCTGCTTGAACCAGGATTTCTGCAAGTATTCTACCTCTCTAAACTTCTTTCTGTTATCTCTCTGTTGTGGTATTGCTCTCTGTATGTATGTGTGTGTGTGTGTGTGTATATATATATATATATATATATATATATATATATATATATATATATGCTATATCTTTTGCTGTAAATATTTTTATTGCACCATTTTTACCTTTTTAGTAATAAATCCTATTATCTGAAAAGTGTTGAACTGTTTCTAAAGCTCTTTAATGCAAACTAAGAATCCCTGTCTCTGAAGAGCTCTACTCTGTGTTTTAAACTTCTGAATACATCTGCCTGTGGTGACAGTGTGTATACAGACGCTTATTCAAACATCATAGTGTTACTGCTAAGATTGGCGAGTTTCCTCTTTCTACGTACAAAAAGGCGGTGGTGGCAGTGCGAAGGATTAATTGCATAATTAACCTGACTCAGTAACAATCGCTCTCAGGCTGCGGTACATAGATTGTGGTCCATTAGCTGGAAAATCTTTGTGCAGGGTGCAGCTGAGCGTGGTATTGTTAGGCACGTGACAGCGCGGTTTTAGATTGGCTAGTGCTTTGGTCACGAGTTGGTGAGAAGGGCTGGGGGTCTGATGCCGTGACCGTCACAGTCTCGACTCTGACAGGGCTGGAATGCTACTGATCAATGTTCTAAAGTATACCTGGCACCCCACCCCAAATTACCTTGGCCAGCTTCTCCTTTCACAGAGCCCTTCTTGAGTGTAGGAACTTTATTCTAATTAAATTCTGGACACACCTTATATTGCTCCTTCTCTGACAAAAACAGGCTGAATTTCTACCTCAAAATTTTGTATTGACCAAATGTACACACCCTGTATAATCGTTTTCACCTTAATCACACTTTCCACTCATTATTCTGATAGACTTGAGTACATAAAACCATTACTCAACTCATAACTGGAAGAAAATATCTCAAAATATCATCTTATGTATGATTGTACATACTGTATATATAATGAATGGAAAATGGAGCATGCTGATTATGCAGGGTCAGCATTTCTTTGGTTCCCTATTTGTTAAGCATCATAAAGATCGAACCTGGTGAACTTGAAATGAAGCAATCAAAGCGAAAACCATGGGCAAAACGAAGGAAATCTTGCATCATGACCGATTATCAAGAGTATACATTTTGTCAAAAGGGGCACAGATGGCAATTAAAATCCTGATAGAGGGTCTGGCCACACTATCCAAAATGAAAAATAAAAATAGCTGGAGGTTTAATTTAACTGTTCCAATATAGTTACCCTTTTTTAGTGCTGAAGGCTCTCAATACTAAAGACGCTGCAATAGTTATACACAAAAGAACAAAATTTAGGAAACCCTGCTCTGTACATTTTTATTCTCACCTAAATCCACTTTTTGTGCATTTGTAAAAGTAGCCTAGTGGTTTTGTCTTCTCATCTTTTAAGAAAAGTTCAGCGGTAACAAGCAAAACATATTGTAAATATGCATTCCTATTCAGGGAATGTGCAAGCAATACATTCTCATAAAACTATTTATGTAGTTTTCTGTATTTGTGGACATAGGAGGTTTGTGCGGGAAACTTTAGATAATTTTTGTTTTGGTGGGCATGCTGGACTCTAGGGAGAATTTGTCTACTGCTTCCACTCTGGTCCTCTCTTTGTGTCGGCAGGGTGTCCTCTCCACATTCCGGAAGAGAACTGCATATTATAGTACCTCCTGGATTAAAGGGAGTTAGGAGATTCTGTTAAAGAATTGATATAAACAGGAAGCCGGTTTCCAACACATCAAAAGAATTATTATTTAAATGTTCTGTGATAGAAATTCTGTTAGTCAGCATCAATAATTCAAATTACCATCACTGGATATTTTTTGTGAAATTTTGTTCTTAGCCACATAAAATACTATACATTCTCAATTATTTCACCTATTATCCAGCTTAATCAATTTGTGGAAGAATACAATTACAATAGAATTCAAGCGCCGTAGTGACGATAAGTTATGTTGTATTTCTGCACAGCTTAACAATTTTGATATTGAATGAACCTACCTCAGGGAGTACTGGAGAATTGTTTCCTTCATTTCTGGCAAAATTGTATGATGGGTTACTGACTCAGACTTCATTGCACACCCAGCCAAACATGAATTTAAAGTATAGAAAAAATGAAAGTGCAGCGCTAAGAAAAATTGCCCGTGTGCAAAATTAGCAATAAGTAATCATGAATAAATAATGACCAATATCTTAAAAATAAAGGTGACAGTCTGTGCAGATATAAATTCTCTGTAAGAATCCAGTGGTGGTGCTCCGAATAGTGTAGTAAAATTATGCACTCACCAGATGCGTAATGTAAGTACGCATTATATAAACAAGCAGAAGTCTCCTTTAAAGGTCTGGTCTGGGGCAGAGATAATCCTCCCCCTGGATGGGTGGTGTTGTCTGGAGCACACAGGGAAGTGTAAGGATCCAGCTGACCAGAGGTCCCTTTAAGGGATGGATGGGTGCAGATGCCTGTGTACAGGAACTCCCTTCTCTGGAAACTTAGGTTGGCTGGATCAGGCAGGCTCTATGGATAAATAGCTCCTCCTTGCTGCAGTGCTGCTCACAGGTGAGCACAGACAAACACACATGTGAAAGGGATCAGGAACAGCACTGCAGCAAGGAGGAGCTATTTATCCATAGATTTTCAATCTGTAGCTTTTAATAAAATTGCTGTTATGGGTTGACAGCTGTCTCCCAACTGTGCTCCTGTATTGTCACCAAGAGCACAGTGTCAGGGGCACCCTTGGTGGGGACTACAAATGGAAGTGTCAACATAAAATAGCACATAATTACTATATACAAAATGCTCTCCAATGATATTGCTACAATATACAGTATTTATGAATAGTCAGCAAGCACTGCTTGGAACCCTTAACTGTAAAGTCTTGATTATTTTTCAGTTCAAGTAATGAACATGTTGTATTTACCTGCTCTGTGCAATAGATTTGCACAGAGCAGCCCTGAACCTCCTCTTCTCAGGTCCCCTGCCTGTGGTCCTGGCTCCTCCTTCTCTGTGTGCCCCCATAGAAAGCCGTTTAGTGAGTGCTTGCTCCTGAGCTGTCTGTGTTCATATACATACACAGCTTGGCTCAGTCCCGACCCCCGATCCCTCCTCACGGCAACATTTGATTAACAGCCAAATCCCTGTGTAAAGTCCAAGTCCCTTTGAGAGGAGGAAGAGAAGGGAGAGAAGACTGCAACTGCTGGATCCTTTTTTTTTTTTTTTGGGGGGGGGCGGGGTTAGTAGGGTATTTTTGATTTTAATGCAGGGAATGCATTAAGGTAAAAAACACCCCGCCTTTAGAGCCACTTTAATAACACAGTCAGCCGCTGTCAGATTTCTGGGGTGTACCTCATCCTCATTGGGTATCAATGTATCCTATTTTTAAACTAAGCCACCTTATAGAGTTGGTGGTCAGACAGCTCAAGCAGTGTAGTATTTCTTCTGCCTTCATTCTCAAGAGTTTAGCTCCAGAAACATTTAAATGATCATGATGTGGTTTCTCACACATCAGCAACAGACCATATTACTGATTTGTTAATAACTGCCAGTTTAATAAACCCAGCTGTGATGGAAGGTAGGCAGGACAGAACACACAGAATAGATGGCAAATGCACGAAGCTTTATTGAGGCAAACAGATGAGTCACTGAATAGGTGAGTTAGCAGGGAGGGTGAATACATCAGTAAAGGGTAGCAAGGAGGGGCCAACACACATAAAGTCCAACACCGAGAGCCAAGGAAGAGTCTCTGTAGCAATTGTAATCCAACAGGGGGAGTGGGGGGCCAGGACAGGAAAAGTTCAAGTGAAGCAGGGAGAGAGCATGTACTCACGGATCCGACAGGGTGCCTTGTCTCCCACTGGGGATCTCTGGCAGCTGGTAGGCAACTTGCAATTTCTCCCCTAGCCTGGGGGTATCTGGATCCCTGGCAGCTAGCAGGCAGTCCCGCACTCTCTCCCCTAGGCTGGGGGTCTCTGGATCCCTGGTGGCTCACAGGCAGTCTTCCCCTGCTCTGGGGGTCTCTGGATCCCTGGTGGTTAGCAGGCAGTCTTCCCCTGCTCTGGGGGTCTCTGGATCCCTGGTGGTTAGCAGGCAGTATTCCCCTGCTCTAGGGGTCTCTGGATCCCTGGTGGCTAGCAGGCAGTCTTCCCCTGCTCTGGGGGGGGGGTCTTAGGCAGGCTGGGGTCTCTGCAGAGTCTGGCCACAAAGGTCCCGCCGCAGCTGGGGCTCCTTCAGTGGCTGCACAGCGGTGAATACCCCGGGAGCGCCCGGCATCAGCTTCTTAAGCTGATGTCGGATGCCCCCTAGTCGCCTAGGCAACCGGGGCGGTCCAGAGCTGGCGTGCCTCTTTGCCCGGCAATGAGGCAAGCCCCCTGGGCAGGGGCCGCGCCTCTGTGAACGGAGCCTTTGTCCAGGGACATCCGCAAATGCGGCAATTTCCCGCGCTGCGGATGTCAGGGCTTGCGCGGCTCCAGCCTGTTGCAGGGATGCCTTTCATCTCTGCAGGAGGTGAGAGGGGCCGCACCTCTCGTCCTGAGGCTCGGCTTCAAAGAGCCGCGCCGGGACAGCAGGGGGGGACTGAGGGGAAGGAGGAGGGATGGCAGAGACAGCAGGGGAGCCTGAGGGGAAGGACGAGGGATGGCAGGGACAGCAGCTGTGACACTAGCCATAGATGAATCTAAATTTGGCTGGTTCAGCAGGGACCAGCCAAATTTTAATCCATCTTTGGGCAGTCTGATTCATTGATCGACTGCAGTACAATCAGCCTCTGGGGGTTTTTTGTTCGATCATTGCTGGTGGCTATACCTGGCAGTGATCATTGTATTCTTATGGCTGGGAAACCTCCCTCTATCAGAATACAAAAGCTCAGTAGGAGAGATTCCCCCATCAACAATGAATGTGCTGATGGGGGGAATTGAGGCATTTTCTTTCCTGTAACCCGTGGTTGCTGGAAAGAAAATTGCTTAAACTGGAATTTTAGGCTAGAAAATGACTGGCAAGGCAGAATTTTTATAACAGAAGAGACCTGCTTCTGCATTAAGCCCTGGTTCACACTGGATGTGACTTGGCATGTGATTTGCACCAATGAGACTTGCAAATTGCATGCCTAGTCACACAGAATTGTCCGCAATTGGAGTGGTCATATTGGTGCGGTTCCAACTTGGTCGGAGCCGCACCAATTTCAAAAGTAGTACATGCACTATTTTTGGCACAGTTTGCATAGACATCTCTATCAGATGTCTTGCAAATCGCACCTGAAATCGACGGGTCCTCCAACTTTGAAATCGTGCAACTTCACTGTAAGTCACACAATTTCAAAGTCGGGCTTGATGTGAACGGAGGGTAAAGCTACTTACCTGCCTGTCCACCCCTGTTCAGTAATCTACGCAGGTGTAGCTAACTGCACTAATTCGGCAATGTCGAAGCTGACAGAACCACCACACATTCATTAGTGACAGCTGCTGGCGATCAAGCCCCGGAAGCCAGCTGCCCGAAAATGTCAGCAGCCAGCAGGGAGTTCTGGGGATGGTGTATCGTGGGATCCAAGGTGAGAACAGTTCCACTTTAATGTATAGCCTGCCTAAGATTACTCAGTGTATAAATTATCTTATATTTTCTTACAGTTTACTTTGCCTAATGATATACAGTACTTTTATATATTATAAAGCAACAGTTTTCCCATATATGTATTAATGGAAAATAAAATCTCTTTAATAGATCAATTTGTATTAAGTAAAACAAGATGGAAGGTGACTTCTTCATTTAAAAAGCATATGGAAAGGAAGCTGATGCCAGGGCACTATTTTATGTGTTTTGGAAAGCCAGTACACCTACTGCCAAATCTCAGCATGTGTCATGGCTAGAACTGCCAACTGTCAGATGCTGAAATAGAGTGTGGGTGGACCACCGTGTTTGCTGGAAGGATTGACTGTACTCTGCCATCCTGTCCACAAATCAGAAAAGGTGGAATGTCACTTTTCACCATTCATTATGGGGCTGGAGAAAGCAATCTACTATAAATATTGATGAACATAATTTTAACTCCTGAGCCATGCAGACTGTTATGATTTGACATGACTGCTCATTGTGCCAGTGTTTCAGTTGTATTTAAATTTTGTATTAAAATCATTAAGATAAATCAAGTCCTGTCTTTCATTATTCACTATAACATTGTGTTTTATTGTGTTTATTTTGGCTAGCATGTTATATATGCATTGTCTGTTTGTCTTTAATAATTTGTCATTCCTTCACTCCATGGCTTGGGGATGCTGTAGTTAGTTCCATCCTTTTTCTTCATGCTTTAGCCTCCACTCACCACATGTACTGCATTCTGCTAGAGCTAGACACACTATGATTTCTTTTACCTATGTGATGTTCATCTGATATGATCTGAACAAGTTTTTGGATTAAAAGGTTCTACGATCTGCAAAATTTCATTTGGATCGAGTCACTATCTGCCAAGAGTCTGTAAATTAATCCAATCTCACCACAACTGAGTCAGATCACACTTTCAATGCTTAGATTATGAAAGCAGAACAGTCAAAAATATCATTTAGCTCCAGTAGAAAATAATTTAACTCTAGGAAAAAATAATTTACCTCCAATCAAAACCATCAATATATCAATCAATCAAATCAAATATAAGTTAAGACAGTACAGCCATTGTCATTCAAGCCTGTACATGTCTGCAAGCTTATCACAGCAGCCCACAGCCTACAGGAGGGCAACAATGCAAGGACAGACTGATAGTTGTGCCATCAATCTTGACAGAGAAGTCAATAGAAGAGACGGAATAGAGAAGAAAAGGGTTAAAGCAGCTAAGGTTTCTATAGGTAACTGTTAGGCGGTTGGGGGTAGAGGAGGTGGAAGACAGGGAGAGAGTGAAACTATTAAGGTAGTGATCAGAGAGAGGAAAAGGATTGTTGGAGAGGTTGCATGGAGTGCATAGGTAGGAGAACATAAGGCCAAGGGTGTTGCCATTGGAGTGAGTAGAAGTATCTATCTATTGCTTCCAGTCAAAATAGGACGTTAGAGTGAGAATTTACCTAAAAGATTGTTATGTAAAATGGATGTATCATTTTCTTCAAATTGGATAGGTTGTTTTGTGTCAGAAATTGTTGAACACGTTTTTATTGCATCTCTCCCACATGAAAAAATGTATTCCACTCAAAAATATAACATGCTCTGATTATTCAATTACAGCACAAGAGGTGTGCTAAATTTTCTTCCCAGTTGGTAATACAGTTTATATCTTAAAGCTGAATTGCTGCCAGCGCAAATATACTACAGTGACAAGCCAAAGACTTACCTTTACATATATAGCTTAGCGATATCTGGCAGCATTGTCTATGTACAGAATCCTCAAACTTGTACATCTAACAGTTTCAGGAGAGCAGTTTCTGGTCATGATAACCATTTGCCGCTTCTTGCCCCTACTCAGCAAGATGACTATTCTTCCTACCTTCCTTGTGGGGACTTTGTTTCAGGTGCATGTTCATCGATAGGATGTGACATTGGGTGCCTTACAATATCCTGCTTTCACAGCCAGACCTAGGCAGGAATGGGAATTTAGCATTGATATCATAGACAAAAAAAGTAGAGTATTCTGGCCACAGAAGCAGTAAAATGATGAAATCTGGTGTTTTGCCTGTGCAAAAAGCGAGAAGATTTTAATGAAAGCTGCAGATTTACAAATAATGAGTTAAGCCTCCAGTGTTATCACAGGTTGATGAATCAGGACCTTTATAAACTGACTGGCAATGTCAAATCTATCTCCTAAGTATGTCTCAGCCTTAACCTTCCATCTAACCTGTAATCTGTACCTAACATTTAAAAAATCTTAATATGGTATTATTAATGGCAATCAGGTACTAAAAATACCAGCCAGTGGCTTCTTGATAAAGCTAGAGACTTGAAACCTGGAAAGGTTTTTTACGCTTACTGTATGTTGGCTTTGCTTTCTAAAGTCATAGTCGGATAGATAGTAGTTATTGACCTGGATTGTAGTATTCGTTGTAGTAGATAGTGGGGTCGTGGTGGTCCAGGGACTCTCCAGAAGGCATTGATAGGTACAGTATGTGCAGCCAGTTGAGGGTTCCTGTATCTCTTTATCTACAATTTCTGTTTTCCTACCTATTTCATTAACCCATAACCTTAACTTAAAACTGTCCTAAAGAATCTGGAGACATTTATGTTATTATGGTGATAAATACTTTGTGATCATAGATATAATTATAGTCCTATCAAATTAGTGGTGAAAATCCACTATGACCACCTTCCAAAGCTCAAATGACAATCTTTGACGCCTATTTACAGCGAACCAGATTATCAGTGCTTACATTTGTTTGCCAAAACCTGCAATGTCAAATGATGTAACATTTTTCTACTTCCTTTTAAATAAATAGAGTGAAGCTGGCATTTGCTTTGCTTGTTAGTAACTATTATGATGGTCTTAAGTCCTTAATATTCTCACAGCCTAAATAGTAAGTCATGGTCTTTCCAGGCTGTCTTGGTTTTCAGTGTCTGAATGTGTCAGCATTAGGTCCCTGTTCTCCATGAAGAAACTGATGCTTGCACAGCACAGCGTGGAGTACCTTTCATGTGGCAAAATCTTTCTTTTAATCTTATTTCAAATATTTCCCTTCTTGGCCACAGAAAACCATGGCAAAACAAAGGCTTTATTAACTAAACATGTCTGGAAATCGTCAGAAATTCTGCATTCACTTTTTGTTAAAGGTATGTTTTTCTAGGCATCGTCATTCAGCAGAATTACTTAGGTCAACAATGTTACCTTATAGGACCTTACTGTCCAAAGTAGTATTTATATGTTTATAGGTCCATGATGGTACCTTTTAGAACTCTATTGTCCCATCTAGTTTTTATATGTTTATATGTCTGCAGTGTTACCCTATAGGATTCTACTGTCCAGCCTAGATTTGACAGGTTTTTAGGTCCAGAATATTACCTTATAAGACTCTACTGTCCCACCTTGTTTTTATGTTTATACGGTCATGATATTACCTTATAGGACTGTCCCAACTAGTTTTTTAATTCTTGAAAATTATTCTTGAAATTAAGTTTTTGAAAAGGACAGGAAAGTGAGCACAGACCCACTAATATATTGCATAGATACAAGTAATAAAAGAAATATATGCAAATGGCACAAGTTAAATGGAATATTCCAGAAATGTGACACAGGAAATATATCAAAACAACAACAATAGTTTGGTTGGTTGGTGGCATGGCACCTTTCTAGTTCTATTATTAAAGAAAATGAACCAAAAAGCAGAACTGGAGAAAAATTAAAGGAGCACAGATGGAAATATCAGACATTGCAGGCTGATGTCTGAAAATGCATTGACCACATTTGTTGAAATCTTGAATCACCTCATAGCTGGATACAATTGTTGATGTAGACATGTAATTTAGTAATTTTACAAAGTTTACAAAAGCCCGTTGATCGCAGTATCCTGTTGCAGTATAGTAGTGCAGATCTCAGATGCCTGGTCAAAGGTCTGTCCATTTTACAACTTCTTTGATTGTTTAGTATCTGCTCACAAACTGATAACTGTGAGATTAAAACCATGTATATTTTGCATAAACTCTGGCAACATTTGCAATTCCAGTATTTTGAGTGAATACTTTTATCACCTCCATAGTGGGAAATCTTATCAGATACAGGGTTTCATTACTTGTGACATGGCATTCTGTGGGTACCTGTTACGTTCTTCAAGCTCTCTGGTCTATATAAGTTAAACTATTGGCCTCCTTAACCACTTTCCTACTGGGCACTTTTACCCCCTTCCTACCCAGGCCAATTTCCATCTTTCAATTGCAATTTAAATGACAATTGTGCGGTCATGTAGCACTGTACCCAGATTACATTATTTTTTTCACACAAATAGAGATTTCTTTTGGTGGTATTTAATCATCACTGGGTTTTTTTATGTTTTGCGCTATAAACAAAAAAAGACAGAAAATTTTGAAAAAAAGCGTTTTTTTTTTCATTTCGATTGTTATAACATTTTTCAAAAAAATCATCTTTCTACACAGATTTAGGCCAAAATGTATTCTGTTACAAGTCTTTGGTGAAAATAACCCAAATTAGTATTTGTCATTCAGTTGGTAAGAAAGTTATAGAGTCCACAAACTATGATATATATCTAAAAATTGGTACAGTGCCTTGAAAATGTCAGGGACATATTGGCCATGGCATAGCTGAGGCTCGTAGCCGAACGCACGGGCCTGCGGATGCTCGTACTGTTGTGTGTGGCCGTACACATATGCGCATGCGTGGGCATACACGCACGGAAATGTGCATTGGCTAAATCTGGCGCCCACTGGCCTATAAAGCTGCATCAGTTGCACTAGTGAATTGCTGTCTGATCTGCAGCTCCCCCTCCTGTATTCCTGTGCCTGTTCCTGTGATTACCTGTGATTGACCCCAGCTTGTTTCTTGGACTCCGCCTCTGTCTTCTGACTCTGCCTGATCTGCTCCCACCATCACTGACCCTGGCTTGTGACCCGACCATTCTTCTGCCTGCCGTTCATGTCTGATCTGCTTATCTGTTACCGACCCGGCTTGTCTGACCCTGCATACAGTCTGCTACCAGCCTGCTCCACTGCCTGCTTGCTCTGCTACCAGTCTGTTGCCAGCCAATCCAGCCATCCCATCGGCCAGCGAAGTGCTAGCAATCCCCGCACAGACTACAGGACTGACCAGGCACTCATACCCCACCGTGCTCTTGTGGTTGCTCTCCCACTTTCAGTGGCCCTTGAGCCGGAGCCGTACGAGAGGCCTTCCTCTGCCTTCAGGCTCACGAGTAAGGTACGTGACAGAAAAAGTATTCATACCCCTTGAAATTTTGAACATTTTATCATGTTATAAGCAATAAATGAATTTTAGTGGGATTTTATGTGATAGACCAACTCAAAATGGCACATAATTGTGAAGGGGAAGAAAAATAAATGGTTTTCAAATTTTTTTACAAATATCTGAAAAGTGTGGCATTTGTATTCAGCCCCCTTTATAATGGTACCCCTAACTAAAATCTAGTGGAGCCAATTGCCTTCAGAAGTCACCTAATTAGTTAAGTGTCCAACTGTGTCTAATTTAACCTCAGTATGAATACAGCTGTTCTGTGAAGCCCTCAGAGGTTTGTTAGAGAACATTCGTGAACAAACAGCATCATGAAGGCCAAGGAACACACCAGACACATCAGTAATGTGCTGGAGAGGTTTAAAGCAGGGTTAGGTTTTAAAAAAAAAAAAAAAAATATCTCAGGCTTTGAACATCTCACGGAGCAAATAAAAAAAATGAAAAGTGTGGCATGCATTTGTATTCAGCCCCCTTTACTTTTGTACCCCTAACTAAAATCTAGTGGAACCAATTGCCTTCAGAAGTCACCTAATTAGTACAGGCCAGGGATAAAGTTGTGGAGTAGTTTAAAGCAGGGTTAGGTTATAAAAAAAAAACAAAAAACAGGCTTTGAACATCTCATGGAGCACTGTTCAATCCACATCTGAAAATGAAAGGAGTATTGCACAACTGCAAACCTACCAAGACATGGCCGTCCACCTAAACTGACAGGCAGGGCAAGGAGAGCATTAATCAGAGAAGCAGCCAAGAGGCCCATGGTAACTCTGGAAGAGCTGCAGAGATCCACAGCTGAGGTGGGAGAATCTATCCACAGGAAAACTATTAGTCGTACACTCCACAAATCTGACCTTTATGAAAGAGTGGCAAAAAGAAAGCCATTGTTAAAAGAAAACCATAAGAAGTTTCGAGAAGCCATGTGAGGGACACAGCAATGATGTGGAATGGCCCAGTCAAAGTTCAGACCTAAATCCAATTAGGAATCTGTGGCAAGATATGAAAATTGCTGTTCACAGATGCTCTCCATCCAATCTGACAGAGCTTGAGCTATTTTGCAAAGAAGAATGGGCAAAAATGTCACTCTCTAGATGTGCAAAGCTGATAGAGACATCCCCGAAAGACTTGCAGCTGTAATTGCAGCAAAAGGTGGTCCTACAAAGTATTGACTCAGGGGGGCTGAATACAAATGCACGCCACACTTTTAAAATATTTATTTGTAAAAAATTGAAAACCATTTTTCAGTTGACTTCCACTGCACAATTATGTGCCACTTTGTGTTGATCTATCACATGAAATCCCAATAATACACATTTACATCTTTGGTTGTAACATGACAAAATGTGGAAAATGTCAAATGGTATGAATGCTTTTTCAAGGCACTTTAAATCCTGATGTACTGACGGCTGATCTCAATTCTTGAGGTCCAAAGACACCAGGACAGTACAAATACCCCCAAAATGACTGTTTTTCGGAAAGCAGACAGTCGACAGTCTGAGGTATTTAGTAAGAGGCATGGCGAGTTTTTTAAAGTTACCATTTTTGTGATAATTTTGTGGAAAATGAAAAAAAAAGTCGCTTTTTTTTTTTTACATACTGTCACCAATGCAGTACAGCGTCATCCATATAACTGGCACGGCGGTGATCAGGGACACTGACTGGTGACAGTGTAAAAATAATAATTATAATAATTTATTACATCTTTAAAAAATGTTTTACTTTTTTTTTCTACACCTGTGACCATTGTACTAGTCTGGGCAAGTGATCAGGATTTTTTTCTTTTTTTTTCTACATATTATGCTTGCTTATGCCTACAAATTACATTGGTATAAGCAAGCATTTTTACTGAATGAAACTAATTCAGTAGCTTTTGTTGTGATCAGCTGTGATTGGACATAGCTGATCACATGCTACAGATGGGCTGTGATTGGCCCAGTCTGTACATGTGATCATTGTGACCAATCACAGCTCGCAGCACATATGTAAGCAATAAATGGTGTGTAAGGTAGCCATTCATTGTTTATAACTGTCATGTGATCAGCTGTGATTGGACATAGCTGATCACATGCTACAGATGGGCTGTGATTGGCCCAGTCTGTACATGTGATCATTGTGACCAATCACAGCTCGCAGCACATATGTAAGCAATAAATGGTGTGTAAGGTAGCCATTCATTGTTTATAACGGTCATGTGATCAGCTGTGATTGGTCACAGCGATCACATGACATTGGCAGTGGGCTGATGTAGTGATCTGTCATCAGTGTGTCCCGTGGACACAACGCAGCCCTGGAGGTCATCATATGACGTCCTCCCAGGATAATAGGCTTTCTTCTCGGCCGTCATTGTACAATAGACCTGGTGGGAAGGAGTTAAGAAATGCTTCCAGAAACACTGTTCATACATTTGGTTAGCACACTGTTAGAAAGCAATCACTGAACACATGGGACTATCTATTTTAAAGGATAATTTTACCTTTGCAACATATTATATGTTACACCTCATGGGTGTGGAAATTTTTTGTCCAAAGGACTAAATCAGGGTCACAATCTGCTTGTCTTTCATGACAATCTATTTGTCCTGATAAAAAAAAAATAAAATTTTGCCAGGATGGAAAAAATTAAGGGTTTGATTTTTTTTTTCATTAGACAGAGGTGCTTATAGGAATGTATGGGGCTTTTAAAAATGAAAGGCATTTTATGCGTCTTAAACTTTTAATGTTTTTAACGTTGCACTGTTTATCTCCTACTCATTTCCCTCCCTGTCTCCAGCACTGCACCCGGGGACTAGCAGGGAGGGGAGAGACTGTGCGGTGTGTTGAGCAATGCTTTAAAATATTTTTTAATTATTTGTTAATTTTTTTTTTAAATCTCTTTTATTACTGTCAGAAGGAACATAAACATCCCTTGTGACAGCAATAGGCAGTGACAGCTACTCTTTATGTAGAGATCTGGTGTCAATAAGACCCAAGATTGGTGTGATCAAATGCTTTCCATTTTTAAAAATGGAGCTGTTTACATCTGGGGAAACCAGAAGTGATGTATGGTCATCACTTCCTGTTTCCTATATCAGAGGAGGACAGAGCAGTTGCAGTCATTGTCTCCCTCTATAATCGGGTGTCCTGGTGGGACAGGACAGGACAGCCCGAGAAAGCCACGGGAGGGGGGGTGGGGCAGCCACTCCCACTGCTCCTAAAAGCAGTCCAGCTGCTTGTTAGTTGCTCAGATTGTTTATACAAAAGAGCTGACATCATATCTAAAAATAGTTTTAAAAAAATCGACCTACCTGGAGCCCAGAACTGCATGTCCAGGTGTCGGGTTATATGATTTGCGCATCCCTGCACCTGTATTTAGACTGTAACATGCATCACGTTCAAGCTGGTGCTCTGCTCACACCCCCCCCCATCCCAGTCCACTGTGACAGAGGATGGGGATCCTCTTCCTGCACTCACTGTCACATTTTAAAAACAGTGCAGAGGTCTGTAAATGAAAAACTACAAGTTCCATCTTCTACTGCAGACAGACTTGTAATTCTCAATTGACTATGAGGGCTCTGATGAGCGCCTTTTATTCATTCATGCTTTCTTCAGCTTTGCAATTGAAAGCCCGTACGGAGGAAGGGCCACAAAGCTGGAGTGAGTGTGCAGGAGCCTGACATGAAACCTGTGATCTGCTGATCTCAGGTATGAAGCTTTGCAGGCTCTTGTAGTAAACAATAAATTAACATTGTTTCTGCAAAAAAAGCTTTTAGCCTTTAAATATGGCCCATTCTTATCCATTCTTTATGGATGAGACGTAAATATGGTCATTTAATGGTAGTATGCCAGTGTACTAAAACTGTGAAATACATGGATTCAGGAGCCACTGATTAATGTTAGGTAATATGTATCCGAAGTCTGGGCAAATGCCCTCCATGAATTACAGACTATACCAAAATGCTTGTACAAAAAGGGTAGAGTTTAGGGGACGTGCCCAACCCTCCAGGTACAAGTTGGACAACTTATTTAATGGGAGGAGTGTGTGTGTGTGTTTTTTTTCTTATCATATAAGAGTTCAGTGATGATTTGAAATCGTATATGGACCGTTAATATATTGTTTTGTATTTTTTTTTGTGTACTCTCAAATGCTAGTTATATTGTCACTAGCTTGCTCTTCCTCCTGGACCAAAGTAACTATGCAGTGCTTAAAGCGGAACTCCATTTTTAAAATAAACAGCCAGGCATATTAGAAAATATAAAAAAAACAGCTGCATATACCTACAGCAGAATCTCTGCCCCATTGCAAGTCCTTTCTGGCTGAACCATGGCCATCTTTATGAAGTATCCTTTGTGTGAGCCCAGTCTTCTAGACACCCCCCTGATGGTGCATCACTACGTTGGCCTGCTTCACAGAGCAATACTTCAGAGAAAAGTGCTGATCTAATAACGTCAGCGCTGCTTCCTGCAGTACTGAAAACCACTCGCCACAAATGCAAGGAGGAGGACACAAGAACATCATTTCAGCTAGGGATGCACCGATACCAATTTTTTTACAGCGAGTACAAACACTGTTACTTTTTTTTTTTGTACTTGCCGATACCAATTACTGATTCCTGCCAGCAACTGTATTGTTTACATTTAAACTGTCAGCAGGGAAACCCCCACTTCAGCTCTCACACCTATTCACCCCTTATGGACCAAAGCAATTTTTAAATTTCTAATATGGACCTGTTTATTTGGCAATAACTTTGTCATTACTTAAGATAACAATGTAATACATATATTGTTTTTTTTTAAGGACAAACAAGGCTTTCTTTTCATTAATATTGTCTTGCAACATTGAGGCTGGGTTCACACTGATCTGGTGCAGAATTCGCAGCGTTTTCTGTGTGAATTCGCACTGCATCAGAATCGCACCCTGTTCATGTGAACCGATGCGGTGTGTATGTTAACAACATTCCTAAATTGGTCCGCAAAACGCTGTGCGATGTGCAGAATCGGATCGCATAGACATGAATACCCATGCGATCCAATTCTAGTGCGGATCCAAAAAAGGGTCCTGCACCTTTTTGGTGTGGGTGCAGCGCAATTTGAGCTATACATAATGTATGGCTCCAATTGCACCGCACACAAATCGCATGTATTTGCACAGGAATGCGGTGCGGTTCCTGTGCGAATCACATGCGATATACCGCACCGCATATATGTGAGCCAAGGATGATATTTTTTTCACAATCCTTAGACCATTAAATCTAACAAAACTAATAAAAATGCTTTTTTTTGAGCAGTGTTAGTTTAAAAATAAATAGTGTTACTGAACATAAAAAGTGTGCATTTTATTCTGTAATTTGTCCTTTTTAAAATGACACTAAAATTATGATTCTGGTACAAAGCATTGAAAAGTTATTTACAAATAAAAATGTTTTTTTTCAATTTTGCACTTTTTTCTATGTGAAACATGTCAATTAATATTATTATATTATTATTATTATACAGGATTTATATAGCACCCACAGTTTGCTCAGCGCTTTACAATATAAAGGGAGACAATACAGCAACGATACAGTTCAATACAAGAGGGTTAGGAGGGCCCTGCTCCTTGGAGCTTACAATCTAAGAGGGAGGGGCTGGTGGTACAAAAGGTAATAACTGGTGGGGATTAACTGATAGGAGAAATATAAAATTCGGTTATTAGCTGGTGGCAGGACAGGCTTCCCTGAAGAGAGAGGTTTTTAGAGGTCTCCTAAAAGTGGGCAGAGTAGGCGATAGTCAGATTGGGGTAGAGAGTTCCAGAGGATGGGGGAGGCTCTGGAGATTCCTGGAGACGAGCATGGGAGGAGGAGACAAGGGAGCTCAAGAGTAGGAGGTCGTGGGAGGAGTGGAGAGGACAGTTTGGGTGATATTTGGAGACAAGATTGATGTAATTTGGGGCAAAGTTATAAATGGCTTCATATGTTATTGTTAATGTTTTGAATTTTATTTGTTGGGCAATGGGAAGCCAATGAAGGGATTGGCAGAGACGGATTGCAGATATGGAACGGTTGGTAAGGTGGATGAGTCTGGCAGCAGCATTCACGATAGTCTGAAGAGGGGATAACCTGCGATTAGGCGGGCCAATAAGGAGGGAGTTACAATAGTCAAGGCAAGAGATAACAAGGAAGTGAATAAGTTGCTTAGTGGTTCCAGAGGTTAAGAATGAGCGTATCTTGGAGATGTTGTGAAGGGGATGTCTACAAGATTTGGACAGTATTTGGATTTGGGGCTGAAAGGACAGATGGGAGTCCAGGATCAAACCCAGTACCCTGGCATGAGTGGAGGGACTGATGGTTGTAATATTGATCTTGATGGAGGGGAGGGGGCAGGGGCTGGAGGGAATAGTGTGAGCTCAGTTTTAGAAAGATTTCGTTTGAGGAAGTGGAGTGACATCCATGCTGATATGTCACTTAATAGGTTAGTAATATGCGAGGAGACTGAAGGGGCGAGGTGAGGAGTAGAAGGATAGATTTGTGTGTCATCAGCATAGAGAGGGTACTCAAAGCTATGGAAGCTTGTCAAGTGACCAAGGGAGGAGGTGTAGATGGAAAAGAGAAGGGGTCCAAGGACAGAACCTTGAGGTACCCCTACAGAAAGAGGAAGTAGAGAGGAGGAGGCAGCGTTATCGGTAACGCTGAAGAAGCGCTGCGATAGGTAGGAGGAGAACCAGGAGAGAGCAGAGTCTCGGAGGCCAAGAGAGTGGAGTTTTTGAGGAGGAGGGGATGGTCAACAGTATCAAAATCCGCAGAGAGGTCAAGTAGTAAGAGTATGGAGTAGTGGCCATTGGTTTTTGCAGTTAGTAAATGATTAGTGAGTATTAGTTTGGCAGTTTCAATGGAGTGTAGTGAGCGAAAGCCAGACTGTAAAGGGTCAAGAAGGTCATTGTCAGTGATGTAAGAGCTCAGGTGTTTGTAGACTAAGCATTCTAACAGTTTAGAGGTCAATGCTTGTTAAAGGTGTAAAAATATTAATGAACAAAGCAAACAAAAACAAAAAAAGTTTTAATTATTAATAGTTTATAAAAAAGAAATTAACAAAAAAAATCAGCAGGAAAATAATTAAATGGAGAAGGAGAATAAGGAGTTAATTAGGACGAATTAAAGTAAATTAAAGGTTAATAAGGGGTTAAACAGAAGAACATTTAATTAAAACAAAAAAGCACTTTTTTAACTTGACAGATTGCTTTTAACTGACTTCATCCCTTTGATCTGTAGATGAATAAACAGAAAGATACAAAAAGAAACGATGTTTCTTTTATTCTTTCTGTTTTAGGCTGTGCAATGTTGGTAAACATTGTAAGGTTGCTTTTTTCCCCACAGTTCCAATTGCCAGAACTTGTTTACATATCAGCTGTCAGCAGGAAACCCTCTGACAGCTGAATGAGTCATCAGTGGTTAAGAGCCCTGCAGCCTGCTCCTTAACCTTTTTTAAATTTACATTTCAGCTGCAAGTGGGGAATCCCTGCAGACAGCTGAAAGAACCAAGTCTGAAGGTATCAATTTCAGGTATTGGAGCATTTAAAAAAAAGTACTGATACTCATGCAAATGCTTAGTTTCGGCACTGATACCAATACTTGTATCAGTATCAGTGCAACCCTAATGTCAACTGAAGTAAGACAGCTCAGTTTAATATCTTTAAGGATAATTAAAAACAAACTATGGGAGGGAGGAAAAGTTTTTTTGTTTTGTTTTTTTAATCTATAATATTGAGAAAATGCCCAGATGTTATGCACAAATCTTGTCTGTATACCAGGGGTTGGCAACCAGTCGATTGCGGTCTACCTGACTGCAGGCAGGTGACAGGTCGACCGTAAACAAGAGAAAATGTCACCAGCCACCGGGGATCTCCAACATGGGTCCAAAAGTTTTAATGAATGATCACATAGTTACAGCAAGGTGACGTTTTGGAGTCTCGCAGGTCACATACCTGATGAAGGGGTCCTGCGAGAGTCCCAAACGTCGCCTTGCTGTAACTATGTGATCGTTCATTAAAACTTTTGGACTCATATTGGTGATCCTCGGTGTGCTGGTGACATTTTCCCTTGCTGATTCTGTTCGGTTCCAGCCGATGGTCGCTGCACCACCACACAGCCATTTTTAATGCAGGAACGTGTGCATTTGGATTGTACACTCACAGGTAGACTGTAAACAGGTCCCTCTCCTCCCTTTCCCCCAGCCTCCTCAGCTGCTGCTGTCATCCTCAGTGCACAGCGGAGAGCGGAAGACAGCAGGGCTCAGGAAGAGGGTGAAAGGAGGAGCTGGCCAAATGAACTTTTCATATTAACCTGCAGATGATTGATTGCTAGGTTGGTCCTAGCTGGGGATGGAGGGGGCCAGAGGTCACTGCTATGGGGGAAAGGGGGGGCAGAGGATACTACTGGGGGGTGATATGCAGAGGACACTGCTATGGGCAGGGCCACCCCCATAGCAGTGTCCTCTACCTCCCTTCATATCACCCGCCCCCCCCACAGTAGTGTCCTGCCCCCCTTTCCCCCATAGCACTGACCTTTGGCCCCCTTCTCCCCCCTCCAGTAGTGTCCTCTGCCCTCTTTCTCCCATACCAGTGACCTCCAGCCCCCCTTCTCCCTCACTAGCAATAAGAAAAAAAAAATCCTGAATGAATCGATTTCATTCAAGTAAATGCTTGCTTATAGCAAAGTAATTCTTTGCTATAAGCAAATTGTGTAAAAAAAAAACCAAAATATAGATCGCTTCCCCAAAGTAGTACAATGTTACTATGGTAACATTATACTACTTTGGTCATGGTGAAATATGAAAAAAAAAACCTTAAAAAAGAGAAATAATAAATGTAATGAAAAAAATTATAATTTTTTTTTCGTACTGTCACCAGTCAGTGTCCCTGATCACCACCATGCCAGTTATATGATGACACTGTACTGCACTGGTGACAGTATGTAAAAAAAACCTGAAATAGTGAAAATCATTTTTTTTTTAATTATTTCCAAAAACTTATGACAAAAAAATTACAACTTCAAAAAACTCGCCATGCCTGTTATGAAATATGTCGGACTGTCTACTTTGCAAAAAGGGGTCATTTGGGGGTATCTGTACTGTTCTGACATTCTTGGACCTCAAGAAATGAGATTGGCTGTTAGTACTTCAGGATTGATCAATTTTCAGATACATACCATAGTTTATGAACTCTATAACTTTCCTACAGACTAAATAATAAATAATAATTTGGGTTATTTTCACCAAATAAATGTAGTAGAATACATTTTGGCCTAAATTTATGAAGAATAATTATTTATTTGCAAACTTTTATAACAGAAACAAAGAAAAAAACTTGTTTTTTTTCAAAATGTTTTGTGTTTTTTTTTGTTAATTTAGCAAAAAATAAAAACCCCAGCGGTGATTAAATACCACCAAAAGAAAGCTCTAATTGTGTGAAGAAAATGATAAAATTTTAGTTTGGGTACAGTGTTGTATGACCGCGCAATTGTCATTCAGAGTGTGAGAGCGCTGAAACCTGAAAACTGGCCTGGGCAGGAAGGGAGTAAAAGTGCCCTGTATGGAAGTGGTTAAAAATCTGAATTCCCAGAAAGTGGCTGTGGATTGGGATTTGTCTTCCCCCCCAGCTACCCTGGTGCCCTAAGGCAGCTGCCTAAGTAGGCTTATGCTGCTTAGGGCACCAGGGTAGCGGGGGGCATAAAAATCCCGATCCCCAGCCACTTGCTGGGAATTCAGATTTTTAAAATACCTGCCTTCTGACTGTCCCCTTTATTGTCGTCCTGGAGCAGCTGAAAGCTAGCATCTCTTCTTCGCCCTCCCACCAGCGTGTACAGCTGCCGCAGGAGGAAAATCCAGGGGATCAGTTCTAGTAAACACCTCCCCTGCTGCCCTTCCCATTCTTGTTCCTCCTTTTTTCTGCTGCCTGGACCCTCCTCCAAGTGCTCCCCTTACAACAGGGCTCCTATAAAATTGTGAAAAATATTAAAAAATAAAAATCTAAAAATAAAAACTACTGACACCAACCTCTGCCCTACTGACACTGTCTACTGCTCTACTGACACAGTCCACTGCCCTACTGACTGACACTGTGCATTTTTAAGGTAGGCTGAGTTTGTATTTTTGACATTTGTTTTATTATATTTTTCTCCATTTTCCTTTCTATTTACTTAGGCCTTGCTAGTTTTTCTTGTTTTTTTTTAAATGGTGCTGCACCCTGGTGATCTTTGATCTCTTTCATGCTGTTTAGGTAGCTCTCCACCACTCAAAGGTTGCCTACCCCTTCTACATACAGTATGTGTGTGTCTGTAAATGTACACCCCCCAACTCTTTAGAGACTACATAGTTCAGATGTGCCAGCCATATTACAAATAACCTATAATCTCATTATATATATAGCAAGTGACCAAAACAGCTGGAATTACTTCCAGCCACTGTGGGATCTAGCATTATGCTTGTGATGAGTCTTTCCTCTAATCTCACACTGTCATCAGGCTAGTTTAATGGATTCAAGTGGGCAATGAAAAGTGGTACTTTGAGGGCTGCATTTTATGTCTTAATTGCATCTGAGGCTAAATATAAATTCTGTTCTTGTCTTTCAACAGAAAGCCCTCAAGAAAGCAAGCCATCTTAATGTGGGAATTTGCAGTGATGCGTGCATAGAAAATGTAAAATATGTTCTAGGAATTTTTTCCTCTTCCTTATCCCCCCTCCCCCAATCCCTTTTTGTTTCTGCCTTTTTCTGTATCATACACTGCATACTCCAAAAACTCCAAAACTTGTGCTCACCTTGTTTGCATCATTAGGTTTCCCTGATGCAGCAGCTCATATTTTTCTGCTTTTCATAGGTTTATCGGATTATTTTAAATCACCCTAAACATATATAAAGTTTTATTTTCAATAGAGAGAGGCAGGAAAACAAACTTTCCTTGGGATAGTGCAATTTATTTTACAGCTGTTTGAATGGTCAGCCCGTGATGATGTCTCAAACATGGCACATCGCTCTCTGCATTGATGGCATACTCCATGTACATTGCAGGGAGCACTGACATAATTGGCTCCTGCCAATGGGAATATCTACCTAACGGTGCAAGTTTAACAAATATTCACTGTAGCTATGGGTAAGTCTTGTTAAAGGGTTAAACTGTAGGTATAAGTGAAAAATCTGACTTTACTACTGCTTTCATTTCCATGGCTTCTGGGCGACCTGGGAACTTAGAGATTTCCTTGCAAATGCTTCCCAGAAATATGCAAAGCCAGTAAGTAACAGGGGCGGACTGACAACTCATGGGGCCCCCTGGCAATAGGGGATCATGGGGTCCCTGTGTCCTTGCCCAAACTCAAAAAAGCCTATGAAAAAGGTACCAGGGGCATCTCATGGGGCCCCCTATTGACCCCGGGCCCTCGGGCAGTGTCCGAGTTTCCAAATAGTCAGTCTGCCCCTGGTAAGTAATTCAGTCTACTAGTATCACCCAAAAATGAATGACCAGTTTTAGGTAGGCTGACCTTTTAAGGAGAAGGTGTTGGACTGAAACTATAATTCTTCATATTTTTTCTTAAGCAGCTAAGTTGCATACCAGCCACCCAGAAATAAAAGCCATGCTTTTTGGTAACAGCACAATTATCATGTTACATAAGGCTCAGAACTCAGATGTGGTATTTTACATTACACCTCAGCAGAATTTAAGACTTTTTACGTTACACCATATTTTTCTTTTTAGAGAAATTATGCTTACTTTGAACAAAATTGCTTTTTTTTTTGCTTTTTCTTATGTTTGTAAAAGAGATATTACAGAACTTAGATTTGAAAGCATTCTTGTACCACATGTTCATTTTTCTTTATGCTGGCTGCAGGGAGGGAATTAAAATAATTGAGCTAATCATTGTAATTGAGTGCCTTAATGCAGCTAATTACGTACTTACTGTGGACCTGAACTCATGGAGTGTTCTTATACGAAACATATAGAAATGTTAAACTGTGGTTGTAAAGGCTCAAGGTTTTTTACCTTCATGCATTCTATGCATGAAGATAGAAAACCTTCAGTGTGCAGTCCCCAGGTTAAGAACAAAATAGGTTCTGTAGGTTCATTCTTAACTTGAATTTGTGTGCAAGTTGGAACATTTTTTAAGTGTAACTCCAGCCAAAAAACTATTTTTACATTTTGGATAGCATAGGGAAGGGTTTAGTGGCCATGCAGTGATGTGGGATTGCTGACAGGTCTGTGGGACAGTATGTGGCAGCATGCGGTGAGCAGCAAGATGGATGCCTGGCTGTTTCCGGGACCAGAGTGACCTTACGCTCTGTCTGCTCTTAAAGCGGAGTTCCACCCAAAAGGGGTAGCTCCGCTTGTCTGCCTCCTCCCCCTCCACTGTTACATTTGGCACTTTTCGCCCTCCTCCTTCCCCCCGCAGTCCTCTGGACACTTCATAGGTTCGAGAAGACTGCCTGCCAATCAGGAGGTGCAACATGACTCGCACATGCGCGAGTTGGCCACCCTTTGCAGCTATAACAGCTTCAACTCTTCTTGGAAGGCTGTCCACAAGGTTTAGGAGTGTCTACGGGAATGTTTGACCATTCTTCCAGAAGTGCATTTGTGAGGTCAGGCACTGACTTCAGACAAAGAACCAGAAAACACAAATGCTCCTGCGCTTGGGAATGGATTCAATGCAGGTTACAACCACATTAAGAATGTCCTGGAACATGCACACCTTGCTGCCCTCAAATAGACCGGGGGAATACAAATATACTGAATGAGAAAAGAACAAACAGAGGGCGCACAGGCCTAGTGCACTACCATAAAAATTGTTTAATAAGAAATAAAGTAGGTGTTGTACTCACAAACGACAAAGGCACATCATAAAAGAACAGCTGGGTCAACACCACGCTGAGTAACAGTCCGCAATAGGGAGTGTAGACATCCAATAGGCTGACACGTTTCGAGGACTTGCCTCTTTCTCAGAGCCAGTGACTGTATATTGATGCTGCTGGTGTAAAATAAGTGTCTGCACCTGTCACAGACACTTGTTATAAGTGTGGACTATGCCTGCCTTCTCTGCCCCCCTGTGTTTCTTTCATAGAAGCTATAATATCAGTTCCCACAATGAAAAGCGACCTATGAATGAAGGAAAAGTGAACAAATGAAAGGTCCACCTCTATTCATAGACAGCTTTTCATTATGTGAACGGCGTCTATGAAGGGAAGAGGGGGGCAGAAAGAGCAGGCATAGTGTGCACTTTCTACAAGTACCTGTAAAGGGCACAGCTGCTCATATTAACCCCCTCACCTCTAGAAGATCACAGCTGCGGGGTTGTTTGGGCACACAGAGCTGAAGATTTAGACCAGATACAGCAGCCACCGCAGGACACTTTTTGTTCATTGTAAGTACGGTCCCTGATGCTTAAAAAAAATTATATGTAATATATTCACAAAATTTCAGCTTTAACAATAATAAAATTACACTGCACTCAGTGTGTATAAAGTTCCAGCAATTTTTTTGCAGGCAGCGCCCTCTAGGCTTTCTATCTGCCTAGCTAGATACATTTTACAAGTGACATGTTTGCTTATGTTTCATAAAGGAAATGAAAAGCATATGCTGAAATGCCTAAGGATTTCATTCATTTTTTTTTCATGGGTCTAAAGGCTGCTGCCTTGTAACTTATCAGTTACCTTCTATCCCAACTTATTGTCCTAGGCCTTGTTTATCCATATAGTTTTTTTCATTATAATTATAAGACAGCCTTGCAAATTATTTCTGTCAACCATTAAAGGCTGAACCACACTGTGTATTTCCCAGGGTGTTTTTTTTTTTTGTTTGTAAGTGGCATAAAACATTGAGCCCACTGGTTAGACCCCCCCTTCACTCTGTGCCCTATGGTTTATTAACCCACCAGCTCGGAGTTCCTCTTACTGAGGTCTGAGTGTTTTGGCTGAATGCAGCCTCAGACCAGTGTGTTATTTCAGGTGTTGATTCATGTTTGCTTTAAAGATTTTTTTTTTTTTGCACTATAATTTGACTGATTAATGTTGAACGCTTTTGAAGAATGTTATTTGTTAGACCACAATTTGCTTTAAAATATGTGTTTTGTTTTTTAGCAATTTTCTCCTTCCAAAAACATTTTATACCAATTTGTCTCAGAGACAAGAGAAATGCATAGTTATTTGTGGTCGATATAATTTAAAGACATGGCTTTTGCAAATTAGTAATGTCGGCCCAGTAGATTCCTGTTTATCTTCTTTCTTCACTAAAACAATAAATGAAATCAGCAGAATTTCCATTGCTATTCAAGTAGTCTTTTAGGAATGTGTGTACTTTTTTATTTTGTTGTTTCTATTTGAGACTCATAACAAGGTTTCCCCTACTCCCTAGAACTATCATGGTGACTCTGATACTGCTAGATATTATGGAGTATTTACTGTTAAAATCCCAGCCCATTGCTGTTGTTTAACGCCTTGGCGCCGACGCCTCCCAGCCCTTCAAGGGGTTTCTCATGCCTGAAGGCAGGGCTGTGTTTAGGGTCATGTGATTGCCATGATTGACTGTCACAGCGATCACATGATTGGAAGCTTTCCGTGAGGTACTGGTAATTGTGCCTGGAGCACGCAGAGCGAGTGCTTTCGGAACACGTTTGTTTACATTGGGTACGCAAATATGTGGCCCCTCGGCGTCAAGGCCCAGTCGCCAAGAGGCCACATATTTGCATACCGCCGGTGTGAAGGAGTTAAGGTATACATTTAACTTTGACAATGTAGGGATGTGGTGCTTTGGTGTAAGGGAATTCCAGTAAGGCGATTGGTAAATAGATGTGCACATGTTCATAGCATTAGCTCAATGAACTGAGCATAGGTACACATACGTGCAGGAGCGTGTCCACAGTTTCTGGTGCCAGACTGGCTTTTTAAGGGATGCTCTTGCTCATTGCCAGTACTGACTAGTCTTCAGCTTTTCCTGTGTCCTGAGTGTATCCTGTATCTGATTTCCGTTGATGACCTGGCTTATTACAAACCTGATTCTGGATTTTGCTTGTACCTTTGCCAACCTGTTCCTGAACTTGGCTTCGTTCCTGACCATGCTTCTGTACCTCGTTGCCTGCCTGCTACTGACCTTGGCTATCTCTGTGACCTCGCTTTTGTCTCTGACTTGGCTTCATAATACATTTGAGTGTCTGGTGCGGCTGTCCTTCCTAACTGATCCAGTCTTCGCAGCGTGTTCCTGCCTAAAGCCTGCTGAAAGCTTCGACAAGACACTCTTCCAGAACCTACAGTACATGTGGAGTGCCCCTTTAGCCTTGGCTGGTCCAGCATACATAATTTCTGTTCTTGGCCTGATGTCCTGCCTGACTTCTCAAGCCTGCATTACTTGCTGCAAGTTCTGCTATCAACCCCTGCCAGCACTTGAGTTCCTCCTTTTGCTTGGCACGATCTGTTCCACCTTCAGTGGGTCCTGGGCTGGACATACAAGAGAGACCAACCTTGTCAATCCAGTCTCCTACCAGGCACGTGACACTTTGTCAGCCCCTATAATATCTGAGGCTTTTAACATTTACATTTTCTTCCTCTTTATTACTCATACAATAGTAAGCAATAGTAACTCATAGAAACACTATGAGAGAGTCATTGTATTTAAAGCCCAAATGAATCCTAATCTAATGAATATACCTCTTGTTTACCTTTTTATTTTCTAAGTGTTACAGCAAAGGTATAGATTTCTCTTGTTCAGTCTGCAGGCTGAAAGTGAGAAATCTAGTAGATACCCTTATCCACACTCCACCTTCATCTGGTGGGGACATTGAATTTGCTCTGCCAGCTATTGTATTCTGACAGCTTGCACCAGCGGCTGTCCGAATACGTGACAAGTAACTGGATCTGACTGGATAGTGTCACTCTTCGGCCAACATTTTTCCACCCAGCTGCTTCTGTTTTTCATTTGAAGTCAGGTGAAACAGGTGTTGCCATGAAGCCATGTATGGTGGGCTACATGGGACCAAGACCAGAGTGATTAGAGCAGTGTTCAGGTGAATGTGTTATACCATGATAGAACCAGGTGTGTGAGATCCACAGTCCAAATCTTCTAAGGTTGTTTCACTCATCTAAATCCCAAAGTGCATATAGCACTGAGTACCATGATTTAGGTGTAGCAAAGGCTGAAATCCAGAGGCTGACAATGTGCTTCCTCCTATTTCCATCAATGCTATATAAAGGAAAAATACATTTTGATGGATGGCTCTTGTCTCCCTTTCCCTGCACTTTCTTGAGACAAGTGCATTCACAGAAATTCAAGTGTGCCATCACAGGAACACAGTCAGTGGAAAGGGCTATCTTGGTAAAGGACAACCCAGGTGCGCTCACATCAGAGCTCTGTCTTTGCTGCTCACACTTGCTTGCTATGTGTACATAGGTTAAAAGAACAAGGCTTCTCATCCTAATACACTACACAGACCATTGCTGATAAAGATAATGTGTTTTTTTTTTATAGAAAATGAATGTGCTTTTCAGAACAAATAATACAAGGTAATTCTACCTATAATTCATTTTTAAATGTATCATGAAATTTTTGTTTTAATCCTTGCTGATATAAGAAAAAATAAAGGTAGAGATATGTAATTCTGTATATACAGTAATAAATTAAGAGGGCTCAGTTAAGCTTAAAGTGGTTGTAAACTTCAGACAAGAAATTTGAACAAAGCATATCCTTCTATAGTGTGTGCTTGTCTCAATCCAGAGCACTGAGTGTCATTTCTGGCTGCTGCCTTGTTCCTCTGCTATAAGCATGAGTCACTTCTGATGAGTTTTCTAGACACCAAGAGACAAATGGTGACAGGGTAGGGCACAGCCTGTGATTGACAGCCTCAGCTCTGTTCCTTTGTGCTGTGCGAAGGAGAGTGTTAATGGATGTTGGGGAAAGACAACGGTAGATAAACAGGTACAACTTATGTAGGAGGATTTGTTTCTTCTCTGTGTATCATCTGAGGCAAGTCACTTCACTGGGTAGATGTCAGGGTTTGCAACCACTTTAATAGGAAGGAGGTCATAAGGTGGGCATTTGTTCTAGAAAAGTGACAGTGACAGACCTGCTTATTAAGCATGCATAAATATTAATGGATATTATGAAAAATGGATTGTTAGTCTCTTGTATGAATGTAGGTTACCCAGGAAATTCTTAAAGACCCAAAACATTACTTTCCTAAGTCGTCCTCCAGGATGGACACAAGAGAAATAGATTCCCCCTCCTACAGGATACAAAAGTACATAAAGGTTAAAAACTCCCTACCATTTGATGCCACTCAGTTCTTGTGTTTCATTTTATCGTTTTTTTCTCCTTTTCTTTTTTTAATTCTCCTTTTCTTTTTTGCTTTGTTGAAGCACCTTTGGCAGCAATTACAGCTTCAAGTCTTTTTGGGTATGACTCGACAAGCTTTGCACACCTGGATTCGGTGATTTTCTGCCATTCTTTGCAAATCCTCTCAAGCTCAGTCAGCTTGCATGAGGACCATCAGTGGACAGCTATTTTCAAGTCTCTCCAGAGATGTTCAATAGGGTTCAAGTCAGTGCTCTGGTAGGGCCACAGAGTTGTCCCTAAGCCTTACCTGTGGTGTCTTGGCTGTGTGCTTAGGATCGTTGTCATGTTGGAAGGTGAACCTTCGGCCCAATCTGAGGTCCTGAGTGCTGTGGAATAGGTTTTAATTGAGGATATCTCTGTACTTTGCTTCATTCAGCTCTCCCTCGAACCTTTGTCCAGTCTCCCAGTCCCTGCTGCTGAAAAACATCCCCACTGCGTAGGCTGCCACCACCATGATTCACTGTGGGGATGGTATTGGACAGGTGATGAGCAACACCCGGCTTTCTCCAGACATATCCTTTAGAATTGAGGCCTAACAGTTCAATCTTGGTTTTATCAGACCAGAGAATCTTGTTCCTCACAGTCTGAGAGTCTTTCAGGTGCTTTTTTTTTTTGCAAACTCCAAGCGGGCCTTCATGTGTTTTGCACTGAGGAGAGGCTTCTGTCTAGCCACTCTGCTACAAAGCCCAAATCAGTGGAGGGCTGCAGTGGTGGTTGTCCTTCTGGAACTTTGTTCCATCTCCACACAGGATCTCTGGAACTTAGTCACAAGTCACCATGGGGTTCTTGGTCACCTCTGTTACTAAGGCCCTTCTCCCCTGATTGCTGTTTGGTTGGGCAACCAGCTCTTGGAAGAGTCCTGGCTGTGCAAAACGTCTTCCATTTGAGAATTATAGAGGCCACTTTGCCCTTGGGAGACTTCAGTGCTGCAGAATGTTTTTGCAGCCTTCCCCAAATCTATGCTGTGCAGTAATCCTGTCTCTGAGCTCTGCAGGCAGTTCCTTTTGGCCTCTTGGCTTTTGCTCTGACACGGTATACATTGTCAGCTGTGAGGCCTTTTATAGAGAAGTGTGTGCCTTTCCAAATCATGTCCAGTCAATTTAATTTACTACAGGTGGACTCCAATCAAGGTGTAGAATTATCTCAGCAACGATCAAGAGAAATGGGAGGCACCTGAGCTAAATTTCTAGTGTTGTTGCAAAGGGTCAGAATACTTATGCCAATGTGATAGTTCAGTTTTTCCTTTTTCATACATTTGCAAACATTTTTAAAATTATATTTTGTTTTGTCATTATGGGGTACTGAGTGTAGATTGACGGGAAAAAAAAAAAGAATTTAAACAACTATAGTATCGAGCTGCAACATAACAAAATTGAAAAAATGAAGGGGGTCTGAATACTTTTTGAATGCACTGTAAGCCCCTTTTTTTACATTAATTTTCTATGCAACATATTTTTTTAGTCTTTAATAGTAAGGGTTAATGTTTATCATTTGCAGGAAGAGTCACACCTGAGCAGCTTCGATCATATATCATGCTGTTTAAAGAAAAGCAAGAAGCTCTAGAAAACCACTGCGGCCTACTCCAGTTAGCCTGCGCCACAGTCCAGACACTAAAAAATCCACAGTGTGCCAAGTGGGACAATTTCCTTGCATTTGAAAGAGCCATCTTACAGGTAAGGACTTTGTGTTTCAAACATAATGCAATTAAGGCTGAAGTTTTAATCTGATTTTATTTAGCTTTACTTGGTTCCTTCTCCCCCTACATTAATATGACATTTGTTCTTTAAATATTTATTTTAGAGCCAGTAACATCTTTGTGCTTCCATATGCAATGCAGGCAGATCAAGGCTGGTGTGAGGGGTCACTATGGTGCTGTACAGAGCTTTCAGTAAAAAAAAAAGGCAGTTAAGATTAACCCAACAAAGCAGCTGAAAGAAAGGGGCTGTACAAATGCCACAGCAAAACTATTTTGCCTGTCACTGAACGAGACCCATTCAAGTGATCCATTCCAGCGCTGCAGGATTACGGGATTAAAACAGGTGGTGTGGAGGTGATGTATCACTTCCCAGCTAGCTGCCAAATGCCTTCTGAAAAGAATTCTACTATGGATCACTTTTTAGAGGGGTAGCATGGGCTGTCACAAGTGTAATCTAATCATTGCTGCACTCAGAATGTCAGCATCTGTGCTGATCCATTGATCTACTGATCTTTGGTACAGCTACATGTTTATGCAGCAAACAATTAAACCTTGATTGTGTCATTTTACAGTCCTCCAATCCCTCAACTTAACTCAAACTCTAGAGAAGACAAAGATCTTTTTGAGTTCCCCTCAATGCATTGGGTGTTGATTACTTCTTGTAAGCAAATATCGATGTTAAAAGCTTTTAGACTCTTTGACCTTCCGTTTGGTGCTGTCATTGGACTTCTTTATCTTTGATGGGCACATCAACTAGGACGAGCCAGTATAGAGCTCTTAATGTAGAAGTTTTAAAGAGTTTACCTATGCCAATGGGCAGTTAAGTCAGAATCCACCCAGAACTGAAATTACCATTTTGGGTGTTTTAATTCAACAAAATGTCTGACCAGTTTATTGTTCTATGTGACCTCTTGGAATATTTGTGCCACGAAGTATTGCTTCACAATGTTTTAACTTTAGAATTTCTAGACACTGATGCTTGTTATAAAATAATATGTTGTGATGTTGTTTTGTAACCAGAGCAAACCACAAATTAGACTGTTAGCAAACAAATATTTAACATTTTACACCATGACCGGTTTGTGTTACCACAGTCTATGGTCTGGAAGGTTGCGTAATATATGTTTGTTATTTTTTAGTTTCACAGGCAATAAATGGATGGCAGTTTTTGTCCTAGAGCATCTCTTCTGTGTACACTATGTTAATTGTTGTAGAGATAGGCTTGATTAAATTTGGCATATTCATACAGATGCTTTTTTATATGGCGCACACTTTATTATTAGAGCAGCATGGTGTAAAGTGTTACTAAACCCACAACAGTAAAATCAGTCTGTATATGCAGTAAAGCATGCTTGCTATATTCACTGTGGAACCTAAGGGGTTAATCCTCCGCACTGTGTAAAAAGGATGTTTGATCCTGTCTGCTCTGTTCCTCCCCTTCTTCCACAGTCCCTAGTCCATCTGCTGATAAACAGAGCCTTGGGGCAAGCTGCACACACTCTGTTTGGTGTGTATTGCTAGGGAGTTTTTTTTACTTGGGAGAATGCATGTGATCACCACAGGGTCTTGTAGCCTCGTAGGACAATCAGGGCAGAATGAAATCTCCTCCTACAAGCTTTATCCAGTGCTCTGCTGGAAACTGATAGAAGTCACAAGACTGCTATATACTGCTGATAAGAAAAGGTATTTAGCATTTTATATTTATAAAATAATTGCTTTTCCATGTTCTGTGTACTGTGGGAGACTAGATATGGCAAATGCAAGGTCATGAGTTTAGAAGCACTTGTAAGTAAGCACATTTGCCTTGCAGATTTGGGAGTCTCAGTTTTAGTTGCAACAAAGGACACAATTTGCATGGCATGTAGAGACACTATATT